>NW_027397068.1:36358532-36958532 GCF_003265705.2 Callorhinus ursinus | reverse complement strand
TAACAAAAATCATAGGTACTCTGCTCAAGGTATCCATTGAAGAGCCTTATTACCCAGGTGGCATTTCGATGCCTTACTGCTTTGCTGATGCTATTCTGTTAGGAGAGGTAGAAATTCCATTTCAGGTCTAACTAGCCAGGTATGAACTTATTACCATTTCCACAGTGCCTTCTTACCACTGGGTGATTATACTCTACACAGTAAGGTAATTATTATTGTTGTTGTTACTACTGTAATAATTATTGTTATTACCTACCATTTTTGAGCACTCACTATATGTGAAGGCACTATGCTAGCTCTTTACACACATTACCTCATTTTCCTCTCATAACATCTTAAGATGAGTATTATTATATCCATTTTAGAGATATGTAAACTGAGTCTTGGAGAAGCTCAGTAGCCTGCTGGTTCTACGTCAGGATTCAGACCCAGGTCTGTTTGATTCTAAAGCCCATGCTTTTATGTGCCACAGGTGTGGCTAATGTTTTTAAGAGCACATCAGACCACATATAATGTTGGCTCTTGTATATAATCTCATTGGGAAGCTATGCTTTTCTGCTGGTGCTCAAAAGATGCTGGGCTCTCTTTTGGCCCTGACTTCATTTCCACAAACACCTCAGAAGTTCACAAAAAATGACATTTTTTCCATCAGTCCCTGAAGCTTTAGGATGAGAAAGGTCTTCATGACTATCGACTATTTAACATGTAAGGGATCTCATTAGGAAAATAAAAGTTCTGTTTAAAATGTTTGAAAATGTAATAGATTCTTTTGAAAATTCTCAAAATTCTTTGAAAATCCATTGAGGGTTTCTCTTAAGAGGGGAAGAAACCACTTGAGGATTATTCAAAACCAAACTTGGCAAGTTGGGGGAATAATCAATCCAGTTATTAAAAAAAAAAAAACAAGGTGTGAATGATAAAATAATGATGTCAGGTTTTTTATGGGACTTTGTGACAAATACAAGTGTGTACACCTTGTATTTCCATCACAACCAACTGTATTTCCCCACACTGATGTTCATCACAGAGTCTACACAGTGACCTAGAAACATCTCACCCAGGGGCACCTGGGTGGCTCAGTCAGTTGAGTGTCTGACTCTGGGTTTCAGCTCAGGTTGTGATCTCACGGGTTGTGGGATCAAGTCCCAGGTCGAGCCCTGCGTGGGACTCTACGCTCAGTGGGGGTCTGTTTGAAAGATTCTCTCCCTCTGCTTCTCCCCCCACTCCATGCACTCTCTCTCTCTCTCAAATAAATGAATAAATCTTAAAAAAAGAGAGAAATATCTCACCTATTCAATGACCCGTGTCCAAGAAAGGACCAAAATGATGACCTATAGGAAATGCATTAATTTAGCAGCTGGTGAACTTCAGAGCAAGACAGATGGTGGAGGTGATGATATTGCATGAAATGTTTCCTCCCTCAGCAAGATTGTCAAAAATGTGCTTCTCTGCTATTTTCTCTATCAAAGAAGGGGTGGGAGGAAAGATTCTTTTATTAGTGTCTATAACAGATATATTTTCCTTAAATAAGATGTAGGTCAGTGATAAGCATGAACTTCATGTATATTTTTATGCATATTATAAATGGGGAAAAGTTAGCCTCATGATGAAAAAAGCATAATATTCTTGATAAGAATTTTGAATTTATTATATTTAAAGTTTTTATTCTGGTTCTAATAGACTTTGGCTTTCATATGTTGGCTACAGCTAAATGTAGACAAAACCAGGCTTATTTTCTGTCCCTGTTCTCCTTATAAACCTTTATCAGACCTGAAATTCCCTTTTTCTGTGAATGGCTCCATTTTCCTGCCAGCCTCCTATGTTCCCAATCTTGTCAAACCTTTCCCTTCCACCATTTCGTCCAGAAAATCACCCATTTCCCGACTCCTTGTTCTACAGGCCTTCTCAAAGCCATAAAGCCATAGACTGTCTCCATTCTCTGGGTGTGAACCAGACTGAATCCAAACTTCTTATCTAGACCATGGGAAGAACTTTTTCTTCCCCACCATTAGCACCATTAGTTCCTTCTTTATGTATGCAGCAAGCATACTTTTGATCACTTGCCTGACAAAATTAAGTCAGGGTTATTCAGCAAACATTTTCTCAACTTGTTACTCACCTCATAGTCTTGTATGCCTTTACTGTGGCCATCATATTGTGGGACAGTATGCCCATTGCTGTTGCTTCTCTCAGAGGCCCTCCACCTCTGAGGTATCTGCAAATTCTTTGGCCTGGCACTTTCCCCCAACTGATGCCACTTGTGTTCCAACACTGTTCAAGATCGTCCTTTGTCATGATGTTTTCCCAGAGTGCATGTCGTTTCCATGTTTTCATTCACACAACTCTCTTTACCATCTTTTTAGCCTTTAGGCACTGAATTGTACAATACAACTAAAGGTAGAAATTAAAAACTTACATGCAGTTGTGTTTGTATTTCTACCCTTTCCAGTATCTATTGTGCAAGGGTCAATTTCCATTTTGGATGCCACACTCAGGCCTGGGGCAGTACCCACGCCCCAACATGACAGGTTCCCATCAGTCTCATCTCAGTCCAAGATCATCTTTAAAAAAGTCCACATTCTCCTTAAAAATGCTAACGTTGGAAAGTCCTTCCCTGAAAAAAAGAAACAAACAAACAAAAAACACCAAAAGCCCCCAAAATCCTTCCCTGAGCTATGTAACCAAACTCCTCTTGCTGGATTTTATCTGTCCACTGAATATCTTGATCTCTTTTGTAAAGAGTTCTTTCTATAAAGAAATCATTGATCCTAGAAGCTGAGTTTTAAAACAATTCTTTCTTTTTTCCTTAAATGTTGGATGACAAAAGAGAATTTGAGGTTTTGATTTTAATTTTTTGAAATTGAGATTTTTAAAAAGCATTTCCCTCTGTAAAAGTTGTTAAAACAATCATCCTGGAGTTAAAATGCCTATTAAACTACTGGACTAGGATATGTTTCTTTTTTTAGAAAAGAAGTATTTGTTTGTACTTTGTTGAGTATGTTCATATATATCAATTTGTTAAGTATGTTCATATATATCAGCTTATTTTACCCTCACAATAATTCTTTGAGATAGATTTTATTATTCTCATGCTATGGACAATGAACCCAAAGCTCAGTGCAGTTGAGTTATAGGTTCCAGATCACCCCACGCTACAAGGAAAGTAGGATTGATGCTTTGCCGTCTTGCTATCTAAACCTGACACCCTTTCCTTCCTATTTCCTAGCTCTTCTGTGCCCTGGGCCTCTGGTTAGCACTGAGCCTCTTGGTGAGAAAGACACAGAGGACCATGCAGCATGGTTGACAAATGGTGATGAGGTGCACCGGCCCCTGGGGAATGTGTCATATGGATCAGATATTACATTCCCATATACATTTGGAACTATTTCTGGGCATTAATTTAGTTTTGTTGTTTTGTCTGTGTATTTACAGTTACTCCACACTCTTCGTTATGGAAGCTCTTTATTTCAGTATTGGACAGGGCTGGTCCCTCCCTCGTTCCATTCCACTCCCAGCCCCAGATTTTCTTCTTGCTTTAGAACCAGCTTATCTAGTTATCTAGTTTATCTAGTTCAAAATATCATTCTGAAGCTTTTGGGTCTTCTGTCAGAATTGTAGATTGGATCAGAGAGTGTTGACATCTTGATAATATTTTTTTTCTTCCTAATGTAGAACACAGTAGGTTTTTTCCGTCTGTGCTAATGTTCTTTTGTGTCTGTTTTGTGTTTCCCAGCACTGGTGTCTTCTTGTTTTTACTAGATCATAAAGGTAAATCTTTTTTTAAACACTTTAAAAATAATCTCCCTCTCAGGTCATTCTCTGTATTTGAATGCTGCTGTCTTTTCCTCTCTCCCTCTGTCCTTTCTTCTGTTTCTCTCTCTCTCTCTCAGGCTCTCTCTTCCTCTCTCTCTTTTATACAGCACACTTGGGAACACATAACAACTTCTTCATTTGGAGTCATCAAGGGCATTTAAATTGAACAAAAAGGTCCAGGACCTTCTGTGATGCATTATTCTTTCTCCCTAGAAGAGCATGACAATAGGCTTCATGATGGAGGAACTTTTATCTGTTATCATTGCAGTTTTCCAAGTGCTAGAACAGTACTCGACATATAGTAACACTCAGTAATTATTTGTTGAGTGAATGAATGAAAAATTCAATACAGGCCTCCCTAAATCCCTTTGGAACAACAAGGTGCTTGGTTTATGTTTGTTGGCAGGTCAAGCTACCTCTGGGCATTTTGTTGTAGAAAGTCTATGTGGAAGAGAAGCAGTGTATAGACTATAATTGTCTTCCTATGTAGGTTATACTGACCAATTTCTCCATTAAAGTATTAATAATAAATGCCCAAGCTCCACTGAAAATAAATAGCCATATTCCTTTTGCTTCTTATTAGCCACAGCCTTGAAATTCACACTTGCACAGTGATGGCTCCAAAATGCATCCTAACAGATGGGTACTTCTTGAGCTGTCACAAGGCCAATGGAGAAAATCCAGTCAATGTGTGGCTTAAGTCTGCAAAGAACAATCATCATTCTTATGAACCGTGTTATAAAGCAAGGCACTGGGCGCTTCATCGTTCTAGTGTTTCCTGGCAATGTGGGAGGCAACGTGTATGCGGGAAACACGGTCACACTGTGGTTTTAGAGGGGAGTTCAGGTTGCCTTTTATGAATATGCATGAGGGGCGGGGTCTTGAGTTTTCTTGAGTTTAACTTAACCCTCACAAGCCCATTTCCTGCCTATCATTTGAAGACGTTCCTTGAGGAGATTTGAAAAAGTGAGTTCTTTCTCCACTTGTGGAGCATTTTACTCTTTTTTTCTCTTAAAGAGGACAAGCTGCACCCTGATTTATTTTTATTCACTGTGAGTCACTTACTGGTCATATTTTATAAATAATATTTTCTACATCTTACTCAGAAGCAGATGGGAAAGTTCAAGGAAGCACCCTCTGGAAAGAGGAAAAGTACTCAGTCTGGATCTGTCGTTGGCGCCATTGCTACAGTCCCCGGCAAGGAGCGCTGCGGTGAGGAGAGTCCTCGCAAAGCAGCATTTAGAGTGCGCTCTCTTTGTTTTAGAAGTGACTGGTATTGTGCTCTTAGTGTGACCTCTATGTACCCCCGAGAAATGCAAAACCCACGTTGGAACCGCTTGTCTGATATTCATGAAACAGGTCCCTGGGTCGAAAGGGTCCTTGGCCAGCTGGGAGCTCAGGAGCACGTACTTGACAATCCTTAGAGCCCGTGGTCTTTGTGAGAGGAAGTGGGGGAGGGGAGAGGAGGTCTAGGTCCTCTGAGCCAAGAGGCAGCTCCAGGAACCCACGTGGTGAACAGCATGTGCTGGGAAATGCCCGCCTGCGTCGCTCCTCCACTTGGCATATAGACTCAACTCCTGCCAGACAAAATTCACAAAGCAGTCAGGGAGTAGTAAGGTTGTTTTCTCTGGACAAACGGTAATGGGTGAGGAAACGGGCAAATGTAGGTTGCTATGCAGTTGTTTTGCTGTTGATACGGGAGCAATGCCAGGCAGCACTTAGATACTGGGAACATTTTCATTATTCCGTGGAGTCCCAGCCTTTCCATAAGAGAACCCCCTCTAATGTCTTTTCCTTTAATGACAATAGTTGGGGAGAAAATGTACCTTGTTTCTAGATGAGCTGCTTTTGTTGCTCCACAGGCTAGTAGTCCCTTCCTGAAATCCATTATCTTCGCAATCTCAGTTGTCAGAGATTACCAGTTTCTAATGAACTGTCTGTTTTGTTTGTTTGTTTTTAATGTTAGACATTCTTTTTTTTTTAGTACAAACTTTTGTGCTTGCAAAATTGCTCAGCACTATTTTGGCATTTAAATTGCATGATGTAAGAGCTGATGATTTTGCCTCGTCGTTATGTGGTGAAATAAGGGGGTCAAAGTGAGGTTAACAGGATTAGAAGCCCACTTGGACTAGAGCCTTTCCTTTTTTTGAAAAAAAACAGAGGTGGGGGAAAAGAATGGAAGGATGGAAGGGAGGGAGGGAGGAAAACCTATTCAAGAGAAAGTCTTATCTGAGCTAAACCTTTTTACATGCTCTTCCCACAAATACCTTTCAGGAGTGTACTCTGTACCAGGCATATGAAGAAAACAGCAATTTTGGCTACCATTTAATAATAGACTCTGAATTCTCTTCCCAAAAGCCCGAATCCTTTTTTCAATATGCACCTCGTATTCTGTCTCCACTGCCATTGAAAAAATAGATTACCTATGACTTTTATTAACACAGTCTTGTTCTATGGCAAGTTTATGGGTTGTGTTTTCCCAGTGTCCAGTGGTCTCTCTTTGGTTCAGTGGTCCTGGACCACGCAGGGCCTCAGAACCATGCTGCATCTTAAAAAGTCATGCAAAGTTGACTTTTCAGTGAATTTTTTGCAACCCTCCAATCCCAGGTCTGGACAGCTTTCTTAGCACTTCTTCCAGGAGCTCCAATTGCTTGTACACTTATCTGTCTCCATGCCCCCCGCCCCCCCCCCCCCACCACACACACACCAGAGGCTGTGAGTACCTTCAGGAAAGGGCCTGTGTCTTGTAGAAAGAAATGAATGTTGTCCCAAACATCTTCATTTATGTATTTTGACCTTTTGGACTTTTATTTTTATGGCATTAGATTCCAAAAGTGAATTTGTTGGTTAAAGTCCCGATAAATTTTTAATTTTAATAGATGTTGCTAGATTGCTTTCCTTTCAAAAGAAGCTGAAGCAGCTTTCTCCCGTATTTCCACCAGTAATAGGTTTTCTTGGTCTTTTACATGTTTGCCAGTTAAATAGTAAAATTTTTATTTTTCTGGCTATTAATCAGTTTGAGTATTTTTTTTAAGATTTTATTTATTTATTTGAGAGAGAGAATGAGAGAGAGAGAGAGCATGAGACAGGGTTGGGTCAGAGGGAGAAGCAGACTCCCTGCTGAGCAGGGAGCCTGATGCGGGACTCGATCCCGGGACTCCAGGATCATGACCTGAGCCGAAGGCAGTCGCTTAACCGACTGAGCCACCCAGGCACCCTCAGTTTGAGTATCTTTATATGTGTTTGTTGGTAATTTAGATTTGCTGCTCTGTGAATTAACTTTTTATATACTTTGTCCATTTTACTACATAAAAGTTTGCATTTACAGCAGTATATATATATATATGTAAACAAGTATAAATTCCAAGTGCAAGTATGTGTCATACAGAAATATTTAGATATATAAACAAAAATGTATGCATAAGCATCCTATCACATCCCATCTACATGATATATGCATAAGCATCACATCTATAAACATTAGATCATTGTTTGTAGTAACAAAAACTAAAGTTTAATGAAAAGAAAGTAGATTGATGAATTATGGTATTTTATTATGGAAGCGGATGAAGAGTTAAAAAGACTGAGGTAAATCTACATGTACTGCATAAAAGATTTCAGCATATTGTTAAATGAAAAAAGCAAGTTGTAGAAGAGGAATTGCATAGTACTATCCTAAATTATGCATTTATAAATGCACATTGTGGCAGAAACTGTTTGTCCTTAATCTTAGATGAGAAGCTGTTATCTGATCACGCTGCAACAGGCAGATAGCAATGGTAAAAGCTAGGTCACATTCCAAAAGATGCACTGAGTTTTTCTAATGTGGGAAATATATGACTAGTTCAAGGTGGCAAAGAAAGAAAAACAGAAAGAAAACTCACTGAATCTGTTCCCTGAGGGTTCAATTAGTTCTGAAGTGACTAACAAGAGGCATAATTAATTATTAATCTTATCTTGCCGTATGTTGGGACTTTCTATATTATTTAAAACCTGTTTCACAAACTCTGATATTGATAGCTTATGACAGTTTACACTTCAGATGGGTAAATTCTGTGTTTGTAGTGACAACATTTAATAGAGTCCTTATCTGTCTTTAAAGATCCTCTCTGTCATGTTTCCTAACTTAGATATAATTTGTGATAAAAGTGTATCACAAAATTTAATTTTACTTGAGAGCATCCTCTCAATCTAATGAGTTAGCAAGTAAATTTTGTGTTTTGTTCCCTGGATCATCAATAGTCTCCATCATTTAGCTTTCTTATCAGTTTATCAAAAGTAGCTTAAGTTTAGGTCCAAGTGATTTGCTTCAATAGGCAATAAAGTTTTACTCCTATTTAAAGGAAAACACAGGGGCACCTGTGTGGCTCAGGGGGTTCAGAGTCAGACCCTTGGTTCTGGCCCAGGTCATGATCTCCACTCTCAGTAGGGAGTGTTATGATTCTCTCCCTCTGCCCCGCCCCCAACCTGGGGACGCGCACGCTCTCTCTCTTTCTCTCTCTCTCAAATAAATAGATAAATCTTTAAAAAAATGAAGGAAGACACATTTTTCTAATGTTTACCTTTTGCGCTCTCAAAAAGATGACTTAACTATGCAATTTCCACACATACACATGCAATTTCCACACGTAGGTGTGTACGCATATGTCTGCAAACCTCTTTTTGTATGTAAGCGCATACAAATGAGCACTGTATGGACACACATCTAATTCTTTTTTTTTAAAAGATTTTATTTATTTATTTGACACAGAGAGAGAGAGCACAAGCTGAGGGAGAAGCAGAGAGAGAGAGGGAGTAGCAAACTCCTCACTGAGCAGGGAGCCCAACGTGGGGCTCCATCCCAGGACCCTGGGATCATGACCTGAGCCGAAGGCAGACGCTTAACCTACTGAGCCACCCAGGCGCCCCCACACATCAAATTCTTAACAGGGCTTTAGTGCAGAGACAGGGAGTGGGAAAGGGGAAATGGGATGCTGGGAGAGTTCACTTTTATCCTGAGTACTTCTATATTGCTCGAAGTTTTTTTTAATGACAATTTTTTCATTTTTTTGTATTTGTGTAATGAAAAGAAAAAGTAACTCATAATTAGCAAAAATCTATTTTATATATCTCTCAGAACAATATCCAAGGAGATAACTTTTTGGAATATGAGGGTGCCCTTTAATTGTTGAGTAATATTCTGGAGAGTTGTATGGTAGTAGTTGTAGTTTTAGTATCTGTTTAGAAAAGAAATAATTAGCAAAAGACTACAAGTCCATTAGTACTTTTTAATCTGAAATATTGTCTTGTTCATAGGGTTTCTCTCTATGTATCTCATCCGCCTGGCAAATGCCCAACCTCAAGTGAGTTCATCTGCATGTTTCCCTATGTGCACCCACGCCCCACACTAGTGAGGTCTCCTGGAGAAATCACGTGACTCGACCATGGGCGCTATTCCAACTCTGTGTCACCAGGCTGTGGTCCCTCACAGCTGTCCTGCGGCACTCCTGTGTTTCCCTAGCCATCTTCCCTCCCACTCACCAGAATAAATATTTCATACATTCACCATTCTTCTCAGACATTAGCCTCCAAATAATTCATTTCTCTGGACTTGTTTTAATTTCAGCCTTCCAGGCTAGATCTTCAGCTCTCTGAGGGTGAGACCTTGTCTGTTTTGCTCTAGGGACCACTAGAGTGGGCACTCAATAAATATTTCGGCAATTGAGCGAGTGAGTGAATGAATGATGCTTTATAACAAGTAGATGAGGAGCGATGTGGCGAGGGTTGCTGGGCCGCCTTGGGGAACCAGTGCTTGCTTGATGACGTGGAGTTGGCCTAGGACCCATGGTCGAGCCATGTTATTTCTCCAGGTGCACCCAGGGCACATGAGGATGAAGTCATTTGAAGTGGAGAATTTGTAGGCTAATGGGGAGCGGGGGAGATGAGACACTAGAGAGAGTGGTTAAAGTGATGGAACATGCCATCTCTGCTGGGTAGGGAAGGAGTGAAGCAAGGAGGAGATAATAGGGACGGATGGGGGAGGGCGGTGTGAGGTCCTGAAATAGTTCTGATGGTGTGTGTGAAGACCAGCTAACTGAGAGCTGGAAGGGGAGGAGATTGCGGTTGCAGAGGGAAATTCTCGCCTCAAGGTTTCGGAGGTGAAGTAGTCCCAGGTGGTGGGCTGAGGGTGTGGCGGAGGTAATACGGGGCTGAATGAACAGAGGGGCCATTAGCTTTGAGAGGTCAGAAACAATGAGGGGCCCCCCGGCTGCTGGCTCTCTCACCATGTAGGTGCTCCAGGTGGAGAGTACGTCTGTTTATGGGGGAATAGTGCCACAGTTTTCAATGACAGCAGGGACTGAGAGACTTGAAACCACATTGATGAGGTGGGATGGAAGGGGATAAAGGAATGAAATACATAGAGATGTGGAAAAAAGAAATTTTTAAGATCTAGGTGGTGTTGACTGAGATTTCAGGTTGGAGAAAAGACTTAGTGGAGCAGTAAATACCGAAGAGCAGTGAAAATTGATGTAATTTTTAGTTGTTTAAAGCAAGCAATACATAAAACAAAAATTCCAGGAAGTTCAAATACATGTTGCATTAGTTGATATTGCTCAAAGATAAAAACTGAAATCATATTAAATTTTTCTGAACCTCTCAGAAGATATAACGTCATCTCAAACGGGCTCACTCCTAGAAGGAAAAGTGTCGTAACTTGCCAATTCCAGTTCTGGCCAGGCATTCTTAGAATACCTTGGAGTGGATTTTAGTCTCCCCGGGATTTCGCTTTTGGAATATCAACAGGTCCTGAAAAATAAGGCTCTTGAAAATTTTCTCTAATGGAATGCTCAGTCTGCAAATCTAGTTAATGACAGGGACACATCAACTTCATTTCTGGTACTTTGCTGATTAACTTGAACTTTAATGCAAAGAAAACCACTGTTCCTTCTCCTCTTAGAAAATGAAACTACAAACAACTGCCTTGTCAGAGTATCTGTGTCCTATTATTAAATGTAAGGCAATTTATCAAATATACGTTGCAGGAAGGATCAGAGTCCTTCCCTCATGGAGAGCAGTACCTGAGGAGCAGGGACACAGCAAGAGAAAGGCTGTGATACCACCAACTACCCACAAAGTAGCCTCAGTGCCCTCCCAGGAGTTCAGTGTTGACTGTGGGCAAAGAGCTGAGAGCAACGGTGTGGGACATGGTTGTCAGGGAAGGCCTCCAGGCATGACATAAATGCCCGAGGAGAGAGAAAGAATTCACACCAAGGAGGGAAATTATTTAAGGCATTGCCAGGGTGAAAAGGAGATTTTTTTTTTCAAGGTCTTGGTATCTCTGATATTCTATCCTAGCGTTTGGACGTATGGAGTCACCATTGCCATTCAACTATTAAAATGTGGCAGAAGATTTAGAATCTCTTCAGAGCATGTTGTGAGAAGGGCCGACACAACTCGAGTTATGCCTTTGGTACCAGTATCATGTCGGATGGATGTCTGGAAAAGGAGTGAAATTCGGGAAACTGTGTAATGAGTTCTTGTATTGTTTTTATCCTTTATTTTGGGCAAACCACACTCAACAAGCCATTAGTAGCGTTCACAAAACTCAACAAAAGTCTGTATGAAGGACTTGCTAGTCCCTTGCTAGATCCCTAATGGAAATCTCTTAAAACCTGAATTTGATTCAGAGGTTGAGGCAAAGGCCTTCAATGAGGCTATGCTGTGCCCTGTAACTAAACTTGAAGCATTTTCTCCTTCTTTGTTCCTTTAGCAGAAATTAAGTCCCTTCTGCCCATCTATTAATTGTCCAAGCTGAAAGGGATGTTTTGTGATTTTTAGTGTTCTCTCACAGCCTGGGGAGAATGAACAGATAAAACAAGAAGTCACAATATAGTAAGAGGGGCAGGATGCAGGATGATGCGCATCTCCTTGGTATGACGAGAAGACAGAGAACCTTTCATTTTCTTCTGGAGACCATTTGAGCCATGGGCTTATAAAAACAGCAGAAGAAATGAGCCAAGAGTGGAAAAGGGTGTGGGTGGGTGATGTTGTTACTTAGCAATGGGAAGCCTCTGGCTGATGTTCTGAATTGAACAAAGGAGAGCAGCTAGGATAGCATGGAATAAATGAATGGGGAGAAGCCAAGGGAGGAAAGCAGATGTGGTGGTGCAGGCTAAGAGAAGAATGAAAAGTAAAGGAAAAGCATGAGAATGGATGTAGTGGCTACCTAAAAACCAGAAGACAGAGACCCTGCATGGTGCAGTTGGTTAAGCCTCTGACTCTTCCATTTGGCTCAGGTCATGATCTCATGGTCATGGGATTGAGGCCCTGTCAGGCTCTGCACTCAGTGCAGGGTTGGCTTCAGATCCACTCTCCCTCTCCCCCCACTCACTCTCTCTCTCAAATAAATAAAATCTTCATAAATAAAGAAAGAAAGAGAAATAAAAGCTATGCTGGAAGGGGCACCTGGCTCAGTCAGAGGAGCATGGGACTCTTGGTCTCAGGGTTGTGGATTTGAGCCCCATGGTGGGTGTAGAGATTACTTAAAAATAAACAAATGAAAAAAACCCAGAAGACAGTGAATAAAAATCATTTGGGAAAAAAAGTAGCTGAAAGAAAGACAGGAATAGCTGGAAGGATTAAGAAAGCACGGGCAGTAGAAGCAGGTAGACCACTCGCCGGTGGGACAAAATACACCCGGGGAGTGAACTCATGGTGCCAAGTGCACCTCTTTCCTGAGGCTGAGCCCAAGCAGGGTGGCCATGGGGCAAGCTGCCTGGAACAAAGTCCATACTGTGGCGTACGACGAGGTGACTCAGAAGATGAGCTGGGAGGTCAGGGAGCACCAGGGGTGTGTGGCAACATGCTAGACTAGGCGTGGACCCTTAGAAAAACCCTATCATAACTTTCAGGTTTTTAGACCACTCTACCAGTCCTGGCCCAAAAGGGCAACCCCAGGAGAATTGGAGAAACCTGAGCGGGCAAGAAAACTCCTAATTCCATCTTTGCTTCCTCCCAAAGCTTATTACAGTGTTGGCGCACAGAGCAGGCCAATAAATATTTACTAGGGGTAGATAGGCCTCGATGTGGTCCCAAGGCCTTTGTCACACAGTTCCGGGACAGGTATGGATGTTTGTAGTACAGGGCCTGTAAACTTGTCTTCTACATTTTTTTCTTAAAAGGGCATCCGTGCTTCCGAGCCCATCCTCCACAGTTTTCTATCATCTACACATGTAAGCCTACCTATGAGGAGCATTTCCTCCCAATATACATATTTTTATTTGTAAACAAAACACATATTTGTCTAATGATACATGGCTCATTAGAATATGATATACATTTTAAGAAAGATGAAGTAAAGATCAAATGAAATATATTTTTTTAATTTTACTTAATTGTTTAAGAATTTTATTTTGCTTATTGATTCATTTCCCCATCCTTCCTATAGCCTGCTTACCTACCAAAGAGTTATTCCTCTTTAAAAAACACTTTTCTTGTCTCTAACATGTAATTTCTTGATTGCTAATTAAGCGTGGCTAAAGGACAATACACTTTTTGGTCTGCTTCTTTCCCAAATCTCTCTAAACTGACAGCAAAAGGATAGAACACCAAGAAGCAATGAAAATCATAAAAGACCTGGTGTATCAGTTATCTCTTACTGCATAAGAACTACCTCAAAACTTGGTGGCTTAATATAACACCATTTATTAGTACACGATTTATTAGTATACGATCCTTGGGCAGCGATTTGTTCAGGGTGCAGTTGGGACAACTCGTCTCTGCTCCACGTGGCACCGATTGGGCTTTCTTGCCATCGTAACCAGTGGGCTGGGGTTAATAACCAGGGTGCCTCAGCTCCCCACATAGCTTCTCCAGTGGGCCAGCTCAGGCTTCTGCATGTATTGTTGAGATTCCAAAGAAGGCGAGAGCTGAAGCTGAAGTCATAGGCGTCGTGTCTTCACTTCTGCAGCGTTCTGTTGGTTAAGGCAAGTTGCAAGGTGTAATGGACTGAGTTGTGTTCCTCTACAACTTTTTTTGAAGCCCTAACCCTCAAAGTGACTGTATTTGGAGACAGGGCCTTTAAGAAAGTAATTAAGGGTAACTAAGGTGAAAGGGTGGGGCCCTCAGCCAATAGGACTAGTGCCCTTATAAGAAGAGGAAGCAACAGCAGGGATAGGCAGGCAGAGAAAAGGCCACAGTGAGAAGGTGGCCTTCTACAAGCCATGGAGAGTGGTCTCACCTGGTACCAATCCTGCCAAAACTTTGATCTTGGACTTCCAGCCTCCGGAACTGTGATAAAATAAATCTGTTGTTTAAGCCATTCAGGCTATGGTGTTTTATAATAGCAGCCTTAGCAGACTAATGCACAAGTCCGGCCCAGATCCATCTCTTGTTGAAAGGAACTAGAAACAATTTTGAGACCATTTTTAATCCAACACACTCAGAAAATGTCAGCTTGTTTTAGAAAGTGTAAATATATCAAGAGGAATACTTAGAGCAATGCACGTACTCTACCACCTCTTATTTCCTTTAAACAACTTTGTAACTGAAATTGCATTAACATTTTTTTTAGGTAAATAAGAGGCAATGATTTAGTAGGGCTGTATATAATTGGGTATAACTAGAAAATGACATCAGAGGCATAGAATTTCCACCAGAAAGTGAAAGTCCCATTATGCCAAAGCAAAGCTATCTATGGAGAGTAAATACAAAGAAAAAAAATGCCTTTATTTCCAAGATTGAGCATTAGCTTTAAATACTGTATTACTTGTATTCTTCTCTGACTACTGAGTGAAAGAAAATATTTCTCCTTCTCCATAGTTGTCCACACCCGTAGATGTTACACCATATGGACTTTTCTCTAATGGAAACCTCAATTTTATTCAGTTGTTCAACCTCTCCTTGTCTACAAAGGTCAACTAATTAGATTGAGCCATCATGTTAATTCCTTTCTCCTTCCTATGACTGGTTCAGGAACCCAGTATTGAATGCTATCCTGTACATGCCATTTCCATGGTGACCATTATTGATGCAGAGAATGCAAATCACTCTGGATGGGGGGGGGTCTCTCTTCTACTGAACATAAACAAGGGAATATTGTGGTCTGGTGGCCACCTTAATAACCATGAAGGGTGCTCGCCTAAGGACAAAGCTAATACAAAAGCCTCCTGAACCTCACCTTCCCTCTGATATTCTTGTGTTTTGTAATAAACATTCTGAACCTTTAGGTCAGTTTCACAGAGGATTTTTTTTTTCTTGTAGCCAAAAGAATTCTTCCACTCTGATGATGCTGTTCCTGTTTAGCCTGAAGAGTCCTCAGTGATCTCACATGAGAGAGTCTATGGAATGCTTTTGTAAGGAAAGTCAGTTCTTCTGGATTCCACTTGCCCCTCAAAACCACCAGACCTATAAGCAGAGTCAGATCTCTATATGCCTCATGAGATCCATTACAAAGCAAATCCAGGAACAGAAAGCACACCCACCAAAGGAATGGAAAGGCTGCTAATTTAGGTTGGCAGAATATGGAGAGTAAGTGTGGAAATGGATTCTGAGAGTACTAGACCAAGGAAGGAAGAACACAGTTACAGATCAGATAGAATTTATCAATAGGGATGCAGTTACTGGAGATTCTGGATTTAATGCGCTAGCTCACACAGTTGAGAGTTGTCTAAATTATTTGCTAAATTATCTCTTGAGCTATGCTCAGCTATGGTCCATTCTAAATGAACCTGCAATGCTAGAACTTTCTTGTTATAGGGGAAGAAATCCAAAAGTTAATGGAGATATAAATACTGGGGTAGATTGTCACATGTGAACGGCTCACCTATTCCCTGTCTCCTTTTTCTAGGAAGAGGAAGAAATGGCCAGAAAATATTTCCTATACCAGGGGCTTGAGAATTGTATAGGTAGACACAAGACCCAGCTTCTTAAAAAACATTTCAGTGGCTCTTCTTCATATGCTGGGGTAAGAAGAAAATACTCTGTGTTTGAAAAGTACTCCTGATTTCAAATAGGGATGCTAAGATGGAAGAGGGCAAGCAGTGGCACTTAACTGCCAAAGTTAAGGTGGGCATGCTGACCATAATAATAACAGTAGAGCGGGCATTATGTTCCAAATGATACAACTCTCAAAAATCTCTGCAAGTTTTCCACATGTAAGAGAGTTACAGTGATCAAAATAGATGGCAGCTTAGCGCTCTAATTCATTTATATAATGGAAAATACTCCAGGGTTAGTGGTAGCAGTTCTGGTGTTGTGTTCTTGAACTCAGCAGTTCTGGTGGTAGCCTTCTGACATCTGTCTCTCCAGTCTTTCCAGTGATTTTGTAAGCACCTAATCCCCTGTGTTAAAGCTCTTCTACTTAAAGTACCCAGGGTGGTGCACTGAACACCAACTGATGGGCTTTCCAGTGGAGCCCTGAACTCTTGCCATGATTATTTCTTCAGTTTCTGGGTATATTACAGGGATAGATGACCCCAGCAAATGGCAGCATTCCAACACTGACTCCTGATCTGTTGAGTAGAAGCTACCAAAGTTATTATGGTAGGAATGGCTTAGTGAAAGCTCAGGAGCTCAACTTGCCAACCGAAAGAGTAAGTCAGGAAGTATTCTGTTATACCTCAATAAAAAAAATTACTGCATTTTTTTTAAACTGCATCCCTGAGAAAATTGCTGAGAGGAGGCCACTATGTTTCCTATTATAGCCCCCTCTTGGCTAGTGCAAAAGATGGAAGAATTTTGGGGTGCCCGACTGGCTCAGTTGGTAGAGCATGCAACTCTTGATCTCGAGGTTGGGAGTTCAAGCCCCGTGTTGGAAATAGAGAGTGCTTACAAAAAAGAAGAGGGAAGAGTTTTGAGAATCACAGGGATTACTATAGGCTAAGTGAAGTAGTAACTACAAATATATATGATCTTCCATGTGTAGTTGCTTAGCTGCAGCAAATCAACATACACTGTGGCACACTGACTGCAGCTTTTATCTGGACAAGCCTTCTTCTCTCATCCAATGGACAGAGAATGACAGAAGAAGTTTGATTTTATCTAGAAGGGCAGAAATATATTTTCAACTCAAGATTATCTTAATTTTCTATTCTCTGTGCCATAAGTGAGTCTTTAAAAACTAGGTTGTCAGGGCCCTGGTTGGTTCAGTCAGTTAAGTGTCCAACTCTTGATTTCCGCTCAGATCATGATCTCGGAGTTTTCAGATCCACCCTGTGTCAGGCTCCATGCTCAGCGTGGAGTCTGCTTGTCCCTCTCTCTCTGCTCCTCTCCCTTGCTCTTGCTCTCTTAAATAAATAAGTAAGTAAAATCTTAAAAAAAAAAAAAAAAGAACTAGGCTCTCTAACCATTCCCAGGGCTAAATTGGTGATAACGGGCTGATGAGCTCCAGAGAGCAGAAAGTGGCTGTGTTTTAGACTAAAACTAGGCATGCCAGAAGGTGGGAAATAAATCATATATTAATACACTGAAGTTTCTTGGGATCTATTTTGTGTGGCATGTGAGTTTATCCTCTCCAATGTCAAGGACAATTTGTTTCTTACATCTAGAAAAAAAAAAAACTGTGATTGATAGTACTCTTTAGATTTCAGAAGCAACATCTATCACATTTTGTGTGCCCTTCAGCTCTTTCCTGAGATGCCCGAAAGGCTGACTGCTTTGAGTAGGGTCCAAAAGAAAACTCTGCATGTGGTCCAGGATGCAGCTTTTCCATATGGCCTTGTAGGACCCAGTGACATTAGTGGTGCTCAAAAATCAATTCAAGTCTGTGGTGTGGAAAGACTTAATACAAGATTCACAGCAGAAACATCCTGGTTTTAGGACAAAGTTATACCTCCTTCAGTGAATAACCATTCTTCTTTGGAGGAATAGTCCTTGGCTTGCTATTGGGTTCTCATAGAAACCAGGTAATTATGAAATATAAGCTACCTGTCATGAACTGAGTATTATCTGATCTACTCGGCTATAAAATCAAATGTATTCAAGTGGAACAGTAGATAAGTGAGTGCATCTGAGCAGGTCCTGAAAGCTCAGGTTTTACATGCTGATGTATTCAGGCTATGCTTACTCATGCCACACTACCCCCTCTCCACCAACCAACACTTAAAACATCATGAACAGTTCTCTATTATGAGTTAACTGAAGAAAAAGAAAAAGAAAGCATAGTTTATAGATGGCTTTGCATAATGAGCTGGCGACATTTCAGATGGATTGCTGAGTCCTACTCAGTCCCACTGAAGTTAAGGTGGAAAATTCTCCCAGTAGGTAGAACTTTGAGTGATATAACATCTTTCTCCTTTCCTGGAAAGAGGCAGGAATTAATAGGCAGTAAGAGATGGTTTAGTCAGACTGACATGGACACAAAAAGAATAAGAAGACCAGAGGACTGGTGACAAGGAGGCTTGGGAAGAAGCATGTGGGTAAGTCTCATAAAATGGGCCCATGTGTGAAGACATCTGGGTTCCATATACATATCCATCACATTGACTGACAACCCAATAGTCATTCTTTCTTGTGAACAAAACTTCAGTTTTATTCAGGTACCCATGCTCCTCCATGTGACTTTGTACTCCAAGGCTGGTCATATCTCCACCCCAGCAGGTGAATCAGTTAATCTAGCCAATCACAGTTATCTATTCTCCTTATGAGTGGCTGGCTTAAAAGGGGTCATGTGACCCAATTTTGGCCAAGGAGACATTGAAGGAAGTCTGCTGTGGGGTTAGTTCTGTGTGATTTTCTTTATCTATTAAAATAAAAGGTAATTCCTTCATCTGCCTCACTTTGACTTGGGAGTTAGCCTTACAGATAAGGAAAGAGAGGGCTGTACTTGTGCTTGTGTTGGTTGTAGCAACCACATCTGGTTTCCAAGGATGGCATTGCCAGGCACATCTATGGGAGTATACAATGTGTGGTGCCAACAGTGTCAACCGTGCAGGCTGTGATACCTGATGCTAGGTAGCAGCAATAGCCATGTCTTCACAGAACTAGTTTTGTGTTAGATTTTCATTGTATCCCTGTCTGCATGGCTTCTGAGCTGGATTGCTCTCCTGGACAGTTTTTGGGCTAACCAATATCCTTTCAGTAAATCCTTTTTCTGCCAAAACCAGGCAGAGTTCATCTCTATTGTTTGCAGTAAAAATGTTTGCAACCTGGCCAATATAGATCTTCTGGATCAAATGATCTATGAGATGTTGGTCCAAAAGAAAAGTATTTTTGCAGCACTAACATTTTTTTCAGAGTTGAGTGTTTCCTTGTAAGTTTTACTTTTTGATGTTATTAAAAGTCAGGAATGACAAATGTTCATCCACCTACCAGTAGTATTGTCTGGATCAATCTCCAGCTGGTACAAATAATTAAGGAAGAAAACATTTCTCTTTGAAAGCATGGAAATTAAAAAAAATGTATTAATAATGGACTAAGTAAAAATTAAATATGAAATTTGGAAATGGCAAAGAAAAGCAATCCCTTACATACAGGTTGTAATGCTAACCTGTACTTGTTACTGCTCCAGAGGAGCAAATAGGCAGAACTTTAACTCTCACAGAGACTTTTAAAATTTATCATCAGATTATCCTTGTTCATGAACTGAATGTAGCAATTTCAGCTATTTTTTTTCCCAGTTAGCCTGTTTAGAGTTCTCTGTTTCACATCATCTCAACAGTTGAGGCCACACGATTCCCACCTTCACAATCTTTGTATGCCTATTTCTTCAGGCCAATGCTAATCAGAGGCAAGAAGAATTTAAATAGTTCCAGTCTCACATTTTGGCTTACTGTATGCTGGGCATGCTTCTTGGCACTAAGGATGCCTCAGCATCCAAAAGAGACAAATTTCAAGCTTAGTAGAACTTCCTTTTTCAGGATTTCTTTCCCTGCCTGCCAGCAAAAATCCCTGAGGCTCTCTTCTGTCAATCCATCTATGCTTTGTTTCCTTTCCTCTGTACTGGCCCAGCTCACTGCCATCTGTGCCCCAAGAATGGAAGAATAGTGGGACGTCTTCATAGATCTGTTAGATTAAAAGAAGTTGGGTGTTGTTGCTTTTTCCATTTGGGAGATTAATATTTCTATTCACTTCTGATGTACAATCTTATGCTTTTGTGTAATCGGTGTAATACATTTATGCCTTCCTTAACGAAATAAGATCCAGATGTTTCAAATTAGTCAGTGAGGGTGAGTCTTCATGGTAGGGGAGGTTGTCCTTTATAGTTCCAACTCTTAGCTCTGAATATTGTCCTTGGGGATTATTTTAATGACTATATTGCCTGCTGGCTTTGGGGGCAAAGACCTGATGCCCTGCTTTCAAAGCTTTGTCCCATATATGGGCACATGACTTTTCCTTGTACACCATTTAGCTCAGCTGAGACAGACTTAATGTCCAAATTAAGCTTTACATAGGTTAGAATATAACAAAATGGCAATTGCTGCTAAGAGTAGGACCATAAAAGTAAGTAATCTAACCTACATTGCATAACTTAGTCATCTTCAGCTTTTCACCCATTACAGGGCTCTTTCCTATCTCTTTCATGTTCTGTTTCTGCAAGTACATATCCCCAGATAGCTGGCCTTGTCACTATTAAGACCCTGAAAGGGATGGGAGCTTCCATCTACCTTAGGCCCATCCTCTCAGCTCTGGAATTCTACCTGAGGGCCTCCTTCTTCCCAGATACTTGATCCTGGTAATAACCATAGGCTTCATGGAGCAAGAAAAGGCATTTACAGTGGCATAGCCTAACCCCATCAGTCCTGTCCTGAGCACACATACAAGCATTAGTCAGGACTCTTCCAAGTGTAGGTGACAAAAACTTATCTTAAACTGGCTTAAAAAAATACATAATTCTTTGGCTCAGATAATTGAAAAGACAGATCTTGCTTGCTTCAGACATGGCTGAACATGAAAGTTCAAATGACCGTCATGTCCTTTGTCATTTGACAGAGCTTTTTGCTCTCTTTCTGTTTCTTTTTCTCTATCTCAGTCTTATGCTTGTTTAAACTCTACCCCACTCTTTCCTTCCATTCTTTTTTGTTTTCCTTTCTATTAAGTCCATCTTCAAGGAAAATTCCCCACATTTTAGCAAAAATGTCCATTAGCAGCTTTAGATTTACATCAAACTACAGCAATCCCAGTGAAAAGAAAATGATGCAACCTCTTTGGGCGTGGGTCCAGCAAAATTTCAAGAGATGACTCTGACTGGCCCAGCATGGCTCTCTGGACCAATCCTGTAACTGACGGATGGCAGACTCTGATTGGTTAGCCTGGATGATGTACCTTTTCCTACGGAAGGAGTGCTCTGTGGTTGGCAGTTTTACCAGGAGCAGAGAGGTAATTCCCAAGAGGAAAAGCTTCAAGGCATTCAAAAAGTGACAGATCTGGATACAATATGGTATTCCCAATATTCATTCTAGAGCTACAAGTATACAAGAGCAGGAGATTATTAGAGTTGTAGTTAGACATGACAAATTTGCTATGATCTACAGATCAGACACAGAGTAATTAAGAATTATTAATTATAAGACTGGTTCAGTCATATGCAATCTGAAATGCTGTATCACCAAAGATGTGGAAAATGGTCTCCAAAATATGAGACACCTAAATCCCATATTAGATCAAATGCCATATAAGGCATACTCAGAATTTAAACATGAAATATTTTTTGAGCTTTAAATTTGGATAATTAATTAAAAGGTTAAAAAAAATCTATGTAAGTCATAGACCTAATTTGGCTTCTCTTGAAAGTAGATCACATGTTAAGGATGTAATTCCAGCAACCAGGGAGACTGAAACAAGAGAAGAGGAAGTCAATATAAGGGTGTGTTATTTAAGTCTCCTCTGAAGGCACAGGGGCTCAGTTTGGCTAGAACTTCTGGGAAGTGTGAATTTTTTTCAGAATTTTCTATCTGAGGCAAGTGAGAATGAAGTATGGCTCCCACATTAGTTAATGGCTGATATTTGCCCTGGGGAGTACTAACACTGCTAGCTTCAGGGCTGTGTTTATACATCTGCCCAGTTGCTCCAGGACATGGGAGAGGCCCAAGACAGAAAGCGGAATATTCTATACCTGCTTGAGTTGGGACCTTGTCAACAGAAGGTGAACCTGAACACTCAGCAGCTGAAAACAGAGATGGGCCAAGGGAATGGGAATGGGGCTCCAAAGTATCTGCTACATAAAACAAACATATGTGAAGACCAAATATGGCACATACGTGGTTTGCCAGTATTTGACCTTCAGTCCACTGGTTTAGAAATTCACAAACTAAGTTCATAGCATGATCTAACCTTCTTCTCAGAAATTATAGAGAGAAAGTATAAAAGAGGGTCAAATTTTGCTTTTTTTTTAAAGATTTTATTTATTTATTTGATAAAGAGATAGCAAGAGCAGGAACACAAGCAGAGGGGAGTGCGAGAGGGAGAAGCAGGCTTCCCGCAGAATAGGGAACCCAATGTGGGGCTCTATCCCAGGACCCTGGGATCACGACCTGAGCTGAAGGCAAAGGCTTAATGACTGAGCCACCCAGGCGCCCCTCAAATTTTGCTTCTTATTTATGCATTAATTCAACAAATTTAATGAACATTTCCCACATGCTATGTGCTGGAGATACATCACAGAACAAGATAAACAAATGACCTGCCTCACTGAGCTTGTGTTGCAGGATTTCTTTTCCTTTACTGCCCACCATTCTTGGTCCCACCACTTCAGTGAATGAAGACGTAGACCAAACCAAGAGTGGTGGGCAGCAAAGCAAGGTTTACTGAGCAGTGGTGCAGAGCTCCTGAAGAGGGAGGGGACCTGAGAGGGTTGCCACCAGAGTTTGTAAGTCTAGGGGTTTTTATGGGCTTGTTGGCAGGCTGTTTTAATCTGATTAACCCTCCCTGTGCTTGTCACCAATCAGGTTTTTGTCCACTCACTCATCTACCTATCAGAGCTGTTCACACGGGAAAGGGTGGAGGACTCCTTCCAGGGTGGCGTAAAATCCTTTTAAAGGTAGTTTCCTCTTGGGGTGGGGGTGGGATTTCCCCTGCCTGCCTTTCTTCTGACTAGCCTTCATTACTTGCATTCTGGTTGGGAGATAGTCAACAAACAATGAGTAAGGTAATTTTAGTTTATTGGGTTATAGATGCTGGTGGAAAATGAAAAACAGAAACTAATAGTGAGAGAAACATGGTTGCTATTTCAGCTAGGGTTATCATAGAAGGCTTTTCTATATGAGTGACATTTGAGGAGAAACCTGAATGAGAAGGGGCAAACCAAACGAAGATCAGGGAAGAATATTCTAGGCAAGGGGAATAGTTTATGTAAGAACTTGGAAAGCAGCAAAAGCTCTTATGTTTTAGGAGCAACAATATCAACACTGGTGAAGTCAAGAGTGAGAGAAGTAATAAGAGATGAAGTGAAACATGTCAGCAGAGGTCAGCTGAGGCAGCACCATCCTGGCTTTGGCAAGGAAGTAGGGCTTCATTCATAGTGGGATGGAAGCCACCAGAAGGGAGGGACGAGATCTGATTTTCTGTTTTTAAAAATCCGCTCTGGTTGTTGTATAGAGAGTGTTCATAGGCAGTTGTGTTACTTGGAGTCATGGAACACAAAGATCTGACTGAATATTTGTGTTTTCCATGAACAAGTGAAACTCTCGGTCATATTTTGCTTAACACACATACAGGTTTCCACATACAGGCTTGCACACAACTGTTGTTAGCAGCATTACTCATAATAGCCAGAAAGTAGAAACAACTCAAATGCCCATTAACTGATGAGTGGAAAAACAAAAGGTGTTTATCTTCAAGCGTATATCCATAGAATGGAAAACCATTTAACAATAAAAAGAAATATTGATACATGCTACAACAACACAAACGTCGAAAATATCAGGCTAAGTGAAATAATTCAGACCTAGAAAACCCACATGTTACATGATTCTATTTATATGAAATGTCCAGAAAAGGCAGATCTAAATATAGAGAAAGCAGATTACTGATTGCCTGAGGCTGGGAGTGGGAACAGAGAGAAACTGTAAAGGAGCAGGAGGGACCTTAGTGGAGTGTGAGAAAGTTCTAAAACCATTTGGTAGCAATGGTTGTACAACATGGTAAGTCTACTGAAAATCACTGAATTGCATACTTAAAACAGGTGAATTTTAAGGCATGTAAATTATACCCTAATGAAGTTTTTTTTTAAAGATTTATGTATTTGAGAGAGAGTGTGTGTGTGTGTGCACAAGTGGGGGAGGGGCAGAGGGAGAGGGAGGGAATCTCAAGCAGTCTCTCTGCTGAGTACACAAGCCCAGGTGGGGCTCAATCTCAACACCCTGAGATCATGACCTGAGTCAAAATCAAGAGTTGGACTTGCTTAACCAACTGAGCCAGCCAGGCACCCCCATCAATGAAGTTATTTCTAAAAATAAATAGTTATTTCTAAATTGAGAATATATATCTTCAGACCATATGAACCCCTCGTCTCTACAGACTCTGGCCTGACAGTGGCTCCCCCCTACCCTTGCTCTAAACAGCACCAAGCTGCCCCTGCTTTCCATAGCCACCACTGGTCCGCTTTGGGAATCAATTGAGTTAATTGTCTTCCTCTCCCAACTTTTCTCCCTCTCAGGAGATCGTCCCCATGCCAAGCCTTCCCCAGTTCTCTGATTTTCAGGACTCTCAGATTGGTCTTTTCCTCTGTAAGAAATCTATTGATCGTCTTCAGCCCACTCACTTCTTTCTCTCAGTTTTTGCCAACTGTTTTCAAGAAACTTCCTTTACTACTTTCTTGTCCTTTCTTCCTCCCTTTGTCTGTTTTCTCCACTGTCACTCCTTATCCTTTGTCTCCATTTGTGCCATTTGTGACCCCTCAAAATGACTACAAAAATCACGGTCCTTACACTGGAGAGCAGGACTGGGACAGACATGTAAGTATCAAGAGAAAGGAAAGATTAAGCAGTATTTGCCAAATCAACCTCTAAACTTGGAAGTACCAAAAAGTCCTTTCAAGGATATCCTCAAAATTTCCTTCTCTCTCACTGTTGTATGATGAGAACTGCTCTACTTATTTTATTTTATTTTATTTTTTAGATTTTATTTATTTATTCGACAGTGAGAGATATAGCGAGAGAGGGAACACAAGCAGGGGGAGTGGGAGAGGGAGAAGCAGGCTTCTGCTGAGCAGGGAGCCCGATGCAGGGCTCGATCCCAGGACCCTGGGATCATGACCTGACCCGAAGGCAGACGCTCAGAGACTGAGCCACCCAGGCGCCCCTGCTCTACTTATTTTATAGGAAACTTATTAAAAATTTAAAAATGTGACTTAAATAAATCATATTTTTAAATTTTTGCTTATTTGTTTATGACTGTGTTTTAAAATTACTTTTTCATTAAGAACAAGAATATTTACAAAAAATATTTTATTGATGTCAATGTAGATACTTTTGTGGTCAGACACACTAAAAGGAACACTACTTATTATATTATTTCTACAGAAAAAAACCCCGATGTCTGAGCCCAAGCAATGATTTGGAATTTAATTTTGGTTTATTAATTGGAGACTGATATTATTTCACTGATTTTCAGTCTCATTCTGTCTTTTTAGATGCTGTGTTGTAATTGTTCCATGGGCCAACCTCTTACTTTATTGCAAATTTTTTCTGTTATATTCTTAAAAGCAAAAGGACAATCATAGATGTAGCTAAGTTGAAACTAAATTTCCCTGTCAGTAGAACAGATGACAGATTCCTCATTTTTAGCTCTTCCTATTACATGAAATATACAATTCTGGGAATAATTAGCATATTAATAATCTTAATTGTCAGAGTTCACTGCTCGGTTACGAATATCTAAAAGAATGAGATTCTAAATTCCTTCAAAATTCAGCATGCAGGAAACAATCAGGACTGCAGATCATAATGCCCTGTTATGTGAGATTATGAAATAAGGTTACTGCCCTCAGGGAGATGGATATATACAGACATGCCAAGGCAGAGTGCATTCAGGGGTGTAAAGAAACTGTTCAGCCCTATTGGGAGAAGTGGAGGAAGAAATAATGCTGAGCTTTCATTTCCTGTAAATTGCTCATAATTTATGAGACTTCTTTGCATCTTCAAATATTGTTAAGCCTTCCATATACTTGTTGAGCCACGATAATGAAAGCTAAGATCATAAAAACAGCAAAAACTCCATTTAAATGTAGGGAGGGATTTTCTAATGCAACCTAGGGCGAGAGTATCTCGGCAGAAAAAGTTTTGTTTTATTTTTTCATTTTTAACTGCTAATTTTACAAGAATAGGCTGCTCTAGAAAAGGGTGTGAGTTTGTTTTAGCTGGGTCTCCATTTCCTGTGTTAGTCCTTTGGATGGATGTTCAGTATAGATATGAAATGACTGGGAAAAACAAGCAAAGAGAAAATATTATTATAAAAAAATTAAACATTTGATTTTCCACATAGTTGTTTTTAAAGGACAGTCAGTCTGGCAAGGCAAAAAAAAAAAGACTCTGGCAAAATAGATGGCTCTGACCCCTCTCAACCCCCTGATTTAAAAAAAAAGAAAGAGAAAGAAAGAAAGAGAGAAAGAAAGAAAGGAGAAAGAAAAAGAAAAGAAAAGAAAGAAAGAAAGAAAGAAAGAAAGAAAGAAAGAAAGAAAGAAAGAAAAGAAAGAAAGAAAGAAAAAGCCCAGTCCTTTTGAAAGATCATCCCCAAAGATGAGCAGGCCACAATCCAACAAATGCCTTTTTACCCCACAGGTTGAAGTCTGTACGAAACAGATAATTAAGTTAGAACTTTTACAGGGCTGGCCCTGCTTTTGAATCCTGCCCTTTAATTAACTATATGCTTTACAAAATTAGGTAGCTGTAGTAGACAGTTACACCCACGCGCTAATCATTTATTTCAGTAAGAAAAAGCATTGGCATTTACGAATAGAAATTGGTCTGTTACTATCTGTTGATGAGAACGTTGTCATCTTTGTCAAACCATGCTGCAAATGCACCAGGATGTGAAATTTTCCAACATTGCTGCTGGAGGTGGGAGGGGAGATGGATGAGTGGGTGCCATGTACCTTGGAAAATGTTACTCTTCATGCCCACCTGGGCCAAGTGACTCCTTGCAGTGCAGCCAATAAAAAATTAAAAAGTTAAGTTTTCATATAAAAATGTATATATCTTTCCATATAAACATTTATAAGGTAGGAAGGACTCCCACCAGCTCAACATGAACAAGATTAGATTCTCCCCCAAACATTGGTTTGGAAGTCTTCCCAAAACAAAGCCATGTGATCAAATTGCTGCAATCTTAGGTGGTAAAAACAATGCACTATATTTAAATGTAACTATCAGATTTTTCTAACCATAGTCTATGAACCCTCAAAATCATCTTGTCTAGAATCAGCAGAAAAATACATACTTTTGTAAACTTGGATGGAGATCACTCCTTGGAGGCCTCCAGGAACTCTACAACTTGTTAGTAGCAACTACAGGATTCCAACTGCCTTAACCTTCATGCCTGATAAAATCTTGTACCTTTTCAAATTTGGGCCATAGCTCCCTATTGGACATTGCTCTGGTTCCTTGTCCTCACTGTGGTTATTATTACCACTCCAGAAATTCAAGAAAGACAGATACTTCTCGACCCAAGCTCTAGAAACATTTCCATATTGGAGCTGTGAATTCCAAAAACAACATTTTAGTACTGAGTACGTGATATTCAAGAGTAAAAATTTAGAGCAGGCTGAGAGTGTGTGTGTGCATGTGCATGTGTTTCAAGAGTAGGAGGACTTTAGGACATGATATTATTTGAAGCTTTACTCACCACTACCTAAAGCATAAACCAAGGAAATGTGAACAACTTAGGTGTGGAGGGGACACTTAGGTTCCTGTGCCCTTTGGGTGCCAAATCAACCCCGTTTCCTTAATACATGGTAAAGGTACTTCTTTAACACTTCTTTATGAAATTAAATTGTGGACTTCTGGAGTTGAAGCCCATGTTTGACACACAGAGCGCCTGTGTTTCTGAATCCCAGCATCCAGTACAACTCTAGTATTTTAGGTACTAAAAACATGATTGATGAATTAAAGAAATCAGTGAATTAGTAAGTATGTATTTACAAACTGCTGTTATATTATGAGATGTAAGGCCTTATTTAATAACATCAATTTGTGATACTTAGTTTGAATAAATAGCTGCTTGGTTTCCAAAAGCTACCACATCTTCAATTTCCTTGATTGTTCGTGCTTTTCTGAGATTAATAATTTTGAAATGTATACGAACGTGGGTGAAAGCATTGTTAAAACTGATGATATTTAAGTGCATCAGAGGTTTGCAGGAGAGTTTCATAGGGTTACAAGTACTATTAAAAGGAAAATTGCAAGGGGCATCTGGGTGGCTCAGTTGGTTAAGCATCTGCCTTCAGCTCAGGTCATGAGCCCAGGATCCTGGGATTGAGCCCCACATTGGGCTTCCTGCTCAGCAGGAAGCCTGCTGCCCCTGCTCCTACTCCCCCTGCTTGTGTTCCCTCTCTCGCTGTCTCTCTGTCAAATAAATAATTAAATCCTTAAAAAAATAAAATAAAAGGAAAATCGCAAAAATTTAAAAATTCAGTGGGAGGAAATAGAACAACTTGAACAAAAAATTTTGAAATCTTTTAAGTTTTCTTGAAACTATCAGTATCAGATCTGTTTACTACTAATAATGAACATACTGGGTTTTTCCACTCCAGATCCCTGATCATTAGTATTGTCTTGTTCAATTCCTTGCTTCCCAAGCTTTCTCCCTCTTATGATTCTATAGATGAACTCAAGAGTACCTGGACAGTTATGTGCTCTAAATAAAAACATAGCAGGTTCCTTATTAAAAAAACAATCAATTTGTAGAAATCCACATCTCTAAATGATCAGGACTGCATTCAAAGTCAAAAACTGTACTTTTCTATGTTGAATTACTGGTAAGTAAATTTTCTGTGTTGAATTTCTTGGCAACCGAGTGAAGGTTCTTTATGGACTGGACTCAAAAGCCCTTGTTTATTGTCATTCCAGAATTCAGTTCTCAAAGTAAATGTCATATGCACAATAGTCCTGTTGTACATTCAGAACCAAGTTCCATTTCAACAATAGTAACTCCTCCTCATCAGGCCATGTCCTGCAGACATCTGGTTTCAGCCAGGCACTTGAGAGACACCTAAGAATGTTTTTAAGAGCTCTGATAGAGTCTCTGATAGATTCTAAACATCTGATAGATTCTCAGATATATAGAACTAAATTATTTTCCTGCTTACCTGCTACCTATGTGATGTATATCAGTTCCATGATTCCACCTTGTATCTAGGGCATAATCTAAAATGCCAGTAGAGGTTGCTCACTGGTAGTGTCATTTCGAGGAGTTATTTTCTAACTTACTCTTCTATATTTTCCGAAGAGATTGTGTTATTTTGTAATCAGTAAATAAACGTTGTTTAGAAAAAGCAAAAACAACCCCAAAGATAGAGATTAAGATAATTTGTATAGAAAAATAATTTTTTAAAATTATTATCATTATTTTTGGCTGCCCATGAAATTTCTGCTCTAATATTCTGGCAGACTAGGAAACCACCTGGGAAAGAATTTTACTTCTTACTAAAAATATAGATATATCCTCTTTTTCTACAAGGTTGAAAATGTTGTCCACATCTCTCCCCATTCAGCTCCATGGTAGTTCAGAGTATGTTTGATTTCAAAATGTTTAGAAGAAGAGGTGAACCAGCAGCTTCCAGACCACATCAGGCCCAAATGCCTATTCTGTTTAGTGACATGATTTAAAAATTGAAAATGGATGCCCCTTGCATGAACATTTTGTTTTCCAGAGGCTCACCACACGTTTAGATAACTTGCCTGGCACCTGAAGGCATTTGAATTTGACATCTTTAGGTTAGTATTTAGTGGATAATGAACTGAGAAGTAATGTCATTGAGACATGTTAGGCAAAGCAACAGTTGTGCTAATGACATTATTCTGCTTTTCATCTTGCTTATGGGAAAACTAATTTCAGAAATAAGAAATTACAGCTACTTCAATGTCCACAACCACATGCCTCTTATATATAACCTTATAATTTTCTCCCTGGTATCTTCTTTCCTGTTTAGTCCATTCTGCACACATTTCCTGGTTAATATTCCTAGAGCTTAACTTTACCCACATATTTATTGTTTATTCACTCATTATTTCTTTGCTGTGTGCCATGCTCCTTTAGGTGCTAAGGAAACAAAAATGAATATGAAACTCACAGTTTCACATCCCCTGAAGGGGATCAGATGTGTAAATTAAAAGTGACAGGATTGCCGTAGTTGGTAGGAACTGAGTTCTGTAGAACCACAGAGAATGAAGATTGTGACAGTGCCTGAAAAAGTTTTCCAAAGGTGACAGTTGAGCTAATTCTTAAAATAAGTAGATATTCAGCAGATGATCAAGTTAGATAAAGGCATTGTAAGCCAAAGGAAGAGCAAACCCAAGGCATGGGTTCAAGGGAAGGCTTGGGAGATTCAAGGAATGGCAATTAGTTTGGTTTAGCTGGAGCACAGGGAGTAAGGAATGGGGAGAAAGGATCTATGCATTCTTCATTCATTTAATGATTCATTTAATAAATTGTTTAATGACTCACTATGTGTCAAGCATTGAAGATGCAAGAGTGAAAATAGCCAAAGCATTTGTTGCACAGCAATGCAGTCTAATGAGAAATATAGAGAAGTAAAAGGCAATAGAGTAGTAAGTGCTAGGATAAAGTAAATACTGGAGGTCAAGGAAGCACAGAAAGATATGCAGAGTTAAACAAGAGTATGGTGGATTCTCTGATGTGCTACTGGTTCCCCTTCATGAGTAAAGGACTTTTTCTTCCAGCTTCTGGAAGTACTGCTAGAAGACAACCCTCAAACTGTAGTATTGCTCAAGGTTATACTTTCTTCCAGGAATGTCTTGCATCCAGTGCTTGGTCAATGTGTTATATAAAGCTCTAGCCCCCTCACCCAAATTTGGAACATTTTGAAGGGCCACTCGAGCTACAGAGCTCCCTGTGGGGTGGGTTGAGAGGACTTTTTGAAACTACAGCACAGTTCAACTTCTCCCTCTGCCTAAGCCTGCCTCTTTCTTCTCCCCCTTCCATGAGTAGTGACCCACAAGGAATTCTTTAGTAAGTGTCCTGAATAGTAGTCTCTGTTTCACAGTTTTCTTTCTGGAACAGATTATGAAGTGTTCTTGAATGCCATTTTAAGTAACTTGGATTTTGTGCTGTTATCAGTTGGAGCCAGAGAGGGCTTTTAGCAAGGAAATACGATGATCATATGTGTAAGTTAGAAGGGTGCAAAACAGAAGGTAGATTAATTAGAAGGATTTAAAAAATCCAAGAAATAAATGTTTAAAATCTGAATAAAAACAATGACAGTGGAGTGGAGAGAATGAGCTGAATGCAAGAGGTATTTATTGGCAAGATTGGCAGGATTTGGTGATTGATTACAGGTGGCAGACAAGGTAAATGATCTACAAGATCTCCCGGGGACTTTGGCTTAGGAGAAAGAATAAATTTTGGGTCCATTAATCAAGATGGAAAATACAGCTGAAGAAACAGGATCATTAGTGAACATGATCAGCTCACTTTTGGACCAGCTGAGTTTGAAGTCAACTCAGTGTAGTAAAATGCAGGTGATGCTTGGCAGGTAGTTGAAAACATGTATTGAGCAATGAGGAGAGAGGACAGTGCTATATATATAGATTTGGAAACCATTAGCATATATGTTGCAATTAAATAAGCAGATGTATGTGAGCTCAGAGTATCACTGTTCTGCTCTAAAATGCTCAGATTTCCATATTGCTTACCAAGGCGATTCCTGACTCCTCCAAGTGGCATTCAGACAAAACAATGACGGTTCAGCACTATGGACAGTGGCAAAAATTTCTTGCACATCCCTGCCCCCTCCTCACCCCACCCCCAATATTTTAGTTCTGTTAGATAAGGACTTTATTATCTTTCCCTGTCTAACCTTCTTGCTTACCTCCTACCAGTCCCCTGGCCCATATCATTTATTTAAGGTAACCATGTTAAAATCACCTAGTTCAAGTTTTCCTTTGTTTTTATCAGATGACAACCTGAGGCCCAAAGAAGCAAAATGATTTGCTCAAAGCCACGTTGTTGGTTAGTGACAGACCTGGGACCCAGATCTCCCAGATCATTAGATCATTAATGATCTAGAACATCATTAATATGGTTCTATACAATGCAACATGGAGTAGAGACTCCACAATCTTCCAAGCAACAAGTTTTAAACTAACAATTGTAAATAATAATAATAAAAATAGCAATAAAATTAAATAAATAAATAACTTTTTATCTGATTCTCTGGATCTTGGCTAAGTCTTTTGCTCAGGAAAATTTTTAAAAATTGGTTTGATAATTATTTTATTCTCTGTTTTTGAAATAATTCTTTATTGGATATCCTAGATTTGTTCTCAATACAGCATTTTTCTCCCATCTTACTCATTCCTTTATCATTGTCCTCCAAATTCTGAAAGGTTTTTGGAGTTTATCTTCAAATTCATTGATTTGATTTTTGGCATTTTCCAGTTTTGCTCTTTGTTACTTCTGCTGCATTCTTTTTTTTTTAACTTTTAGCAAACCTATTCTTATTTTTAAAGCAGTCATTCCTAATCCCAAATTGTTCCCATTTTAAATATGTAATGTTATTTTTTAAAGTGACAGCTTTACTGAGATAAAATTCACGTACCATAAAATCCACTCTTTTAAAGTGTACAATCCAGTGGCTTTTAGTATATTCATAGAATTGTGCAATCATCACTATTTAATTTCAAAATATCTTCATGATCCCCCCAAGAAACCCCATTTACTTATTAACAGTCACTTCCTAGTTCCCCCACCTGCCCAGCCCTTGGCAACCACTAATCTACTATTTTTTTTTATTTATTCATGAGAGAGAGAGAGAGAGAGGCAGAGGGAGAAGCAGGCTCCCAAGGATCAGGGAGCCCAATGCGGGACTCAATCCCAGGACTCTGGGATCATGATCTGAGCCAAAGGCAGACGCTTAGCCATCTGAGCCACCCAGGCGACTCTAATCTACTATTTCTATGGATTTGACTTTACGGGGCATTTCACATAAATAGAGTTAAATATGTGATCCTTGTGTGTGGCTTCTTTCACTTAGCAGGTCCATCAATGCTGTAGCATGTATCAATACTCCATTCCCTACTATTACTGAATAATACCTGTGTGTGTGTCTGTGTGTGTGTGTGTGTGTGTGTGTGTTGTATTGTTTATCTAATCATCAGTTTATGGACCTTTGTGTTATTTCCATTTTTCTGCTGCTATGAATAATGCTGGTATGAACATTCATTTATAGAGTATTGTGTAAACATATGTTTTCATTTTTGGGGGGTATGTTTCATTTCCCTTGGGTATATACCTAGGGGTGGAATTGATGGGTCATATGATAACTGTGTTTAACTTTCTGATGAACTAACAAACCATTTTCCAAAATGGCTGCACCACTTAACAACCAGCAATGTAGGAGCATTCTAATTCCTCCACATCCTCACCAATATTTTTCATCATCTTTTAAAATTTTTTATTATAGCTATCCTACTGGGTATGAAGCGGTATCTCATTGTGGTTTTGATTTGCATTTCTCTAATGACTAATGATGTTGAGCATCTTTTCATATGCTTATTGACCATTTGTCCATCTTATTTGGAGAAATATCTATTCAGATCATTTTAAAATTGGATTATTTGTCTTTTTATTGTTGAGTCATAAGAGTTTTGGATAAGGTCCTTTATCATTTATATGATTTGCAAATATTTCTCTTGTTATGTGGATTGCCTTTTCACTTTTGGAGCATACAAATTTTTAATTTTGATAAAGTCCAATTTATCTGTTTTTGTTTTTTTCTGTTTGTGCTTTTGGTGTCATATCTAAGAAACCATGGCCTAATTCAAGGTCACAAATATATGCGTCTTTTTTTTTTTAAAAGAGTTTTCTACTTTTAGCTCTTACAATTATGTCTACAATCCATTTTTGTGTTAAATTTTGCATATGGTGTACATATGGCATAATGTTCTTTTGAATTTTGATAACCCTGCATCTTTTAGTTTCTGACATTTAGAGATTTTTCTAAAGTTTTTTTGTTTTGTTTGTATTAACTATTTCATGGGTAGGATAATTTAAATTTATTCCTCTGATTAAACCTAATTTTATAGATTAAAACTGACTTTTAATTTAGAAGATGGGTCTTCTGCTTGTTCATTTTTATGATTGTGCTCATGTCCGTGGATGGAGCTCACAGTTTTCAGAACTCTTTGCGGGTCCTGTTCAAATATTAGGTGCAGACAATGAAAGAAGGGAAAAGTTAGGATTTACCACAGTTTTACTTCAATGAATTGGATTCCAGCTGTCTGTTGGAGTAGGGAGGGAATTACAGCCAGAGGTGGTAGGGCCAGAGTTTACCATGTATGCCAGAATTCCTACTTGTCTTTTGTGATTTAGTATATGAAGGGTAAGCTGGGATTCATGGGATATTGCTCTATGTGGACCATTTGATAGACTTCTTGTAGATGTTGGTAGGATTGTTATTTGTCCCTCCCTGACTACCCTATATCTTGCATTTGTCTCTAGGGCACCTGGGTGGCTCAGTTGGTTGGGCGACTGCCTTTGGCTCGGGTCATGGTCCTGGAGTCCCGGGATCGAGTCCCACATCGGGCTCCCTGCTCAGCGGGGAGTCTGCTTCTCCCTCTGACCCTCTTCCCTCTCATGCTCTCTATCTCTCAAATAAATAAATAAAATCTTTAAAAAAAAAAGATTCCATCTTGCATTTGCCTCTAGACACAGAATATTGTAATAGAAATCCTCTGAAGTTTACAGCAAGTGCCAATTCACATATCCCATTTTTATATCTTTTTAGATATTCAATAGTAGTTAAAACGTGTAAACTCAATGTCTTTAATCAGAACCCTTCTTTTGGCTTCTGATTTGGTTCTGTTCATTACTGATCATTCATGACTTCCATCTTCTGGCTTAGATTAGTTCAGTTTCCTATTCTCCTCACCCTAAATGATTATTTTGTGTTTGTGCTGGTGTTTCCCATACTTCTCCTGCCCCATCCCCCACCCCTCCTGACCTCGGTGACTGATTTCTTTCTTGATATTTTAGAGAATTAGACTAGAATCAGAGACTAAGTTGTGCTTCTGCTGGAGGTCCCTAGTTTTTCCACATTGCCTCACCTTTCTTCATTCTTATACTGAACCCCAATTACACCTAAAGTAACTAAGTCTTTGTAATGTAGAAGTGCCTAACACACATACAGGAGCTTCTAAAGGATATTGAAGTATCTTACTCATTTTTATATTGCCCATAGCACTTAGGACCATGTATGCACATAATAGGTATTCAACAAATGTTGAAGAATTAACTTAATTAAAATGTTAAAATAATTAAAGTAAAAGAATAATATATAAATTCTTAGTAAATAAAAAACTTCATATTTCGAATAGCTTGAAGATAGTTGTTCATCCTCATATTTACTGTGATAGATTTAAAATGATACAAGTTGATAGTAGTGCTTTATACATGATACTCTTTAGAGGTAATTTAGAATACAGAAATACCATATTCTCAGTAAATTTTAACAACAAAAGAGTTGATGGATTGATGATGAAATTGTACTTTTATCTTCATTGTATGAATTGAAATGAACATTTTTAAAAGATTTTATTTATTTGAGAGAGAGAGAGAGAGCACAGCTGGAGGGAGGGGCAGAGGGAGAGGGAGAAGCAGGCTTCCCATGGAGGAGGGAGGCCGATGTAGGACTCAATCCCAGGACCCTGAGATCATGACCTGAGCCAAAGGCAGATGCTTAACTGACTGAGCCACTCAGGCACCCCAACATGTTTCTTCTTAACAGTAGTGTTTTATACAGTCTCAGTACTGTTCCAAAAAAACTTAAGGTGGCAGACAAAAACATACAATATAATAATAGTAGGTTATAAGGAAAAGAAAAAAAGAGAAAAAATGCATGTAGGAAAAAAGATGAAACCGGGAAAGATATTGGTAAACAGAATGTATGCTTCAAGGACACCTACATACACTTGCCTGTGGAAGGCATCATATTTGGCTCTGACTTTTCCAACCAGTTTCAAGAACACTCATGACCAGTTATAGAGTCAATGTCTATAGATTGAAACAAACCAATTGCTCAGGATGAACACTATTTCTCCAGTTACTGAAATCAGACAGAAATGTCCCCAAAAGGTTGTCACAAAGACAGCCTTACATTGTAAGTAATAATGATCACCATCCTTACAGCCACCACCCTACAATTTCATAGGAGTCATCTTTCAATGTAAGTTAAGAACACATAGTTCTTTATACAGAAAGTTCAGTGAACTAACTTTAAGTTGTGCAGTGTTCTTAGCACTGACAATTAACACTGCTGTTGTCCTAATGTGGAGAACATTCCTATGGTCAACTTGAAATGCCTAGATGCCTCTAATGCAGCTCAATAGCCTTGAAGAAATTTTCAGATAGGTAAACATATTAGATAAAATGCACCAAAAAATTAAAAGTGGTTTCAGTAAACTGTAAAAAAAAGTAACTGTAAAGTTAACTGTAAAGTAAAACTGTAAAAAAAAAAGTAAACTGTGGTTTCAGTCAGATTTCTGCTTCAATATACTGCATTATAACCAGCCACAAATTTTAGAAGCTTAAAAGAACAAATGTTTGTTTTTCTTACTCAGGGTTTGGTCAGCTCCACATCTCCTGGTTCCTGAACCAGTGGGTAGTCAGATTACAGAAGAGAAAAGTAAAGCCAAAGGCAAACTTGTTTAAAGCCTCTGTTTGCGTCACCTTTACTATCTTCAATTGGCCAAAGCAAGTCACATAGGCAAGCCCAACACAAAGTAGGTGGGAAAATACAGCCTGCGTACTCTGCTGGGAGGTACTGCAAAGCCAGTTGACAAATGTCATGTAACTCTATATCAGGGAGAGAAGGAAGAACTGGGAATAATCCAATTATCAAAACCATAATTCTATTTGCTATACCCCGTCATCTTTTGTTTTCCCACTTAGTACCTCTAAGAATCATATAACTTTGGACTTGTAAAGAAACTTGAAGTTTGTCTAGTATGATCTTTTCATTTTATAGATGAGTTATCTGGGGCCCAGAGAGCTTATGGGACTTGGTATAAGTCAGTTCAAAGTTCTGCTACTTCTGTTGTAATGCTAACTTTCCTTTCTATATTCCGCTTCCAAACCCTAGCTCTACGTGGAGTTATAGGAGTTTAGTTCGTGAGATGAATATATGATTAAGGACTAAACTTTAATTTCCAGAGGTAAAAGCCTAGACTGATTGTGAATGGAGAGTTTTGGCAGTACATTGAAGGGAGACCTTAAATTCTAGGGTCTGACTTAGAGAAACTGGTTTTTCATTGAGTTTTTCTATTGAAAATATTTAGACTCTGAGTTGTTGTTTAAAAATAGGTAATGTTTCCAGAGGGAAATGTTTAGTTTGTTTCCCAGTTGCTTTCCATTGTCTCCATGTTTCATCTGACAAAGAATCAAATGTAAGGAAGGGCAAGAGGGTGGGTAGGTGGACTGAGGATGGATGATTGCCAGAGATGGAGGAAAGATATAAAACAAGGCCTTTTCAGGTTGACCTTTGTTTTTAAGGTTTCCCTTATGTCGTCCCTAAGGTAAATCACCAGGGGCTATGCATTTGGCTTACTCCTCAAAAGCAGATCAGAGTTAAAATGGTAAGCAAACTGAAGTGGACTGGAGTACGTTTTGTTTTGAGAGAAGGCAACAGCTGTGTCTCCTGAAGTCCTCAGCAGACACGGAGCCTATCCATTACCTCGCTGTTCCTAGATGGTATTGCTTACAGCCCTGTTTGTGTTCTGTTCACTGTTCCAATTCTGTAGGTCAGTTTGACCGGATATTACCTTTTTTTTAGGGACATTTAATAGTTAAGATAGTATTTGTTATTAATGTCCTGTCCAAGTTTGACAGTTTCTTTAACATTTTGGGGTTTTACTTCCAGTTTGTTTACTTCTGTGTGTAGGCTCTCCTGGCAAGAAACTTGACCCCGTAGATGATATTATCTTGGAGGAATGTAAGGCTAAGCTTGAGGGTAGTTTTTCTGAGAATCAGTGATCTGACCATACATAATAAACAAAGCCAGATAAGAAGCAGCCATTCAACATGAAACACAGAGTAACAATTTATACAATTTGAAAATAGAAACACAGGAAAACATACAAAATATGTTTTAAAAGAATTATTTCCTATCTTAATATTGTCCTGTTCCTTTTATTTTAGCATCAAACAAATGGTCCCCAAATTTTCGAGTATAATTCCATTTTTAACATAAAAAATTTCACAGAGGCCCACATAATAGTAATTGTAAATTTAGTGGAATTTGATGGAGAAAATATATAAGGACAAAACACATTGTTATGAATTCAGTAACACTTGTAATTAAAGTTATACTTTATTGAACGAAAGAGCATTTAATTCATTTGAAGAATAGGCATACATATCAATGCAAGCCACCTTATTCAGGATACAAATAAGCATACTTCATGGCACTATGGGTCTCCATAGTAATAATTTTAAAGCTCACAGATTTCCACGGCTTATAGGTTGGGATCTAAACTTGATAGATCTCCCTCCATCTTTTATGTCTGTCAATTTTGAAAGCTGTCCTATTTAATGACATCATCGTTCTCCTGTCTACAGAGGCAATGCAAATTGTTTTTGTTTTGTTTTAAGTTATCATAGTTCTTAGTTTTTACTGATGTCAAATTAGAGAGACTTTGCTCTATGAATTAGTCACTACTGAAGCCATCGATAAACTTCTTCAAGCAATATTTAGATTCCAAAATGGACCATGATTTTACTTATCATGTTCATATATTGTAATGGAATTATGTATGATAAATTATTTTAGAAAATATTATAAAATGTTATAGTTTTATCATTTAAATCACTATCACTTATTAACAATTTATAATCTCCTAAAACAATGTCTAGATTGCTTTCATATTTCTTAATTTCTTCTTTCAAATGTTTCTTAAAAAAATTTTTTTTAACATTACCCTTAATCCCCATCACTTATTTCACTGATCCCTCCACCTACCTCCTCTCTGGTAACCATCAGTTTGTTCTCTCTAGTTAAGAGTCTGTTTCTTGGTTTGTCTCTCCCTTTCTTTCTTTTTCTTCCTTTGCTCATTTGTTTTGTTTCTTAAATTCCACATATGAGTGAGAACATATGGTATTGGTCTTTCTCTGACTGACTTCCTTAGCTTAACATTACACTTTCTAGCTCTGTCCATATTGTTGCAAATGGCAAGATTTCATTCTTTTTTATGGCTGAATAATATTTCATTGTATATATATATACCAAGTCTTCTTTATCTATTCATCTATTGATGGACACTTGGGCTGCTTCCATAATTTGGCTATTGTAAATAATGCTGCAGTAAACATAGGGGTGCGTGTTTCCCTCTGAATTAGTGTTTTTGTATTTCTTGTAGTAGTAGTGGTATGATTCCTGGGTGGTAGGGTAGTTCTATTTTTAGTTTTTTGAGAAACATCCATACTGTTTTCCATAGTGGCTACATCAGTTTGCATTCCCACCAAGAGTGTATGAGGGTTCCTTTTTCTCCACATCCTTGCCAACTCTTGTTGTTTCTTGTGTTTTTTATTTTATCCATTCTCACAGGTGTGAAGTGATATCTCATCTAATTTTGATTTGCATTTCCCTGATTATGAGTGATGTTGAGCATCTTTTCATGTGTCTGTTGGCCATCTATATGTCTTCTTTGGAGAAATGTCTATTCGTGTCTTCTGCACATTTTTTTAATTAGGTTATTTGTTTTGTTAGTGTTGAGTTTTATAAGTTCTTTTTTTAAATTTTTTTAAATATTTTATTTATTTATTTGAGAAGAGAGAGTGAGAGAGACCACAAGATGGGGGAAGGTCAGAGGGAGAAGCAGACTCCCTGCTGAGCAGGGAGCCCGATGCAGGACGCGATCCCAGGACTCCAGGATCATGACCTGAGCCGAAGGCAGTCGCTTAACCAACTGAGCCACCCAGGCGCCCCTATAAGTTCTTTATATATTTTAGATACTAACGTCTTATTGGATTTGTCATTTGTAAATATCTTCTCCCATTCCATAAGTTGCCTTTCAGTTTTGTTGGTTGTTTCCTTTGCTGTGCAGAAACTTTTTATTTTGATGAAGTACCAATAGTTTATTTCTGTTTTTATCTCCCTTGCCTCAAGAGACATATCTAGAAAAACGTTGCTATGACTGATGTCAGAGAAATTAGTGCCTGTGCTCTCTTCAAGGATTGCTATGGTTTCAGGTCTCATACTTAGGTCTTTAATCCATTTTGAGTTTATTTTTGTGTATGGTGAAAGAAAGTGGTCCAGTTTCATTCTTTTGCATGTAACTGTCCAGTTTTCCCAACACCATTTGTTGAAGAAACTGTCTTTTTCCCATTGTGTATTCATTCCTCCTTTGTTGAGGATTAATTAACCATATAATTGTGGTTTTATTTCTGGGTTTTCTACTCTATTCTATTGATTTATGTGTCTATTTTTATTCCAGTACCATACTCTTTTAATGACTACCACTTTGTAATATAACTTGAAGTCTGAAATTATGATACCTCCAGTTTTGCTTTTCTTTTTCAAGATTGCTTTGGCTATTCAAGGTCTTATGTGGTTCCATACAATTTTAGGATTGTTTGTTCTAGTTCTGTGAAAAATGCTGTCGGTATTTTGATAGGGATTGCACTGAATGTGTAGATTGCTTTGGGTAGTATAGACATTTTCACAATATTTGTTCTTCCAACCCATGAGCGTAGAATGTTTTTCCATTTCTTTGCATTGTCTTGAATTTCTTTCATCAGTCTTTTTTTTTTTTTTAATTTGAGAGAATGAGAGAGAGAGAGAGAGAGAGAGAGAGAGTTGGGTCAGGGGGAGAAGCAGACTCCCTGCCGAGCAGGGAGCCCGATGTGGGACTCAATCCCGGGACTCCAGGATCATGAGCTCAACCGAAGGCAGTCGCTTAACCAACTGAGCCACCCAGGATAGTTTTAAGAGTACAAGTCTTTCACCTCTTTGGTTAAGTTTATTCCTAGATACTTTATTGTTCTTGGTGCAATCAGAAATGGTAATGTTGGGCACCTGGGTGGCTCAGTTGGTTAAGTGACAGCCTTTGGCTCAGGTCATCATCCCAGAGTCCCTGGATCGAGTCCCACATCTGGCTCCCTGTTCAGCAGGGAGTCTGCTTCTCCCTCTGACCCTCTCTCCTCTCATGCTCTCTCTCACTCTCTCTCTCTCTCAAATAAATAAATAAAATCTTTAAAAAAAAAGAAATGGTAATGTTTTCTTTGGTAATGTTTTCTTAATTTCACTTTCTTGCTGCTTCATTATTAGTGTATAGGAATGCAACAGGGCACCTGGGTGGCTCAGTTGTTAAGTGTCTGTCTTCGGCTCAGGTCATGATCCCAAGGTCCTGGGATCAAGTCCCACATTAGGCTCCCTGCTTGGCAGGAAGCCTGCTTCTCCCTCTCCCACGCCCCCTGCTTGTGTTCCTGCTCTCGCTCTCTCTCTCTCTGTCAAATAAAGAAATAAAATCTTAAAAAAAAAAGAAAGGAATGCAACAGATTTCTGCCCATTGATTTTGTATCGTGTGACTTTATTGAATTCATTTATCAGTTCTAGTAGTTTTTTGATGTGGTTATTAGGGTTTTTTAATATATTTAATGACATCATTGGTCTCCTGTCTACACAGGCCCTGCAAATACTTGCTAGCTGGATCAAACAGGACAAAATATAATGAACTAAGCTGTGTCTTTCTAAAGTCAGAAGACTAGAATTTTGAGTATTTTTTTAAATCTACTATATGTTTGATTAAACAAATCAATACCTTTGAGAGTGTTTTACATTTTGAAAAATTATGGGTGGGGCTGGGGAGATGCTTGCTCTGCCCAACTCAGTAGGTTACTGTGAAGATCAAATTTGATTATGTAGCACCTAATTATATAAGCAATAAATGGGGACTGGCCAGTCAGTATTTTAGTAAAACCTTCCCAGTTGAAGCCTACCCCTTAGCTGATACAGTACTAGAAATATATAGTTCTCCTAGAGTTACACTGGCCTGGGTGACTTCCACGTTCTCCAGATTCACAGTACTTTGTGGGACAGGAAGTGGAAAGTCTGTGCAGTGGACTGGGTCGGGAGCAGTGGCCTAGTTTTAAGATTTGCCTCTGCCATTTCAGTGAATCATTTAATGTCTCTGGGCTTCATTCAGTTCCTTGTGAATAGAGAAATGGACCAAAATTTCAGAGTGTTTACTTTTTGTAGTGGACTTTTTTTTTTTTTTTTTTTTTTTCAGAAAGAGAGTGTGTGATGGGGCGCCTAGGTGGCTCAGTTGTTAAGCATCTGTCTTGGGCTCAGGTCAAGATCCCAGGGTCCCGGGATCGAGCCCCACATCGGGCTCCCTGTTCAGCGGGAGGCCTGCTTCTCCCTCTCCCACTCCCCTTACTTGTGTTCCCTCTCATGCTGTCTCTCTCTCTGTCGAATAAATAAATAAATAAAAAGAAAGAGAGTGTGTGCATGTTCCAGTGGGGGGAGGGGTTGAGGTGGATGGGAGGATGGGGGTGGCAGAGAGGCAGAGGGAGAGAGAGAATCTTAAGCAGGCTTGGTGCTGAGGGTGGGAGCCCGCCCTGGGGCTCAATCTCACTACCTTGAGATAATGACCTGAGCCGAAATTAAGAGTCAGATGCTTAACCGACTGAGCCACCCAGGTGCCTTTTTAAAAATTTTCTTAAATCTTATTGAGATTCTACAATAGATAAACCAAATAACAAAACAATGCACAATTTTTGCATACAATTTAAAACTTGTTCTCAAGTGAGGCCCTAGGGGTATAGCTCGAAAACCACTGCTTTGGTTCTAACCACTGCTTAGAAATATTTAAGATGCATCTCTAAGTGAAGATGTCTGTTTATTAATTTAAGGTGAGAGATGTTCCTGTATAAAGAATTGCTAGTGGTTATCTTCATGGGACATCTTGCCTTGATGGTCCTGTCCACTTAGGAAATCAAACTTTAGATCAGAATTTGGAACATAAAATAAATCAAAGCAAGTTCTATATTCAGGAATAGTACTGTCAGGCAATGGTGATCCAATGTAATGCCTTCTTCATGCTAATAATTTTTTTCTCTAAAGAACTGGCCAGGGAATTCTAGAATCTCAGCACCATCCCCCATAGATCAATCTTGGAAAAAAACATTCTTCGTAATCTTACCCCTTAAGTTGCCTTTTTAGCCTTTGGGTACATCTTCATTTTCCTTTTGATGTGACTGTCCTCCTAACATTCACAATATGGATCGTGAACTCCAGGTTGAGAACTTTTCAGGTCATCATGTATTTGGACGCTCTTTACAGAATCCTGGCTGTGTGGTCATCTGTGTGGTCACCCAGGCTCTGCTTGTCTACTTTATGTTGGAGGGTTTGCTTCCATGGCAGATAGAGACATTTCTCTTTCCTCCAAAGACAAATTCTTAGACATTTCTTGCATGTATTGATCTTAAATATGACTCTTTCAAGCTTCAACTATCATCAAATGTATAACATTCTAATGAATGACTAATGTTACCGCATGCTCTAGACTATAAGTTTCCCACAAGCTTCTGAGCTACTCCAGGACCTCCATGTAAAGGATTCATCTTTTTTTTGTTCTGTGCCTAACAGAACCTGACATACAGAGGACACGGTAAATCTTGAATGACTGTCTAAATGAATTAAGTGTATTTGTAGCAACTCATTAAACGAGAAAAGATTGAATTGCATTATTATTTTCAAAAGCAACAGTTATAAAGTTTATAACTCACTTCATCACTGATCAAATCTAATTTATACCTTCAGACCCCACAATGCCCCCACACTCTCATGGCTTCAGAAAACTTGAGTTTTCAAACCACACAGAGGTCATTTTCATGGTGCAGACTGAACTGTCACCTGATACCTGCCCCCATTTCCAGCCACAAGAAGGACTGAGGGGAACTAGATAATGATGGGAACCATACAGACTGAACTTCTGGGTTCTAATCTTGACCTTGCCATTTATTAGTTATGTGACTGGGAAAATTGCTTACTATCTCTGTGCCTATAAAATAGATAGTAGCTAATGTGAGGATTTCATGGGTTAATGCCCCTAAAGTTCTTAGAACAGAGCCAGGTATGTTGTAAACACTCAGTAAGTATTGACTCTGTCACATGTTCATCCTGGTTTAGTGGAAGGAGCATAAGTTTTGAGTTAGATAGCCAGACTTTTAATTCATATTCTGGCCCTTTTTCTTAGGTAATCATTTAATTTCACTAACCTTGTTTCATCTTGTATAAAATGTGGATAATAACATAGCACTGGGGGTTGCTATTTAAAACTACAGCCGACTGCAATCCTGATTCCTAGGACTCTTAAGTGTAGCAAAACACCCTAATAGGCCCGCTTTGGAGATGAGCAAGGAAGCCCCAGAGAACTAAATTGTTTTGCACGATAAGCAAGTATTTTCTTTTTAAAGATTTTATTTATTTATTTGACAGGGAGAGACACAGTGAGAGAGGGAACACAAGCAGGGGGAGTGGGAGAGGGAGAAGCAGGCTTCCCGCTGAGCAGGGAGCCCGATGCGGGGCTCGATCCCAGGACCCTGGGATCATGACCTGAGCCGAAGGCAGACGCTTAACAACTGAGCCACCCAGGCGCCCGGGGCAGTAAGTCTTAATATCCAAAACTGAATCATTTATTACTTTGGCATCACAGTGGACCATTCCTTATCTTTTTACCAGAACATACAAAGATGTTTGTTATACAAGCAGTCATACGTGGGAATACTTTGGGGAGTGACAAAATTGGGGTGATGTGTTTATGGTACTGGATAAAGCAATACAGCAGAAGGGAAAGCAAACACAAGGGGGATGTGGAGGAGAGTTGGATAATCTGGCCTGTGAGGTGAGGAAGAGAAACCTGGAGAGGTGGAAGGAACAGCAGATTTCTCACCAGCGAATGAGATGGCAATGGAGCACTTTTATTTTTAAAAAGATTACAAAAAAAAAAAAAAAAAGCTAGAGTTAGTAGAACCTAAGAACCCTGGCATTTGAACTATATACTCAGCAGGATTCTTAGGACAATTTGAGTTGATGGACGTAAACTCCCAGCACAAAGGAATCCTTCTGTGAATGATAACCGTCATCACTCAGCCTGTTGATTCATATATTATTCAGTGAGTATTTACCGACCCAAGGAAGCCGGGCAAGGAGCAGCTGGTGTATGTGGGGGGCAGCGGAGCATACAGGTTCACTCATCTATGCGGGAGACTTCCCTACCATTCCTGCTCCTCCTCGCCACAGCTCCACCCCTGGCCTCCCGTCGCCTTTCTGCACAAGAAAATACACTCCCTGAAGGAACAACACCACCTTTCAGGGGTGCCAGGGCCGTGTTCCTTGGGGAACACAGGTAGGCTTGTGTGACTTTTCCTAAGCCATGTTCCCGCTTAAGAGAATGCCTGTAGATGGCAAGTTTTAAAATTATTTCATTAATCAACTCAGTGAAGGGAAGAGGGACAAGCAGAGTTCTAAAACCATGCCCACAATCATTTTCCAGTAAGTGACTACCAAGATAGCAGGAGCCCAAGAATAGGTGACGGCTTTGTTTTCCCCAAGACGCGGTCATTGTGATTATTTTTAGATGAAAGATTTGGAGCCAGAAGCACAGCTCATAATTACGTTACTATGATTCTACAACCAGTTGTTTTGTGGAATTAATTCAACCATGACAACTTTAAAGTCACCGCAATTTCTGGGGAAAAAAAAAAAACAAAAAACAGAAGATATAAACTGAAAATAAAATACTCCACCACATGGAGTGCTGTCGCCTGCCCCCTGCGGTAGCCTCCCATCTTTCTGCTTTTGAAAAGGCTTCCTTGCTCTCTTCCCTGGGGCCCTCCCTTCGTCCCAGTTCTACAAATTATTGAAGCCAGTGAGAGCTTCTCCTTCAGAAGCTCTCTCCTAAAGACCCCAGCAGGATGGAGCGCCCTTCCTCTGAACTCCCAAAAGAGTGTGGATTGTCTACAGTCTTCCTTGGAGCTCCTCATCCTTTCCCTGGGATTCTAGTTCACTTTCAGACATCTCTCATCATTTCCAAAGCTGGGTTTGTATGACATCCTAATTTCACATTGCTAAAACAATATGTCAGATCATTATAAAAAATTTGGAAGAGAGGAGAGAAAAAATTCCTGATCTCACCATCCTAATGCTAGTTTTGTACTCATCATTTTAGGGTGTTTGTTCTTAAACTTTATGCTTATCTTTTCATTGATTTAATTCTAGGGGATATAGGATTTCATATTCTGACTTTTTTCAACTAATGTTACATCACAACCATTACGCATATTGTTATATAGCCTTCATAAACATTACTTTAAAGGCTGTGTAATATTAACTATTTTTAAAATCTTATATCGTTTGTTACCCTATCATAAATAATACTGCAGTAGACCTCCTTATACATATAGTTTTTCCAGTGAGTGTATTTCTATGTGTATGTGCATGCATATTTTGATAATTTTTTTCTTAGGATCGTGTACCAAAAGGAAAATTACTGAACCAAAGAGTGTGATTATTTTTATAGTTTTAGAAACATATTGTCAAATTTGTTTCCAAAAGAGTTGGACTGAATTTATATCACCAGGAGTGTATGAGAATATCAGTTTCTCCAGACTTTCACCAGAAATATTTTCTTAATTATTTCATCTTCATATAAACAAAATAGGGTGATATTAGTTCCCTTATTTTTTTACCATGAATTATTTAATGCATGAAGAAAATATTAACCCATGGCCCTGGTTTATCAAATTTTAACACATTTCCATATTTTCACTAGTTTTTAAAAAAATAAAATACTACATCTATAGCTGAATTCTTCATGTACCCCCTACCCAATTCTACTCCCCTCCTTCTTTCCCTCCCTCTACAGAGACAAATGGAATTGATGCTTATCATCCCTTTGTATTTCCATTTTCATATCTTTCAGTTGTGAAATCTTCGATTACTAATGAATTAAACTTTTCCCTATAACATAGTGAATATGAAAGTACTGAGGCACTAGAGTCAGGCAAAACTGGCTTTGAAGTCCTGCTCTGCCACTTGTGAGCCATGTCTCCCTGGACCTCCCTGTGCCTCAGTTTCCTCATCCTGAAAATGGGGACAATAATCATTCCTACTATATTCTTTTTTTTTTTTAAGATTTTATCTATTTATTTGAGAGAGAGAGATTGAGAGAGTGAGCAAGAGTGAGATAGCATGAGCAGAGGGGCAGAGGGAGAGAGAGCAGCAGACTCCCCACTGAGCAGGGAGCCCGATGCGAGCCTTGATCCCAAGACCTGGGATCATGACCTCAGTGGAAGGCAGATGCTTAACCGACCGAGCCACCCAGGCATCCCCATTCCTATTGTTCTTTATCATGTTGTTGCAAATATTCAATGGAACAGTGGAGGTAAAGCTCTTGGTGTAGTGCTCAGCACTCAGTACCTTTCATTATCACCGAGTTTCTCTTTTGAATTAACTGCCCTTTGTGTTTCTTAAAAACATTAGGTTATCTAAAATTAGTGAAACACTTTATCACATATGACCGTGCTTTCTCGTCACAACAGCTTTATGGGAGAGTACTGCAACAATCCCATTTAATACATGAGGAAACTGAGTCCATGAGGCCTGCTGGGCTCTCTGGTGCTGGCACCTCACATTTCACACTTACTGGTTGCCCTGTTTTAACCTTGGAAAGCTAACAAGCTGTTTCGCCATACAACATTGTTGGCCCAGGAAGTAGTGTTAGTATCACTCTTCATGATCATTAAAGATAGATCCGAATTTCTCATTTGTAATTGTTTTCTATTTTTTTCTGAATATTCTCTATGAAATATTTATAGCTTTTATTAAACTAGATATACTCTTAAGTTCAACAATAAAATGCAACAAATTATATTATATTTACATTGTTAGAGATTTAAGATTTCCATGTTTGGTATCACGTTTTCTGAGATTTTTAATAAGGCAAAGTAAAGGTCTTAAGCATTTTCTGCATCTGAATTTCTAACCATGAATGCATTAACACTAAACATTTTGCCTAAAATAACCCCATAATGTTCCTGAGTATTTATGAATAGTTAGCTGGATAGGATTAAAATTTTGGGATTTATAAAAATTTAATTTTAAAAGAAAAGAATAATAAGCCTTATTAAAATGTGTTTATAAATGGTATTTCATAAAGCCTTATCTTTTATTTTTTTTTTAAGGCACAAGAGAAAAGTACTCTGGATATAGAGTATCATGTACTCTTGCATTCATTAAGAGGACACATTAATAAATACCAGTTTTGTTTATACAAATCTTAAACTATAAGAAAATTTTAAGATGACATTTTATGTTAATCGTGTTTTTTCTCGGTTTATCAATACTCATTTTTTTCTTTGAATATTCTAACACTTCTCACATTAAATGACATCCTCCTTATCACAGTTTTAAAAAACCAGAATCAGAGAACCAAAGATGGGGGCAGAGTTAATGAGGCAGCTACAGACATTACAAAGCCCGTGGGCATGGTGGAACAAGGGATCCAGGCAACTGGAGGGGCAGAGAGCATCCCCAGACTCGGGAAAAGTGAGTTACAGACATACGATCATGCAAAGGCTATTTACTGAAATAAATAGTGAAGTATTTTGAAAAGACCAACATAGATCCTGCAAACCTAAATCCAGTGTTTGTTTGTTTTGTTTGTTTGTTTCCAATAGGAGAATAATCTGGTTCTTTTTTTCTCCCAGAAACCACAGGGTTCAATATGGGTTACTGGGAGTCTATAAAAGCCATCTCTTTATAACTGACAGTCTGGCCGTCACCTGGCAATCTGCCACATCACCAGCTACTCACTCTAGCAATACTCTGGCTCTGGCCCTTTGCCAGTATCTGAAAAGGGATCAGGGCATATGAGCTTCACAGTGGCTCTTGAGGTCTCCTTCTTCTGGCACTTTCTCTGGGAGGCAGGCTGTCACCTCAGCAGAAAGCCACTTCGCAGCCTACAAACTTTACCTTCCAGCAGAGGCTATATTAACAAGAGAAAGCCCACACATAGCGAAGTATTTTAAGGAAATCCATCATAGGACCCTGGAGGAAAAGGCAACAGGAAAACTCCAGTGCCTGGTAGCGGCTTCTCGCGGGGCAGGTAAGTACCTGAAGGGTGATGACTATCTCGGCCCTGGAAACACAGAGACACACACTCTCATGGGCTTACTATGACTCATTTCCTCTAAGAAATTTTAAGCCATCTGTTCTGAAAGATGGTATGTGGGAAGATGAAAATTCCTTAAAAAAAAAATCATGTGGTAAAACCTAAACTCAAAACTGGAGCAAAAGTGGCATTGCTCTTCTGTGCACTGAGTTTCTAGAAACAGCTTGAGGCAGGAGGATAAGGATGAATTCAGGGGCCATTTTAGGGCAAGCCAGGGTGGGATTATATGTTCCAGTCTGTGCTGTTCTTCTAAGCCTGCCATGATCTGAAACTTAGCTCTTGGGCCTGGGCCAGAACCAGACTGACGTATGAGGGTGAGCAAAGAATAGAGCAGCATTCAGGCACTGCTGTGCAGAACTCTCTGGCTAATGCCTTCCACTCTACTCTCCCCCAATGCTGATCAAATGCCCCCAACTCACCACCTCCTTAGTGTCCCTATAGGTCCCTCCTGCTGGGATCATATTTTTTTTTTAAGATTATGAACATAAATGCTAACCACTATCTCTATCTTTTGGTCTCAGTTGAAGACACTTATCCTTCAGTGATTTTTCTGGTATAAATAATTTCTAACTTTTCTAAGGCTAAGTTTGCTCCAGAACTTCATTAGGAAATTATCTGTAGTAATAATAATAAAAAAGAACCTAGTAAGTAATGTAAAAATTTGTGTAATAATCCAGTTAGGAAAATATCATAATTTCATGTATACTTATATACACACATGTATATTTGTAATTTATTTTGCCATCATTCATCGTACATGTTGAAGTGTGAATTTAATTGTAGATGCTTTGTTATTGTTAATTCATCTCATGTTCTCTGTGAACACTTATGATAATGAATGTATTTGACATTCAGGTGGATTTTCAGTGCTTTCATTTTGCAGTTCAGTAATTGGTGATTCAAGGTTCATTAGAAAACAGAAGTCTCAATTACAATAATGAAAGTATAAATTAGTTATTCTACTAGGTTTTAAAAAACTTTTAAGTCTTATTGGGTTGTAAAAATGTCTGTAAGATGTTATTCTTTCTAACTTCGGTTTTAGGTAGTTAAAAATGTTAAATATGGATTCCCTGAACATATCATTGCAAAATACTAGAGATCTTTAAGAAATACGTTGTGGCTCAAAGTAGAGAAAAAAAGGACCAATTTTAATTTAGTCCAGATGTGTTCAAATGTAACGTGACCTCCATTTTCGAAAATGGAGATGCATTTCAGATGCATTTTCAAAAATGTGTTGAAAATGGGACAACTTGATCTGTTAAAATTTTGAGATATAAGTGAAACAGTTAAGTCCACACAATATTAGTTTACTTATATCTGTTAAATATACTAATTTAGATATGTTGCTTTTTTCCACTGCCATATTTAACATATATTTACAACCACTACAATGTAATAATTATTTCACTACATTTTAAAGTGATCTTTTGGGGGCCTGGGTGGCTCAGTTGGTTGTGTTGGATCTTGACTTCAGCTCAGGTCATGATCTCAGGGGTGTGAGCTTGAGCCCAGGTCAGGTTCTGCACTCGGTTTGGAGCCTGTTTAGGATTCTCTCACTCCCTCACCCTCTGCCACTTCCCTCCCCTCAAAAAAAAAAAAAGTGATTTTTAATTTTTTTTTAAAGATTTTATTTATTTATTTGTCAGAGAGCGAGAGCACGAGCAGGGGGAGCAGCAGGCAGAAGCAGAGGGAGAAGCAAGCTCCCTGCCAAGCAAGGAGCCCGATGCGGAACTCGATCCCAGAACCCTGGGATCATGACCTGAGCCGAAGGCAGACCCTTACCTGACTGAGCCACCCAGGGTCTGAAAAGTGATCTTTTAAAAGTTAATTTATCTTTTTTTAAAAATACAGATTCTAAATTTTGCAGATTGAATTTAAGTCAGGCTAAGTGACTTCTTCAATCAGTATGTTGTTGATCAAAACAATTAAGAGAGTAACATGTAATATGAAAGGCTGTAAGCACTGGAGTACAGAGTGAGTCCAGCTTTCCTTACAGATAATTTGGATTAGAAAAACCCCAAACAACTTTTGCCTTATTATATGTATATATGTATACACAATAGAAAATTTAAAAGCTATAGTGACATAAGGCAATCTTTCACACCTGTCCCTAGTTTTCCTGCCCTACTTAGGTACTCAACAAATATTTACTGAAGGAATAAGTAATAAGTATTTTTATACTATCTTGTTTTTTAAAATATGTATTATTTTTATAATCAGAAAAAAATATAAGAAATCAGTTTCCCCATAAACCTGAAAATTGCAGCTAGACTTGTGTTTTGTTTTCTGAATGTAATACTTGTTAAAATTCTAGACCTCCATTGAAATTTTAGCAAAAAGGCCCAATCCTTAAATCATTAGATCATTCTAGGAATTGTTTCAGTGCCATTAATTGTATTTACAGTTCCCGAGATCACTATTTTCTTCCAGTGTGTAAGCAGTATGGGGAAAATTCTTTGGATGAAAACTTACCAAAGTTAACACCATTATCAAATTGAATTCTCTTCTATTACCCGGAAGTAAGAAAGCTACTAAGAAAACCATGCTAACGTTTGAAAATTATTTGTTTGAGTAGAGAAATTGTAACCAATTAACTACTCTTTATTAAAATCCTGCCAATCTAAGTGAACACAGTAAATTTCACACATTTGTAGTTTGCTCCTGGAAGCACCTTGGATAGTGGCAAATTTATTTTTTTAATTTTATTTTATTATGTTATGTTAGTCACCATAACATTACATCATTAGTTTTTGATGTAGTGTTCCATGATTCATTGTTTGCGTATAACACCCAGTGCTCCATTCAATACGTGCCCCCCTTAATACCCATCACTGGGCTAACCCATCCCCCCAACCCCCTCCCCTCTAGAACCCTCAGTTTGTTTCTCAGAGTCCATAGTCTCTCATGGTTCATCTCCCCCTCCGATTTCGCCCCCCTTCATTTTTCCCTTCCTACTATCTTCTTTTTTTGTTGTTGTTGTTAACTTATAATGTATTATTTGTTTCAGAGGTACAAGTCTGTGATTCATGAGTCTTAAAAAATTCAGTGCTCACCATAGCACATACCCTCTCCAATGTCTATCACCCAGCCACCCCATCCCTCCCACCTCCCACCACTCCAGCAACCCTCAGTTTGTTTCCTGAGATTAAGAATTCCTCATATTGGGGCGCCTGGGTGGCTCAGTCGTTAAGCGTCTGCCTTTGGCTCAGGTCATGATCCCAGGGTCCTGGGATCAAGCCCCACATTGGGCTCCCTGCTCTGCGGGGGGCCTGCTTCTCCCTCTCCCACTCCCCCTGCTTGTGTTCCTGCTCTCGCTCTCTCTGTCAAATAAATAAATAAAATCTTAAAAAAAAAAAGAAAAGAATTCCTCATATCAGTGAGATCATATGATACATGTCTTTCTCTGACTGACTTATTTCGCTTAGCATAATACCCTCTAGTTCCATCCACATTATTGCAAATGGCAAGATTTCGTTTTTTTTTATTATGGCAAATTTTTCTAATTGGAACAGCAGCTGCCAGGACCAGCCCAGTCAGAACTACTCAGAACTTTCTCTCACAAGTTTGTGTGTCCAAGTGGTAATCTGAGTCCACTAAACCCTGTGGTGCTTACATATGTATACTATTGTGTGGTTTCAGTCCATGCTGCTATGTGCTGCCTTCCTGATAACCCATCCTTGGTTTCCTGTCCTCAGAAACATTTTCATCATGCTTTATAGAACCCCGACTTTACTATTTAAAACCTGGGATGCCTGGGTGGCTCAGTCGTTAAGCATCTGCCTTCAGCTCAGGTCGTGATCCCAGGGTCCTGGGATCGAGCCCCGCATCAGGCTCGGCGAGAAGGCTGCTTCTCCCTCTCCCACTCCCCCTGCTTGTATTCCCTCTCTTTCTGTCTCTCTTTGTCAAATAAATAAATAAAGTATTTAAAAATAAATAAATAAAACCAACCCAACTCCTTTATATCTTTATCCCTACGGGTTGTTTCATTTGGGTTCTCTGGGAAGCAGACGCTAAAATGGAGGTAGGGGTGCAAGAGGTTTATTGGAGCATAGCACCTATAAAAAATGAAAGGGGTGGGAAATAGGATTGGAAAGGGAAGACTCAGACCTCAGTGCAGATCTGACCAAGTCTCAGTCAACCCAACAGAGAGCTAGAAGACAAAGGCTGATGATTACAACGGTTCTGCATGGGAAAGAATGGCAGGCCCCAATGTCTCTGCCATGCTCAGTCACTGGCTGGAGATATCCAGGAAAAATGGCCTACCCTCAAAAGCTGAGGCAGATCCTTCAGGTGCTAACAGCTGGGGGCCGTCAGTCAACTGCATTCCTTGTGCCTGAACATCAACGTTTTTCTGGAAGGGAGGTCAGAGACCTGCAACTCCAGTGCAGCCTCATAGATTAATTCCTCCCCTGCTCCACCTCTGCAATCTTAAACTCCAACATTCTCCCCACTCACCGTAATGCCCCATCTTTCCGGCGTTCACCCCCCTATCGTCATTATATCTGCTCTTTGATTTCACGAGAAACTTCCACTCCCTTATTGCCTCGGCCTTCTGTCAACATTTCAGCCCTCTCTTGATTTCACTGTTTTCTCCAGATAGGCTAGACCCAGATTCCCATTCTCCATTCTCCACCCAATATCCTTAAATTCTTTGCCCCCTTTCCCTAAGTGCCCACATCACAAAATCCTGTTATTTTATCTGCCTTCTTTATTCCTATACTCAAACCGCTGGCTGCAGCTAAAGAAAAATCATACACCACCACAGATTAATGTCACATGGTTTCCAATTCAGCTGAACCCTAAACATTATACAGAAATCCTATAATTAGGTACTTCCTTCTCACTCGGCATCTGAAGAAAAATCTTATAATTTGTTTTGCAATGTATTAAAGAGCATGATGGGAAAAGCATGGGCTTTGGGATCCTATGGATTAGGTTTGGATGCTAGCTCTTTACTGCCTGTATGACCTTACCTCTCTGGGCCTTTCTCTCTGGGCCATTTCTTTAAAATGGAGCTAAATTGACTGTTGATGGCAGATTGTTTTATTTATTTTTTAATTTTAATTCCAGTATAATTAATATACAGTGTTATATTAGTTTCAGGTGTACAATATAGTGATTCAGCAATTCTATGCATTACTCAGTGCTCATCATAGTAAGTGTACTCTTAATACCCTCCATCTAGTTCACCCATCCCCCCTGGAACTACCAGTTTGTTCTCTAAGGTTAAGTGTCTGTTTTTTGTCTTTTTTCTTCTTTGTTCATTTTTTTAAAAAACTATTATTTTTAATTTTTGTTTTGATGACATATTGTTTTGAGGATTACATAAAATATTTAATGGGTTTAGTGAGAAGTCTCAATTCACTTAAAATATATATTCTAAAGTCCCACTCCCGCAATCCACTGTACTTTATTGAAAACCTGCCTTTCCACTGAGTTCATCTCAATCCAGTCCTGTAATATTTTAAGGTTATTAAAATATTAAATATTAAAATTTTAAGTTATTAAAATAGCCCTCTTCTCCACTAGTGCAGGTTAGGTAGGAGGCTGTGTGTGTGTGTGTGTGTGTGTGTGTATGGGTGTGTGTGTGTGTGTGTGTATGGGTGTGTGGGTGTGTGAGTGTTTGTGTGTGTGGGTGTGTATATGAGTGTTTGTGTGTGTGGGTGTGTGTATGAGTGTTTGTGTGTGTGTATGGGTGTGTGGGTGGGTGTGTGTGGGTGTGTGTGTAGGGAAGGTATGAGCTGCTTTCTTGAACTCCACCCTTCTCTCTATACGCTTATCCTTCTGGTGTCTGAGTAAGAAGACAGGGAGGGGAGAACTTGTCTTTTTATACATTGTCAAGGTGGTTGTCTTCCTTCATTGTAAATGACCTTGCATCTTTTCTATAGGCTCAGTATGGCCAGGTAGTGACCACAAATAAGTTCCATTCACAAATATGTCAATCCTAAGTAGTTCCAGTAAACACTGATGGTACCTTTGAAGACTTAACTTTGTCTTTCACTTAAATTCCATCCCTCCCAGCCTTGCCTCCTACTCAAAGGACTGCTCCATGATTTAGTGGTTTATGTCTTACCTATATTCTCATTGGCGTTCCAACCCAACTTTGGAGCCAAAGGTACAGATGGAATTAATTTTCTGTATCTCTCAGGAATCATGGACTTGAGATGAGATATCCTCACCCTGTTGGCCTGGTCGCACCACAGATGAGGAAATTGAGGCACAGACAGGTTGAATAAACTCTACGTCTTCTATTCACCTTTGTAGAGTGAATGTATCTGCTAGGAATCCAATTAAGATTTTTCAAATCCATTGCCAAGAGTTTCTTAGTTTCCTTTTTTCATTATCATAAATGATTATTTGAAATTACAACAACCCACAATAAATTCAGTAAGTTATCATTTTTATGATCTGGAAGAGGTTATATATCACGTCCCTTGTAACAACCTTGATACACCAGAATTATCTGTTCCTTGGAATTTTTTAGACTTCATCCACAAATCTGTCCCTCTCAAGTGGCAATTGTTCTTTAGGAGCTATTTCAATTGTTACTGGATGGTTTAATTTTTCTACTTTTCATTGGTTTTGATATTTTATATTTTTGTAAACATTAACGTCTCTTGAGGTTTCCTTGTATTATGCACAAGCTATTTTCTTCTAGTTTTAAAATATCATTTTTATCCTTTGTTATATCACTCTTCAATTCTCTGGTGGTTGTTTGCCCAGCATGATAAATTTATGTAAGAAAAACAGATGTAAGATAATTTAACTTAATCAGATCAGAGATTCGTATCCAAAGAACTTAAGATTTATAAATGCAACATTTATTTTTCACTTTTAAATGTTTTTTTTTTGGAATGCAATATTTCAAATGAAGAGTTTAATATGGTTTGATATTAAATGTGGTGTTTTTGGTACTATTTTACTCTTTTATGATCTAGTTTATACTTTTTTTAAAGAGTCCTGTCCCAAAACATTATCTAAATTTCACCTAAGCAACTGTATTAAAACACATACACACAAACACACATACAGAAACATACACAGTCACTATTTTCATTACTTACTTTTGTTATCTCTGTGTAGAAGAACAATTACTGAAATACTTAGGTTCAGTAATAAATGTCTTTGCTTGTAAGATTCTCCTCATGGTTTTTTCATACTATCATAACAAAACAAAAATATGCCAATTTACAACATCAGGCTTGGTAATGGTTAGGTAGTTCTTGGGTTCTTAAGCCTTTGCTATGATAAATTTTAATCATTCTGAGAACTACGGATACTGGGTGTGGGGGGAATCTGAGTTCAGTATATATTCAGAATCTATATGACTAAAAAAATGGTTACAGTTTACTTCATATACATAATACTCTTAGTATTTATGTTATTTTAATTGCATTAGATCTGTATCCTTTCAAGTTTAATTAATAGTAACACAAAAATTTTTTTCTTTGGTGCCAACTGCCAAAATAGAAACATGTTTTTAATATTTCCTTTTACCCTGTAATAAGTATTGAAATATTTTACATAGTCTCAGCTTCACACATTCTTTTGAATGTGTGTAGTATCATGCCCTTCGCATTGGTAAAAAACATGTAGAAAATCTGAGCAAATGATTAAAAAAAACACTGCTTAGAATTGAGTGGAAGTTGGCAGAGTTTTGGAATAACAAAAAAATATAAACTCACAAAGGACCAAGATATATCTGTAATAATTCATACATTTCTTAGAACTGTATAAAAAAAAGTTTGGTGTTTATAATAAATACTGTACCTAATATGAGACTATGGTAACTATAAATCATGAAAACAAGGATACTTTGATATAGCTGTATAGCTTCTGATAATTCTTTCTGGAATTTATTATTATTATTTTTTAGGTTTCTTTCTGAACCTCAACTATTCAAGTTTCCTAAACTTGAATACCTAAACTATTCAAATGAGCTAATGCACATTTAAATCAGGAAAAGGAACCAATCACATTCTTTCATGTTTCTTTCACTTTCTATCCTCAGAAAAAGCTGACCCTGGGGCCAACACTGCTCATAATTTGGAGAAATAAATGGAACTCTATGGGTGGGAGACTAAATGTAAAACTGCAATCAGATAAATTACAACACAGATGTGGTAAGTAATAGACTACACAACTAAATGTAATTTAACCTTTAAAAGCTTTAAGCAGTATTTCCCATCTCCAAAGTGTTTAAATAGAAATACAAGGCCTTTGTTAGCAAACTTCTAAAACAGGAAAAAGTATCACTGGACTCAGAAGTCTTGTTGAGGGTAGGGACTTGCTTTTTAGTTTATCTCTGATTCATGTGCCAGGTGTAGAACCCTCCTTCTACAGTGCTCCACTTTTATTAAATAAACTCTTTTCTATCTAAATGTTGGAAGGATCCTAATATTTCCAGTGAAAAGTAAGATTTAAGGAGAGGATGCTGCTCCCTTTTGTCCTTCCTCAGGATACTTACTCTTGTATTCTGGGTTCAGGTGAAGAGTGGGAACTGACCAAATGCAGGAGAAACGTGAAGGTGCAGGGTGTAGGGAAGTACTCCCATTACACACTTTGGTGCCATTTTAACTCCTTCCTCTCTGGTTGCTTATCTGAATCACTGGGCTACTAGATTAAAATTTGCGGCCCCTCCCTGAACCCTCTGGTCTTTTTCTTTTCTGCTTTTTCCTGCGCACATTCTTGTATAGTAGATATTTTGCTACCCGCTCCCGCGCCATTGAATTTGAGAATTCAGGAACACGACTTCTTTTCTATCCCCCAAAGTGATCTATCAACGACGTTTCTGAAATGCAAGATGACTTTAATCCCAATCCCAAAGAAGACTGGGAGTCCCTCAATCCCTCCCGGGCTAGCCTTTTATCTCAAGCAGTCATGCTGCGGGCACAGGTCTTCCACGTCTCTTTCAGAGAGGTGCCCCGGAGGGCCTGAGGGATTACCCTAGGGAGGTTGGTACCGAAAGATACAGCCCCGGGGCCAAGTTCTTTTCATCTTCCCCTCTTCTCATCCGACTGAGCGCAAGGATGCGGAGGGAGGGATGCAGCTGGTGCGTCGAGGCAACCCATCGGTCGCTGGCTGAGCAAAGCGGCGTAAGGGTACCCTGCGGGTCCGGGCCGCAGTTCCCGCCCCGCGCCGCGCACGCATTATGTAAGCGCCCGAGGCCACGCCCCCGTCAGGCCCCGCCCGCACCCGGCCCCGACTCAGGCTTCTGCTCTGCCGGCGGAGGGGGCGGAGAGAAGCCGCAGCTGCAACTTCGCCTGGAGGCTCTGAGCCCAGCCTGGGCTCAGCCGGGGACCTAGGCGCCGTCACCGCGGAGCCGCTGCTTCCCCGGCCCGGGCCTCAGTCCGGCGGGTTGGGCCATGGCAGCCGCCGCAGGCGGCGCCGCGTCGAATCTGGCCCCTGCGCTCCCCGCCCGTCGCTGAGCAGCCGTTAACCAGAACGCCTGCCCGCCCTCCCGCTCTTGCCGCCGCGGCCCCAGGCTCCGCACAAGTTTCCGCCGCGGAAGAAGCAGGAGGCGAAGGCGGGGGAGGACGGACGAGGGGAGTCGTGTGCCCCCGGCCCTCCGGCCCGCTATGTGGGGGCGCTTCCTGGCCCCGGAGGCCGGCGGCCCGGACAGCCCCGGCGGAGCCCGCAGTCTCCCGGCGGGTAAGTAACGGGACAGTCCCCCGGCTGGCGTGGGGGTCGCGGCCGACCAAGGCGCCTCGGGACCCCGGCGCCGCTCCCCTCCCTTCTTAGGCCTGGCTTCCCCCGGGCCGCCTCCCCGACGCCGCCGCGCGCACGCCCGCCCTGTTTTTCCTCCCGGCCCCGCGGGCTGACATCTGGCGGGCCGCGTCCCCGGCCCCGTCCGCCCCGCATCGCGCGGCTCGGCGTCCAGCCAGCTCCTCCTCGGGCTGCAGCCCCCGCGCCCCAACTTAAAGCTCGCCTGGGCCTCCTGCGGTTGCGCTTTGTTGTCCGACCTCCTCCCTTTCCGTCGTGGGGTGTGTGGCCAACGTGGATAACGGGGCTCACGGGGGACGTGAGCGAAAGGTCGCTACGACCGTGCTGCGGCGGCGGCTCGTGGCGCGCCTGGGAGCGCCGGGGTCCGCTGCGCCCACGCCCGCAGCTGCTACATGGGGCGTTTTGGGGCGGGAGGAGGTTGCTGGTGATGCGGTCTCCTCCGTAAGTGATCCCGGAGGGGACTTCAGCCCCTCAGTGAAACCTGGTCACCTCCCCGCAGCCCTCTCTGGCGTAAGGGGAGGACACGTCCTGCATGAGCCAATCGATCTTTGAGCAGTGGGGGTGTTAATGCGTTCGCTTCTCCCTGGCACCTTCAAGGAAAATTTGGAGATTGTCGCGTTCAGTGTGCGAAGGGAGCGGTTTGTATCGGACGGACAGCCATTTCATGCCTGCATCTGCTTAGAAGTTATGTAGGAGCCACCAAATTAGGATAACCCCCCCCACCTCCAATTCGGAATAAAAAAAAATAAGGCTTGGGTTGCCTGTGACAAGTTACTTGACACTGACCGTTCCTCCAGTCACTTTAATTGGATCTTGAACCCTTTTGAGAAGCTGGAAGTTATATAGGCCTTTTATCCAGAAAAAATTGCCCTCAGGACAGACGCAAAATTTTTCCTACAATTTTAGGTGTTTATAGAACTCTTAAGTAACCTTGTTCCACAAAATGTTTGAGTTTCACTTGTAACTGACATTTTCGTGTACATTCAAAGCTATTTGCAAAACCAAAAAAGTAGAAGCAGTATTTGGAAGTGTGAATTTTTTTTTTCTGATAGCATTTTCTGCTGTTTGAAATATATCAGGCACAGTTGCTATTAAAATTTCAAATAATGCAATTTTGTGGTAGTCTAGAAATTTGTGATGTGTTTTTTTAGACATAATTTTACCAGTTATTGAGGGATGTAATTGACAAGTAGAAATTGTATGTATATTTAAGGTGTACAACTTGATATTTTGATGTATATATGCATCATGAAATGATCTCCACAATCAAGCTAGTTAATATATCCATTACCTCATAGAGTTACAATATTTTTGTGAGTGGTAAGAACACTTAAGATCTACCCTCTTAGCAAATTTCAGTCATACAGTATTGTTAACTGTAGTCATCATACTGTACTTTTAGATGGAGACATATATAAATTTTAAAAGTCCAGAGTTAAATTTAAAATCATTCTCTTAAATTTGGTCCTGCAACACTTTTAGAAATAATGGAATTTAATGTAGGCATGAAGTTAGTAAAAATGTGAGTAAGAATTATTTTCTCTAAGATGTATACTACTTGTCCTAAGAAGGGGAGACCATAGTTAAGAGGTTTCTGATGCTTACTGAGTATTTGGAAATCCTGCAATCAAAGTAACTTCAGTAAGTGAGAAGACACTTCATTATCCCTAGGGGTTGGATGGAGTGGTTTCAATTTATCTGTACATGTCAAAAGCCATCTGTAACATCTTTGTAACCTTACCTCTTTAAATAGATTTGTAATAATAAGTTTGGAGGTATAATATCACCCAAGCATTGTATCCATTTTTTCATTGTTTTCCATGAGGAAGAAAACATCATAGTGCTTAGAAGTTAAGTAACTAAAGGAAGGACTTTGAGGTTGTATTGCAGCCTCTAGACCTTAGCTGTAGCAAAGAACATAGTGGAAGGAGATACATTATAACAGTACCCAAGTTGAAGGAATTTGGACAGGATATCTTTACAAAGCATATATTTTATCTCAGCTTTTTTGACAGTGATAAACCATTGGTAAGTCAGGACATGCCTTTCCAATAAAAAAATTTTTTTTGCCTCTATGCTGAGAGTGGATTACTTTTACAGTAATAATGATGTGATTTTTGTTAATGCTTCTTCATTTTCTTGAGCAAATACGTTTGTTTGTTTTTTTTAAGATTTTATTTATTTGAGAGTGAGAGAGATGGAGAGAGCACGAGCAAGGAGGAGGGGGAAAAGCGGGATCTCCACTAAGCAGGGAGCCCAATTGGGCCTGATCCCAGGACCCTGGGACCATGATCTGAGCAGAAGGCATAACGCTTAACCAGCTGAGCCACCCAGGTGCCCCATGACCAAATAAGTATTTAAAATTATTTTTTAGTTAGTTTTATAAAGTTATACCATAGATGAAAAACTTAAGTGTAGTTTCTTTTACAAATGAGCAGATGGTGAAGGTCAAGTTAACGACCTCTGAGTTGATTTATGCAGGGATTTCTTTTCCTTTCTGAGAATTTGAAGAGAATTTATATTTTTGAAATGATGTCCAGTGTATCTTTTGACGAAATTGAATGATTTTAGAGCTTTTTTGAAAACAAAGGGCTGTCTTCTGATTGAATTTGTCAGCAATCATTTTGGTCCGGTGGGCCAATGGGAAGACCAGGGATAAGTAGATAATTTCTGGTATTAAAATGAATTTATTTCAATATGTGGGTTAATTCTAGGTATCCTAAAACTGATTTGCTTATACAAATATGTAACTAGACTAAAGAGAAAATGAAAGGTAATATAGAATCAGCTGAAAATACTGAAGGGAACTTTTTTATTTTTTAAGTAATGACAGTAAAAACAAATAGTAGTAACAAGTGTGAGTGAGTTGGAAAATCCTGAACTTTTGACCTTTGCTTTAAGATTTAATTTTGTTTTGGTACCTACAGTTTTTCAGCTTTATAGAGTAACTGTTTATAAATGTAAATAAGATGAATATGTTCTTATATTTCCATACAAAGAAAAAACAAAAGTCCCCCCTCCGCCCTCTCCTCTTTCTCTATTAGCAAGTATGGTTAGAAAGCTAATTTTAAATAGAACAAGTGGTATGTCTTTTATGTTTTTGGTTGAGTGCATTTGAGAATACCTTACTATTCAAAATGTATAATAATTTCAAAATTGGTTGAAGGATGGGTATATTTCCCTTAAGTTCTTTTTGTTTGTTTTGTTTTTTTAGAGAGGGAGAAGAGGAGAGGGAATCTTAAGTAGGCTTCACGCCCAGTGCAGAGCCTGACATTGTGGCTTGATCTCACATCCCTGAGATCATGACCTGAGCTGAAATCAAGAGTTGGGATGCTTAACTGACTGGGCCACCCAGGTGCCTCTATTTCCCTTAGGTTTTAAAAAACTAGTATGATATAGTAATATTTTGAGTATGTATATCTAGTTATACTGAACTTGATTCATTTTACAAATATTAATATATTCAACCCTTACAACATTTTGGGGTAGGATATGATAGTTTTAAAGTGTGCTAAAACATAATGTTATGGAAAACAAGATCTGGAAGAAATGTCATTTGTTTAGTGCCCTGAGCTTGAAATCTACCTCTTTCTAGTTGATGCTTTGCCATAGGTGATTAGTGATGTCATAATGATAGTGATGGTAACTGGTCTGATTACATCAGATACTAAGGTTTTCTGCTGTGGTTCTGAATTAGATGGATCTAAAAGTACTGTGGTAACAATGAAACATAATTCTTTCACCTAAACTCAGTTGGACATGTTCTATTATAATAGGCATTGGGAGTTGAGGCGGGAATCTCAACTTTAGTGATGACTTTTGTGAAATGAAGTTGATTAGTAATTGGAATTTGATCACTTCTTGGCTTGAATGAAGCTGGTTAATTAATCTGAGGCCAGGCAATAAATGGTAAGTTGACAATCACTATTGTCATGATCCTGGAGTCCCAGGATCCAGTTCCGCATCAGGCTCCCTGCTCAGCGGGGAGTCTGCTTCTCCCTCTGACCTTCCCCCCTCTCCTGCTCTCTCTCTCTTTCTCATCCTCTCTCACAAATAAATACATAAAATCTTTAAAAAAAAAGAATTTATCATATAAGATCTTTCATTTTAAGTGTGGGAATGGTTAACATAAAATGAACATCAAATTGCTCCTCATACTAATATTTTACTTCCACTTTTTATTTTTGTTAAATTAAAAAAATCCATTGTTATTGCCTAGCATAGCAGTTGGCACATAATAAGTACTTGGTAAATGTTTGTGAGTCATTCTTTCAATAAATATTATGTAGTAAGCATTGTACTAGTCTCTAGGGATACATCACTGAACAAGAAAGATAAGGTCCTAGCTCTAAGGGAGCTTACATTCTAGTGAGGAGGAAGCTGTCTGTAAGTAAACTAACGACAAGAGAATTCATCTGGTAAGTACTATGAAAAAAAAGGAACTGGGTGAGGTGACCGAAGATGGGTAGAGCTACTTTGGATAGGCTGGTCAGGAAGGCCTTTCTGAGGAACTTATACTGAGCTGAGGCCAGAATGATGAGAAGGAACCAGGCATGAGGGAGGAGTGTTTAGGTGGAGGGTACAGAAACAGCTCTATGGTAAAAATGAGGAGTTTGAGGAATATCAAGAGCCAGTGAATTTGGACCATAGAGAGCAGGGATGTGAGGAGTGAAGGAGGCCTGATAATATAAGGCATTGTAAGAAGTTTGGATTCTCTTCTATATGGGGGGAAGTTAGCTGTGAAAGGGGAGGAGAGATGACTATTCATTCACCAAGTGTCTACTATGAGGCTGACACTGTTCTATGTATTGGGGAAACAAAGTAGACATTCTCTATCCTTGGTGTTTACAGATCACTCCTGGCTGTTTTGTGGGGGGAAGAAATTGTGGAGGGGTGTGGGAAAGAAGATCAGTAGGGAAGCCAGTTTTTAGGTTACTGTAGTAATTAGGTGACAGATGATGGCTTTGATCATAGTGGTAAGATCAGATTTGGAGAGAAGAGAATGGGTTTGGAATATACTTGAGAAACCTGACAGGATTTACTGATGGTTTGGAGATGGAAAAGGAGGGAAAGAGGAATCAAAGATGATGTCTTAGTTTTGGCTTCAGTAATTATAGTCTATGGTAGTACCATTTCGTGAGGCAGGGAAGAGTGAGGAAGGCAAGTAGAATTGAGTTCTGTTTTGGTCTTGTGAAGTTTGAGATGCTTTTTAGAAGTTCAGGTAGAATATTGAGTCTGGAGCTCAGTGGGGAGATGAGAGAGGTGGAGGTATGAATTTTGAGAGATATCTGAGTATAAATGGTGTTTAAAGGTGGTCACATGGAGAGAGCATATAGAAGACAGCAGAGGATCAAGCTCTGGGACATTTCATGTTTTCTGTCAGGTAGAGGAAGAACGGAGGGAATAGCCAGTAAGTTTGGAGTAAAATCAGAGTGTTATCGTTCTAGAAGAGAGAAGGCTGAAGGAAGGAGTTATCACTAAAGTCTTAGAGTTTTAGAGGCCGTGTAAAATGAGTCAGAAGACAATGGCCAGTTTTAGTGAGAGAGACTTAAAACTGGAGGGGATTAGAGATTTCTCTAATCCACTCAACTCTTTATTGCATAGAGATTAATACATAAGTCCTAAATAAAAGTTTGAATTGCTTTCTCCTTACTACTTCTCAAGCTAGGGTGACCCTAGGTTTGCCTGGGATGCTCAGTTTTAAAACTGGGGGAAGTATCTCCTGGCATGCCTTACATTGAACAGTGGCTGAGCCTTGACTTTGGCCAGGGCATCTGAAATGGTGTAAGTGTTCTTCCCATCAGGATAGATTTTCTCAGTCAGGGAACCTAGACTTTGGTAATTAGTTTTATTTTATGCTTTGGCCTGAGAATCTGCTTCAAAATAGTGATTCTGCCTCTTATTTTTATTTTCTTGTGTGATAAGTGGTCTTAAGACTTCATTACATAGTGCTAAATTAATTCAAGTCATTGATAAGATTATAAATTACTTTAAAGAATGAGTTTAAGATCAGGAGCTTTGTTTTATGCCTTTTCTATATGGTAGATATCTAGTAAATAAGTATGGTTGCTTTATTGATGCTACTTTTCAGTACTAAAATTCAGAGTTAGAGATGAACTATAGTTTTTAGTTATCCTTCTGGAACAGAATGGGATGAAAGATTTGGACTACATTTCATATAAAATTCAAAGTTTTCTACAAGGTAGTTACATTGCTCTTATAGGGGCAGATGTGTGTTTATTGACCGTAAGAAATATATATTGCCTTGCCATGACATTACAGAAGCTTTTTTGAAGCTTTCTCAGTAGTACTTGAGCATTCCATCTCATTTGAGGAATAATGTACTGAAAAGTTTGACTAGGAATTAAGTTCTTTAATTTTGGGGAGATATTTGTTAATTTTCTCAAAACTTTATTTTGAAATGTTCTAGAACTAAAGTTTTTTTGTTTGTTTGTTTTGTTTTTTTAAAGTATGCTCCCCGCCCAGTGTGGAGCCCAGTGCAGGGCTTGAACTCACGACCCTGAGATCAAGACCTGAGCTGAGATCAAGAGTTGGACGCTTAACTGAGCCACCCAGGTGCCCCTAGAACTAAAGTTTTTAGTTTTGGCATTTAAATATGTGTGGCACTTAGGTTCCTAAGTATGAGTAAACAAAAGGCTGACTGAGAAATAATTAGCTTATTCAGCTTCCTTTGGAGATTAATGGCTACATAAATGAAAATAGCATTTATTAAGCCTAGCTACTGATTTAGGAAAATTTATTTTGATTGGGATTTTTATTTTCGCCCAGGTGCTATTGATCCTTCTAAGTTTTGGCATAATTTGCTATAGAATATTTTTTCTAGTGGTACTGTGAAATAGTTATATTCAAAGACAAAGAGAATCCTCTGGAATACCACTTGGTATACTTTCTCCACATTTGTAGTGGTTTTATAAAAAGCCTCATTTTTACTAGTTTATAAACAGAACAGAGGCTTATAAGAGGTTAAATGAAATGTGGCCCTCATTCCAAATGGCTGCCAATGTACTTTTTTTGAATGAAGCATTTCAAGTAACCAGAAGATAGGACTCCTCACCTTTTTACACATTGAAATCAACAGCTCTATAATTTTTTCATAGGAGGAGATAGACTTGTCTTTGTTGTTTGCTGCCTTAATGCTCTTGAATTCCTTGTTTTATATAATGAGTACTTGGCAAATATTTATTGGTTTGAATTTATACTTTTTCTGTGAAAGGCAAACCACTTATTTACCTGATCATTGTTCTTAATTGAGGTAATCTTAATCTCAACCTGAACCAATGAAAGTTCTTCCTTGTTATGATAGAATTGTAAATAAGGAAATTCAGAATCACGTCTGAAGAATATAGTCTTAAACCTTTTGTGTTAATGTGTCTAAAATTATTTAAAGTAGTTGAATGAACTTACCTATTTTTTTTATGTTTAGAAAGCAAAGACTACTAGTTTTTGATTACTTAAAATTCAGTTTTAATTTACATTCCCACCAACAGTTCCCTTTTCTCTACGTTCTTGCCAATATTTGTTATTTCTTGGCTCTTTGATAATGGCCATTCTAACTGGTGTGAGGTGGTATCTCATTGTGGTTTTGATTTTCATTTTTCTTTTTTTTTTTAAGATTTTATTTATTTGAGAGAGAGAGAATGAGAGACAGCACAAGAGGGAAGAGAGTCAGAGGGAGAAGCAGACTCCCTGCTGAGCAGGGAGCCTGATGTGGGACTCGATCCCGGGACTCCAGGATCATGACCTGAGCCGAAGGCAGTTGCTTAACAAACTGAGCCACCCAGGCGCCCTGATTTTCATTTTTCTGATGGTTAGTGATGTTGAGTACCTTTTCATGTACCTGTTGGCCATTGTATGTCTTTTTTGGAAAAATACCTATTCAGATCCTCTGCCCATTTTAAAACTTGATTTTTTTTTTTTTTGGCTGTTCAGTTGTATGAGTTTCTTATATATTTTGGATATTAAATCCTTATCACAGGAGCATGTGGGTGGTTCAGTCAGTTAGGCATCCAATTTTGATCTCAGCTCAGGATTCCATCTCAGGGTCTTGAATTCAAGTCTCATGTTGGGCTCTACGGTGGGTGTGGAGCCTACTTAAAAAAAAACCCAACTTATCAGATATATGATTTGGAAATACTTTTTCACATTCCAGAGGTTGCCTTTTCATTTTGTTGATGGTTTCCTTTGCTGTGCAGAAGCTTTTTGATACAGTCCTGCTTGTTTATTTTTGCTTTTGTTGCCTTTGCTTTTGGTGGCAAATCCAAAAAAAATATTGCCAAGACTGATGTCTAGGAGATTATCCTCTGTTTTCTTCTAGAAGTTTTATGGTCTCAGGCCTTATATGCAAGTTTTTAACTCATTTTGAGTTGATTTTTGTGTATGGTATTAAGATAGGGGTCTTTTGCATGTGGCTGCCCAGTTTTCCCAACACCATTTATTGAAGAGACTATCCTTTTCCCATTGAGTATTCTTGGCTCCTTTGTAGTAAATTAATAACCATATATGCATGGGTTATTTCTGCACCCTTTATTCTGTTCCATTGATTTATGTGTTTGTTTTCATGCCTGGCACTTTAAAAAAAATTTTTTTATTAAAGATTTATTTATTTGAGAGAGAGTGAGCATGAGTGGGAGGGGCAGAGGGAGAGGGAGAGAGATTCAAGGAGACTCTGCGCTGAGCACAGAGCTCTATGCATAGGACCTGAGCCGAAACCAAGAGTTGGGGACACTTAACCGACTGTGCTACCCAGGTGCCCCTTTATGCCTGGCACTTTTTTTTTTAATTTTTTTATTGTTAATAATCATATATTACATCATTAGTTTTTGATTATGCCTGGCACTTTTAAAAATATATGTCTTCGTGATTTTTCACCAAGATGGTGGAGGAGTAGGAGACCTTAGTTTCATCTGGTCCCAGGAATTCAGCTAGATAGCTATCAAATCATTCTGAACTCCTGTGAACTCAGCCAGAGATCTAAGAAAAGAATAGCTGCAACTCTACAAATAGAAAAGCGACCACTTTCTGCAAGGTAGGAGGTGTGGAGAAGTGCATATGAGCTGATATATGGGAAGATAGACCCCAGGGGGAGGGAGCCTCTGTAAGCTGGCTACCAGAAAGTGATATAGCAGCAGAGTGCAAAATCAGAACTTTTAGAAAGAAGTCTGTTCTGGTGAGGGACATCCCTGCCTGAAGGATGCTCAGGTGATGAAGCAGGGTGGAATCCTAGGTGAGAAAGTGTGGTCTCGGGATCACCGGGGTTACAGGAAGATGGGGGGTGTTTGAATGTGGCAGAGTTCCCAGACATAAGAGTGGGGAAGTTGGCTGCTATCAGTGAGCCCAGGAGTGGGCTCTCAGTTCACGGTTGCCATAAACTGAACTGCGGCCTGGTCTGGTGACTGCTGTCTGAGCAGGGGCCCAACAAGTGACAGAACTGGCAGAACTGACGAGACCCCCGGGAGGAGTGGCATGGGTGAGAGCCGCAGGAGTCAGCCGGGTTTGGAGACTCAAAGCAGGGTTGCCTGTCTGAGATAGAAAGGCTTGGTCAGGGTGCCTGGGTGGCTCAGTCATTAAGCATCTGCCTTCGGCTCAGGTCATGATCCCAGGGTCCTGGGATCGAGCCCCACATTGGGCTCCCTGCTCCGCGGGAAGCCTGCTTCTCCCTCTCCCACTCCCCCTGCTTGTGTTCCTGCTCTCGCTATCTCTGTCTCTATCAAATAAATAAATAAAATCTTTAAAAAAAAAAAGAAATGCTTGGTCACAGGCTGGGTGAGCACAGAGTGGGGAGCGAGACCAGTGAGGACAGGAGTGATTGATTGCTTTTCCCTGAGGGTGCACTGAGGAATCCGGTCCAAGCTCTTGGCTCTTGGCTCTGAGGCTGGAGATTGAGAGGCCACCATTTCAATCTCATCCTCTAAAGTAGTACTGAAAGCCTTCAGGGAACAAAAGCCACATAGATCAATCCGGAGCAGATTACTTAGCCTTGCCCCCTGGCAAGGGCAGTGTCATTCTGCCCGGGGCAAAGACACCTGACAATCATTGCAGTAGGCCCCTCCTCCAGAAGATCAGCAAGAACATCCAGGCAATACCAATTTTGCCAATCATTGAGAATTGCAGAACTCAGTGCTAGGGGCATACAGCATATAGAATTCATGGTTTTTTTCCCCACAATTCTTTAGTTTTTTAATTTAAATTTTTTTTCTCTTTCCTTTCAACAGTTTCTTATTTTATCAGCTTTTAAAAAAATCTTTATTTTTCATTTTTACAGTTATATTCTAACCTTTCATTGTATTTAATGATTAAATAATGACTCATTAATATTTAATCTTTCATTACAATTTTGGGATGCAGTTTCTTCTAAAAGACCACAGTACACCAAGAATCTAGTCTATGGCTCTGTTTTCTTCACCTGTCTGATCATATTCTCTCTCTCTTTCTTCTTCTTCTTTTTTTTTTCTGTTAAAAGTCTTTTTAAAAATTTTCATCTTTACAGTTACATTCTTTCAATGTATTTACTTTTGTGTATTATATATGTATATATATATATATTTATGTAAGTTTTCTTATAATTTTGAGATATTAGTTTCTTGTAACAAGCTGACCAAAATACGGTCAGGATATAGTGTATTGCTCTGTTCTTTTCACTTGTCTGTTTATATTCCTTCTCTTTTTTTTTTCCTCTTTTTTTCTGGTCTTTTAATTTTCATTTTTACAGTTACATTCTGTCCTTTAATTGTATTTAATCTTATTTTTTACATATATAAGTTTTTCTTATATATGCAAAGTTTTTCTTTACAATTTTGGGATCTAGTTTTCTAACAGACCAAAATACACACAGGATCCAGTGTATTGGTCTGTTCTGCCCACCTGTCTGATTATATTCTCTCTTTTTTTTAATTTTAATTTTTTTTTCGGTTTCCGGTCCCATCTGATTTCTTTAATGTATATTTCTCTGGGGTCGTTGTTGCCATATTAGTATTTTGTTCTGTCGTTCATCTGTTCTTCTCTGGACAGAATGACAAGATGGAAAGACTCACCTAAAAAAAGAGAAAAAGAGGCAGTACTGATCGCCAGGGACCTAATCAGTATGGATATAAGTAAGATGTTGGAATTAGAGTTCAGAATAATGATTATAAAGATACTACCTGGATTTGAGTAGAGAATCCCATTCTGGAGAAATAAAAGAGCTAAAATTGAAATAAGTTGAAATAAAAAAAGGCTATTAATGAGATGCAATAAAAAATGGAGGCTCTAACTACTAAGATAAATGAGGCAGAAGAGAGAATTGGTGATAATAAAAGACAAAATGATGGAGAATCGAGGAGCTGAGGAAAAGAGAGATAAACTACTGGATCACGATGGGAGAATTTGAGAAATAAGTGATACCGTAAAGTGAAACAATATTAGAATAATTGGGATCCCAGAAAAAGAGGAAAGAGAGAGAGGGGCAGAAGGTATATTGGAGCAAATTATAGTGGAGAACTTACCCTAATCTGGGAAAGGAAATAGGCATAAAAGACCAGGAGGCACAGAGAACCCTCCTCAGAATCAATAAAAACAGGTCAGTACCCTGACATATAATAGTGAAACTTGTAAATCTCAGAGACAAAGAGGAAATCCTGAAAGCAACTTGGGACAAGAGGTCCATAAACCTACAAAGGTGGAAACATTAGGCTTGCAGCAGACCTATCCACAGAGACTTGGCAGGCCAGAAAGGACTGGCATGATATATTCAGGGTACTAAATGAGAAAAATATGCAGCCAAGAATACTTTATCCAGCTAGGATGTCATTCAAAATAAAAGGAGTGATAAAAAGCTTCCAGGACAAACAGAAACTAAAAGAATTTGTCATCACCAAACCAGCCCTACAAGAAAGAGTAAAAAGGATTCTTTAAGCAAAGAGAGAGCCCAAAAGTATATAGACCAGAAAGGAACAGAGACAATCTACAGAAACGGTGCCTTTACAGGTAATACAATGGCACTAAATTCATATCTTTCAGTAGTTACTCTGAATGTAAATGGGCTAAGTGCCCCAATCAAAAGACACAGGGTATCAGATTGGATAAAAAAGCAAGACCCATTGATATGCTGTCTGCAAGAGACTCATTTTAGACCCAAAGACACCTCCAGATTTAAAGTGAGGGGGTGAAAAACCATATATCATGCTCCTGGACGTGAAAAGAAAGCTGGGGTGGCAATCCTTATATCATACAAATTAGATTTTAAGGCTGTAATAACAGATGAGGAAGGACACTATATCATAATTAAAGGGTCTATCCAACAAGAAGATCTAACAATTGTAAATCTTTATGCCCTAACATGGGAGCAGCCAGTTATATAAATCAATTAATAATAAAACTAAAGAAACACATTGATAATAATACAATAATAGTAGGGGACTTTAATATTCCACTCACTTCAGTGGACAGATCATCTAAGCAGAGGATCAACAAGGAAACAAGAGCTTTGAATGACACACTGGACCAGGTGGACTTGACAGATACATTCACTCCATCCTAAAGCAGCAGAACACACTTTTTGTCAAGTGCACATGGAACATTCTCCAGAATAGATCACATACTGGGTCACAATCAGTTTTCAACTGGTACCAAAAAATTGAGTTCTAAAGAACTCAAATACATGGAGGCTAAAGACCGTCTTATTAATGAATGGGTCAACCAGGAAATAAAAGAAGAATTTAAGAAATTCATGGAAACAAATGAAAATGAAAGCACAACTTTTCAAAACCTTTGGGATGCAGCAAAGGCGGTCCTAAGAGGAAAGTATATAGCACTACAAGCCTTTCTCAAGAAGCAAAAAAGGCCTTAAATACAAAACCTAACCTTACACCTAAAGGAGCTGGAGTAAGAACAGCAAAAAAAAAAAAAAAAGGCCTAACCCAGCAGGAGAAGAGAAATAATAAAAGATTAGAGTGGAAATCAATGAAATAGAAACCAAAAGAACAGTAGAACAGATCAACGAAACTAGGAGGTGGTTCTTTGAAAGAATTAATAAGATTGATAAACCTCAGGCCAGACTTATCAAAAGGAAAAGAGAAAGGACCCAAATAAATAAAATCATGAATGAAAAGAGGAGAGATCCCAACCAACACTGAAGAAATAACAATTATAAGAACATATTATGAGCAACTATGCCAGCAAATTAGGCAATCTGGAAGAAATGGATGCATTCCTAGAGATGTATAAACTACCAAAACTGAAACAGGAAGAAATAGAAAGCCTGAACAGACCCATAACCAGCAAGGAAATTGAAACATTAATTGAAAATCTCCCAACAAACAAGAGCCCAGGGCCAGATGGCTTCCCAGGCGAATTCTACCAAACACTTAAGGAAGAATTAATACCTATTCTTCTGAAGCTGTTTCCAAAAAATAGAAATGGAAGGAAAGCTTTTCCAGACTCTTTCTATGAGGCCAGCATTACCTTGATCCCAAAACCAGACAAAGACCCCACCAAAAAGGAGAATTACAGACCAATATCCCTGATAAACATGGATGCCAAAATTCTCACCAAGACTCTAGCCAATAGGCTCCATTTAAAGGATTATTCACCAGGACCAAGTGGGATTTATTCCTGGACTGCAAGGGTGATTCAACATCTGCAAATCAATCAGTGTGATACACTACATAAATAAAAGAAAGGATAAGAACCATATGATCCTCTCAATAGATACAGAAAGACCATTTCATAAGGTACAGCATTCTTTCTTCATTAAAACTTTTCACAGTGTAGGGATGGAGGGAACATACCTCAATTTGGTAAAAGCCATATACGAAAAGCCCACAGCAAATATCACTCTCAATGGGGAAAAACTGAGAGCTTTTCCCCTAAGGTCAGGAGCACAGCAGGGATGTCCACTATCACCACTGCTGTTCAACACAGTACTAGAATTTCTAGCCTCAGCAGTCAGACAATTAAAAAAAAAAAAAAGCATCTGAATCGGCAAAGAAGTCAAACTCTCACTCTTTGTAGATGACATGATACTCTATGTGGAAAACCCAAAAGATTCCACCCCAAAATTCCAAAGCTTATACAGGAGTTCAGCAAAGTGGCAGAATATAAAGTCAGTGCACAGAAATCAGTTGCATTTCTATACATTAACAATGAGACAGTAGAAGGAGAAATTAAAGAGTCATCCCATTTACAATTGCACACAAAACCATGAGATATCTAGGAATAAGCCTAACCATAGAGGCAAAGGATCTGTACTCAAGAGAACTTTACAACGCTCATGAAAGAAATGGAGGAAGACACAAAGAGATGGAAAAACATTCCATGCCCATGGTATGAATGCACAAATATTGTTAAAATGCCTATGCTACCTAGAGCAGTCTACATATTCAGTGCAGTCCCTATCAAAATACCATCAACTTTTTTCACAGAGCTGGAACAAACAATCCTAAAATTTGTGTGGAACCAGAAAAGACCCCAAATAGCCAAAGGAATGGCGAGAAAGAAAACCAATGTTGGTGGCATCACAATGCTGGACTTGAAACTATTACAAAGCTGTAATGGTCAAGACAGTATGGTATTGGCACAAAAACAGACGCGTAGATCAGTGGTACAGAATAGAGAATCCAGAAATGGACCCTCAGCTCTGTGGTCAACTAATCTTTGACAAAGCAGGAAAGACTGTCCAGTGGAAAAAAGACAGTCTCTTCAACAAATGGTGTTGGGAAAATTAGACAGCCACATGCAGAAGAAGTTATTTGTAAATGACATATGAGATAAAGGGCTAGTATCCAGAATCTATAAAGAACTTATCAAACTCAACACCCAAAGAACAAATTATCCAATCAAGAAATGGGCAGACGACATTAACAGACATTTTTTCCAAAGAGGACATCGAAATGGCCAACAGACACATGAAAAAGTGCTCAACATTGCTCGGCATCAGGGAAATCCAAATCAAAACCTCAATGAGATACCACCTCACACCAGTCAGAATGGCTAAAATTAACAAGTCAGGAATGACAGATGTTGGCGAGGATGCAGAGAAGGGGGAACCCTCTTACACTGTTGGTGGGAATGCAAGCTGGTGCAGTCACTCTGGAAAACAGTATGGAGGTTCCTTAAAAAGTTGAAAATAGAGCTAGCCTATGATCCAGCAACTGCACTACTGGGTATTTACCCCAAAGATACAAATGTAATGATTTGAAGGGACACCTGCACCCCAGTGTTCATAGTAGTAATGCCCACAAGAGCCAGATGGAAAGAGCCTAGATGTCCATTGACTAATGGGTAAAGAAGTAGTGGTATGTATACACACACACACACACACACACACAGTGGAATACTACTCAGCCATCAAAAAATTGAAATCTCAGCATTTGCAATGATGTGGATGGAATTAGAGGGTATTATGCTAAGTGAAATAATTCAGTCATAGATCATTAAATGATCACACTCATGTGGAATCGAAGACACAAAAGAGAGGTCACAGAGGATGAGAGGAAAAAAATAAAACAAGATAAAAATCAGAGAGGAAGACAAACCATAAGAGACTCTTAATCCTAGGGAACAAACTGAGGGTTGCTGGAGGGGAGGATGATGGGAGGATGGGTAACTGAGTGATAGATGTTAAGCAGGGCATGTGATGCAGTGGGCACTGGGTATTAAGTAAGACTGATGAATCACTGACCTCTGCCTCTACCTCTCTGAACCCAACAATACATGATATGTTAATTAATTGATTTTGAATTAAAAAAATAGAAAAAAATAAAAATAAATCTCTTCATAGTCATTTAATTATCACAACAACCCTATAAGACAGGTACTCTAATTTGTTCTCTTTTTACATGTGAAGAAATTGAGCTACAGATTAGATAAGTGTCTTACTCCCAGGCTCACTGCTAATAAGAGGTTGGATAGAGCTTGAGTCCAGGCAGCCTGGTTTCACAGTCCATTCTTTACTGCTAAGGTATACTGTTAATTCTATAATAAAAGAATAGGGGCACCTGGGTGGCTCAGTCATTAAGCGTCTGCCTTTGGCTCAGGTCATGATCCCAGGGTCCTGGGATCGAGCCCCACATTGGGCTCCCTGCTCAGCGGGAGCCCTGTTTCTCTCTCTCCCACTCCCCGTGCTTGTGTTCCCTCTCTCACTAAAAAAAAAATTCTATAATAAAAGAATAAAACACTAAGACAATTAGATTCACTTAGCCTAGAGATAATCAGTACTGAAATGGACTGGATGATGGCAGTGAGGAACAAATATTGCAGTATTAAGTTTCTTTCATTTTAGCTAGATAATCTCCAGTGTAGGTTGAGATTTTGTGTGTGTGTGTGTGTGTGTGTGTGTGTGTGTGTGTGTTTACTAATAATGTGAATGCTTTTCTTGTGTTTTAATGTTCTTTTTAATTTTTTGTAACTTTTTCTGTATTTTGTTCCTATAGGAGATTGTTTTCTCGTATTTGTTAGGAATTTTGGCCACCATCCCCCCAAACCGTTTATAATTATTATTTTTTAGCTGCTTTGGAAAATATTTACTGATCTTTAAATAGGTACTTAAATGCAAACTGGCTCAAGGGATAGTTAAAAATCTCCTGGATTTCAAAATAAACAACAACAACTCCTCCAACCCTGTTTAATCCTTCTTCTAAAAGGAAAAATATTTTTTAGATCTAATTATAAGGCTTCCAGAATTTTAATTTTATACCATGAACATTTATTGGGTGTGTAGTGGCAATAATGACTGGCAATAATGACTACATTTATTGAGACCCTGCCTGACTCTGCAGCTCTGTGCTAGAGACTTAAAAAGAATAAAAGGTTGTCTTTCACTGTTCTTAATTTGGTGAGGGAGAAGAAAGTCATACACAAATGGGTTAATATAATTTAGAAAATGCTGTTATTGGAATTTTGAGTGATATATTGGGAGAACACAAGACACTTTTAGAGCAAGTTAATTCTGAACCGAGACTTTTAAAGAAGGTAGAGAAGGAAAATAGCTTGGAGTCCATTAAAGGACCTAGTCTGTTTGGAGGCAGTGATGAGGTATGTGTGGCTAGAGAGTGTTTGTAGGGGAGCTGAAATGGGCGAGGTAGGGGTTGGAGGGATTAGAAGGTGGGCTGTCAATTGGTTAAGAACTTTGCCAAACTTAAGTAGTTTGAGTTTTATTTAATATGCAGGAAGGAGCCTATAGATCTATATGAACAAGAGAATGATGTAAATATATTTGATTGTCAAAAGGTAACTCTGGTAGGAGGGGTTGAGGATGGCTTGGATGGAGTTACTTCAGTGGCAGATTCTTGTAGCACTCCAGCCAAAAGACATAATCTGTGATGGGCATGGAGAAGAGAGATCTAATTCAGGTAGTATTTAAACAGTTTTACAAACTGATTACCTGTAAGGGTTAAGGAAAAGAGTTTTTTTGTTGTTGTGTTCCCTGGATTTGTTTTTAACTTAGTCTTACATTGATTTCTACTGATAGTAGAATTGGGGCAGTTGAGGGCCACTCTTCTGAACTTTGCACCATTTCAGAGGTGTTGAAATGTGAGATATGTGCATCTTCTGGCATACAAGGGTAAATGTGCTTTGGTATTTTCTGTTTTGTTCTGTTGGTTTTGTGTGTGTGTGTGTGTGTGTGTGTGTGTGTGTGTGTGTGTGTGAAAGTTGGTTCCCAATCCACTGATAACTTGCATTTTGAGAAACACTGCAGTTTGTATTCATGATTTGTATTATATTCAGCTTTTTATGTAAAAGTAAATCTGCTTTGTTTTTATTTTCTTCTGGCTTAGAGTTGTCATTTGAAAAATTCAGTAAGATTAGTTGTTATTCTTCTAAGTGCAGCTATAGATATATAACATTGTGGAAGATGATATTGTGTGCATTTTTGCTTCCAACTACAAAAAAAAAAGCTTCAGAAAGAAAGTATAATAGGTTACCTCTTCACTTGATGCTAATCTTCTTGTATTTTCCAGTGTGAGAATTATTAATTTTTAAATAAGTTATCCCTAGGCATTCAGTATTCTATTTAAAAGAATTGAAATTGGTGTTAAAAAAATATACTGTTTTCCAAAGAGAAGTTCCAGTGGGTACTGGTGTTCTGGTATCTTTGCTATTCTTACAGAAGTGCTTCTGTCTTTGTTCTAGAGAAAACTGATTTTACAGTCAGTCATTCAATTGCTTTAATATGATAGGACCTAGGTAAGACTTTATTGTTATAGATCACTGAGACTTATTTTAATTTTTTTAAAGTCCATAGCACATCTCTAGAAATTGAGTAGTTCCCATTTCAGTAACATAGTCATATAACTATCATGTGAGAATATTTTCCTTATATCTCCTGGTAAGCATATTTCACTTGTAGTTCTTAACTGCTTTGTGATTCTGGATTGACTTGAATAGAAACAAGACATGTCATTTTCAGAATGAATTAATTCAATCTAAATTAAAGATTAGAATGTTATTTTATTCATGACATTTGTTAATTATCTTTAGTGTTTTAGGCATATAATATAAATTGGATCCTTTTTAAAAAAGAAGTACAGTTGACCCTTAAACAGTGCAGGAATTTGGGGTGCCAATCCCCTGTGCAGTCAAATCCATATAAATCTTTTGACTCTTCAAAAACTTAACTACTAATAGCCTTCTATTGACTGGGAAGCCTTACGGATAACATAAACAGTTGATTAACACATTTCTTACATGTTATATGTATTTATACTGTATTTTTACAATAAAGTGAGCTATAGAAAAACATTAAGAAAATCACAAGACCAAATACAATAGTGTACTGTATTTGTCGATACCATAAGTTTACGTCATCTTTGTACGAGACACATTGTATCTGTATCAATATTGTCATAAATGATACAAAACACTGTAGATCTTGTACATGTATCTAATGCTAGACACTAAAAATGAAAAGATAGTGTGAAAAAGAAATTCATATATATTTACAGGTATAAGGATGCATGCATTGATAATGAAGAAGCAATAATATGATTGCTCATCAGTAGCCTAGCCTATACATTAATGAATGAATCATTATAACATTTTTATGGCATATAGTATTACACTCATATTCATAATACGTTGTTGGAAACTGTTAAATTTTTTTAAAAACCACTTATGTGTGATGATAGGCTGATACACAGTTTTTGGTTACTAGAGAGAGGGGCATACTATGAGGGAATGTAATTCTTTGAAAGCAAAGTTACAAAACTGAGAAAACTAACACATTATTAATTTTACATTTAATGCCTATGTGAAGATAGGCTATCCATTCCCATCCAGGTTTTGCACAGGATGTTCTACATGTGAATGCTTAGGCAGTTATGACAATGGCACAAAAACATCTCACACAGTTCTTGCCATACAGTTATTAGGTTTTCATGCAAAGACACATATGCAGCAGGTAAGTTTATTAACTGCATGGCATGATGATTATTTACTATTCATTAAATGGAAGTGGATAATCCTAGAGGTCTGTATCCTAGTTGTCTTCATGTTGATAGGCTGAGGAGGAGGAGGAGAAAAAGGAGGGGCTTGGTCTTGCTTTCTTAGGAGTGGTGGAGGTGGAGGAGGTGGAGGAGGTGGAGGAAATGGATGGGGAAGCAGGCACACTTGGTGTAACTTTACATAAATACATCGTAATTTCTGTCTGACTTCTTTGCTTTTTCATTTCTCAAAAAATGTTTCTATGCAGTACCAGTCATTCTTCTGCCATTTGCTTTAGTTTTCGTGCTCTCATCATGGAATGGTCCGTGTTGTAAAAGAAGTCAAAGCAGTCTTGAGTAATCAGAACCCTTCTGCCAGATTGTTTAATGTCAATTTGTTTTTCTGGCACTGCTTCTTCTGTGTCTTCTTTTTCATTGTCTGGCATTGGTTCAGAAGCTCTCCTCTCCAGCAAGCCACTATCTGTTAATTTCTCTGGTGTTTTATCTGCTAGCTCTTGAATTTCTCCAAGATCCTTATCTTGAAAGCCTCAATTTCCCACCTATTTTGCCATTTCCACAGTCTTTTTCATTATTCCTTTGATTGGCTCTGTTATAAATCCTATGAAGTCATACACAACATCTTGACAGTTTCCTCCAGCAGGAATTTATTGTTTTTCGGTTGGTGGCTTTCACAGCTTTTTCTATAACAATGATGGTATCATCAGTGGTGTAATCTTTCCAGACTTTCATGATGCTCTCTCTATTGCGGTTCTGTTCCATAGCATATATAATCCTTTCCACAGTGAACCATGCAAAATGAATCTTAAAGGTCCTTATGACCTCTTGACCCAGAGGCTGAGTTAGAGACATTGAGTTAGAGACATAGAGACACAGAGAACTCATAAGGTTCTAGGTGATCAGGGGCTTTGTCAGATATCAAAAGCACTTTAAAAAGCAGTCCCTTTCTGGCAAGGTACTTCCTGACTTCAGGGACAAAGCATCAATGAACCAGTCTAGATAAAGGGTTCCTGTTCAAGCCTTCTTGTTTTGCAACCAAAAGACTGGCTGCTGGTGGTTAGTCACCTTTTTCATTCAGAGCTGGGGGTTAGCAGCTTTACAGATAAGGACAGTCCTCATCATACACCCGACTGCATTTGCACAAAACAACAGTTAGCCCATTCCTTCCTGCATTAAATTTTGGTGCTCGCTCCTCTTCCTTACTAATAAATATCTTTTGTGGCCATTTCTTTCAGAGTAAGGCACTTCTGTCTGCCTTAAATTTAAACCTGTACAGGCAGATACCCTTTCTCATCAATGATTTTCGTAATGGTGTCTGGGAATTCATCTGCTGCCTCTTGGTGGGCAGAAGCTGTTTCTCCAGTTATCTTGACATTTTTTAAGCCAAACTTCTTTCTAAAATTATCGAACCATCCTGTGCTGGCATTAAATTCTTCAGCTTTATATCCTTCACCTTTTTTTTGCTTTAAGTTGTCATGTACTGTAATGACTTTGGTTTTTCTCAAATCATACTAATAGGTATGCCATTCTTACACAATCTTGCACCCACATAAAAGCTGTATTTTTGGTACAAGTTAAAAAGATATTTCACGAAAAGTTGAAGTTTTTTTTGCTTTTTCTGGTGTAGCTGCAGCAACGGCTTCACAAATTTCCTTTTCTTTTTTAACAGTGGTCTTCATGCTGGATGCATTTATTTAGAAATGGAAGGCAACTGCAGGTACAGACCTCAAACTGTAGTACATATCAAGCATTCAGCTTTTTCTTTCTAATGTCCTGACTTTTTTTCTGCTTCTTGGGAGCATTTCCAGCATCACTAGTGACAGTGTGTATGGGTCCCATGGTGTTGTTGAAGGTTTATGTTATTGCACACAACACAATGAAAAATATGCAAGAACCACAAGAGATCACTCAACAAGAGGTGGCTACAAAACTATAACAGTAGTACAGTATGTATGTACTATAGTTAGTTTTATGCAGTTGTGATTTATTACTACATCTTTGTGTTTATTTACATTTCTCTTGACTTCAAATGGCACCATGTACAGTGTGAAATGTTTGTATAAGTTTTGATTAATTGTAACTTTTTTCTGTTTCTTTTTTTAACTTTCCCCCCATTTATTTATTTATTTATTTATTTATTTATTTATTGATGTAGTGTTCCATGATTCATTGTTTGCATATAACACCCAATGCTCCATTCAGTACGTGCCTTCTTTAATATACCCATCACCAGGCTAACCCATCTCCCCACCCCCCTCCCCTCTAGAACCTCAGTTTGTTTCTCAGAGTCCACAGTCTGTCCTGGTTCATCTCCCCCTCCGATTTCCCTCCCTTCATTTTTCCCTTCCTACTATCTTCTTTTATTTTTTTAACATATAATGTATTATTTGTTTCAGAGGTACAGGTCTGTGATTCAACAGTCTCGCACAATTCACAGCACTCACCGTAGCACATACCCTCCCCAACGTCTGTCACCCAGCCAACCCATCCTTCCCACCCCCTTCCACTCCAGCAACCCTCAGTTTGTTTCCTGAGATTAAGAATTCCTCGTATCAGTGAGATCATATGGTACATGCAGCCATAAAAAAAAAAAAAACCCGAAATCTTGCCATTTGCAACGACATGGATAGAATTAGAGGGTATTACGATAAGCGAAATAATTGTAACTTTTTATAATAGATTTGTATATATTTTATGGTAGTGATAAAATAGGACTAGTATTTACATATATTTTGTGCATTCATGACAGACCTTTTTCTTAATTTTTTTGGCATCTCTAGGCTAGTTGGTTGATTTGCAAGTTTTTTCATATTGCCACAAATCTCCAAAAAATTTTCTGCTATGTTTACTTAAAAAAAATCTGTGTATAAGGGGAGGCACTTAGTTCAAACCCGTTGTTGTTCAAGAATCAACTATAATGTTAAAAAATCTAAAGACTTTTAATTTCTCTCACTCTAAGTAAGATTGCACATTGTTTCGTATCTTTGTCATTTACATGTATTCCCTGCCTATTTATGCTATGTGCTGGATATTCTTAAAAAATATTTCTCCAAGTACTAGGTTTGCACTTGGGAGAGTAAGTAGGGGGCTGGTTACCATTTTTGATAATGGTTTAGACAGGATGTTGAGTTCATTTACAGGGGTTATTACCTGAGGAGCTGATTGAAGAAAACATTTTGGTATAGATTATGGACAGATCAGAGTTAGAGCAGGCCTGGTTACAGAATACTTTTCACTTGGTGCTTTAACATGTAAGTGATTAATCAAATGAATTACGGTTAAGTCCCATTCTGAGAGAAGCCTAGAATCCATGAAGTTTTAAGTTGTTGTTCTGGACATCAAAACTGGCTATGTGTCTCTTTGGTCAATATTTTAAATTTTGAGTTAATTTAAATGTATATGTTTTTTTTTTTTTTTAAGAGAGACAGAGAACTCGTTGGTGGGGGGTAGGCAGAGGGAGAGAAATAGTCTTAAGCAGGTTCCATGCCCAGCACAGAGCCCAATGTGGGGCTCAATCTCACAACCCTGAGATCATGACCTGAGCCAAAATCAAGAATCAGATGCTTAACTGACTGAGCCACCTAGGCGCCCGTAAATGTATGTGGTTTTTAAGGCTACTTATTTACCTTATACATCTATAAAACCAAAACAAATTTAATTCATAAATTATATGTAAATAGAAATTTAAACTAGTATTAACATGGCATAATGTTTTATTAAAACTAAATCTTTAATATTGGGATTAATATTGGTAGAAAATAGCTTCAGGTCTGGTTTTAATAATCTGTTTATGAATTTTGATTTTTTTAAAAGATTTTATTTATTTGAGAGAGAGAGAATGAGAGACAGAGAGCACGAGAGGGAAGAGGGTCAGAGGGAGAAGCAGACCCCCCCGCCGAGCAGGGAGCCCGATGTGGGACTCGATCCCGGGACTCCAGGATCATGACCTGAGCTGAAGGCAGTCGCTTAACCAACTGAGCCACCCAGGCTCCCTGAATTTTGATTTTTAACATTAAATACAGAAAAAGGCTGTTCCTAAAATTGTGGTAAAATGATTTAATCCATTTTATGGACATGTTTATTATTTTGAGATCCTTACATTTAAATCTAAAAACTTTATTTTTCTAAAGACTGCTAGAAGACACTCCTTGTATGGCACATTCGATAGTGTATCAGGTTGTAATTCTGTGAAGATGTCTTGTTTCATATCATGATAAGTGCCCCATATGTTACTTGCTCTTTACTTAGAAGCAACTGCATTTGTGAACATAAAGCACAAATGCGGGCTTTGAAATTATTGATAACAAATCTGTTTTAAGGTAGCTTTTCAGATCATCTGTAATATGCTTATTAATTTTTTAAGGATGTCATTGAATGAAAGCTCGAAATTCTTGTGTAAAACTTGTTAACTTCCACGAATAAGTCTTCAGGCTCCAATTTGAGAATCACTCTGTTCATCATTAATAAAGATATGTGCTTCTGTAGCTTTTATATAAAATTCAATAGATTAAAATTGCTTCCTAAGATTACTGTTATATTTTTTTTTAAGATTTTATTTATTTATTTGAGAGAGAGTGTGCGTGCACACACTGCTTGGGGGGTGGGGAGGGAGAGAGAAAAGCCAACTCGCAGCTGAGCGAGGAGCCCGACATATCCCAGGACCCTGAGATCATGACCTGAGCCGAGGTCAGATGCCCAGATGACTGAACCACCCAGGCACCCCTCAGATTACTCTAACTTTTATGAATTAGTTATAAGTGGTTCACAGACTGGCACTGGTCCTTGGATATACTTTGTGTGGCATTGTAACGGATAATAATTTAAGAATGAAGTAAGCAGAAATGTAAAATGGGTAAATCAGAAAAAGACAAATAAAAATTAAGTAAGAATGGATGTGAAAATAAAGACCAAGAGAACATTAAAAAGTGGTGTTAGCTAAAAAATGAAGATTTACTGTAACTCAAAAGGGAAAATTGAGCAGAGACAAGAAAATGTTATGGTGTTAATCTTTTATCAAAACATGACTAAAGAAATAAAAGAAATTCAATACAAAATAATCTTAAATGATTAGGATACAGTAGAAAAAATTTATTTTCCATTAGCATATTCCACTTAAATTGTCATGCAGTATGATTCAATTAGGCTTTCCTTGGGCCCCAATTCTCAACTCATGCCTCTGTGTGGTATCACAGATGTCTCCATATCAAATATTCTAGAGCAGAGTGCTGACATTTCCAGACAGATAGATAGATTTTTGACATTTTAAATAAGACAGCAGTACATGTTTCAGAGTTCAAAACCTATAAGCAGAAATCAGAGTCCTTTAGCAGAGGAAGCTGTGAAATCAGCATTGAATTTTTAGGTGTGTAAGTTTATTTGATGAATTTTAGGTATCATTGATCTATTTTAATTATTTAGTGCAGAAAATAACTTTTATCTGTATTTTTTCTAAGGCGGAAAAAAGATCTCTTTTGTCTACTCCTAGACATTAGAAATGTGCTAATTTTTGCATATTTTCCTTTGTAGGCCCAGATTATTCTTCATCAGCATGGTTACCTGGTAATGATTCATTGTGGCAGGCCACAACTGTTACATCTAACCATCGAAGTAATCATATCAGGAGACATAGTATAACTTCTGACAGTGGTGACACCGGCATTGGAACTTCCTGTTCTGACAGCGTGGAAGGTGAGCTGAAATTCTTAGTGTTTAGACATGAGCCCTCAGAGAATGGTTGCGATCCCATTCAAGGGATATATTCTATTGTTCCAAAATAAATTATAATGTTTGAATATTTAATAATTTTCAGTGTTAGATCAAATGAAATTGTCCCTCTAATCATATTAGTTTTCCCTCATTTACTTTTTAAACTATTTTTATATAATTATAGATTCATAGGGAATTTTAAGAAATAGTACAGTGATTCTGTGCACTCTTTATTCAATACCTCCCACCCCCACCCATGGTAATATCTCACAAAAACTGCAGTGCACTATCACAACCAGGATACTGATACACTCAAAATACAGAACGTTTCTATCATCACAGTATACACTTCTTGTTGCTCAGTCTCCTCCTACCCCCCTTAACCTTTGGAAACCACTAAATCTATTCTCCATTTTTATAATTTTGTCATTTCAAGAATGCTGTATAAATAGAATCATATAGTATGTAACCCTTTAATATTGGCTTTTTTTCTTTGACAATCATCCAGGTTGTTGCATATATCGATAGTTCATTTCTCTTATTGCTAAGTAGTATTCAGCAATGGTGGTATTAGGTAGACCACATTTTGCTTAAGCATTTTCCCACTAAAAGGCATCTGGGTTGTTTCAGTTTTGACTATTGGGAATAAAGCTGCTATAACCATTCATGTCCAGAAACACGTTGCTGGTTGTATGGCAGTTGTATGTTTAGTTTTTAAAGAAATTGGCACACTGTTTTTCACAGTGATTATTCCATTTCAGTCAGCAATGGAAATGGATCATTGTGAGTGATCCAGTTTTTTCTTCATTCTTGTTAGCATTGCTGATTTTTTAATTCTAGCCTTTCTGATGGGAATGGAGTGATACCTCATCCTTTTAATTTTCATTTCCTTAAAGATTAATAATATTGACCATTTCTTCACATGTTTATTGTCCATCTGTCTGTTCTCGTCAGTGAAATGTTCATATCTTTTGCCTCTGTTTTAATCAGATTATTTCCTTTTTTTTTTTTTTTTTTTTTTACTGTTGAGCTCTGAGAGTTCTTTCTGTATTTTAGATACTAATCCTTTGTTCGCTATGTGATTTGCAAATATATTCTTCTATTCTGTAGCTTGTCATTTCATCCTCTAACAGTTGATGAAATTTAGTTATAATTTTAGTGTATAGTTTTTCCTTATGGATTGTGCTTTTGGGGTCAAGTCTAAGAACTCTGCCTAGTCCCAGATCTTGAAGATTTTTCTCTTGTTGTTTTTTTTCTTGAAGTTTTATCATTTTTTGTTTTCCATTTAATTCTGTGATCCATTTTTGAGTTAATTTATTATAAAGCAAGTGTGTTTGGGTGTCCCCAAGACCACTCGTCAGGCTCAGTGATTTGCTGGAAGGAATTCCAGAACTCAGAAAAGCTGTCATACTAATGGTTATGGTTTGTTACAACTAAAGGATACAGAGTTAAATCAGCAATAGAAAAAGAAGCAAAGGGCAGGGTCTAGGAGACACTAGGCCCAACCATTTGTCCTCTCCCAGTGGAGTTGTGTGGGTGGCGTTTAATTCTCCCAGCAGTGATTTGTGACAGTACATACAGAGTATTTTGCTAACCACGCAAAGTCACCCAAGCCTTGGTGTCCAGGATTTTTATTGTGGGTTGGTTATGTTGGCTTGGTTGACTCCTTGTGTGGATGACCTTAGCCCCTAGCCCTTGAGAAGTCAAGCTGATAACACATTTCAAGGCTCCCACCATAAGTCACATTATTAGCATAGACTATATGAAGTGACCCAAGGCCCCCAGGTAAATAAAGATAGTCTTATTAGGCAGGGTATTCCAAGGGTTTAGAGGTTACCTCTTAGGAGCCAAAGATAAGGGCCAAACCTTTCTTGTAATGTGCAGGATGTTGAAAACCCCAACATGCTGACTTAATCCTTTTTACAGAGTGTGAGACTAAGATTGGAGTTCATTTTCTTTGCATAATAAGTATTGAAATTGGGTAGAATAATTATTCCTATTTTATTCTTTTTCAAAACTGTTTTAGCTATTCTCATTCCTTTGCTTTTCTATATAAGTTTTAATAATTTGTCTATATCTACAAAAAAATCTTGCTGGGAATTTTATATAGGAATTGTGTTATCCATATATCAGCTTGGGGAGAATTGACATGTTTACTCTCTTGAGTTTTCTAGTCCATTAACATGGTATAGTTCTCCATTTACTTAAATTTTGATTTTATTCACCCAGTATTGTACCTGTTTTATTAGAATTATACCTGAGTATTTAATTATTTCTTTTTTGGGGGAGTGATTGTAAATGACATTCTATTTCCAGTTTTGGTGTCAATATGTTGGTATTATATAGAAATACAATCTATTTTTGTATGTTTATCTTGTGACATTGTTGAACTCTTTAGTTCTAGGAGTTTTTTTGGTACCTGTCTTGGGATTTTCGCTATAGACAATCATGTCATCAGTAAATAGGGATGTTTTTCCTTTCTAATCTGTATGCCTATTATTTCCTTTTCTTCACTTATCATCGCAGTGACCAGACCACCCAGAACAGTATTTTTTTTTTTAAAGATTTATTTATTATTTATTTTTGAGAGAGTGAGAATGAGAGAGAGAGAAAGAGTACACGAGAGTGGGGAGGGTTAGAGGGAGAAGCAGGCCCCTCGCCGAGCAGGGAGCCCGATGTGGGACTCGATCCCGGGACTCCAGGATCATGACCTGAGCCGAAGGCAGTTGCTTAACCAACTGAGCCACCCAGGTGCCCACCACCCAGAACAGTATTGAAGATGAGAAGTAGGAGTGGACATCCTTATCTTACAGATAAAGTGCTTAGTCTTCTACTGTTAAGTAGCTGTATGACAACTGTTAGCTGTTTTTAATAGATGTCATTTATCAATTTGAGGAAGTTTCCCTCTAGTCCTACTTTGCTGAGAGGTGTTTTTTTGTTTTTTTTTAAATAATGAATGGGTATTGGATTTTGCAAATGCTTTTTCTGTATCACTTGATAAATGATATTATTTATTAGCTTGTTGATATGGTGGCAGATTCCATAGCTTGATTTTTCAAATATTGAGTCAGCTTTCCATCCCTGGAACTCCACTTGGTCATAATGTAGAATTATTTTTATACATTGCTAAATTCTATTAATACTTTGTTAAGGAATTTTTCTGTGTATCCATAAGGAATATTGTTGTGTAGTTTTCTTTTTGGGAGGACTGTCTTGTCCTGTTTCGATGTCAGGATAATACTAGCTTTATAAAATGAATCGGGAAGTATTCTCTCCTGTTTTCTGGAAGAGACTGTATTAGAGTGACATTGATTCTTTAGGTGTTTGGTAGAATTCTTTAGTGAAACCATCTGGGCCAAGAGATTTCTTTTTTCATAGTTTTAAAGTCATCAATTCAGTTTCCTTAATAATTATAGGGTTGTTCAAATTATGCCTCTTAAATTGGATGAATTGTGGTAGTTTCCTCCCCTCCAGAAGTGGCCCATTTTGTCTAAGTTGTCAAATTTATGTGTGTAGAATTGTTCATAGCATTTCTTTATTATCTCTTGATGTCTGTAGCCTCTGTAGTGATACCCCCTGTTCCATTTCTGGTATTGGTAATTTGTGTCATCTTTCCTTTTTTATTTTTTAGTCTTAGTAGCAGTTTGTCAATTTTATTGACCTTTTCAAAGGATCAATTCTTCATTTCATTAATTTTTTTCTGTTTTCAATTTCATTGATTTCTCATCTTTATTATTTCTTTCTTTTTGCTTTGGGTTTATTTTGCTCTTTTTCTAAGTTCTGAAGGTGGACAATTAGTGGTTTGAAACTTTCCCTCTTTTAAGATGGATGCATTTGGTACTATAAATTTTTCTGAGCATGGTTTTGACTGTGTCCCACAAATTTTGATATTTTGTGTTTTCATTTAGTTTGTTTTCTTAATTTACCTTGAGACTTCCTTTTTGACCTTTGGGTTATTCAGTAGTATGTTGTTTCGTTTCATAGTGTTTGGTGTTTTTCTGCTATCTTTCTATTACTAATTTCAAGTTTGATTCTATTGTGGTCAGAAACACTATGATTTCAACTCTCAATTTTTTGAGGTTTCTTTTAGGTCTCAGCATATGGTTTACATGGTATATGTTTTGTGGGCACTTGAAAAGAATGTGTGTTTTGCTGCTGTTGGGTTGATTAGATCCTGCTGGTTGATGGTGTTTTTGTTTTTTTGTATATCTTTGGTAATTTTCTGTCTAGTTGCTCAGTCAGTTGTTAAGGGCAGTTTTTTAGTCTCAACTATAATTGTGGATTTGTGTATTTCTTTTTTTGGTTCTTTAAATTTTTGTTAACATATATTGTAGTTATAGTGCTTGGTGAATACACATTTAGGATTGATATGTATTCTTGGTGGATTGGCCCTTTTATCATTATATAATATCTTTCTCTCTCTAGTTATTTTCATGTGCTGGAGTCCACTTTATCTGCTATTTATACAGTACTTTGGCTTTCCTTTGGTTAATGTTTAAATGGTAAATGTTTCCTGTTCTTTTTCACTTTCAAATCTGTCTGTATCATATTTGAAGTAAGTTGCTTCTAAGAGCATACAGTAGGATTGTGATTTTTAATTCACTCTGCTAGTCTCTGTCTTTTGCTTGGTATATTTAGACCATTTACCTTTAATGTAATTATTGATTTATTGATACTTAAGTTCTCTGTCTTCTTTCTTTCTGTTTTCATTTTCTTGCCTTCCTATGGATTAGTGGAACATTTTTAGAATTCTACTTGGATTTAGCTATAGTATTTTTTTTTTAATTTTTTTATTGTTATGTTAATCACCATATATTACATCATTAGTTTTTGATGCAGTGTTCCATGATTCATTGTTATCTATAGTATTTTTAAGTGTATCTCTTTGTATAGCTCTTCTACTGGTTACTCTAGGTATATACATACATATATAATATGAATAATTTATTTTAAGGGTTTGAGTGGAGTAGAATCCTTTACCATAGCCTACTTTTATAAAATTGTTTCAAATATTGTCTCAGATAGTGTTATAATTTTTACTCCAACCATCAGACTTAATTTAGGAAACTTAGGAGACAGAGCCTATTTTTGCTTTCTGTGTTCTTTCTTCCTTCATGTTTCAAGGTTCCTTTTATTATTTTCTTTTGGTTCAACCATTTTTTTTAAGGATACATCTGCTTGTGACAAATTATCCATTTCTTTTCAACTGAGAATATCTTGATTTCCCCTTGTTTCCTGAAGAATAATTTTGTTGGGTATTCATTTCTAGTTTTACAGATTTTTTTCCCCTAGTACTTGAAAGTATTGTGCCACTTCTTTTGGCCTCCATGGTTTCTGATGAGAATCTCTTGTCATTTTTCTCTGGCTATTCTGAAGATTTTTTTCTTTGTCTTCAGTTTTTAGAAATTAAGTATCACAGGTCTTTGGGTGGATTTCTTTGGATTTTTCCTATTTGGGATTCATACAGCCCCTTGAAACTGTGAACATCCTGCCAAATCTGGGAAGTTTCCAACCGTTATTTTTTTTTATTTTTTTTTTTTTAAAGATTTTATTTATTTATTCATGAGAGACAGAGGAGGAGAGAGAGAGAGAGAGAAGCAGAGGGAGAAGCAGGTTCCCAAGGAGCAGGGAGCCCGATGTGGGACTCGATCCCAGGACCCTGGGATCATGACCTGAGCCGAAGGCAGACGCTTAACCATCTGAGCCACCCAGGCGCCCCAACCGTTATTTTCTTTGAGTACTTGAGCCTTTCACTCTTTCCTTCCAGGACTGTGATGGCACAAGTCATAAATCTTTTGTTATTGTCCTACAGGTTTCTGATGCTCTCTTCCTCCCCCCCCCATCTATTATTTGTTGTTTAGACTGGGTAATTTTTATTGTTTTGTCTTCCAGGTCACTGTTTTTTTTGGGGGGGGGCAGGGGTCTGCTCCATTCTAATATTGAGCCCTTCCACTGAGCTATTTATTTCTCTTATTGTATTTTTCAGTTCTAAATGTTTATTTTGCTTTTTCTTTATGTCTTTTATTTCTTTGCTGATGCTTTGTTTTGTCTGTTTCAGGCATGCCTGTATTGATCATCAAAGCAATTTGATGATTCCTTTAAAATCCTTGCCAGAGAATTCTAACGATTTTGTTATCTTGGTGTTGGCATCTATTGATTTTTTTTTCCAATTCATTTTGGGAACTTACTAATACTTTGCATGACAAATGATTTTGAACTGAAATTTGGAGTATTTTGTACAGTTATGAGATTCTAGATTTAAATTATTTACTACATAACAAATATTGTTATATTTTTATTACATGTTTTGTAAATATAAGCTATTTACATATAAGTAAATGTAATATACAATTATTATAAACATATAGTAAACATATTATTAATATATGTTTAAACCTTTTCTATTAGCTGGCTTTGTAAGATACTGCTCTGGCATGTGAAGTGGGGAGAGGTACTACCTCCTTATTGCTAGATGTAGTTAGAAGTCTAGGTTCCCCACTTGGCCTCTGTTGATACCTGACGAGTTTGGAAGGGAGTTCCTTGTTACTGCTGGGGGTAGAAGTCCAGGTTTTTCATATCATCACCGCTGACACCATTGTGTGGGTGGCCTCATTACTGCTAGGGGATTTGAATGTCCAGACTCTCTTGTTAGGCCTCTCTGATATAACCTAAGAGTGTATCTGTGCATAGGGAGTACCCATAGTGCCAGACAGGGATGAAAGTCGTGTTTCCCTACTTGGCCTTCTTTGAAACTATCCTGGTGGGACTCTTTGAAGTACTTTGTTATAGCTTGGCAAGGTTGGAAGTCTAGGCTCCCCACTTGGCTTTTGTTGGTGTGGGTAGAAGTAGAGCTGCTTTTTTTCTATAATATTTGGCTGGAAAAGAGTGGTTACTATTTGAAGAATTTCTTTTTAACTTCCTCTTTCCTGGTCCATTGGCTAGGGAGAGCAGGCTTTTGCTGGGACTTTTTTGGGCCATGCCCTTTGGTTCTTTTGGGTGGCTGTTTTTTTTTTCAGCTCTAAAGCTGAGAGGCAAAAAGAAAACCCAAGGAATTCACCACAGTCTTGTTCCTTGGATCTTGAGGTTCTTAGCTGGTCTGCCTTCTTTTCTCCAACTTTCAGTCATATGTGTTTGTTTTACATATAATGTCTAGGGCTTTCAGTTGTATTTAGTGGGAAGTATAGGGAAGACTGTCTTTTCCATCTTCTCACCAGTGTTTCTTATAGACGTTAATAAAAAAATCTTAACTATTACTCTTTGTCATAACTTTGCTAGCAGTTGCATTGAATGTTGATTTCATTATGGTCTTGCATCTAATGTCAGTTGACTATTTAAAACACACCAAGGAAGAGAAGGAAATATATACAAGGTGGTGAAGGGGCAGATAGGAATGTGAATTGTAAAAAATAATAATTGTAAAAGAAGTATTCTTTTGTTAAATTGAAAGATGAAAATAATTTAGGTATATAGTGCTTCTGTTTCTTTAACTTTCTTTTTAACCTTCCCTAAAGATATTATATCCTGTTTTCACAGCCTTATTTAGTTTGTAAATGAATACTCTTAGAACTATTGATTTTATTTTAAGTTTGTTTAAGTATTACTCATATCTTTATGAGTAATAAAGTTGACAAGGTATATTGATAGGTGTATAGTGGAGTTTTTTACTTGATTGATCTGCAGTAGCATTTTAGTGTAGTGTTCTGCACGTACTACTATTGAAGTTTATTTCAGAGTCCTTCAGTGGGAGGCTGGTGATATTCTTGAAGTATTAAAGTAAATGTACTGTTATAGATACTTTTTTCCAAGCTTTCATCATACTAATGGAATATCTTCTTAAGCTATAAATGATAAGTAGGATTATTTTCTTTTGGTAATAGTCATGGTGTTAGAATTGGTTGGGTCTTTAGAGAAAACATAATTAGACCATTATATAAATGAGTAAATTCCCCAAAAACGAAATGACTGCTCTTACTAATACGATGGTTAAGAGTTTATGCTGTGTTTAAATGTGTTATCACTTAATTATGTGTACAATCTTTCTTTCAGCCTCCGTTTTTTCATCTGTAATTTGGAGATAACTCTTTTTTATGTATTATGAAGATGTAATAACATGACTTTTAAGTTGCTTAGTGCAGTTCTTTGCATTACTGTCATTGCTTTAAAAATGATTCTTGTTCTCCTTCCTTACTCTCTTTTTTTATGTCTTTTTCTTCAAATGTCTCTTTCTTAGGAAGTTCACCAGCTTGCTTATCTAAAACAGTGATGCTTCTACTGCCACCCTCACAGTTTTGTACCCACACCCTTACTTTATTTTGGGTTTATTTTTTCTCTCATGGAATAGGGACTGGTATTTCCTGGATGCTCAATTTTGTTCAACGAGACAATGCATATATAGACTTTCAGTTAAGGTTCCTGTTTTTAGCCTGCTTTTGTACCTGGTATTTCTGAGGTTAGGGCCTCTTTGATGTTCTCCCAGACAGGTGAATTCCCTGTGCTACATTCCAGACTTGTATTTTATGCCACGTATTCTACTGTCCTGCTTCAATAATTAACACTTTATTTTCCAGCTTCTGGAATTTTTTTGCAATCTTTTTTATGATGGTCCTGTATTGTTCATTGCCATGACTTTCTACTGTATTACTCTTCTGTCATTTCACTGGATCTTGAAAGGGAGAGATATAACTTTGTGCACTCAGGCAATGATCTTTAACCAGAAATTCTGTGAAATAGATAAAAATGAAAAAAAAAAGAGAAAAAGAACTGAAAGAAATGGTTATAAAACTTTTCCTAATGTCAACTTTTCTGTGTATTTGTCCTCCTCCCCAATTTTAAAAAAGTAATAAGTGCACATTTATTTATTTATTTAGATTTTATTTATTTATTTGAGAGAGCGAGAATGAGAGAGAGAGAGCACATGAGAGGGGGGAAGGTCAGAGGGAGAAGCAGACTCCCTGCTGAGCAGGGAGCCCGATGTGGGACTCGATCCCGGGACTTCAGGATCATGACCTGAGCCGAAGGCAGTCGCTTAACCAACTGAGCCACCCAGGCACCCAGTAAGTGCACATTTAAAAAAGCATAAAGGTGAATGTAATTTTAAAAGCAAATTTATTTTCTGAATATTGTTAAATTTGTGGTCTTTGAAAAATTTGAACCTATATAGAATTGAATAGAGGAAAAAGTTAAATCTCCCTTTATTTCCTCTTTTATTTTTGCTTTGTTTTCAGAGGTCATAAATGTTTTAGTGTGCATATTTAGTGCATATTTTTCCCGATCTTTTGCTGTGCATTTATTCACATACACATAGGTTTTAAAATAAAACTGTATCATCCCAAATATGTTTGTAATGTGCTTTCCTTTTATTTTTTTTTACTTCTTAAAATTTGATTTATTTAAAAAATAATTTATTGTAAACGAGTCACCTGACCTAATCCACATCACCTCCTAGAATTGTCTTTTTTTACAAGGACATCCAAACATTGAGATAAGACTGGGACTGGATTTGACCTCCTGGACACTTAAAAGAGTAAAATAGGCTTCCATGGAGAGAGAAGAGTAAAATAGGCTTCCATGGAGAGAGGAGGAGGGAAGCTGTTTTTTGATGTATTAGAAGGAACAAAAAGAATGAAAAAAAGTCTAGCCAATTTACAACAGATGAGCTAAATCACAAATCAGAATAAAACAGAAGCGTAGAATTTCTATTATATATATATATATATATATAGCATTTCTCTAGCAAACATAACTTAAGTACTTTTTAAAAACACATGCTTACTTGGAAGCTTAATGTATGATATAAAGATAGCATTTCACAGCAGTAAGATGCTTGGGTGTCTCAGTTGGTTAAGCATCGAACTCTTGATTTCAGCTCAGGTCATGATTTCAGGGTCTAGAGATTAAGCCCCAAGTTGGACTCCATGCTTAGGGGGAGTGTGCTCGAGATTCTCTCTCTCCCTCTGCCCCTCCCCCATTCACATGTGTGCACACGCTTTCCCTCAAATAAATTAAAAAAAAAAAAAAGGCAGTAAAGAAAGATTAGGCCTGAAAAAGGTGTAAAGAGGTATGAGATCTTGACTCAAACTGTAAGAAAACTAAATTTGAAATGGATTAAAGAGTTAATGATTTCTGTTGAAAATCATGAAAATATTAGAAGATATGAGATTAATTTTATGTTCTTAGGTTAGAAATATTCTTAAAGCACAAAACATTTGATTTAATGAAAATTCAAATTTTAAACATTGATAAAAGGTAGTAAATTCAAAGAGGACATACTGGTGATTAAATATTTGTAATAAAACTAACTAGGAAGTAATATTCATATTATTTAAAGAGCTTTTACAAATGAAGATGATGACCCCATATAGGTATTTACCTGTAAAATTTACAATATTTCATAATTTAAAAAATTTCATAGGTAAGAGATATAAGTAAACAATTTTCATGGGAAAAGTACAGATGGCTAATAAACATCAAAAAGGTGGTCAAAGTCATAGTGAAATGAAAATTTAGGGGATGAGATACTGCTTTTTGCCAACATGGGAAAATTGTCCCTTTTCCCAAAAAATAGACTGTAATATCCAGGGTCTGAGCATAGATGGGAAAAGTAGTACTCTAATAACTGGTATGTATATTCAGCCTTGATAGAGGGCAATTGGGCAATGATAACTAACAATTACATAGCTGTTATTATGTCCTAGGTACTGACATGTTAACTCATTTAATCCTCACAACAACTCTCTGATGGAGAAAGTGAGCCCATGAACAGGTGAACAAAGATAATATGTACAAGAATAGTCATTGTAACACTGTTTAGTAAAAAATTAGGGACAACTTTAAGTATACTAATAGGGACATGGTTAAATATTTCACTGTGTATCCACTTAATTAGGTAGCTCTGTATGTGCCGACCTAGAATGAAATCCAAGCAAATATCTACCTTAAGACAATAAAGTCAACACTTTCCAACACCTTTCTGAAATCCCTCTAAACCTCAGGGGGTTAAAACCAACCCTATGATGACAAGAAGAACAGGAGAAAACAACAGTGAAATTCTGGCAGCTGTAATTCAGAACAATAAGCAAGAAATTTTTCTAAGAGATCCCAGAGAGCTGAATCCTAAACAAGCAACAAATTCAGGAGCAAACTGTCAATATATATTACTAACTATCCTCAAAAGGGCTCAGGAACTGGTAGTACCAGCATTGCTAGGTTTCTCCACTGTACATTAACTCTTCGGCTTCCTACTGTATTCTGTTATCCGGATGCAGTCTCAGTCCACCTCCTGAAAGAGGAAGTACCTGAACTTAATATTTAGAATTATTCTTTAAGATATATTTGTCCCTTCTCTTCCATTTATTTATTTATTCAGTCGTTTATATCAGTATGGGCTCATGTGTATATACGTACTTATTTTTTTAATTAAACTTCAGACCTTATTAGAATTCCCCAGTTTTTCTGTTGGTGTCCTCCACTGTTCTAGTTCCTGTTCAGGATACCATTATTACTTTTAGTTGTAATGTCTCCTTAATGTCATTTGGTCTGTTACAACTTCTCATGCTTTCCTTTCTTAATAACCTTAATAGTGGTGAGGAGGACTGGTTAGGCATTTTATAGAATGTCCCTCAAATTGGATTTGTCTGGTGTTTTCTCAATGATTAGATTGAGGTTATGCTTTTTGGGCAGAATAGCACAGAGATGAAAGTGCCATATAGAGGGTACATGATATTTATTTGACATCAGTGGTAATGTTAACCTTGATCACTTGGTTAAAATGTATTTGCTGGGTTTCTCCACTATAACTGTTATTTTTCCCTTTCATACTCTATTCTTTGGAAGCACGTCCAACTCAAACTCAAAAAGGGGGTGGTGGTACTGAGTTCTATATCCTGGAGGGGAAAATACGTATGTATATTATTTGGAATTTTTTTTTTTTTTTGAGGGAGCGAGAGTGGGTTGGAGAGAGGCAGAGGGAGAGGGAGAGGGAGAATCTTAAGCAGGCTGTGTGCTCAGTATATAGACTGACATGGGGCTCCATCTCACAACCTTGACATCATGACCTGAGCCGAAATCAAGAGTTGGATGCTTAACCGACTGAGCCACCCAGGCGCCCCTATTTGGGATTCTTTTATAAGAAAGACTCATTTTTTTCTCCTCCTTCTCCATGATCCCGAGATCATGACCTGTGCCAAAGGCAGAGGCTCAACCACCCGAGCCACCTAGGTGCCCTTAGCAGCCATGTTCTATTTATTTATTCAGTCATTTATATCAGTATGGACTATGTATATTTATTTTATTTTTTAGATTATGACCCAATAATATTTATTTTGTTGCTCAAATTATTACAGCGTTGGCCTTTGGGAACTCTTTCATTTTGACTCCCGTGATGCTTTCTGCCCCACATCCATCCTTTTGTTTTTTGAGCACTTCCCTACTTTTGGGTACTATAAAATATCCCATGCTCATCTTATATTTTCCTTACCCTCACCCTGGAATCAGCTATTCTCCAAGGAGTCCTGGTTCCTTTTATTGGAGAGAGGTTTTTAGAAACCAAGATCTGGGTGCTGGGAATGCTTTCTAATGCTGGGGTGTCATGGCTTCTAGGCTGGCCCAGAAGATAGAGCTAGGCTATGTAGGTGTGTATACTAATTTGTGTATACGTACATATCTATAATTATTTCTATGTCTGTCATTATTTATATTAAGCTAAGCATGAGTTTCATGCTGACGTTTCTGACTCTAATCCAGTACGGCAAAGCTCATTTTAGCCTTTTCCCTTGTTCATCTGTATATAACTTCCTTCTCCCAGCAGTGAAATACCTCCCACCATCTACCACCCATTTATTTTTTTTTTAAAGATTTATTTATTTTTTGAGAGAGAGAGTGCATGAGAGTGAGTGTGAGAGGGGGGAGAGGGTGAGGGAGAGAATCTCAAATAGATGCCCTACTGAGCTGGAGCCCAATGTGAAGCTTGATCTCATGACTCTGAGATCATGACCTGAGCTGGAATCAAAAGTCAGACACTTAACCAAACGACTGAGCCACCCAGGGGCGCCCCAATCCATTTACTTATTTTTTCAACCCCCAGTACACAGGTAAAACAGGTTCAGAACCATTAACCTATACTTCCCTGTGTTAGTTCTTTAGTTCTCCCATAACAAATTACCACAAACTGGGTGGCTTAAAACAACAGAAATTTATTTTCTCGTGGTTTTGGAGACTGTAAGTCCAAAGTCAAGGTGTTGACAGGGCCATGCTCCCTTCAAAGACTCTAGGAATGAATTGTCCTTCCTTGCCTCTTCTAGCTTCTGGTGTTTACCAGCAGTTTGTCATTCCTTGGTTTGTAGCATCATAACTCTCATCTCTACCTCCTTTACATGGCTTTCTTTGGCTCTCCTCTGTGTCTTCAGATCTCTCCCTTCTAAGGACACTGGTCGTTGGATTTCAGGATCCCCCCCCCACCCCCTAATTCAGCATGACCTCATCTTGACTTGATTACATCTGCACAGACCCTGTTTCCAGATGAGGCCACATTATCATATTCTGGCTGTTAAGATTTTAATGTATCTTTGCGGGGAGGACAATTCATTCCACAACACTCTATTATAGGATATGTGATAAGATAGAAAGGCATGAAATAAGTAAGTGCTAGAGAGTAATTAGAACTAAGTTTAGTTGAAAATAAAACAGGAGTACTGCTTTGAGGGTTTAGAAAAAGGTCATTAGCTATTCTCATCAATAAACTTTAAAAATTAACTTTTTTGGGGAGAGAATGATGTAGGAAGGATAACAGATCTGAGGATTTAAAAGTTGTAGAGTGGATGCCCTGGGATTTTCTTAGTGTTAGTGTAAAGCTGTTTGCTTTAAGCAAATCATACTCTTTCTTAACTTTGGTTGTATGTTATGACTTCTCAAAAATTTACTTGAGATCCAGAAATAAAATTATTTAGCTTTCTGAAGCTTTGGCTTTGAAACTCAATAGTCCTTTTTTTAAGATAGTTACTTCAAGGGGCTCCTGGGTGGCTCAGTCGTTAAGCGTCTGCCTTCGGCTCAGGTCATGATCCCAGAGTCCTGGGATTGAGCCCCACATCGGGCTCCCTGCTCAGCGGGAAGCCTGCTTCTCCCTCTCCCACTCCCCCTGCTTGTGTTCCTGCTCTCGCTGTGTCTCTCTCTGTCAAATAAATAAATAAAATCTTTTAAAAAAGAAAAGTTACTTCAACCTCCATACAATATTATGGTATTAACCTGGATCCAGCTGGGAGTTTTCCTTTCTCGGTTTGGCCAAGGAGAGCTTAAAAATAATTTTGCTCCCTCCCCTCAGACTGAGGGGATATATGGATGAGGCTCCATGATGTCAAGGCTGAGATGCTACCTTTTCATAATGACTGGCTGAAGAACTGAAAATATCTCATTGAGAATATTACTGATAGTAGTATCTTTTTCATAATCTCCAGAAACTCTCTGATCCTGCTGTGTATTATTATATAATTATTTATCTTTTCTATTGCTGTTTAGGAAACAACGTTTTCTCCCTAATCTTTGAGTTGGTTTGAAACTAATTTATTTGTTAACAGTAGCAAAGATCACTGCTTTTTCTCACTGAATTATTCATCAGGTGTTAAATTCAAGTTCCTTTAATCTTTTAGGGATAAAGAGCATGATTTCCACTGTCTTCTCGAATTGGGCTGATGTGAAGATGTTATATTTTTTGGACCTTCATTATTTTTTCCATTTCCTCCAAGTTGAACTCCCAACTCCTTTCCCTGTTAGTTTTTTAGTAACACTTGAAGCAATGAGTGATTTTACTGGTATATATAACACAGATCTATACAGAATACCCTGCTGTCCAAAGAATCCATTGAGTTTAAGGCATGATCACGATAGGTAGTGTTAATTTGGAGGCTGCTATATATGGATGAGGCATAGAGCAAATAGGGTAAGAGTTCTAGGAAAGGATAAGGAAGGAGTGTAAAGAATGGTGGATTAAAGTAAGATGGAGTAGTAGCACTCAGGAAGACTGACAGTATCAGAAATTTGGGACTTCTTTGGAAAATGAATCAGAATTATGGTTTGAGTGGTACTGGTGATGAATGATCTTGATTGCGTTTATCATTGACTGCCTGGAGAGGTGAAGTGTACTGTTAAAAAAAAGTCAGCTATTTAAAAATGTTACCTGAATATAGGAAATAGTTTTAGGTGGTATATTAAAACAGGCATATTTAGCAGGCATATTCTTTTTTTTTTAAGATTATTTTTCTTTTTATTCATTTGCGAGAAAGAGACAGAGAGAGCACAAGCAGGGGGAGAGGCAGAGGGAGAGGGAGAAGCAGACTCCCCGCTGAGCAGGGAGCCTGATGCGGGGCTCGATCCTGAGATCATGACCTGAGCCAAAGGCAGAGACTCAACCACCTGAGCCACCCAGGCGCCCTTAGCAGGCACATTCTATTTAATTAGAAAGCGTGGTGTTTTTGCTTATGTAATACTGGATTCCAGTTAGTATATGTTTTCCCTCTAAATTTGTCTTTCTGAAGTTCTCATGGTAGCTACTTCGTGGGAGCTGTTCTTTTGCTCTTTCCCGTCATTCTTTGTTCTTTGGTAAGAGGCCTGAGTCTTCTTACAGTCTTGTTTGTCATTGTTGGATTTACTTCATGGCATATCTGTTTTATATAAAGGGATCAAAAAAATAACCATTGTGGAGGATTACTGGAATATTGAAAATAGTCTTGCTTTAGAATATAGCTAACAGGTTGAGATTTATAATAAAATGTCAGCTTAGAACATGCTGTGTGTTAATTTATTTCATACGAGTGTCATGTGGTTGTGCTTTACTTTGGCCTTGTATTATAGAAATCTTTTTTGTCATTCACTAACCATAGATCTGTAAAGAATTTATTTTTTCTCATTTATAAAATTAAATCTGTATGAAATCCCATACATTTTTTTCTTAAAAGATTTTGTTTATTTGACACACAGAGAAAGAGAGAGCACAAGCAGGTGGAATAGAAGGCAGAGGGAGAGGGAGGAGCAGGCTCCCCTCTGAGCAAGGAGCCCGATGTGGGGCTCAATCCCAGGACTCTGGGATCATGACCTGAGCTGAAGGCAGTCGCTTAACCAACTGAGCTACCCAGGCTCCCCTGAAATCCCATACATTGTAGAATAACCCAAAAGTGTTCATCTCCATTGTACTACAACCCCCAGCTGAGAATTACTATAGCATATACTTATATTAATTTCTAAATAATATACATGAGGAGCGCCTGGGTGGCTCAGTTGTTAAGCATCTGCCTTCGGCTCAGGTCATGATCCCAGGGTCCTGGGATTGAGCCCCACATCGGGCTCCCTGCTCATAGGAAGCCTGTTTCTCCCTCTCCCACTCCCCCTGCTTGTGTTCCTGCTCTCACTGTGTCTCTCTCTGTCAAATAAGTAAATAAAATCTTTAAAAATAAATAAATAAAATAAATAATATACATGAATTTGGACCAGTGTTTCCAAGTATAATTTGAGTTTGTTTTAGAGTGTATCTACAGAATATTTTATTAGCTGCTTTCAATTCTGTTACTGTTACTACTTGTCTTAGAGGAGGGTGTACATTCCTTCTTGATTTTTTAATGCTGTGGCTTGAAGTGCTGCATTATTTTGTTGTGACAATTTTTAGGTGAAATGTGTAAATGCATTTGAGTTCTTGAAAGACTGATTATTGTAAAAATCTCCATATACAAATTAAATACCTACATGATTTATGTACTACACGGAGCTATTAACAAGAACTTCTTTTTAATTAACAAAACCTCTTGAATTAACTCTACAGTTTATTTACTGTACTTGATGTCAGTACACATAGTTACAACTTTTATAAATTACTGTCAATTTTTTTTTTGGAGATATTTGAAGTAGCTTATGGAAAATAATAGTATAGGATGGACTATGTGGTCCGGTATGGTAGCCATTGGCAACATGTGGCTCATTGAGTGCTTCGACTGACTGTGCCTAGTCCAAATCGAGATGTAAAATGCACACTGGATTTTGAATACCTTGTGTAAAAAAATGTAAAATACCTTAATACTTTTTAATACTGATTACATGATGACATGATAATATTTTGGATTTGGTATTTAAATAAAGGCATTAATAAAGTTAATTTTACCTTTTCATTATTACTTGTAAGATGTGGTTACTACAAAACTTAAAATTACAAGGGTAGCTTGCATTATATCTCTTTTGGATATATTGGACATACTGGTTTTGAGAGTGGATAATTTGTAAAGGGTTCACTTTTAAAGATTTTGAGTGTGTGTATATGTTTATATATTTCCCAGTAGAAAGAGTATTGGGTTCTCAAAATAACTCCTGAAAGACCACTTAATATTTAATGTAATAGAAATTTATATTGATAGCATTATGTCTATGATAAATTGTATTCTGTTGTCAGTCTGGGAGTACGAAGAGCACACCCCTTTTATCATTTTGACAGTAAGTGATAAGAGCTTCACCACCTGTGGGATTGCTCTGGTTCCACTGACAAAGAGAAAGTTAAGATGTGTATGGTATAAAGGGTTAGGTTAGGGAAGATTTTAGGTTGGAGAATTCCTGAAATTCCAGAGTTCTGTTGCTCAGTTGGGAATCGGAGAAAAGGAATAATGTCAATAATTCCTGATGGAATTCCCCTTTTTGGGTCTGAGGTGTAGGCCCTCAGACTTAATTAGGAGGGAAGAAGGAACATTCCCCCTGGAGTCTCAGAGCATAGTTTGCTGTGAGGCCAGGAGGTACCCACATGAATGGGAGTGGGTAGAAGAGTATGATTGCACCACTCATATATCAAATTTGGTTGGAAATTGAGTGTTTAGGAGGAAAGAGCCTATTTGCTACAAGTGTCTAAAGTTTGGCTGTTCTTTGCAAATAATAACATTATGCTTATGTTACACATAAGCTGTGTATTTAACCTGATAGTAAATTTTGAGTTCTTATTTACCTTAGTAATTATTTCTCTTTGTCTGAAGGCGATCACTTTTGAATAGGTATACCTCTATATGCTAAGTATAAACTTGATTTATTGGGTATAGATCAAAGTACATGGAATCATTATTAAATTCCGCGGTACATTACTTTGAGTACAGCACATCAGTGACGTAAGTTATCAAACCTTAAACTGTGAATGGTACTATCTAGTCAGATACCCTCTCCCCACCGTATTCTCTGCCTTTTATTATTGTTTGGTTTTAACTGATGTTCCAGGTGATGCTCTTTGGCCACTGCTAAATCCTCAGAGTATCCTATGAATCATCTGAAAAATAACTTGCATTCTTTTTTATTTTAATTCTTTAAAAACTTAAAATCTGCATGTGAGTATAGAGTAACTGAATATAGAATATTAATGCAGTATGAATTACAACTATCCAGTTTTATAAATGCCCATTATGTAAGTAGAAGTACCTTTTCTTTTTTTTCTCTCCAACACGTAGCGTTTAGAGGTTCATTCACTTGATAAGTATTTATTGAATAACTTACTGTCTTTCAAGAACCGCAGAATCAAAAATATCTAAATAGAGAAGATTACATCAGAATCTCAGCGTGCGTGGGACAGAACGATGCTCTTAAGTTACGGTTGAGTGATTTGCTTTTAGCTCTAGTATTTTGAGATTTCAAATAATGCTAGATAAGAGTGTGAGGGTTTTTTTAAAAATATATTTAACAAGAAGTTGAGGTACTAATTTAAAATTAGTGGTACGACCTTTTAGCTGTGGTAATTTTTTCATGAGGTGTCAAATTCAGGTTGGTAGGAAATGGATCTGTGACTTGAGGATAGATGCGTCCGCAAGACCACCAAATTGTGACATAGGCCACACCAGCAGATCACCAGTTTCTTCCTAGATTTTCTTTGCTGAAACCTGGAGGCTGTAAAGAGCTGTTGTTACCACAGAAATTAGTTTGACAGGGAGTTGTTTTTGAAGTATGCCGCGCTTGTGTAGGGTACAACCTAGATGTTGTGCCAGAGCTGAATGATTAAGGGAGAAGCCAGAGGAAACTGGAAGTATAGGACCCTGTGCAATAAAAGAACTTCATTTTTGCCTAGGCTGTCTTTGTAACCTTCCACAGGACAGTCTTCGTCTCCCTTACGATTATGACATGAAACCTGGGAGGTCGGCTTGCAGGCAGTTCTTTTATCTGTTTAAGTCTGAGTTCTTAAGTGTAGCTTCTAACAGTCTGTTTTGGGGTTAATTTTCAAGCATATTTATATACTTTACTAAAAAAAGAGGTACAGAGAGAGTTAAATAATTTTTTACTTTGATAATTCCCAACTGCTAATTTGTATTAGAGATAATTTTCTCATCTCATTAACCTCATTTATTTCAGAAGGGACTGATAAAAATGGACTTAAATTTAATCATATTTTCATTAGTTAGTTGTTTTTACTAAGAAATAATAGGGCTATTTAATATAAAATTTGAGGTCATCCTGTGACTATGTACACATATCAGAAAGGAAGAAAAATCAGAAAAGTTACCAGTTGGTGCATTGTCTTTATTTTATAAAGAAATGAAGGCCTTGTAAGGTAAGGACTTGTTCAGTCATTTATATATATCATATAGGCAGTAATTACTGAGTGTCTGCTCTCTGTGAGATACTGTGCTAGGGGTTGGGATTAACAGACATTTTCCCCTGTTCCTGTGTATGTGAACAGACTCCACTAGAACTTCTCTAGCGGAGAAGACAGATAGGAAATAATTAACATAAAATAGCAGTGTGATAGATGAAGTACACAGGGTAGGGGGGCATACCTGAATCCATTGGATTTGGTGAAAGACCTCTGGCAGAAGTAATGTTTAAGCCAAGGTCCAGAATGTAAGTAGGAACTGGCAGGGCGTAAGGTGAGAGGAGATTAGGCTGAGAGAATAGCATGGTCCAAGACAGGAAGGTGTGAGATTCTGGAGATGGAGCAGAGGACACCAGACTACAGTTTGACTGCTACAGTAGTCAGTTGGCTTTAACATTAATAGAAATACCTACCATAATTTTTTTCAGTATGGAGTTTTGTACTTTATACATGATTTAAAAAGATTCTTCATTATAGAATCCTTTGGAGATAAAATATGATTAACTGTATTTTTTTTTTAACTGATGGAAAAAGAGTTAGAGGGGGTTAATAATGTATCTGGGGTTATACAGCTTTTCAAGTGGTGGAGCTGAGATTCTTCAAGCCTAACTCCAAAGCTCTGCCTTAACCCCACTGTGTAAGATATCTGTACTCAGAAGGGAGAAACTAGATGGAAAGAAGTCCTGCAAGGTGTAATTTAGGATGGTATAGGTAACACTAGACTGAGAAACAGACCCGGATTCTATTTTGAGATTTGTACTTGGTCAAGTAATTTAACCTTTATGGACTTTAGTTCTTCATTTGCCTATGGGAGTAGGTCAGAGGTTATGCACAGAACATTTTTCTTTTACTTGTGAAAGTAAATAATTTCACAGCAGTATTCAAAATAATTATGACTTACATTCTTTTGCAAACCAAATAACTTTTTCCTTTGCGCCTCATCTCTACTTTGTTTTCTTGTTGATCTACATTATTTCTTAAAATGAAATATTTGCATTTTAAATTCTTAAACATGGCATATAATGGCATCATAGCTCTAGTAGGCTTGCAGGAGGTATATTTTGTATCTTTATGGACTTCATTTTTACTTCCACTGTTATTCATTCATCTGTTCATCCATCTATCCATTCATTTATTCACTCAATTTTTCTTTTGTTTCTTGATCTGGTAGGATATGAATGCTTAAACCTGACCAAGCTAAGCTGAATTTAGTTCATTTTAGTTCTCTGTGATGAACCTATGTATTTCTGACCTGGAAAGGCTATTCATACAGCCATGGGTTTAGGGATATTAATAACTTCAAATCTCCCCAGACTAGCAGATGGATGGAGGATAGATAGATGGAGATGGATAATTTGTTGTCTGTTCTGTCATAGTAAGTTTTGTTTCTAAGAAAATTTGCATTTTCAAAAATCACATCCTGTAATTTAAGAGATTAAGTTCTAATTTGTGAAAATTTTTACAGGAGAGAAATAACGTACAGCTCTTTATAAGTAAACTGACTGGTGAGACTTAAAACTAGTGGGCAGTATCCAGAAAATGGTAAAGTTGAATGAAATTTTAAAAGGCACTTAAGAAAAAAGAAATAAGTTTTTGTGTAAATAAAAAAAGAAGCTGTTTGTATTCACTGGCTTTTAAAATGAGTTTTATTTTGAATTTTGGCATCTTTAATCTGTACTTCAGATTGTCCTTTAATTAAGTTGCTAATAATCTGGTTGGAGATCAGAAATGCCTTCTACCTTCTTGTTTTTGAAGCCAGCTTTTCATTTTGTTTTATAAACACAGAAATGCTTATGCACAGAATTGCATACGATCGCTGTCATGTACAGTTGCTAAAAGAGTAGGCCATACATTTGGCTGTAGGGAAACAAGTTTCTCACTATCCTTAAATAAAAGCAAGCAGTGTAGGAAAGCATGATTTATTATGATATTGATACTTGACATACAGTTTTCCTAATGTTATTGATAGTTATTTTTATATGATCTTTTTTGTGATTATTCTCAGACTTTATGCAGATACCATAACGCCAAAAGAGGTCTTACAATATTTTATCAGGATTGCTTTGGCTTTTTGGGATCTGTTGTGGTTCCTTACAAATTTTAGGATTGTTTGTTCTAGCTCTGTGAAAAATGCTGGTGTTATTTTGGTAGGGAGTGCATGAAATGTGTAGGTTGCTTTGGGTAGTATAGACATGTTAACAATATTTGTTCTTCCAACCCATGAGCATGGAAAATTTTTCCTATTTCTTTGTGTACTCTTCAGTTTCTTTCATAAGTATTCTATAGTTTTCAGAGAAGAGGACTTAGTATTTTAGGTGTATCTTTTGTAAACATTTTAACTGGATTAATAATGACTTGGACAATTCTTTGTGAGTAGATTTGCACTTACTGTGATGATTATTATATTTTGGTGCATTTTAAAAACCCTATTGTATACTTTCTTTTCTGCTTTCATCTCAGGTTTTTTCCATCCTTTCTTGCCTTCTTTTGATTGACTTTTTTCTTCATGCCATTTTCCTAATAAAAATTTTCTAGTAAAGAAGTTATACACTACCATGTTTTTAAAAAACAGCTTTATTGAGATATAATTTACATACCATACAATTTACCCAAAGTGTACAATTTAATGGTTTTTAATATATTCTTTTTATTGTGCAGTTATTACCACAGTCCAATTTTAGAACATTTTTAGCCTCCCTAAAAGAAATCCACTAGCTGTCACTCTTCATCTTCCTAAGCAACCACTAATCTTTCCTGTCTCTATAGATTTCTTTGTTCTGGACAATTCATATAAACTGGATCATCTAATATGTAGTCCTTTGTGACCGATTTTCACTTAGCATAATGTTTTCAAGATTCATTCGTGTTGTAGCATATACCAGTACTTCATTTCTCTTTATTGTCATATACTGTTCCATTCTATGGATAATACCACAATTTATCTTTTCATCATTTGATGGACATTCAGGTTGTTTTGGCTTTGGGGCGTTAAGAATAATGTCTCTATGATCATATTTTCATTCTTTTAGGTATGTACCCAGGAGTAGAATTGCTGGGTTATATGATATCTCTATTGTTTAGTCTTTTGAGGAGCTGCCGAACTGTTTCCTAAGCAATGGTGCCTTTTTTCATTCCCACCAGCATTGTATGAGGGTTCCAATTTCTCCCCATCCTTGCCAACATTTATTATCTGTCGTTTTGATGATAGCTATTCTAGTGGGTACGAAGTGGTATCTCATTGTGGTTTTGGTTTGCATTTTCCTGATGACTACATGATGTCGAGCATCTTTTCATATGCTTTAATAAGTCCATTTGTGTATCTTCTTTGAAGAAATATCTGTTCAAATCTGAACCCATTTTTAAATTGGGCCATTTGTGCTTTTATTGAGTTGTAAGAGTTTTTTAATATAATCTAGATACAAATCCCTATCAGATAAATGATTTGCAAAAATTCTCTCCCATCTTGGGCGTAGTCTTTTTAGTTTCTTGAAAGTCTAATTGGCAGCAAGTTTTAAAAATTTTGATAAAAGTCTAATTTATCTTTACTTTCTTTTGTTGCTTGGGCTTTGGTATTATATTTAGGAAACCACTGCCTGACTTAATGTCATGAATATTATACCTTGCAGCTAAACCTATAGTTTCTTCTAAGAGTTTTATAGTTCAGCCGTTTATAGTCTTTAGGGCTATGATTCATTTTCAGTTAGTGCTTATGGATGGTACAAGGTAGGAGTCCAACTTTATTCTTTGGCCTGTGGCTGTACAGTTGTTCTAGGTCTACCTCTTCTTTTAGTTGTTAATGTAGATGTTATGTAACCCTTAGCTTGACTGTCTAGAATGGTAATTAGAATCTTTCTCCTCCTCTCACAGATATAAGGACCTTAAAAATTGGGAATTCTGGGGGTGCCTGCGTGGCTCAGTCAGTTAGGCGTCTGCCTTTGGCTCAGGTCATGATCCTAGGGTCCTGGGATTAGAAAAAAAAAAAATCTTAACCAAAAAAGGGGAGGCTGATGCACCCTTGTTTTGTGTTGTATGTTATAGTTGCAAATCTGTTCTATCCTTTTTTAGCCCACAAATTAGATATTGTTTTTACTGTTTTATGCAGTTGTCGTCCTTTGTTTCTTTAGATTTAGTTGCATTTGCTTAAAAAAAAAAACCCAATTCTTTGTTTTTATTTTTACTTTTTTTTTTTTTTTTTTTTTTTACAACTCAGGACTCATTTGTCTTCTTCCTGAAAGAAACTAAAGGAATCTTAGTAGCTCTTCTAGTGAGTTTGTTGGTGGTAAGCTCTGTTTTTGCTTGGCTGAAAATATATTTGCCCTTATTCTTGAAAGATAGCTTACCTTTCTAAACAGTTCTTGGGTGCCTGTTATTTACTGTTAACCCTTTGGAGATATTATTTCACGGTGTTCTGGATTCCATTATTGCTGTTGAGAAGTTGGCTATTATCCTGAGAGTTCTTTTATGAATAGTCTGCCTTTTCTCTCTGGCTTATTTCTCATTGTCTGGTGTTTTGTAGTTTCCTTATGATAAACTTTAGTTTTGCTCTGTAGCTGTGTATGTAATCCACATGAATTCATTTACAATGAATTGTAAACCCTAAGGGGAGGGGATATATTCATATTTTTGTGAATAAGGTATTTGCATTGTCTTTTTTACCTAGTACAGTGCCTTGTACACAATACATTCCTAGGAGATTCTTTAGTTGAATTATTGTTGAATTTTTTTATATAGCTCTTTTACTACCAGGATGTAGCTTAGAATATTTTAAAATATTTATAAAAATACAGGGAATGCTTAGAAATATTCATTTGTTCAAAAAAAAGGATGGAGTTACATGTGGCATAAAAATTTTTTTCTGATATTATAGGATTAGCAGGAAAGAAAAAAAGTATCCTGCTGTTGTATAAAACTATTATCTTTGGGTTAGAGTTAAAATTTTTATTTAAAAATGTAATATTTCTTATAATATTTCATATTGACAAATATGTTAAGTGGTTACATTTGATTTGATTTGAGAGAGATTGAGAACATGTGTGCAAGTTGGGGGGGCACAGAGGGAGATGTAGAGAGAGAATCTTAAGCAGGCTCCATGCTAGGCATGTGGGGCCTGATCTCATGTGGGGCCTGATCTCATGACCCTTAGATCATGATCTGAGCTGAATTCAAGAATTGGGTGCTTAACTAACTGAGCCATCCAGGTGCCCCTAAGTAGTTACATTTTAAATCAAAATATTTTGATATGAGGTTATATAGTTTCCTGATTAATTTTTTTAATCTAAACACTTGTGATTTATTGTTGTAATATAGGTCTGAATGGTGTGGTCTTTTTTGAATTTATTTACTTTTATTTAGGAAGGGTAGAACACAGAGAGAGACTATAATACAAGAGAAGATAGAATCAATGTATTCATCTATTGCCAGATAACAGTAACATGACAGTGAAACAAAAGGCTGAGATTTTGTTCAGAATTCAGAATACATTATCTTAAATATTCACTTGTATTATCAGGTTACAGCAAAGTCCTCCTCTTAGATTTCGGATTGCAAGGGAGAAGGCTGTCTGAAACCATTAGCTGTACTATGCTATCTGTGAATGCTGTAGACCCTGTCCTCTGGTTTTTAAAAGGACTACCCTTTGCTGGTTTCAGATTTCACTGTGGTAACTTAGATGTGGGCCAGATGCCTATTGTAATAACTTGCATTTGGGATTTGTGGCTACAATTAGATAGTATAATGAAGCACATTAGGAATTGTATTACATCTGTCCCTAATTGCCTGTTTCATTAGGGTGAAAATAACATTCTTTAGGTGTTAATATTTTCTGGACTTATCTCTGAGATATAATGGTCCTTTTTCTAAATATCCATGCTATCAAATATTTAATTTTTTCTTCCTTATTTCATGTTGTATGTGCGTATGTATATATGTATGTGCTTATGTGTGTGAATAGACTAGGCTTTAATCCTTAGTTTTGTCAGTACTGAAATCTGAAAGTCACAGTATATCAGTTTGTACACTAGAACTCAGATACTGGTGATGGTTGAACTTGGGATATTTAAGCTTGAAAGCTTCAGAACTAGAATCAGACACAGACGGAGTGATGTTGTAGTGAATAGAACAGAGAATCACTCACTCGACAGTGATATTTCCTGGTCACCTCTCTACTTTAACTGAATCAGGATCTCTTGAAGAAGGGCTCCAGATCCCAGGTAATTGTTTTTGTATGTTAAAGTTTGAGAAATTCAGATGAGTGACTTTTAGGAGTAAATTCTGTTCTCAGTATAATGTTCTTTGAATAGCATATATCAGTTACTTTCAGATTTGTAGAAGGAAATGCTATATGATGTGGAATTGGTTTTTATCACCAATTATTGATTTTCCATGCAGTTGGGAAATATTGAGTTAACAAAGGTAGTCAGAAAAAATAGCACATTATCAGATACAAGTAGCAGCCAAGATTGGTGACCTGTGGTCTCAGAGGTTTCAGTTGTGACTTGGAAAGTGAGACAGTCACCTGATACATTGTTCATACTTAAGTAACAGTGTTATTTGAGATATTTTAAACTCTTTGAGGTCACAAAACAAAACATCTTTGCAATAGTTTGACCAAATGGTATGATTATGCTCCTTGAAAAGAAATTAAGATATTGTATAAAGTTAAATATGAAAACATCTTTCTCCTTTTCTCCTCTTTCCATGATGAAGGGTATACCTTTGTTTATTAAGTTTTGGGTGTATTCTTCCAGACTGTTTCTCTGCTCATGAATATATATGTGTTTACATATATTTGCTTATATGCTTGCATATTTTAAATATTGATATATACAGATTGCTTCTCTTCTCTCAAAGGCTATAACAATTTATTTTCTCATCATTGTAAGATATGGTAGCCTTTAATAATCTTATGAATAGGATAGGGAACACACTTTAACTATTAATGAGTTTGAACATTTTTTTTTTAAAGATTTTATTTATTTATTTTCAAGAGAGAGCATGAGCATGAGCAGGAAGGAAGGGCAAAGGGGAGATGGAGAGCAGGCTGGGAGCCTGACTCAGGGCTCTCGACCCCAGGATTATGACCTAAACTGAAGGCAGACACTTAATAGACTGAGCCACCCACATGCCCTGAACATCTTTTTTTTTTTTTTTTTTAAAAACATATATTTTTTATTTGCATTTCTTGTGATTTGCTTTCTGATTTCCTTTGCCTGTTTTAAAATTGGGTTGTTAGGTTTTGTTTTGTTTTTAAATTTATTAGAGTTCCTTGTATCCTATGGCTATTTAGTTTTTTTGTCTGTTATATGATGGAATAACGTTTACTGAGCTTTTTTAATGGTTTAATAATAACTAATGGTTTTCTTTGTACCAGAAATTCTTCTGAGTCCTTTATGTGTGTTTTTTCATTTAATCTTCACTGTCGTTCTGTCTGCTTTATGGACAAAGGGACTGTGATGCAAGGAGGTTAAAAAGATGTTTGAACACATGCCACTTAAGTGTTGAGCCAGGATTTGAATCCAAAAAGACTAATTTTAAAACTGTTACATTTAACCTTTATAATTTATCTTTATTTACAAAGTTTTATAAATTTAAAAAACAAAATTTCAAATTTGTATTTTTTAAAGTTAAAGACACTTAATGATTTTAATACAAATACTCCTTTAGTAATAGTAACATAAATGTGTATAGATACACACACACACACTTACATATTGGTAGATAGATGTAGTACTATATAATACAGATATTTCATACATTTTTAGGGACATGTGTCCTATTTCTATTTAGAATTGACCTTCAGTAGCTTATCCTGATTTTTTTCTATTGATTATCATAATAATCTGTTAATCTTCCTGTTGCCAATCATTTTGCTTTAATCTGTCCTCAACACTGTTATTGGAATAATCATTTTAAGTATGGTTTTGATCATGTTGTTCACTCCTTTGGAAACTTTCAGTGGTATCACAATACTTGATGAATGAAGGCCAGGCTCTTTCCTTACTGGGGCATGTGAAGACTTAAATAATTCTGTTTCATCTTTACCTTTCAAGAATTACCTTGAGGGGCGCCTGGGTGGCTCAGTCGTTAAGTGTCTGCCTTCGGCTCAGGTCATGATCCCCAGGGTCCTGGGATAGAGCCCCACATCAGGCTCCCTGCTCAGCGGGAGGCCTGCTTCTCCCTCTCCCTTTCCCACTCCCCCTGCTTGTGTTCCCTTTTCGCTGTCTCTCTCACTGTCAAATAAATAAAATCTTTAAAAAAAAAAAATTACCTTGAGGAAATTTTTTTTGTTTAAAAAATTTAGTCTGCTTGCCTTGATACAATATCTAGTATACTAGTCTTTGAATCCAATGGTTCAGGTTCAGATTTCCATGGCACTCTGTTTGCATGCAATATGACATAATGCAAAGCACTGTCATTTCTTGAATTTCTATATGGTGTGACCTCACATGTGGAAGACTGGTTGGAAAGGGGGTGAGAGAATCAAGCACATTTTTCTGAAGCAGAGTTTGCATAACCAATGAACGATTTTTCTCTTTTTAGACTGTGTTTCGGGACTGATGGAGTTTGGGTGTGTGGAGCAGGATTTAAGTCCCGCCCTCGCCACCCTAGGGCACAGCCAGTGGTGTGAAGTACAGGCTTGCAGTTGCTGACCTTACTTGCTATATGATCTTGAGCAATATACTTAACTTTTCTAAATGTTAATTTCCTCCTTTGAGCAACTTTTCTTGATACTTACTACATACAGCAGATAAACGGGATAATTTGTTTTTTTCTTGGGAATTGCATTCTTCTGGCTTTCATATTTGGATCAGTTAGTGTTCTTAATCAGCTTAATGAAGAATTTATTTAAGAGTGTTTAGTATCTCATAGAATTTTGGGGGAAGGTTGGAGAACCAGGCTTAAGGTTAAACTTACAGGTAGTATACCTCAGATCACCTTTGAGAACTGTTACTTTTCCAGCCCCACCACATACCATTGCTGCCCAATTGCTGCTACTCTGGGCCGGAACTTGATTGGCTGCCCCTGGTGCTGCCAATGTGGAACGCTAATGCCCCTGCTGTTGCTTGTACCAGCCAGAAAGGGTAGCTCCATACAGAGCCATTTTCTTATGTGACTCACTTCCAAACTGAAATTTTGTGCAGGTGTTTCTGAATGTCTACACCATAATTGCAGAGTATTTTGGGAATCTGAGGTCTAAAATTAATTTGGGGAGATTAGACTTATAATGTGGGAATTATTCTGAGTATAAAATGATTCTGCAGAAGCTGATGAGAAGCTTGAGCATGATAAATAAATGTTCACTATAATACTTTTGCTTGTATTCTTCCATCGGTAGTTTTTTTTTTTTTTTTTTAATCTCCAAGTGAATCAATTCTTTACTGGAATTTCATTGTTTGAATTAGTCTATGTGGCTCTTTCTCATCTGAATTTTCTTATGGCCTTTTCATCATTTCTTTTTGCAATATTTTATTTCTTTAAGACAACATCAAAGCTCACAAGTAGTATTAAATATATTCTAGTATGAGCCAAACAGTATGGAAAAATATAGAATAAGCTGTGAAAGTTGCCTTTCACCACTCACCTCTTCTCCCCTCACACTTTCAATTGCTATCCCCTTTTGAAGTATCCTCTGATGAAAATGTATAATCTTTAATTTTGATTTGACACATTTGATGATAATTTGTCACTTGATGGTAAGTTCATGGACTAGAGAGGTCTTTATTTGTGCTTTGGGTTCCATGGAGCCTACTAAAACTGTTACTGTGTGTAGAAGAATGATATGTAAAGGCTTGACCTAAGGCAATAGCTGTGTCATCATTTTGGAAGTGAGGGCTTTTACAACTTGGGGATTTAGTGACTGCAGAGAAAGGTAGCAGTCTAAGTAGACTACAGGAGTTCTAGTTTGGGAAACGTACCATTGATGATGCCATTTAAGGGAGACTGGGAATGGAGGAACTACTCTGTATCCATAAGTATATTGCTAGAGTGCTTTCTAATTATATTCCATTATTGTAGGATCTCCTTTACCCATATTTCTGATTTGAATTAGAGTTTGGGAAGGTGCTAAAATGTTTGAGTATGGCATAGATTTCCACAGTTTAGGAAAGACTGTGAAAAATACCCATTTTCTAGTAGAGTTATTTCTGAGGCTTCAGTGCTGGATGATGAATAAGACCTCTCAATGGGGAGATGGATTTTTCTTTTTAAAAAAGTAACAATAATTAGGTTAAATAGAGTGACTGTAAACCTGTTTTCTAGTCACTTATCTGTAAGTAGATAGTAAATGGGCATATATTCCATTATTCATTTTTAGAAAATAATATTTGAAAATATGTTTGGTTTGTTTCAGATAAACATCATAATAACCTCATTTTGATGAAGTGTCTCTGAAAACCTTGTGCTTGGAAACGATATTCGGATATTTGTTTTGGCATTTTGCAATTAGGAGACTTTTTTTTCCTGTTAATTATAACTAATTTGACATTCTTTTCTCTTTCCAGATCATTCAACTTCAAGTGGCACATTATCTTTTAAGCCTAGTCGATCATTGGTTACTCTTCCTACTGCCCATGTCATGCCGTCTAACTCCAGTGCTTCAGTTTCCAAACATAGGGAATCATTGACATCAGAAGGCTCAAAATGGAGTACGAGCCTCATGCAAACATTGGGAAACCATAGTAGGGGAGAGCAGGACTCTTCACTAGACATGAAGGACTTCCGGCCTCTCCGGAAATGGTCATCTTTATCCAAACTCACTGCCCCGGATAACTGTGGCCAGGGTGGCATCGTACATGCTGATGAGTCAAGGAGTGGTTTGGAAAAGACAGGGAGAGCCAAGGTTTTAACATCGCAACTAAGAACAATTGGGCCTAGCTGCTTACATGATAGTATGGAGATGCTTAAGCTAGAGGACAAGGAAATAAATAAAAAACGATCATCAACTCTGGACTGCAAATATAAATTCGAGAGCTGTAGCAGAGAGGACTTTAGAGCTTCTTCCTCCACTCTTAGGAGACCGACCTTAGACATGACATACAGTGCCTTACCTGAAAGCAAGCCCATTGTGACAAGTGCAGAGGCCTTTGAACCTCCGAAATATTTATTGCTGGGTCAACAGGCAGTAGGTGGAGTTCCCATTCAGCCTTCTGTGAGGACGCAGATGTGGCTTACGGAGCAGTTGCGGACAAACCCTTTGGAAAGTAGAACTACAGAGGACTCTTACAGTTTAGCTCCTTGGCAACAGCAGCAAATTGAAGAGTTTCGACAAGAAAATGAAACACCAGTGCAGGTAAGGCTCAAAGTCTAGTGTTTGCTTCCCTCCAGTGGATGTTAGGAGTACAGTAGCACACGAATATAGGACAGTGTGTCCATGTCCGTAGGCGCAGTTTGTTTCACTTTTCCTTTTTCCTGCAAGTTACTAAGCATAAAGGGTATAAACTCGCAAAGTACTGTTTTGATAAACTGAAGTTAAAAAATATTTGAGGCTGATTAACATGAAAAACTTAAAATCTTGTACCTAACTTAGTCTTTACTTTCCTTCTCATTTTGTTAAGTGAGCATAAAAATAAAGCAACACATATTCAATTTAAGGAAATGTGAAACAAAGGAACTGGCATGGTATAATAGAACATTAATTTGGGAGTATGGGGGCTTGGATTTTGTTTCTGTTTCTATCAGATTCAGAACCTAGATGATTTTCTATCTGGGCCTCAGTTTCTTTTTCTATTCTTTTTTTTATTGATATATAATTAACAGATAACATTATATTAGTTCCAGTTCTACAACATAATGACTTGATATATATATGTTTTGTGAAATGATCACCACAATAAGTCTAAGTCTGGTCTGGCTAATGTCCATCACCATACAGTTTCAATTTTTTTTTCCTTGTTATAACTTGTAAAATTTTGTCTCTTAGCAACTTTCAAATATATGGTGCAGTATTATCAACTATAGTCATCATGCTGTATGGTACATCCTCATAACTTGGAAGTTAGTATCTTTTGACTTCACCCATTTTGCCCACCCCCAGCCCCTGGCAACCACCCATCAGTTCCCTGTGATGTTTTTCTTTCTTTTAAGATTCTACATATAAATGAAATGATACAGTATTTGTCTTTGACTTCTTTCACTTATAATGCCCTCAGGGTATATTCATGTTGTCACAAATGGCAAGATTTCATTTTGTAACAACTGAATAATATTCCATTGTATATATACCGCATTTTATTTGTTCACTCATTTATCAGTGGGCACTTAGGTTGCTTTCATGTCCTGACTATTGTAAATAGTGCTCCAGTGGACATAGGAGTGCATATATCTTTTTGGGTTAGTGTTTTCATTTCTTTCAGATAAATATCCAGAAGGGGAACTGCTGGATCCTATGGTAGTACTATTTTTAATTTTTTGAGGAACGCCTCATACTGTTTTGCATAGTGGCTGCACCAATTTACATTCCCATCTACAATACACAAGGGTTGTCTTTTCTCCACATCCTTGCCAATACTTGTTATCTCTTGTCTTTTTGCTAATGACCATTCTAACAGGTGTGAGGTGATAGCTCATTGTGGTTTTGATTTGCATTTCTCTGATAGTGATGTTGAGCACCTTTCCATGTGTCTGCTGGCCATCTGCATGTCTTCTCATTTCTTCATCTATGAAATGAGTAGGTGGAACTAAAGTCAGGTGGTGTTTGAAATGTATTTAGGTTTATAAGCAGAGATGTACTTATTTTAAAAAGATTAAGTTGAGTCAGGGGGTGCCTGGGTGGCTCAGTCGGTTAAGCGTCTGCCTTCAGCTCAGGTCATGATCTCAGGGTCCTGGGATCAAGCCCCACGTTGGGCTCCCTGCTCAGTGGGGAGGCTGCTTCTCCCTCTCCCTCTGCCTGCCACTCCCCCTTTTTGTGTGCTCGCCCTCTCTCTGTCAAATAAATAAAATCTTAAAAAAAATTTATTAATCAGTTTGAGGAAAGCACTTTATAAAATATCACATGTAAATAAAAGTGGTGTGTATCCCCTAAAGTAACGTGTAAATGTGTACATTTCTTGATTTGGAAATGTTTTCTATTCCAGGATAATTTCCACAGCTCATTTTAAGTGGAAAAGCAATTATCTATAGAATTTTTTTGTAAATCCTGTCTTCCATTTTTTATTACCAGAATTTTCTGAAACTCATTAATTCTATTAGAAATTGTAAAATTTCCCTTTAAAAAAACACTTAAAATTACTATTTATTACTGCTACTAATAAAAAATATTAAAGATTAAAGGAATATATCCTGTTAAAGGATAAGGAGATCACTTACCTAGAAACCTCACAAATCTGAGTCCCAAAACATACACACACCTGAATGTGCTACATTTACAGGGGAATCCTTAACACATCCCATGTGCCTTCCTTATTCTTGTTTGGACACAGTACTAAACAATCTTGATTATGTATAAAAACCACATAACCAATAAGAAACATTGTTATGATGTTTGAATTACAAATCAGAAAAGAGCAATTTAACCAGATTTCTGATTTTTCAGTTCAAGTGATTGAAAGATAGGAAACCTAATTTTTATAATTATTTTTTTAAAGATTTTATTTATCTGAGAGAGAGAGAGAGAGAGCGTAGAGGGAGAGTGAAAAGGAGAAACAGACTCCCTGCTGAGCAGGGAGCTTGATGCAGGACTCAATCCCAGGACCCTGGGATCATGACCTGAGCTGAAGGCAGACGCCTAACCAACTGAGCCACCCAGGCACCCCAGAAACCTAATTTTTAAAATACTATTCTATTTTAGTTCTCAAATGCTTTGTGATTATATGAGACCAGGGATCAGATTATTTCTCCAGTTGGTATTTTTGCACAGAATTGTAGTTGTCCATGGGGTGCTGAGTAATACTATTCCAACCTGAAGGTGTGATAGAAAGGTAACTGAGAAAATTGAGTGAATTTAAAGGAATAAGTACTAATTTACGACTTTCATTCTGCTTAGAAAATGCTCTGCTTTGAAGTTTGTCCCAACCTTGGAACAATGCAAAGAGAATAGGAAGCTTGGAGGTGCACTGTAGAGCCAAACTTATTTTTAAATCTTCTCCCTAGTACATGGTAGAGGAAGAAGGCTACTAGAGGACATTTGCACACACCCTGGGATGTCCTACTTTTTGATGAACCGTATTTGGGATGGTCTCTTTGTAGTGCTCCTAAGTGTTGTAGAGGAAAGATGAAACCAGGTAAAGAAAACTTAGACTCCTCATGTCTAAGTTTTAATGGTCCATTCTCTTCTCATTCCCTTCTTGTACTATTACAGAAAACAGTTCTTAAATACCTTCTCCTTGGAGCCTCCAAGTTTTGTCTTTATTATAAAAGTTCTGATCTTGGGTGCCTGGGTGGCTCAGTTGGTTAAGCGACTGCCTTCGGCTCCGGTCATGATCCTGGAGTCCCGGGATTGAGTCCCATATCGGGCTCCCTGCTCAGGGGGGAGCCTGCTTCTCCCTCTGACCCTCTTCCCTCTTGTGCTCTCTGTCTCTCATTCTCTCTCTCTCAAAACAATAAAATCTTTAAAAAAAAAAAAAAAAGTTCTGATCTTGGTTGTTTCTTTCTTTTTTTTAAAGATTTTATTTATTTGACAGAGAAAGAGCACAAGTAGGCAGAGTGGCAGGGAGAGGGAGAAGCAGGCCCTTTGCTGAGCAGGGAGCCCGATGCAGGGCTTGATCCCAGGACCCTGGGATCACAACCCGAGCCGAAGGCAGACGTTTAACCGATTGAGCCACCCAGGTGTCCCCATCTTGGTTGTTTCTTAAAAGACTTTAAAGAATTGACTTCCTTTTAGTCTAATTTCCATAAAGGGAAGAGCCATAATAAGGATCAGCCCATCTGATAAATTGTGAGATATGTGTATGATTTTCAAGCACAACTCCTAAACTCTCACCATAAAAGAAACCTCTCTTTTTACAACCAAGGAAAGGAAATTGGCAGAGTCACAATCTAACACCACCATAGATTTATATAGAACTTTGTAGCTCTCGGAAGTGTTTTATCTCATTTGATCTGCACAGTTCTTTCCCTGCTTTTCTCCCTCCAAAGGTTAATATTGTAATGTGGAAGTTTTGCTCTTCTTAGGAATAATCATTGAGTCAGCCTCACAGTGTCATGCTCATGCTGTTCCTTGATTCCCATGATTTCCTACTAACTCAGCTAGAATGCAGGTAGTGTAGTACTCTGAAATATTTTCCTTTGTGAATGAAGAGAGGCCATCTATGCCTTCAGGTGGTTAGAATATAGACCTCCATGTGCAAACTGTCTTTGGGTCTTTCCTCTGTTCTATGTCACCCCTCTCCTCCCACCCTCCCCAAAAACTCTCTGACCCTACAAGGACTATGACAGAAGAGGAAGACAAACAACAGAGCCTTGTCTTCTCTTTGGAAAGAATGTATCCCTTACCATGTCCCTCTTTTCTTTCTTTCCTGGGGGGTGGGGGAACAGGGGAAGGGAATGGAAGATGTATACCTCTACACACAGCAGTATCCTTGGATTCCTGTAAGCTCACAATGCATCTCTCGGGCAGTAGTGAAGAAATGGTCTGTTTATTGATGAAGTTTATCTTCTTTTCTCTTACATTCCTTAGGATGTTGCTAAGTTCTGTGTTGCAATCATTTTAAAAAGAGGAAGATAAAATTTAAATCATTTAAATCATAAAAACCCCATTTAAATCATGACGGGGCTTGATCAGCCAAAATATTGACACCTAATGATTTCAGCATATTTTGCTGAAAAATTTATATAAATCAAAAATGTAAATAAAATTTTGATAAAATGACTTAAATGACTTGGTTTTTGTTTAACATGATAAAAGAATGATAAAGTTTTATTTTTAACATGAGAGTGTTTTATGTATTGCATACCTGAAAAGAAACAGTTTTCTTATTTTTCTTATTTTTGTATATTTTTTTTACTGTTTAAGAAGATATAACTGAACTGAAAAATATGAACCCTATGGCACTCTAAATAGATAGGATGTGACATGACACATTCACTCAGTAGCTAAAAAGCATATAATTGGTTTTTGTATACATGCTTTAATAAATTAGTAATGTGTTTGACTTTTTTTAACCTTATTTTCTACATAATATCAGCATATAACTTTATACATCTTAAAGTTGTGCTGTTACTTAGCAGAAGAGCAAATTTTTTTAAAAACTTAGCATTTTCTCACTTTGCCAGAAGATCAGAAAATAATCAAAGGAGAAATAAAATCTAAATAGTAGAAAATTCATTATTTTATGTAGGTCTGCCCTCTTGTGTCTGTATGAGGAAATAATTGATCTTTTGAGAAAAGTCATTGAAAACAATCTACAAATGCAAAACTGCTTCTAAGGATGTTTTATGGCCATATCAATCATGAGTTGTATTAAAGAGCAATTTCACTGAGTTCAAGAAGGTTCTTTTTAATATAGGTGATTTGCATTAAATAAACATTTTGAACCAACTTAAATATAAATGGCAACATTGAACATTTAAAAATTAGTTCATTTTTAGTACTCTGTAAATTAAGATTAAAATTTATTGTACAGTAGAAAGAACATTTGGTATTTAAAAATTTTAAATACATTGTTTTATTTTATCTTACTCTTTACATATCATGATCAACAGAATAAATAAATTCCATTTAAAGAATAGGTTTTTGTTCTACATTATAATCTGAGTTACAATATTCTGTAATCCTCAAGAAAAAGGTTTTAATTTCTATTAAAGTCAGCATGAAAAAACAAAAAAACTTATTTCTGTTTTACTTAGGGAAATACCCCATAACTTCACATTTTATAGTTTGATGTTGATATTGTAATAATGAACAATACAATGAAAGGAACAGAATTTAGCATTTCAGGTTTCCCACTTACTAACATCAGTGCGTCGAATTGTAGAACTTGGTACTTTTTTCACAAGTAATTACTGAGACCAGTGATGTGAATGTATTGCTTATTATTTATAAGCTTTTTAGTTGATATTCGGGATCTCCAACCCAGAGATGAGGCTTTGCTGAAATCTCCCTGTCAGTTGATGAGATCCTTTTTCCTCTGTTCCTCAAATATCAGTGAATCAAAACTATCCCCCCCCATCTCCAGTACCTGTCAGGTACCCAGAAAAAATTTAAAGCACTGTCTCCTTTACTAATCTGTTAGCCGCACTTGTTCTGTAAACCAAGATCAGCACTGACTTTTCAAAATCTTTTAGTAACCACATTTTAGCAAACCATACAGTAAATTATGTGTCCTCTACTCTTTTAGTAACTGCTATATTAGTAATAGGTCTTGAATTGAAGTTAAAATTATTGGATTATGCAGTATAGGTATAAACCACTTTAGGCCTAATTCTAAACTGAATCAAGTTAAATTAACAAATTTTGGTGAATGTCTTTTCCAGTACCAAGTTTCACTTCTATTATGAGTTGGAAGATACTTTTAAGTGATCAGAGGGGAAGTTGAAAATATATTCAGCAAGAAAATAATTGTAGATTAACTTTGCTGGATTTATAATTTAGCATGGTAGAATGGCCTACCAAGTAGGTATTGACCATTTGGTTGACAGATTAAGGAAAATAACTATGTCCTGTTATAAACCATAGGACAAAAAGTTCTTGTCAAAATGTGATCAAATAATTAATTTTGGGGAGCCCCAAATTTTATTTTTTTATGCTTGAAAGGACATATTTTCCTTTTATTATTTTTGAAATTCTTCTCCTTGCCTATATTGAGGATGAGGTTAAGAATAGAAGACAATCTATAAAATCATTCTAAAGTCTTAAGATTTCATGATTTCAAAGACATAGTGTGGTAGGTTACGTACTTAGATGATCAACCACAGCGCTTTAAGTTAGGTTAGACTCTGTTCTATTACTGTATTAGTAATTATGGCTAATCATACTGTCAGCTGTTAAATTAATCAGTATTTCTACAGAGAACAGATTTATGGTTTGCCTTCATATACTAGCATTCTGTAATTCTTTGAAAAAATTAGTTACGAGAAGTTTTATTTATGTAAGAGTATGGCCTTACTTTTTCTTACTTGATTCTCTTAAACTTTAAAAAAATGTTAGTGTAGTACAGAGAAAGAATACAATTTCTATTTTAAAATGTAGGTTATGTGAGTTACTACAAAGAGTTCTGAAATTATAATAAAGATAACAGATGTGAGGAAACAGTAGGCTATTTCAAATGATGACTGTTCATTTGAATGATTATTTTGGTACTTGGTGAAGACCTGAAAAATATTTAATAAACATCACAGAGGTTTTTACAGTACAATGTAAATTATATTTACCCCAGATAGTGAAGCTAATGCTTTATATGTGAAGTGAACTGGTTAGCAGTGCAGTTTCAAAACTAAACCCTACTTCATCCTCAGAAAAGATTTGGGACAGAAACTTACAAGCTCTGTAAGTGTCTGAATTCAAATTACATTATGCACACTTAACAGTCATTTTGAAGTTAATTTTTGAAAATAAAGCTCTTTTCATGTTTACAAGATCCCGCAGATGAATATATTTGCTAACAATTAGTTTTGTCCTGAATCTTGACCTTTTCACAAAGAAATTCTTCTACTTAGGAAGTGGTCTGTTATGTAGTATTTTTTTCCCTTCTTCATGGGATGACAGATTTTAAGCTGATGGTGACAAGTTGCATCACTGGAGATTGCAGCAGAACTTCAGAGAAGCATCACAATGATGCAGATCAACAAGAGACATATTAAAATGAGACAGAAATTTATAAATAGGTTCTGGAGATTTTGACGTGCCTGTTGAGGCATTTCAATGGTTGAAGCTCTTCTTATAGCAGAGCGAGTGAGGTATTGGACTTTCTCCATGACCCCAGAAAAGCAGGAAGTCTCAAGTTTTAAGTGGTGAAGAGAAAGGTAAAAAGCTGACAGTCAAATGTGAGCTCAGTCACTCTCTTCTTTTGGATAGCCTGGAATGTAAAAATAGCAAATGGATTAGGATCATGTGTGTAACCTATTCTCTGAACAGGTAAAAAACTCAATTTTGTATTAATTCATCTTCCTCAATATTATTTGTATTTATGACATCAAATACATTTCTCTGTAGTCTTTTTTCATGAGGATCACTGTGATGTCTTTCTTTGTCTTGTGTTTGGAGTGTAAGAACTTCAGTCTTTGCCTCCTGCTCTCAAAATGACTAGAATATAGTTTGGTTTAGGGTGCAGCTCATTTTGGACTATTCCTTTGAACAAAAGTTCTCTCATAGTTTCATAACGACTATTTCTGTGAGAGCATAATTCTTGTGAACATTAGTGTATTAATAACTTCAGAGAAAATCTCATAAAAACAAATACATGTAAGAAATTATTTTCCAGATGTTGATTTTAGTACAAAATAAAAGTTAAATGAGAAGTATTTTACCAGAACTATCGATTCAAATGTTTGTCATTCCTTTTTATGATTTTATAGCTTTGTAGAATATGCTATTTTGAGTAACATTTTAACAAGACTGGATATTAAGTACTGAAGACTATCAGGCCCAGAAAGCATAGTAATAAAATTACCATTATCTTGGGGCACCTCAGGGGTGTAGTCTGTTAAGCATCCTACTCTTGGTTTCGGCTCAGGTTGTGATCCTCAGGGTCCTAAGATCCAGCCCCCCCATCAGGCTCCACGCTCAGCACAGAGTCTGCTTAAGTTTCTCTCTCCCTCTGCCCCTCCCTCTGTGCACATGCACGCGCACATTCTCTCTTCCTCTCTCTAAAATCAGTCTTTAAAAAATTATTATCTCACTGTGTATCACAGACAGTTCCTATTTAGAAATGACCTGTACTCAAGAGCAGTGGTTTTCATTTGCTTTCTTTCAGAGGTTTCGTAAGTTATTCTGCCTAATGAGTGAAACAAAAATAAAACAATGCATTATTATAGAAAAATTAGAGATTAGAAATTAACTGTAAATTAAGCATCTAGAGATAATAGTTACTAAGATTTAGGGATATTTTGTTGTCAATTAAGATATTTCTATATAAATTTTGAAATAAAAATTAGAAATGGAATTTTTAAAAAAGCCCATAATTAATTGCCCGGAGATAATGGGTGTTAACATTTGTTGATATATCATTGTTGGTCAAGATATTACCACCTATCCCAGCCTCCAGATTTCATTTTCTCCCTAATCTTTACACATTCCATGAAAGCCCAGCTCAAGTGGTTAGCTCCATTTCTGAGAGAGGCTAGTTGAAGAGGCAGAGGGGAGAACTGAAAGAATGGGAGAGTGAAGATGTCTCTCAGGCATGATCAGTGAGAACTAGGCATTTAGGTTTACAGAGACACCATGTGGTAAATGCTACCTCAGTTTGGCTCTGTTACGTTTGAATTATATACTAGACTGGGCTTTCATTCGGCTGGAGACTCTGGCCTCCTTCCTATTTTGATCTGTAGTGAGGAGAGAGAACATCAGACTTCATTCTCTTAAAGAGTTGGTAACAACCTGTGTTTCCCTAGCATGTGTATGTCTGTAGCATATATTCTTCATTGTCCAACACAAGTGGCTGTTAATTTATAAGACCCCTTCTACGTGGTAGATGCCAGCTTGAGAGTATTTATTTAATTTCTTTTGTTTGAATTCCTCAGATAAAATTCTGTAGAAATAAAGCCTTTTTTAATTTTGTTCTTTAAGAAAATGCATCCTTTAAGTTTTTTTCTGCTTAGGTTTGCTTATTATAGATACAATGAATTTATATTATTGGTTAAATGTGGGGAAGATCCCTATTATTCATTCTTTTATGTATTTGACTAGTTTATGTGAGAATGTATAACAGAAGAGTTAAGAAAGGAATAAGAACAAGCATTGGTCATTCCTATTAGAACTTAAATTTTCATGAAGTTTCATGACTTAAATGGTCTACTAGTTCTGATTTTAAAAATTACTTTGAGAAAAAACATGGAAAAGGAGGAAGCTGGCTAGTTGTTCATCATGAAGCATATATGCAAGAGTCATTCCCTACCCTGACACTTTGATGAGTGGGACTTCAGTCACATGAAACATGTCACCTTTCCATAAATACTTCATTGCCTTTTTTGATTCTGTCTTTTGCACATGTTGTTCTGGCTCTGCCTGGAATGTCTGCCCTCCACCCCCCCCCCCCCCCGCTCTACCTTTGATTCTTTGCCAGGCAAACTTCAGTTGATCCTTAAGGCCCAGTTTGAATATCACTTCCTAATGAAACTTTCCATTACGCATTAAGGTAAAATTGGTTATCACCTCTGCTGGTTTTCAGTGGGGCTTTAGTGTTACCTATATCAGGAGAGCTATCAGGCTGTGCTATAATTTTGATTCGCATGTCCTTGTCCTCAGGTAGATTTCTAGTTCATGATATAAGGAACTCTACATATTTATTTTGTATTCTAGTATTCAGTACATGGTTGTTACTATTTGAATAAATCAGTGAAGCTGAACAAGTGGCTCTTATGATTTACTTTAATAGTTTTAGAAAATTGTTAATGATCAAAGGTAGTGCTGGGACTGACAGATTAACCAGTTAGAATGACAGAATTTGATAGTTGAACACATAATCTCCAGTATTATTCTCAAGTCTCTATTACAGATGAGGGAAATGAGGCTTAGAGGATTACAGCTTAGATAAATTGTTGTTAATATTAACAACGTTAACCTGAAGGAGGCTTTATACAGATGGGTATTTGGTGTTTGTGAAATATGAAGAGGTACACCCTAGGGAGATGAACTCTCTACTGACGAAAGTATGATGAATATATTTTAAAGATTATCTCATGTTGCATCAACAGCCAACCCATTACTGAAAAAGGATAGTTTGTTCCTGGAAACAAATTGAGTATAAAGGCAATAACCAAAAATAGTGTTGTTTCTTGTCAAACTTAGAAATATGTTGTTATTCTAAACTGATTTATAGCCACTTTATAATCTTATGCTAAAACCAAAAACAAATCTGCTTTACATGCTGAAATGTTAGCTGTATGCTCAATTTATTGGGCCCAGTTTATTTTACAGTTCAAACTCTGGAATGTGTTGAGTCCTGATTCTACTGAACTTCCAAAATCTGGGGGATAATAATTAAGCCAGAATTCATCCATATAAGATGGGTCTTCCTGTCATATGTTGAGAATTGAAGAGCTGTGTGTGGGAATGGCACAATTCTCTCTTTGGAGTTGTCTATAACCTTCACTACATCATAGTTTATGGCGTGGTGGTCAGGTGTTCATCCTTTTCTCTTCACTCAACAACATACTCTGAGTTTACAACTCCTACAGTCTTTTTCTCTCCTCCATTCCTTAGAGGCAAGCTCTTAATAGGATAATATTTGATGGAAAGCCTCAAAAAAGCAGTTTCACTTTATATTCATTTTATCTGATGATAATAGAGCATTCTTTTAGGATAATCATAAATAGATTGTATTGGGAGGTTTTGAACTTGTATCTTGCACCAGCAGTGATGGAGATAGAAATTAGTCCTACCTTCCCTTTTAAAGGAAAAGTATAGATTAGTTGTGTGGGACAGGAGGAGTAAAGATACTTTAAAAGTTAATTCATCACCCAGCCTGTAGAATCAGAATACTGAAAATGCAAAAGATTCTTTGATAGGGATCTGGTTGTAGAAATGCCATATTCCTGTCTCTTGAGTTAACATGAGTTACATGTAAGAGGCAGAAAAGTACCCACACAGTATTTTGTATACTGTGGGATCTATGATTATTTTTGGAGGAATGGGAAGAATACTATTCTTTTTTTTTTTTAATTATTTATTTATTTATTTGTCAGAGAAAGAGAGAGCACAAGCTGGGTAGCGGCAGGCAGAGGGAGAAGCAGGCTCCCCGCTGAGCAGGGAGCCCGATGTGGGACTTGATCCCAGGACCCTGAGATCATGACCAGAGCCAAAAGCAGATGCTCAACCAACTGAGCCACTCAGGTGTCCCAGAAGAATACTCTTCTTTATAGGATTTATAAAGTCTTTCGTTGTCCACTTTTCCTCATTTGCTCAAAAAAAAATGAAATTGGGAAGTATAGCTGTCAAGTTCAAGATCCTATTCTGTTTTTTGAAATGGAGGAATGAAAGAGACAAACCACAGGGAACTCTTAATCCTTCAACTAAGACAGTACCATGGTAGGCAACAATTGGGTGTAAGGTACTGTATCAGCTTCCACAAGGGCCCTCACTTTGTAGTGAGTCCTATTAATGTAATATTAGATGCATTCTTGTGCAGAACAAGCCTCAGTCTCAGTAGACTTTGGAAAACATTTGGTGGTCTGCTTTATGTCTTGCTAGGAAATTAAACCTTAACAATGGCAGCAGCAATCCTCACCTATAATTTAAGTACTTTCAGTGCTTTGCATAATTTTCTGAACTTCAGTTTTGGGGGGGTACTTTCTGTGCTGAAACCATAAATTCCTGAGCTTCTTTTTGAAATCCAGAATTTTGCTTTTTTATTTTTGACTGCTTACTCTTTTAGTAAATGGGGATATATTTTCCTAGTAAACTCAAGTAATACTCATCTAACACTGCAGTCCAACAGGTACTTTTTAGAATTTTTTCCATTTAATTGGTTCAGAAGATTAGAATTCTCTATAGATTTGAGTGTACAGTACCTATCTATATTAAGATTATTTTGGGGTTTTATTTTTTCTTACTAATCACTGTCATTTTCACAGATATCTGGAAGTGATTGTATATGCATGTTTTGTGACTTGTTGAATTAAGACAGGACAGTTCATCATAGATTTATTATCAGTGTTGGCATCCAGTTCATCATAGATTTATTATCAACATTGGCATCCAATATTGGCATCATAGATTTATTACCAATGTTGGCATCAATTTGGTAGAATAATTTTCTTTTTGAGATTGCCTAATGTTAAACTTGGATGTTCTGTTTCAAGTTACTTTGTGGCAGCAACATTCCAGAACTTTGTTGGTCCACACTGACTATTTGAAAGAAGCTTCACTGCTTCTGCCTGGTTATGAAAAGAATTGTGTAAACATAAAAATCAATATATTCTCAGCCCCTAAATTGACTCTATAATGAAATGTTTTCCTTGCTGTAAAGCTCTGCTTTGAGGAAAATTCATTAAACAGTAGCATAGAGAGATTTTCTCTTTGAAATTGTCACATTGCTGTTGCTGTTTTGTCTGTAGGCTTGTCCTCATCTGTTTTTATGTTAAAATTAATTTATTCACAATTAAAGTATTCTTTTTAATCCTGTAGTAGTTGAGACTTAAGATTCTTCTCCTGGGGGAAGAGATATGGGAAGGGAGTGCAGGGGGAAAGTTTTAAGGAAAAATGAATGCTAGTTATATAAACCCCCCACTGATGTAAGTGAAATGGTCTTTTTTTTTTTGAAAGACCTGAAGGTGGAGTACATTTTAAAAATCACTAGAGGTCCTCAGTTGACTGTGAGTATACTAGGGTGGTGCTGTAGGCCCAGGCTTCACTTTACCATGTTTATTTGGTAATATATGCTTCAGAATTATGTAGGGTAAGAACATTGAAGTACAATTTCTAGAAATGTTCAAAAGACTATGTATTATCTGATTTAGGTAATTGTAATTTAGAAAGATTATTTCCTTGATTTTTAACCTTTAATTTTGTTCCTTAGCTGCTCTGATTGACACTGTTAATTCACAGTTTAGATGGAAAGTCATTTTCATAGTAACAAATAACAAAGCAAGATTCCTCTGTTCAAGCACTTTAAAATAAATACGGTGGAATATTTTAAATGGTAGAATGTGAGGAGGTCAGAAATGAAATTGAGGTAAGGATTTAATATTGGAGCTGGAATAAAGTACAAAAGTGTGGTTTTTGTGAAAAGTTTTGAGAAGTTAACCTAGATTTTAGGCATCAAGGCTAAACAGATCAAAGTCATGAATATTTTAGGAATGAAACAAATTAAAAGGAAACATTGATTGTGGTATGTTACATTGTTTTTTAAAGCCTGTGCAGCTATTTTGAGTTTTGCCTCCCATGGTTTATTGCTTAATAACAAGGATATCTATAATTTTCTTATATCCCTGTCTTTAAAAGTGATCAGGAGAATATTATATAGGTTATTAAGGACATAATGCCCCATACGTAAATTAGCTTTAAGTGAAATGGAGTGGTTTTGAATTGAAGTTTGTGTCCTCTAACTTTGCATTTAGGGTACCACTAACTATTTGAGGACTTTCAGTTTATTTTGCTTTGCCAATGTCATGATGTATTTTTAAGCCATGTTGATCAGTGGATGTGATGTGCATGTGGTTTAGAGTTCTGAAATCTTGGCTCTGGCCAAGGCACCACCATTTCCTAGTTCCGTGACCTTGCAATTCACCTTTTTGCATCTGTTTCCTAAATTATAAAATAGAGATGCAGTATCAAACATATAGGGGGTTAAAAGGATCAAATGAAATTTTGGTGTATACCAGTACATTTAGAAGATTGTTCAGAAATAAAGAAGGAAGTTTTAATTGACTCTTTATTTCTAGGATTGGTAATAAACATACAGTCTAACTTAGAGAGTTAATCTATTCTTTACATTTAATTTTTACTTAAAAGTGTAATATATTACATAATCTAATACATATTACATAATACATTTAATACATTAACATTTTTATTCTTTTATACAAATTTTGTTTATACAAATATTTTGTTTATACAACTATTCTGTCTCCGACTAATTAGATTAAGAAACAATACATAAAAATATGTAAACAAATAGTTTTATTCTGGAATATTATTTTCCTTAATGTCCACTACAGTGCTGTTAAAATAATTCTGATATTTGCGTTTTAGGAAATGATAGTGACTGACATCCCTTAGTAAAGCAAGTACTTTAGCTCTTTCACGTGTTTTTAAAACAATCAATTTTTCACAAACATTTTTCATATTTCTTCCATTTTATTTCATCTGACACTTTTTTTTACACTTAATTTTAAACTTCCTGTCTTTGTAAACAAAGACAATACTTAAATTTCACCTTATGATAGAGATAAACTAGTTGGAACATAATGTCTGGCACTAGGGTATTTATGTTTAAAATTTGAACAACTGTCACTGTAACTGTGTAATTTTTATTAGCCTGTATACATTCCATTATTTAAGGATAACTTATAACAGAATTTGTGCTCTTTCTAGAAATTATCTAACTTTTTGGAGCAATATGTGATGTTACAAAATTCTGGTATCATAAAAGAATTCATGAATATCCCATTTGAAGTGTGGGAATGTAATTTGTTAGGTATTTGAGTAAAAAATGTGTAAATATATACATAAAACACCTGCACCAAGTGACTTTTATGTGATATCAAAGGAAAAAAACATTTTATGAATATAAAGATAATGAGAGGCAGTTACAGTGCCTCAGTGGTAGGCAAAAATTAGAAATGTTTTTGCATGTCTTAAGGAAAGCCGCTTGTGGAATTACAAAGTTCTTTCTGTAAAAAAGCAATAGAGTTAATTTTTGTCATAGGAACCTAGAATTCCAGAGATAAATTTTATTTTGACATACACGTGAAAATGTCCTCTATGTCCTGACAGAGATTTAAGAATGAAGACACATTTCATATATTAAACTGAGGATTGTTATAACATCAAGAGTAAGTGGAATTCAAACAGAAGTCATAAAATTTATTGTATCATCTTCATTTCTGGGCATTTAAAGAATTTCCTTCTCTCCCATCACTGCCCTTCTAAATGCAGGAGAGGATAATGAGAAACCAGGGAGGATAGTAACTTGATAACAGTCTATTCATTAATAAGCAGAATAAACACTTTTATCAAATTCACTCAAATGAGATATTTAGGAATGTTCTGCCAAAATAATGTGTCTTTATTTTTAAAAAGTGCCGAATTGGTATTCTCTAACTTTACAAAGAATTTTACATGTGTTTTTGATGGATGTTTTAAAATTTCCAAGCTTGTTACTTATGATACAGTGTTGGACTTCATATAAGTAACTGAATTTATTAAATCTTCGAATTATTTTTAGAAGTGTTTGTTAAAAGTTGAGTGGACTTTATAAGAGTGAAAAAATATTCTATTAAATATTTACTTTATGTAAAGACTCATAATGATGATACTGGAATAGTTATGCTAGCAGTGTGCATGTTGTACAGTCACACGACTGCTGATAGTATCACAGATGTAACTGGAAGCCCAGTCCTACCGTATTTCTCAGCACATTAACAGATAATGAGATGAAGCCATTGTTTTTGCTTGAAGAAATAAAATCTCCATTACCACCAAATATGGTAACATAATTGAAAGATATTTTAATTGACAGAAAATTCGCTTTTGAAAAGCAAAATAAAAATGAAAATCAAATTAAAATGACAAACCAATAACCAAGGTCAAAAATGATGTGACCTTTATTATTTCAAAGTCTTAGTCTTACAATCACTGAACGGATATGCATTTATTTATAAATTAAGGTTTTTGTCATATCAAACATTTATTGTTTAACTTGGAACTGAAATTTACAAAACATGATTAACTCTTGAAAAAGTTCAGTAATTTTGAATTATAGAAAACAAGAATTACCAAAATCAGTGAAATCTATTTCTTACCTTGGCTGTTGTGATGATTACAATATAGAGTATTGTGAGTTGTATGAAGTCTTATCGGTGTTTAGTTGGAAAGTTTTCTGACTCTGTTACCAGACTTATGGCAACAATTGAAGTAGGTGTAGGAGAAAAAGTGCTCTAGGGCGGTCTTAATGATGTCACACAAGAATTCTGAAGTTATGATTGGTTAGCCATAGTCTTATCACAACCAAACTTTTTAGAATGTCATTTGTCTTACTTTAAGTATGGAAAGGTCATTAACACTTTGTGCCACATTTTTTGCTTGTAATTTTTAAAAGTATATGGGAGATAAATGAAATAAAAAAGTTCGGGGTGTTAGAAAGCTCCCTTTAAAGAATTCATGTATCTTCAGGCTTAGAAATAATTGTGTACTGATGGTGATAATGTTGAAGAACTAAAATAGATATATAGGAATTTTAATGAGTGAGAATATTACTGGCTTAAGTCGAACAACTTCCACTGTGTTGCTCCTGTTGCTTTAACACTGCGGTTTCATAATGTTAGCTCCTAACAATACAGTAATTAAACATTTTCACAGAATCATGTTTAATACCTTTTACTGTCTTGTTCTCTTTCTGCATACCACTATGTATATGGGGGAGGGGTGTGTGTGAGAAAACCAGGCTACTAACTGATTTCAGTTTAAAAAATTAACTTTATCAGATGAGATCGGGCATGTTCATAATACATGTATTTAATTAGTTTGTGTTTTCTTCAGGTAGAGCTTTAACAATATATTTACGAACAAGAATTATCATGTTTAAAGTGTTATATATTACTCCAAGAAAAGTTGCAATTTACAGATTTCAGTATTTAAGATTTTCAACAGCTGCAATAAACTACCGTAAAATCTTACTGAAATTTTAATAAGCAGAGGCAGTATCAAGAGTAACTTTATAGTAAAAATGGAATAACCACAGATGCCTAATCAGTGGCATTCTAGTTATTTATGATGCTTTCTTGAAAATAGGTGTGCCTTTTGTTAGACATTTAAGGTGTGTAATATTTCTAAAAGGATTGCCTCATATAATGCAGCAATTGTTTGCATGAAAATTACTATACAGATGAAATTTTAGTAAGTGGGATGGTATTTGAACTTCCTAGAACAGTTTTATCTGTAAGATTAGAACTGAGAAAAGAATTCTTTGGAAAGAGGTAGGCATCATTTTCCTGTTTTCTCTGATTTTTTGTTTATACTATATATTACATTTACCTAAATCACCACACCTGCAAATTCTAATTTTTAAATCTCTTCTGTAATTCTGGAGGAACTATTTGTTAGTTTTTGGTTTTTTTTAAATAGTAGAGTGAGCTCCTCCTGCTTCCCTTTCTTATGGGTAACTAAAATGTGGTGCAGTAGCTGCTTATGTGTCCTTAAATGGAGATGGTTTTGGCTTCTTCCAAAGAAAGATAAAATCCTTCTCTAGAGCAAATCTCTTGTTATTTAAAGAATCAGCTAAAACTAACAAAAAAATATTTCAAAGGACCCTTTGTGAACATTTCTAAGAGAAAATTTACAACTTAAAAATAAAACCCCAAACTAAAGAAATTGCACGAATAATGTTTGACATTTTGCTCAGAAATGCTACTAACATTTTTTCTTTCATAATAAAGATCTCTTATTATTATCATTGATTGCCAGTGATGACTGAAATGTAAACCTAGTTTGGAAATACAAGCCTAAAGTGGTTTATAGTGGTTTGTCAAAGATGACACAGCTGCTGAGCAATAGACTGAGGATTCAAATCTGGACCTGCTGCCTTATCTGTGGAATGGGTTTGTTGTGAGAGTTTAATGAGATGAAGTATGTGTCCTGACTATTAGAGATCCTGCAATGGAGTGTCCATTTAGTGTTGGTACAGTCGACCCTTGAACATGGCGGGTAAGGGTGCCAATACCCCCTCACATGTGGTTGAAAATCCACAGATAACTTTTGAGTCTTCAAAAACTACTGATAGCTTACTGTTAACCAGAAGCCTTATCAGTAATATAAACAGAACACATATTTTGTATATGTATTATATACTGTATTCTTACAATAAAGTAAAACTAGAGAAGAGAAAATGTTAAGAAAATCATAAGGAAATACTTTTATAATACTGTGCATATATTTATTTTTAAAAATCCTCATATAAGTGGGCTCCTGCAATTCAAACCCATACTGTTCAATTTTTTCTTTTCTTTCTTTTTTTTTTTTTTTAAGATTTTATTTATTTTATTTGAGAGAGAGAGAGCACAAACGGGCGGGGGAGAGGGAGAAGCAGACTTTCAGCTGAGCAGGGAGCCCGACATGGGATTCAATCCCAGGACCCTGGGATCATGACCCGAGCTGAAGGCAGACGTTTAACTGACTGAACCACCCAGGCACCCCTAGAAGATGATTCTTAACCTGCAGTCCATGGGTAGAGTTGAGTAGTCTTGAACTTGGATAGGAAAAAACAAATTACATCTTTATTTTTACTAAACTCTAAAAGAGATTTAGCATATCTTCAGTTTCGACTGTAGACTCTAAACTGCAGAAGTGTTAGCAATACGTTTGATTGTCACTATAGCAATCTCAGGTAATTTCATATATTTGTTTGCAGCTAGCTTAAAATACTGTTTACATCCATCATGGAAATTACCACAATTAGGCCTGCCTGGAAATACTGTTATTTAATGCATTAATAAAGCACAGATATTACATTGCAAATTTGCTTTTTTAAAAATAATTTTTCAGTATACATAATTTCCTTTCTAATCACATGCATCTTATTTATTTTTTAAGAAAGTTTTATTTTAGCACTATTCTAAATGTACAGAATTATTGCAAATACGGAGAGTTCCTGTATACCCCATACCCAGTTTTCCCTGTTGGTAACATCCTACGGTAGCATGGTACATTTGTCACAACACTTGCACCAGTGTTGGCTACATTATTTTAAGTAAAGCCCATACTTTATTGAGATTTCCTCAGTTTTCTCTAGTGTCCTTTATCTTTTCTAGGTTCCTATTCAGGGTATACTAGATTATATTTACTAGACATGTCTCCTTTGGTTCCCTTGGTTTTGACAGTTTTTGAGACTTTCATTTTTTTGGGTGACCCTGACCATTTTAAAGAGTACTGGTCAGATATTTTGTGGAATGTTCCCCAGTTGAGATTTGTCAGATGTTTCTCTCATGGTCAGACTGCCAGAGAGGTAAAGTACCATTTTCATTACATATCAAAAGTACATGCTGTCAACATGACTTATCACTACTGGTAACCTTGATCACCAGGTTGAAGTGTAGGGTCATCATCATTTTCCACTGTAAACTTAATTTCCCCCCTTCCTTACCATATTCCAGAAGAAAGTGACTATAGTATGTCCCACACTTATGCTTCACTCCCTTAAGAGTGGAGTGTCTATAAAAATTATTTGGAATCCAGTATATTTTATGCATGTAAAAACATTCTGAGAATGGATCAGTAGGCTTCACCAGTCTGCCATAAGAAGTCAGTGGCACAAAAAAAGGTAAGAATTCCTGTGTTTCTGTAGTTGTATGGGCAGTCCTTTCTGAAAGAGGGGGACTGAGTTTTCAAACAAGCTAAAATCCAGACCTCTTAGTTTGTTTTTTTAGGCCCTGTCTTTCTAGCTTTGTCTCTTATCACATTCCTTCGTATCCTGTCTCTGGCCCTGTACAGCTGCCCGTGGCCCTCTGAACAGGCTATTGTTCTATTTTAAGCCTCCCTCCTCCTTACGAACTTGTATTCCCAGCAAAGTGCTGTTTCAATTTACATCTGTGCAGCCCTCCCTGCCTTGTGCCAATTTTGCATGTTCCTCTATTATTTGTTTCTTTTTATTGTATTTATTAATGGTATCTGCCTACACTAGATTGCAAGCTCCTTGAGAGCTGATCCAGTAACTCATATTTATACCACTATTTACTTTCTCTGATACTTTTACCTAGTAGTATAGAACCTGGCTCATTGTAACTCTTAAATACTGATTGAATGAATGATTGGACAAGTGAATAAAAAGAGAACAAGGGTGGGCGCCTAGGTGGCTCAGTCGGTTAAGCGACTGCCTTCGGCTCAGGTCATGATCCTGGAGTCCCGGGATCGAGGCCCACATCGGGCTCCCTGCTCAGCCGGGAGTCTGCTTCTCCCTCTGACCCAACCCCCTCTCATGCTCTCTATCTCTAATTCTCTCTTTCTCAAGTAAATAAATAAAATCCTAAAAAAAAAGAGAACAAGGGAAGATTGCAAGGTGGTGGTGAATGAGTGATCCTGAAGAAGAAAATGTTAAGGACAATTAAAAAGTCCTTTTCAATTTCAAAGCTCACTGGGGGGAGGAGGAGAAGGATATGAATGATTGAGACACTTGGGATAAGAGTAGAATAACAGAAAATAATTTTTCTTCTCCTTATTTAAATTTGTTGAAAATGGGGCACCTGGGTGGCTCATTTGGTAAGTGTCTACCTTTGGCTCAGGTCATGATCCCAGGGTCCTGGGATCCAGCCCCACATTGGGCTCCCTGCTCCATGGGGAGCCTGCTTCTCCCTCTCCCTCTCCTCTGTCACTCCCCTCTTTGTGCTCTCTTACTCCCTCTCAAATAAATAAATAAATAAAATCTTTAAAAAATAGTATTGTTAAAAATACGTTTGGAGGGTAAGAGCCAAGGAAGGTCACACCATTAGCTTATGCTTCCCAAATTGAGCCTTTTAAAAATTAAATTTTTTTTCTCTCCTCATTGGATTGATAACAACCTCTGGTACTTAATATCCTTTGAATATTGTATGGCCTGCTTTTATATATATAGTTACTTAGCTTTTATTCTAATAGTAGTTATTTTTTTAATTTTAGTTATAAGCACCTTTAAGATTACCACCTAAAACAAAATGCAGAATGTTAATAATAATTTATATCTAACCACATGGTCCTGCCATGTTCCCCTTCTTTTCCCCACCCAAGCAAATGATTATTCTAAATCCTGAGTTCATTTCCTTGCATTTGTTTTTATATAGTTTTGTGACATTTTTAATGTGTCCCTTAAAAGTATTCTTTATTTTAGTTAACTTTATGTAAAGGAAGTCATGATGTGTGTCATCTTTTGCACAGAGTATTTAAATTGCAACTTGTAGAATGGTGTGTTACAGGTAAAGTTTCAAGGTAGACCAGTTCCTGGAAACCTAATAAAAATTTAGTTTAAGTGGTGACAAAATTAAAGTAAAATATAATACAGTACAAAAATAATACAGTAAAATGCACACTTTGCATACATTTTTGTGATACATACCACATTTCAAAGATTAGGGAGCTTTTTTTAGGTTTTTAGACCTGCTAGACAGCCAGGAGAAAGATTTTACCTAATTCTTGAGAGAACTTTTCAATTAAAAGTTTGAGAATTAGTGCCGTAAATTTTAAAGCTACCTATGGAAGGATTAATCGAAAAAACATCTAAGAACAAAAAGGGAGAATAGCAATAGTAGTCCTAGACTGAAGGGATAGGGAAGTGCCTAAGGCAGTAGAACATCTAGTGGGGATAAAAAGACCAATTCTGAAGTAACCTGCAAACCTTAACGGTTATTTGGAGGAGGTAGATTCACTTTTAGAATTGACTTGCCAGATACTTGGAGGCTCAAACATTTTATTTTTCCCTAAATGTCTGAACTCTCGACAGACTCTCTTTCCTTATTAAACTTCCCAGTTTGTGATGGGGAGGAGTTTGGTATCAATAGAGGCCAGTTAGTTTAAGGTAAGGGCTCACATAGGTATGCACAATTTTTGGAAAATTGATGAAACCACTCTGAGTGGTAGAAAGAAATGTTATAGGATGGTCTGTGGCTTCACAGAACTTGTCTATCAGTACACAAGTAATATGCAAATGAAACATTGAACATTTGGAAGTTAACCACTAGTGCAAGATAACATCAGGAGGACAAGGAAATTCAGGGTTAAGAATTAAATTAACACATATAATAAAGAATGATATGATTTTTAAGAGAACTGCATGTTTTTACAAAGGGAGCTGACAAGCCAGAGCTAAAATAAGAAATGGATACACTCACATACACTTACACCAGAATACAAATTTAACAACAACAAAAACAAGCCTCAGGGCTCTAGATACTTGTGTCAGAGCTCCATAAACCATGATGCTATTCCATTGTTAAGATTCTAATTCAGTTCCATGATTTGTATTCTCCCCCCACCCAATTTAAATTCATTATCTTTGTGCTTGGCACTCCAGCACCTGGGCCCCTTGCATTCCCAGTCTTTATGGTGGCATCATCATTTATTTTGTCATCCAGAATGGAAATTTGAGACCCATTCTTGTTTCTGTATTCTACCTGATGCCTCATTCATTAAGAAATCAATGTAAATTACCAGATATAAATCTTTTATCCATAGCTTCATCAGCGCTGCTCTAAACTTTTATAGAAACCCAGTAACTAGTCTTTCTACCATCTGTCTTTACCCTGTTATCCAAGTTGCTTTCTCAAGTGCAAAATTGACTGTCACTTACATGTTGAGAACTGTTCTTTATACCGTCATCTCCCTCAAGGTTAAAAGGCCAGACTTTACAGCATTTCATACAAAGGTCTTTCCTGATCTGTCATTGTCATCTATTCCTACCATAATGGATTTGGCAACTCTGCCATTGTATGTGTTATTTCTTTTTTCTGGAACCTGTTCCTTACTTTCTTGTTCCTCTGGGAAGCCTTCATTGTTCAAAATGAGTAGGGATGAGCCCGTCTTGTTAGTTTCTAATTTTAAATTGCATAAGTAATAAATACCTTTTATAATTCAGGTAGGTCAGATAAACCCAAAGTTGGAAGGGGACTTTATATATTTTATAGGTATATTTGTTTTCTTTGCCATGAACTTCATAAATAGAGGCTTTTTAGAGAATAGTTTTTCTATAATCCTTATGCTGCTTATCCCTTAGAAGATAAATTTAATGGATATTTAGAATATTATTTTACCATTATTACAAGGAGAAGTTGAAGGGAGAAGTGAGAATAAAGACCCTCCAAGGTTTCACATGACCTGATTTATCTCTAATGTTTGCTTCTGAAAATTTGAGATTTTACTTGCACTCGATTTTTTTTTTTTAGATTTTATTTATTTATTAGAAAAGAGAGAGAGCATGAGCAGGGGAAGGGGAGAGGGAGAAGTAGGCTCCCTGCACAGGGAGCCCGATGCGGGGCTGACCCAGGACCCTGGGCTCATGACCCAAGCTGAAGGCGGATGCTTAACTGAGCCACCCAAGTGCTCCATACTTAATGCTTGATTTGTTAAACTTGTTCACACTTTGATATATGTACGTAACATACCGATTTGTGGAGTAGCTATGTGTTGGTCATGGCTTAATGAGGAGCTGTGGAACTTGAACTGCCGTTCTTATCTTTTTCTTACTACTTTTCCTTAATGATTTTCAGAAAATGAGTCTGTACTCTAGTTTTCTCATAAATAAAATGAAGGCAGATTGAATTAATTTCTAATGTATCTTTGAAGCTCAAATGTTCTATGATTATACCAAACTAGCTTCAAAAATGTGGTTATTTTTAAAAGCCATTTATCTTACTAGCTCTGTTAAAATAATTAAACATGTAAATTTCACATTTTGGTTCTTAATTCATTCCTTTAGTCAAACTACAGGTTTACTGGTTGCCAAACACTGTACTAGGTAAATAGTATGGTTAAAAAAAAAAAGTCCTGGGGTGCCTGGGTGGCTCAGTCGTTAAGCGTCTGCCTTCAGCTCAGGTCATGATCCCAGGGTCCTGGGATCGAGCCCCACATCGGGCTCCCTGCTCCGCGGGAAGCCTGCTTCTCCCTCTCCCACTCCCCCTGCCTGTGCTCCCTCTCTTGCTGTGTCTCTCTGTCAAATAAATAAATAAGATCTTTAAAAAAAAAAAAAGTCCTTGTCTTTATGTATCTAATGGATACGTGAAGCTTAAGCTATGACAGGGAAGAAGTGGTAAACTGGATTTCATCAAAGCCAACAGCTTTTGTAATTCTAGGTACATCATCAAAAAACTGCAAAGACAACCCACAGATTGAGACAATATATTTGCTAATCATCTATCTGATGAGGATTGGTATCCAAGAAATATAATGAAATCTTAAAACTCAACAATAAGAAGACTAATTAATCAATGGGTACAGATCCTTAGTAGACATTTCTCCAAATAAGATATACAAATGGCCAATAAGCACGTGAAAAGATGCTCAGATGCTAAACATCATTAATCATTAGGGAAATATAAATCGAACCCACAATGAGGTATTACTTCACAGCCACTAAGATGTCTATAATCAAAATAAAAAAGACGAAACAGTAAGTGTTGAATGTAGAGTAAGCATAACCCTTGTACATTCCTAGTGGAAATGTAGATGTTGCAGCACTTTGGAAAACTCTTTGGCAGTTAACAGGTAAGCATAAACAGTTTCCACATGACCCAGCCACTCTACTCCAAGGTGGATGGCCAAGAGAATTGAAAACATCCAATGGAAACACTTGTACACAAATGTTCATAGTATGATTATTCATAACCAAAAGATGAAAACAACCCAAATGTCCATCAACTCTCCAAAAATGGATAAACAAATTTGGTGTATCGATACAGTTGAATGTTACTCAGCCATAAACAATAATAAAACTTATTCATGCTAAAAAAAAACTTTTAAAATAAATCAGTATCTGTTAATTGAAGAATAATTTTTACTTATTAATATGTTTGGGCATTTTTGATGTGATTATATATTAAAATATATATTATAAACTTTAATGACCCTGTTATTTTTGGCATATAAGTGTGCCATAATTTATTGAATTAGTCTCTTTTTGTTATTAAGTGATTTATAATTTTTGCCATTACAAACCACTAAAACACTATGGTGAATGTTTATATAAATAAATCTGATAATGTCTAGTCCCGGCACTTGAGTCCAAACCTTCCGTGTCTGCCGCGGGAGTTCGAGAGAACAGAGCTAAGATTTCAGAATGACTTCCATCTTGACTTACACGTTTAAAAATCTTCCCAGTACATCAAAATGGGCCCTCCAATCTCTAAGACCTCTGAGCTGTTCCTCCCAGCTACGAGCTGCCCCAGCTGCCCAGACCAAATCAAAGAAAACCTTAACGAAACCCAACAAGGAATATCGTGGTGGTGGATGGTGTTCGCATTCTGTTTTTGCAGTCAGGCACTTCACATAAGGACCTGATGCCACATGATTTGGCTAGAGCAGCACTTTCGGGTTTGCTGCATCGGACCAATGTCCCAAAGGATGTTGTTGATTATATCATCTTTGGCACAGTTATACAGGAATTGAAAACTAGCAATGTGGCTAGAGAGGCTGCCCTCGGAGCTGGCTTCTCTGACAGGACTCCTGTTCACACTGTCACCATGGCCTACATCTCTGCCAACCAAGCCATGACCACAGGTATTGGCTTGATCGCTTCTGGGCAGTATGATGTGGTCGTGGCAGGTGGTGTAGAGTTAATGTCTGACGTCCCTATTCGTCATTCAAGGAAAATGAGGAAAATGATGCTTGAACTCAATAAGGCCAAGACTCTGGGTCAGCGATTGTCTTTAATCTCGAAATTCAGATTGAATTTCCTGTCACCTGAGCTCCCTGCAGTGGCTGAGTTCTCCACCAGTGAGTCCATGGGCCACTCTGCAGACCGGCTGGCCGCTGCCTTCGCTCTTTCTCGATTGGACCAGGATGAGTATGCGCTGTGTTCACATAGCCTGGCCAAGAAGGCACAGGATGAAGGACTCCTTTCTGATGTTGTACCCTTCAAAGTACCAGGAAAAGATACAGTTACCAAAGATAATAGCATTCGTCCTTCCTCTCTGGAGCAGATGGCCAAGCTAAGACCTGCATTCATCAAGGCCTATGGCACAGTGACAGCTGCAAATTCTTCTTTCCTGACTGATGGTGCATCTGCAGTGCTGATTATGGCAGAAGAAAAAGCTCTGGCCATGGGTTATAAGCCGAAGGCATATTTGAGGGATTTTGTCTATGTGTCTCAGGATCCAAAAGATCAACTTTTACTTGGACCAACATATGCTACTCCAAAAGTTCTGGAAAAGGCAGGATTAACAATGAATGATATTGATGCTTTTGAATTTCATGAAGCATTCTCAGGTCAGATTTTGGCTAATTTTAAAGCCATGGATTCTGATTGGTTTGCACAAAACTACATGGGTAGAAAAACCAAGGTTGGGTCACCTCCTCTGGAGAAGTTCAACAACTGGGGTGGATCGCTGTCCCTGGGACATCCATTTGGAGCTACTGGCTGCCGGTTGGTCATGGCGGCTGCCAACAGATTGCGGAAGGAGGGAGGCCAGTACAGCTTAGTGGCTGCCTGTGCCGCCGGCGGGCAGGGCCATGCTATGATTGTGGAAGCATATCCAAAATAATAGATGATGAAGAGGTGACCTGGAGTTTCTGTGCAACACTCGCACTAGGCAATGCCATTCCAGTGCATTACTAAATGACATCCTTAGTTCCTAGCTCCTCTTAGGAAAACACGACCCGTGGCCTTCTGTCAAATACTTCGCAATGAAACCTTGCTAGTGCTCTGAGCTTTCCAGAAATCATGGCTTACCGCTATTTCAGGGATTTCTTAGTCACCAGAATCACAGTGATAACGTTTAAGCAATTGTTTTTGGTCTCTGTTTTCATTAAATACTAAGAGTTGCAATTTGGGAAAGAGGTTAGCTGAGATTTGGAGTCATCTTTATAACATTTGCAAATTACACTCTTTCCTGTTTGTGACCTAAAGACAAGTGTTTTCTATAAAATACCAATGTGCCTAAAGAAACTTAATTATGGAAAGATAATTCAGAGTTTAAATGTTCTTGACAACTTACAATAAATGTTTAGATGTATAAGTACCCTGTGAACCTTAATAAATGAGAAAGTATCGAAAAAAAATAAATCTGATATATTTGTCTTTTTCAGTCTCTTGGCTCTGTAAACTTGTTATAACTATTAGTTTATTCAAGGATGACCAAGCTCTTAAATGAATTTGATTTGTGTGAATTCCAATTTACAAGTTTTGAAAGGTAGTCAGTTGATAGCCTTTCCCTTAAATTAGATGAACTTCTTTGAGAAAATGACCCAAGAACAGGAATTTTGTGGTGAGAGTTGGACTCTGAAACTGGTAAACGTTCAGAGTGATATGAATGGCCACTCTAGCAACTGAAGGAGTAACACTTTTAGTTTCGATCATGTGACCTCTTAAACTGTGTGCTTCTGCGCTAAGATGGGGGAGATATCCTTACCTTAATTTAGGTCTGAGCTTTCATAGAAAGACATTGATTATATCAACATTTAAGACAAGTCTTTGATTACCTCAGGCAAGAACCTCTAAATTATAATAGCTTCTCTTCTTCGGTTATACACTTAGCTCTCTTGAAGCTGTTAGAATGCAAATGCAACTGATCCTTAATTTTTCAACATAGATGCATTCTTGGAAAGGTTATGTAAAATGGATTTTGATATGTGGAATTCATGCTTACCTGTAAAGCAAGAGATGTAAAGTATCCCAGTGGAAAAGAGATTAATAAGCCCAACTTCCTAATATGTAGACATTGTAACTTTTTGTTTTTTTAAGATTTTATTTATTTGTCAGAGGGAGGGAGGGAGTAAGGACAAGCAGGGGGAACTGCAGGCAGTGGAACTGCTGAGCAAGGAGCCTGATGTGGGACTCCATCCTAGGACCCTGGGATCATGACCTGAGCTGAAGGCAGATGCTTAACCAACTGAGCCACGCAGGTGTCCCGGCATCGTAACGTTTTATCTGCAATTTAATGTACTGAGAGTTGTACATTGGTTTTTGTGATACATCTCAGTAAATCTGTACTTCTTCCTTAACCCATCTCCAAATTAAATAGCTAATGTAACAAAACAAAAGGTTGTGAACATCTCATCATCTGCTGTTTTCATTTGCCTCTAGGTTAATTGATCAAGTGTGGTGAGTGGTTTTCAGGACAGCTCTAGTATTGGTAGCAAGAGGATAATTTTGGCACAGTTGTTCATTAGCCTCTCTTGCTAATGTGTTCATTTTTATAGGTTTATTGCTTAGTTGGGATCATGGATATTTGAAGAATTGATTGTTGACTCCAGCATTAATATATTGATGCTTTTAAATCTAGCTTGAAAAAATATCTAAAAATTTAACATTCATATAATTATAAATCTGTGTAATAAATGTTAGAGAACCACAAAGTGCTCTTAAGACTTCACATCTCCAATGTAGAATACAGTATGGCCACTGAACACTGTCTTTCATATGTATCTCTAAAATGCAAACTAAAGTTAGTTATGTGGATTACTCAGAGATTTGCTGGATCTGAAAGAAATGAGGCTAGACCTCAAGGGCAGGAAAGTATGATTTTTATTCAAATGTAAGTTTGTGAATTGATCTTTGAACTATAATCTCTAAAGTGTCTATTTCTTTCTATTACATATATCATTGCTATGAAAATGATAAAATTTTAAGTTATGATAATTTGGGAGATGGTAGCTTTTTATAATTGTAAATTTTTAGATTGCTCAATATTTAGCAAAGATTGTCAGGTTCTGTGCTGAGTACCAGGGATTATGAAAAAAAAATAAGGAAAGGAATCCCTGTCATAATTACTGTCATGATACTGTAATTACAATATCTGCTTGGACCATTGGAAATACTTAGTATTTTTTGTGAAGGCTGAGAAATATACTTGAGGGATTGTATTTTATTCATACTCTTTTGACTGTGTGCTGTAGGCCAGGTGTTGAACTGGACTCTGAGGATTAAAAAAAAATTTCTAACATTTCTGATTCTAGTATTTTTTAGAGAACTACGTGAAGGGATGTTTGAATTGAATAGCAATCAACTTACTCATGTTTTATGCTCTATCTCCTCTCAACAATTTTGCCCTGAGAAGATTTTCCGTCGTTGACTATTGAAATATTTTTTTAAAAAATAGTATTTTTAATATATTGAAAAAGAAAACATTTAATGACCCATAGCTGCACTCTTAGGAAAAAAAAAGTAGCATATGGATGGTAAGCAAAGTCAAATAATCTAACTGATATAAAGTAAAAGTCTACTTCCTCTCTCCCCACCAGCTAACCATCATTAATAGTTCCTTTTGTCCTTTTAGAAAAATCCTTTCATACATTTTAAAATAATATGTAGACATTGCTTTGGTCCTAAAGCACATTTATTATTATGTGTTTTTCTTTTATCTCTTGATAGTAAAATATGATAAAGAACTTGAATACAACATATTTTGGTAATCTTTTAAAAATAAATGAAATATGTTAGTGCTTATGCTACAGCTCTAAGTAGGATCTGGTTCTATAGTGTGGTACATTTGGTATCTATAACCTTGGGCAAGATCCCAGATAAATCCACATTATATTAAATATTTCATTTTGATAGACTTCTCTCCATTTCCATTTCATACGATATTCCTTTCATGAATTGTCAGTTACACCCTTTATTTTTGTTTTCCAGTTTGGTTACCAGTAGAAGCTATCAGATTTGTTAATTACAGTTAGCAAATTAAGTTTATTAAATTCTTCTGTTAATATATTTCATCTTAAATTTTTAAAAAGTAAGTTATAACAAATGGTTTGGATAAGTCTATACTGTTTTATAAGTAAAAATTAATGATTAAATTTGAAGACTTAAGCTTCTTTTTTTTAATCTTCTGATTGATTTGGTTGAGGAAAATGATTTGCTCCTCAGTCTTGGATATACCATTTCCCCCTTCACTTTTGCATTTTGACTATAATGAGATCGTGTTTCATGCATGGATCATTCCTTTGTTGCCATTTTAAAAAACATGCTAATACTAACAAAGATTGCACTTTGTGTTGTGCATCCACAGCAGATTGATTTTTGAGAGAAAAAAGGCCCTTCTTGGGCACCTGGGTGGCTCAGATGGTTAAGCGTCTGCCTTCGGCTCAGGTCATGATCCCAGGGTCCTGGGATCGAGTCCTGCATCGGGCTCCCAGCTCCTTTGGAGCCTGCTTCTCCCTCTGCTTCTCTCTCTCTCTCTCTCTCTCATGAATAAATAAAAATAAAATCTTTAAAAAAAAAAAGGCCCTTCTTCCAAAGGAAAAGAATTAATAGTAATTTAGTTGTTTAGCAAGGTGGAAATAAGTAATATTTTTAGGATTGTCTTTATTTTCATGCACATGTATTTTTAAGATATAAAATATAGGTTTGTATTCATCCTATCAGTTTCTTTTTATATTTTTTTCAAGGTTTTTACCCTTGAAGTAACTTGATATATTTGCATTATTATTTCAGTAAAGCAGATTAGGATGGCAAAGATAGCTAGCATTATAGAATTAGTAATAAAGACAAATTGAAGAAATAATGAGATCGTTAAAACGCAGTTCCTTCTATAATTTAAATTTCAAAAGTCAAGATGCAGACTTTATAATTGTTCATTAAGAAGAGGTTATGGATAGAATATTTTTTTAATATGCTGTTTTGGTTTGAATTTTGTTAGAGAAAATTCATAGTAATACACTATAAATAATTACATGGGCTTAAGATACAGATTTTTTTAATAAATGCACATTTCTTTTAGTAATAATATATGTAAGATATTGATTTTATTTGAAAGCAGAATTCTTTTAGTAATCAAATGATCCATATTTTTCCTACTGTTGTTGAATAAAAAGTTATTTGAATTCTATATGATTTGCGGGGTTTTTTTCATCTTCATTACTGAGCTTTGTGAATTTACTTTTAGGTGAAGTATCATGATTCTTTTACTAAAAGGCACTTGTAGAGTATTGCTTCAGATAGACTATTCCAGGAAACAGGAAGATTTGCTGTGTTATGTGACATGTTGTGAGTGATGAATGAGCTAAGTCAACAAAGGCAAATGAAGGAGAGATAACGAGCTTGACGAACTGCAGAGGCTGCATTGCAGTTAAGTGTGGTAGAACTAGATTATCTAAATTTAACAGTATTTGTCCAGGCTGAAGCCAAAGAATTTTGAGCTATTTTCAGCTGCAATATACTAAGCTTATTTTAGAAGCATGTTTGACCATTAAGTGACATATTTTGGCAACTTTTCACAGCATCTGGGTCTCATCTAAGTAGCATGTATTTGGGATTGTGGATGCCTGCTATCTCTATTCAATTAAAGAGTGGAATTGGCAGTTTACAATAAGAGATGCCTATGTATGTGTTATGGGTCTATAAATCTGGAGGGTTGGGGTCTAGATGCAGAAGAGTAATGATTCTTCTTTGACTAGTAAACTACTGTTTTCTTCTATAAACAACCATTGCAACAGTACATCTTATGCATTTGTAGGAAAACATGTAGATGAGGAATTCCCTTCTCTCCTTGAATTTGATAATTTGAATATAAAATACTTCTTAATCCCAAATATGTCTGGAAAATGTTTACTTACAAAAAGTGTCTTTGTTTCACCTGCACGGATTTTGAAATGTTTGTTACTTTGATGACATCCTTTCTGTTCCATACTTCAAATTAGCTCACACAGTTACATGGCTTTATAATTATCTTTTAGATTTCATGTTCATGTCTAGTTAAAGTTTTATTATTATTTATAAGCTATAAGTATAAATTGTATATTAAGGTACCAATGTCTCCTTTATTACTTATATTGGGTTTAGTCCTGTAGAAACATGACTGACTACTTGAAATTTTCTAAGGAGAACAGCATCACAACAGTAATATTCTATTTTATTGATATGTGAATTTTGATGCATTTTTTTTCCTAGAAATATTCAAAGACCTCTTCAGTGTGTCTTATTCACATTCTATCAAAACACAATACCTATGTTTTCTAGAATATGATATAAATGTGTATTTTACTATCGATACATAACTGCCACAAAATGATATGCCTCTCATGACCAGTTATGATTTATAGAACAGAAATTCTTAATTGTTTTCTAACTATTTGGGGTAAAAATATGTTCAAAAATGTATTGCTAATGAGCTAAATGTGTTTATAATGGGCTATAAAAAATCTATTCCTCTTTTAATATAGGGAGCATGATTGTCCTCTGTCTTGAGAGAGAAACCTTCTATGTTCTAGAGTATTAAAAACTCTTAAGAATTGGTTGTGGGGGGAGGAAAAATAATTTTCCTCTACCTCTCTAAGTTCTTGGCTGAGACTGTTGTAATAAAAGACAGGAGAACAAGAGAAAATACAGAAGTTTATTAACCTGCATACCTCATGTACACATGCAAGATACGCAGGGAAAAATGAGGAACTCATTAAGAGGCAGATTGACAATTCAGGATTAAATACCATATTAATGAGGAAAGTTGGAGTGTAGGATGTAGGCCTCTAAGGGGAAAGGAAATGACTTTTAGGAAAGATGCATGGGCCCTTAGAAGAATAGATGGGAGCTATGATGGTCTGTGAGAAAGTTTGTCTGAGTGTGGTTTCCTCTTCCGTGATGAGAGTCAGTCCTCCCTTGTAGATGAAATTTCCAGGGAGGGGATTTATGACAATTGAGGTCCTTTAGGCAGATAAATGGAGTTCAGAGAAAGTCTCTCCCAACATTTGCTGTTTTTCAAGTGCCCGTGGCTCAAAATAATGTGTCAGAGGGGGGCATATTTTGGGGTAGCATGTCCAGAATTCCTACAGCCATATTTGGGGTGGCATATTCTGCTACCCCTCATCAGTTTTGTTCTTGCATTCTTGGTGTACACCATTTACTTCATCTGGTCTTTTATCTCCTGATTATTTGCAGATGTAAGAGAGCACCAAAGTGATGAAGAGATAGGAAATTATACCATTTTTAGTTTGCATACAAAAAAAGATGGTGAACTGGATTTGCCAACCACTGTTCTATCTAATTTTTCTATTTCAGAAAGACATACTAAAGTCTTCACTGTGATGTAGATTCATTTGTTCATTTTTTTTTAGTTTTATTTATTTGAGTAATCTCTACACCCAGCATGAAGCTCGAACTCATGACCCTGAGATCAAGAGTCATGTGTTCCTGCAACTGAGCCAGCTAGGCACCCCTCTCCATTTATTTTTCATAGTTTTTCTTCATATGAGGTTTATTGTGTCTATTTTATCTTCTTGGTGAATGTTGCTTTTTACCAACAGAAAACTTTCTCGTTTTTTAATTTTTATTTATCTTAGGATTTTTAAAAATATAATCCTTCTTTGGCTAGAATTTTATGACACCCAAGAATGATATTGCCATTCCTGCTTCTCTTTTGTTCATGTTAGCTAGTATTGTGCAAGAGTGTAGTCTGCAAATCACATCAACTCCTAATCCATAATAAAACAAAGAAAACATTTTTTATCTTGGGGCTTGATTTTTCAATAACTTTCACTGTGAAGGTTTTAAGGCAATTTCACTTGGCTGCCTTTCTTTTTGCACGTATGTTAATGTTCCAAAGCTAAGATAGTGCTATCCAGAACTATAAAGTGTGCATTTATGTATTCTCAAGGTTCCTATTGTGTCATTGTCTGGGGAAAAAGCCTCACCCCAGCTGCTTTTGAGTACAGTGCTTGGAAACTAATAGATAATTGTTACTAATAAGATTTTGTAAGTTATCTTCAGCTTATCAAATATGTAGTTAGGAGAAGACAGTTTCTGTTTTATAAATAAAGGGGAGGAAACCTTTAACATTTGCTGACACTTTACTTTGGCAGTTTTTGAAGAATAACCCTCTGAAATGGAACACCTGGCTGGCTCAGTCAGTTAAGCGTCCCGCTTTAGTTCAGGTCATAATCCTGGGGTCCTACGATCCTAGGATTGAGCCCTGCGAGCCCCATGTAATGTCCTGTAGGGCTTCCTGCTAAGCAGGGAATCTGCTCTCCCTCTCTCTCTGCCCCTCCCCCTGCTAGTGCTCTCTCTCTCTCTGTCAAATAACTAAAATCTTAAAAAGGAAAACCAAAAGAATAACCTCTGAGATACTATAACATGGAAATGTGAAGAACTGGTTTGAACATAATCTAATTCCCTTCTTACTCTTCAAATCTTTTAGAACTTACAAAATATGTTTTCAGGGTAGATAACTGATTTTTTCCACATGTACTACAAAACAATCCTATGCTATTTCTGTCAGATTCTCTTTCAGTCTTGCGGAGACTGAAGTCTGAACTGCTCTAAATTATAATAAAAATAAATTTTTACACTTGTTACTTTTCTGTGTATCTTTAGTAGTATAGCATTGTTTATATTGTATGTAAGGTCATAAAGGTACAGTTACTGCCTTGCTATGAGACTTTACAATATGATTTTTTAAAAAAAATCTTTTAAATATCTATTTCAAGTTGCATTTTATAATTTTGTTTAATATAGCTTTATTACATAATAATATGGCCTTATTATAAAAGCCTTAGATGAAAAAATGTCTCCATAATTGTCATTTTTAGTGGTAGGCAGTTATAATAAACAATTTAAAAATTACTTTTAAATTCACTTGCAGCATTTGGTTGTGTGTCAAATTTTGTTCTCCTTTTTATACTCTTTTTATGAATGAGGGTTGAAGTTTAGTAAGGAAGACTATCATGCTGCTGTTTTGGTAAATCTTTGTATGTTACATTTTTTTTTAAATTGAGGTATAATTGACATTTAACATTATATTAGTTTCAGGTGTATAACATAATGATTTGGTATTTGTATACGCTGTGAAATGATCACCACTATGTCTAGTTACCATCCATCACCATACAAAATTACAAAAAAAATTTTCCTTGTGATGGGAACTTGTAATATTTATTAACTCTCAGTACTTTTTAAAAAATATTATTGCATCTTAATTACAGGGGAAAGCTTGCTTTTCCTCATTTTCTTTATTCCCGTTTGCTCAGTTTCATAGCTCAATTTTGATTTGTTTTCCAAAGGGTGTAGATCAAGGGAGCTACAAATCAGATGAATAAATTTTCATATTTTGTTTTATGTATATTCATAGAAGTATCTGGCAAGTACTTTAGCGGTGTATTCTGCAAATGTTTCCAGTGCTGTACACCCAAGTGGTATCATTATTTGCTTTTCTCTTGCAAACCTCCTTTTCTTTCTTTTCACTCACTCTCTTTCTTGATACCAACAAGTGTTTCAAAACAAGAAAAGGCTTCTCCTTAGGAAGTTGTCAGCCATGGGGAAATTCTGTAGCAGATGACTTATGAAGAGTAGAAAAGTTAATGTTTTCTTCACAGGATCATCATCTATTGCCTGGGCACATTTTGTTATTGTTGTTGTTGACTTTTTTGAGCTGTGGGCACTTGTCTTATTGAAATAGGCACAAGATATAGGAGGTAAAACATTGCTTCAGATACTATGGTGTCAGTCATTCCTGATGTGTGATAATTAGAAATGGAGGAAACTTTTTTAGATATTGGGAAGAGGAGACTATAGATCCTTAAAATATCTGAGAAGTATTTTGTTAGGCATGATAACATATACAAAAACCAGTATTTAAAATATCTGTCAACTGGTATCAGGATATTAGTCAATATATAACTCAGTATATATATAAAGTGTATATTCACTTTTAGTCACCAAATAAATGAAACATTTGGTATTATAAATTCTAGCACAAATGGTTTACCAAATCATTCTGATAATTTCCAAATCTTACATTGAGTTTTGGAATTGTTGATATGGTCTTTTATTTTGCTTATTAGCTTTTACTAGTTTTAATGAATTGCTGTTTGAGCCATAACTTGACGAAATAAATTTCAAGTGACTTGCCCACTAAATTGATAGTCATTAAGTAACATGGATTTGCTGTAAGTAGAGACTTTCTCATAATATCAGCAATATTTATGGTGCTGAATCCTTTCTCAGCTCCTAAGAGCAGTTACACTCAAAAATGTTTTCAGGGGCGCCTGGGTGGCTCAGTCGGTTAAGCATCTACCTTTGGCTCCAGTCATGATCCCGGGGACCTGGGGTCAAGCCCCGTATCAGGCTCCCTGCTCAGCAGGGAGTCTGCTTCTCCCTCTCTCTCTCTGCCCCTCCCCCTTCACTCATACTCTGTCTCTCACTTTTTCTCTCTCAAATAAATAAATAAGATCTTAAAAAAATGTTTTCAGCTCTTGTGATGATATGAAATTTTGTGAATACCTTATTTAGGCCATAGTGGACGCAGTGTGGTACTTAAGAGCACATGCTCTTTTGTTGGAGTGCCCAGGTTTGAATCCTAGTTCTGCCAACTAAATATAAGCTGGTAGGTAGTATTGAGATAGGAAAATTTTGGAGGGTTGACTAATGCAGTGTAGGGAACCAAGCAATCAGAAAGGATGCCATTTATGGATGAAGCATCTTGAAAGCCCTTTCTTAATGCCAAGAACTCTTTATTTGTTGAATAGTGGAGAGGACCCTCAGGGGGTTTGGGCAACAGCTAATTACCAACCACAGTAAAAACACTTCATTACTGTAGCAACTAACGTATCTCTACTAGGGCATATGGCTTATTATTAGTCTGGGTTGTATGTTAGGCAAAGGAAAAAGTGAAATTCAGATACAGGATCTCTGACTAAGCTGCCCCTATAACCCTATGTCACTTACACTCCAAATATCTGCGCATATGACAAGTTATGTACCCTGCTATCTCCTGGTTTCTATCCTTCCTAGTCTGTTCATCTTGTTTTGTCTGACTTCTGCCTGAAACATCCTATCCTAGTATTACTTGAAAATCATAATTTAAGGGGTTAATCCAGGACTAGTTGATGTCACAAAATTAGTGGTTTATTCAGAAGTAGGTCTTGCTAGTAACATCTTTGGAAGACAAAGGATAAAAATATCACTGCCATTTGAATTTTCCTAAAGTTGCTTTGGAGTGTTTCTGTAGGGTTGTTTAGCTTGCCAAGGAATTTATGTTCCTACTTGACTTAACAGTTGTATTAGTTTCCTGCAGCTGCCATAACAAAGGATACAAACTTGGGTAGCTTACACAACAGAAATTTATTGTCTCACAGTTCTGGAAGTTAGATGTCCAAAATCAAGGTGTTGGCTGAGTTGTTTTCTTCTGAGGCTTGTGAAGAAGAATCTGTTCCAGGCTGCATTTCTAGTGGTTTCCTGGACAATCTTTTGTATTGCTTGGTGTGTAGACGCATCACTACTATCTCTGCTTTCATTTCAGATGGTGTTCTTTCTGTATCTCTTTACATAGTCGTCTTCTGCGTGTATTTGTGGTCAGATTTCCCCTTTACATAGGACACCAGTCATACTGGATTAGGGCCCACCCCAATGACTTCATCTTAACTTGACTCTATCTGTAAAGGCCCTGTTCCCAAAGAAGGTTACATCTTGAGGTACTTGGGACTTAGGACTTCAACATATCTTTTCAATCTATGACTGTTAGTCAATTCAGGTTTTCTTTTTTTTGTTTCAGTCATAGGAATTTGAGGATATCTGCCATATTGTTTTTTATCAGTGTTGATTTGTTTTAAATATTTGAAATTTCTCTTAAATTCTAAGCAGATTTTTTTCTAAGTTATGTATGTAATTTACACTGGAGACCAGTAATCACCCACCCAGATTATACCTGTGTAAGTCATATTTTCTATAAATATGTTTACTATTTTGTGAAAATATTTTTGCTTATGCAAGTTTAATGTAAATAAATGTGATGTGATGGATGACAATTTGAAATCTGCATACTACAGGTACTATTTTTATTTCCTTATGGAAACCTTTCCTATGTTTGTCTAGTCTAACCATGGAACATTTTCTTATTGTAGTTCTTCCTTAGGCAGTGAGTGATTAATCTCTCATTTCCAGAAAGTTTCCACAAGATAATAAGATCTTATTTATAGTGTTATAATAAGCCAGATTAAATATTCTATTGTCACCAGTTCATTAGACTTGTACTTTTACTTCAGAACTTCTTTGAAATTCCTCAAGTTACTTTGTATTCACAAGTGTGATTTCAGACAGTCTTTAAAAAAAAAAATTAAAGGGAGAGTTCTCCCTTTTTTAATGAAAATCATTAGGAAAATATTAGATATCATTGAAATATTCCCTTTAGACACTTTCAGTATACTTATAATATAAATATATTTGTGCAGGTTTTGACCGGATCGTCTCGTCAAAGTTATTCACCTTCCAGCTATCAGGATTTCAGTAAGTGGGAATCAGTGCTGAAAATAAAAGAAGGACTGCTAAGACAGAAAGAAATTGTAATTGATCGGTGAGTCTGTTTTTTTAAATTACTAAATATTTCAGGCATACAGAAACATAGATTGTGAAAACAAATACCTTTGTATCCACTACTTAGAGTTTAAGAAATAGAATCTTACAAATACATTGATGTCTCATGTCTGTCCCTCCCTCATCCCACCCCCTAAGATCCTCTATGAGGACTGAGGGTTGGTCTGTTGGTCCATCTTTCTGTTTTCTACCACCTTCCTGTTTACATTAGAGTAACTCATTTGGAATCTCCTTTCTGTCTTTCTACATGTAGAAAGTTAGCTGCATTGCTAACGAATTATCAAAACTACAAGCTGTATCTTTGTTTTACATTTGGAAATTATCAAATTGGAAAGGTACTTTAAAATGCTAATACTTTAACTAATGTATGTCAGTTAGATGAAGGCAAAAACTATGAAAATCATGAATGTTTAAAATTAAATGACCTACAGATAAACATTTTAGAAATTTTGGAGGACAGACCAAAGAATTTTGTATTTTTGAGTACCAAAGCTCTGAAATAATTTTTTTATACTTAATAGACAGTCTCCTGATTATTTTGAGCAATAAATGTTAATATTACTTAATTATTATTATCCTTGATATATATTGGTTTTACATAATTTATGCATACTTTAGGGATAGTTAAACTTGTCTATCATGGTAATGGGGAACTCATTTGAGGAGGCATTTTTTTCTTAATGCCAGTTACTGCTTATTTTCATGTGCTTATATGGGATAAAGTAGTAGACATTTTAGCCTTAAAATTAAATCCTAATTCAAACATTTAAATGTATTTAATAGTCAAAATTTCAAAAGATTTTGCTTAAATATTTACCAGTATTAAGCAGGAACTACTGGAGTATAAACTAGAGCACAGACATCTGAACTTTTTGTTCTCTGCTATGTTCCCAGTATCTTGAACAGAGCCTGGCACATGGTATATGCTTAACGCTTGATATTTGTGAGGCAGGAGGAAAGAACTTGAGAGATAAGTTGACCAGAGTAAAGCCATTTTGATTTTAGGCTGACCCTTAACCTAAAAATCAGCAAGCCAAGAAAAGAGTCACAAGATCTGACTCATGGGAAACCACAAGACCCCACTCTGTCCAGCAGTAAAAGCCACATATACTGGACATTCTTAAAATTGCTCCATGTGGGTAATTCCAAAACTCTAAGACAGTGGACAAACTAATTGCCCAATATGAATGATAAGCCCAAAGTTAAAGAGTAAGCTCCTTCCTGTGTGGTTAGCTAATTAAAAAAAAAAAATATATATATTTATATACATATATATATATATATATATAAAATCCTTTGTTAGGGGCGGGGCACCTGGGTGGCTTAGTTAGTTAAGTGTCTGCCTTTGGCTCAGTTCATGATTCCAGCATCCTGGGATTGAGACCTGCATTGGACTCCCTGCTCAGTGAGGAACCTTGTTCTCCCTGTCCCTCTGCCGCTCCCCTTCCTTGTACTGTCTCTCTCTGTCAAATAAATAAATAAAATCTTAAAAAAAGAAAAAGAAAAGAAAATGCTTCATTAGAGGCAAAGGGTGGGGAGGTCTTCTTGCTCACCTGGGAGGAGAGACCACTATTTCGTGAAGTAGAAGCTTTCTTATTTCTGTACTTAATAAATCTTTTCCCCTTTCCCTAAATGGCTTGCCCTTGAATTCTTTTCTCACACAAAATCAAGAATCCTGTTGGCAATGGGCCTAAGGCCCTCCCTCTTGAGGATCTGCCTCTCTGGCGTCACTTATATACTTAATAAATGAATGAAGATTCTAGAAGATACTTTTGATTGATTTTATGAAAAAGCTATTTAAAAATATTAGATATTTCTAGTACAAGTGAATTTTATGTATGGATATAGACCCCAATGGATATATATTTTGTACACTTAGAATTTGATTCACTGTACATACTTGAAATTAATACTTTTTTAAACAGACTGAAATTCAAGATTTTATTAATATGGATGTACTCTCTTTCAAACAATTAGAATTAATTGGCTTTTATTATTTTTTGAACACCATTATAATTACCATTCCATTTGGTATAAGTTAATAGGTGTCTTAGTTAATTTGGGTTGCTATAAGAAAATACCATAGCCTGCGTGGCTTATAAACAACAGAAATTTATTTCTCCCAGTTCTGGAGACAGAATTCCAAGATCAAGGCACGAGTCTTATTGTCTGGTGAGGGCCTTTTTCCTATTTCATAGATGGCTGTTTTCTTGCTGTAACCTCACATGGTAAAAAGGGGCAAGGGAATTCCTTGGGGCCTCTTTTATAAAGGCACTAATCCTATTCATGAGGGCTCCACTCTCCTGACCTAATCACCTCCCACAGGCCCCCAGCCGCTGTATATCATCACATTGGGCATTAGGACTTAATATATAAATTTGGTGGTGGGACACAAACAATCAGTCTGTGCTAGTTAGAAATGCATATAAGTACCAACATAATCTATTAAAAATATATATTTCCTAATTTTTATACTGCAGAAGGATACTAAGGAAATAATCCAGAATAACTCAAGTGTCTCAATTTTGCAGTTCTTTATCCAGTCTCATTCATCTATGCAGTGCCCTTCTTATACCTAAGTTTTAGAGAGTGAGGATTAAATTAATGAATGTATATAAAAGCCCTAATAGGGCCCAATGCATAGGCGGCACCAATAGCAAACAGTAGCCACAGATACATGATTTGTAAAATAATAGTTATGTTTCTGTGCTTGTCTTTCCTCAGTAGACTGAGCCCCCTCACAGAAAAGACTGTTTTTATACATTTCATTACTCATAATAGGTACTCACCACCGTTCACTCCAGAAATAGCTTCATTTTTAATGGAAAAAAGGTTAAGGTTGCTGGTTAACCTGTGCTGTTACTGGTACTAGTAGTTCTTTTAATAGTTTGCCTTTTGTAATTGCTTAGCTTTTGCTACTGGATTGATCAGATAAAATTTAGGGGTAAGTCAGTGCCCTTGAGACTGATCCAGAGAGGAACCCCTTGTATCTTCTGCAATGACATAGTAAGTTAACGCTATTAGTAAATGACACTGGCAGCATAGAGAGGAATTCTCATTTTGTTATTGCAATTTGCAGTATGTATGTTTCTTATTTAATTGCGCTTGAAAATAAAATCATATTGTAATTATACTAGTAAGCTTTTAAAATTAGTATTGTGTTCTTTGGTATAGTGTGGATACTTTTTTTTTATTGAATTCATAATGTCCTTCTAATTGCTTTTTAAGCTAAGATTTATGATCAGATTTCTCAAAGCAAAGCCAAGATGTGCATACCATAGTTACTAAAAATTATTGAAACTCCAGCCTTAGAGATTTGATCAATTAACATGTGAGATTTTGTTCATCACAATTTATAGTACATGCCTTTTACTTTGAGAGGGACCCCATAATGCAAGAGTAGGTATTTTCCATCACAGGTGTTGAAGTGAGATTTGATTATTTTTATCAGCTGATTTGAGCATTTAAGTACAGTTTTAATAGTTCATTTCTACTTAAGTTTTTTTTGGTTGTTTATACCTAGGTATATAGTATTTTAGAATTTCTAAATCCACAGTTGATCATTGAACAACGTGGGGGTTAGGGATCCTGACCCCCTGCACAGTTGAAAATCCATGTATAACTACCTATTTCCCAAAACTTAAGTACTGATAGTCTACTGTTGACCTGAAGCCTTACTGATAACATAGTCAATCAATGCGTACATTGTGTGTTGTATGTATTATATATTGTACTCTTACAGCAAACTAGAGAAAAGAAAATGTTATTAAGAAAATCATAAGGAAGAAAAATACATTTAATAGTATTGTAGTATATTTATTGGAAAAATTTGCATGTAAGTGGATCTATGCAGTTCAAACCTGTGTTGTTCCAGGAATCTTGTATATTCTGTTTCAGTCCCATCTACTGCATTGCAATCATTTTTAACACTAAATACCTTAAGTTAGCATCAGACTCCATAGATTTAAGGGCACATAGTCCCCAACAAGACTGCATAACTTCAGATGCCAGTTTGAAGGTGGCATCCCCAGGCCACCCACACTTCTAACCAACTGGTTGCAAATCTGGCTAGTTCCCAGAATTTTTATTGTAGTTTCATTGTGTAGGCATGATTGATCGGATCATTGGCCACATGACTGAACTCATTCTCCAGCCTCCTTCTTTCCCTGGAAGTTGGACTGGCTCAAAGTCACACAACCCCCTAGTTATGTGGTTGGTTTTTTGGTGAATAGTCCCCATCCTAAAGCTGTTATCTAGGGCCCATGAGTTGCTGCGTTAGCATAAATGCATGTCTTCCAGGGGGTTTAGGAATAACAAACACTCCCAAGGATTTAGAGTCTCCTTCCCAGGAACCAAGAACAAAGGCTGTTTCTTTATTATTCTTTATTATCGATTCTTCATTATTTACAGAATCTTAAGATTTGTAGATAAGTGCATAAGAATCATTTTTAATATACCTTGGGAGTATTTTCAAGTTAATATACTTAGCTTTGGTTGGCAGGCCCACCTGCCTTTTCTTTAATACAATCATCCTCTTTCCATCAAATTAAAAAATACTGACAAAGTATATTTAGAACTACATTTCAAAATTAAAGCCCAGGGCCATATTTTGTATTGTCCCAAAATGTGTGAAAGTTGATTTTGGAAGCTAAGGGTGAGGAGATAGGTTCTTCAAAACTGTGTTTTATCCCTTGTTTATAGTACTAGAAGTAGTTCGAAAATGTGGAATAGGGGACATGGTTGTAAGTTTTTCCTTTTATGTGCCCGCTTTTGAAACAGTTTGGGGAAAAAGGAAATACATGGAAAATTAAAAGAATAAAATCTCATTGGTCTTTCTCTTCCCACCCTAGACCTTTGGCCACCTGTGCCTTTATTTCAGCCCCCCTCTCACTTTTTATTTTGGTAATGCATGGGGGATGTCTCTTTGATAACCATTTCTGATAAATTATTTAACATGGCTATTGAGCATAATTCATTTGGTGGTAATATCCATAATGGCTTTAAAAGCCATTAATGATATTAAAACTCACAATGGGAACTTTTCAGAAACCAAACTTAATTATAAAAGGAAAGGAGCCTTCTCAAAAGGAACCTGCTCTAAACCTATCTCAAAAGATACATGCTTTTGCTTTTTTGTCTTTTCTCATCTAGAGACTGAATCTGTGCATGTTCTTACTTGTTCACTGGATCAGGGACAGGATCACTGCAGTTCTGGCTAGGTCCAGTATCTCCTTTAGTAACAGGTTTTGTAGCAGCTCCTTGATTTTTCAGTTTTGACTTAATTTTTTAAACCTATTTTCTGATTAATAAAGGCCATATTTGTTAAGTATTCTCGATTCCTTTCTTGTTGTGTTGTAGTGACAGTCCCCAATCTGGTCAGGACCTCACCATCTGTTTCAGTCAATTCCTGGGCAAAAGGAATGGCTGGCACTCGGTGGGTACCCAGAAGCTTCTCCAGCTCTCATCTTTCTTTTCTTTTTTTTTTTTAACTTTGATGAAAACAATCACATAACATGAAACCTATCCTCTTAACACATCTTTAAATATGCAGTACAGTTTTAGCTTTATGCATATTTTTTTTTACATTAGATCTCTAGAATTTTTTCAATTTGCATGACTGAAATTCTGTACCCATTCAATAACAACTCATTTCCTCCTTACTCCAGCCCATGGAAACCATCATTCTACTTTCTGCTTCTATAAGCTTGACCACTTTTTCTCTCTCTCTTTTTTTTTTTAGTATTGTAGGATAGGAAAATGTTTTCCTCAGTCTCGGCCCTTTAGGGTTCCTTTGCTGGATCTGGGAATTAAACTCACAAAGACAGATTAACAATAGAAAAGCATACAGATTTATTTAATACAAGTTTTTTATGTGACTCAGGAGCCTTTATGGGGAAGTAAAAACCCCAAGTAGGCTTGTTGAAGAATGGACAGTCATGGGGGCAATATGCTAGTTTAAGGAGTATGAGGTAATTGTATAGTAAACTGGGGGAAATTTAGCAAGGCTTGCTTGGTAGGATTCTTCTTTGTGTCCTTTAGTCTTCAGAGATAGGGATGCACCTTTCCCTAAACCCTCTGGTTTAGGGAGGCACTCTCCGCTTGAGATTTTTGTGACCTGTTTATGGAAGAAGGGCAAGGGTGAGGAGGAGGTCACAGTGACCTTTCTGCTTTTGCCATTTTCTTAAACTCCTGTGCCTTAAAACACTCAATATGCCAAGGTGCCGTATTTGGGGGTGGCATGTCCTAAACCCCATCAAATCCTCATAAAAGTGGAATCATGCAGTATTTGTCCCGTTATGACTGCTTATTGCACCTAGTGTAATGTCTTAAATGTTCATCCATGTTGTAGCCTATGACAGAATTTTCTTCTGTTTTTTTAAACTGAGTAATAGTTCATTGTATGTATATATGATATTTTTCTTCATCCATTTATTGGTAGATGGACATTTAGGTTGTTTCCATCTCTTGTCTACTGTGTGTATCACCTTTGTTTGTAAAATATTTTTGGCTGATATATACTTCCTGATTGGCAGTTATTTTCTTTCAGCACTCTGAAGATATTATTCCATTGTCTCTGGTTTCTCTTAAGAAGTCATCCACAAGTCTTATTGCTGCCAGATTGAATGCACTCTGTTATTTTTTGGATTTAGGTATTTTTTCCATTTGTTCTCAGCAGTTTTACTGTAATGGGCCTATGTGTGGTTTTCATCATATTCGGTATTCTTGGGGATTGAAGTACTTCTTGATTCCAGTTTGATGTTTTTCATCAGTTTTGGAAAATCCTTGGTCTTTATCTCTTCCAATATTGTATTTCTGTTTCTACTAGGACTGCAAATATAATATGTTCGACTCTATCACAATTTCTCATGTCTTTTTCTTCTTTTATTAAGAAAAGTAGGGAAGAGGAAGGAAGGAAAGGAGGAAAGCCAGTGATTTTAAATGTTTAACCTAAGAAGGCCAGTAAAAGAATAGTAAACATAAAAGAGAACAAAGGAAATAATAAAACTAAGGGCAGAAATTAATCAAATGGATAAATCTCTAGTTCTACTAATCAGGGAAAAAGAGATAGACTCAAAATTTTAGGAATAAAAAGCAACATAATTATAGAGAGAGGTTTTAAATCATTGTTAGAAACTTATATCAATAAATCTGAACACATAAAAGAAAATGAGTAATTTTAAAGGAATAGCAAAATTGACTCAAAAAGGAATGGAAAACTCGCATAAACCAATAATGTTCAAGAAATATAATAAGATGATATTAACTAGGCTTCTTGAGGAGATCATTTCACAACATACACACATCATTATGTTATATACAATCATTGTTACACACCTGAAACTAATATGTCATTTACACTTCACTTAAAAAAAATAATCAGCAATTATAAGTCTTCTAGATCTAACTGGTTTTAGGAGTAAGGTTTGCAGAACTGTGTCATTATATTTAAAGTGGTTTTTGTTTGTTTTGTTTTGTTTTTGTAGGTAGCATATAGTTGAATCTTTCTTTTTATCCATTCTAACAGTGTCTGCTTTTTAACTGGAGTTATTTAGACCAGTTACATTTTGTGATTATTGGTATGTTCGAGTTTAAATCTCCCATCTTGCTGTTTGTTTTCTGATTGTGCCATCTGTTTTGTTCCCCCTTTTTTTCTCTTGAATTAGTTGAGTGTTTTTTTGAATAATTCCCTTTATGTCCTTTGTTGGCTTAATTTGCTATAACTCTTTTTTGAGTTATTCTAGTGGTTGCTGTAGAGTTTATAATATACATCTTTAAAGTGCAGTAGTCTACCCTTAAGCAGTATCATATTACTATACTGCTTCATGTACAACATAAGAATCTTAGGAAACGTGGAGCAAGTCAAGAATACATTCCAGAAAAAAAAAAAAGAGTGAATCTTATGAAAATATACTTCCAGTTTTCTTCTCCCAGTCTGTGAGCTATTTTGTCATACATTTTACTTCTACAAAGACTATATAAACCCCACAGTACATTGTGGCTTTGTTGGTGTGTTTGCTTTACACAGTCTATTTATCTTTTAAAGAGATTTAAATAATAACGGTAACATATTTGTCCATGTAGTTATCATTTTTGGTGCTCTTCTTTCTTTTGTGTAGATCCAGGTTTTCATTTGGTATTTTCCTTTTGCCTGGAGGTGTTCCTTTATCATTCTTTGTAGCTGAAGTGTGCTGTGATAGATTCTTTCAGCTTTCAAGTTTTCAAAAAAGCCTGTTTCACCTCTGTCTTTGATATTTTCATTAGGTGAAGGATCTAGGTTGATAGTTGTTATTTTGCTTTAAATTTACCTTGAGTAAAAAAAAATTCGCTAGATTGATAGCTTTTAAATTTTAGTACTTTAATGTAATACTTTAAAGTACTGTCTTCTTGTTTGCATTATTTCAGATGAGACATCTGCTATTTTGTTTACCTTTTTCTCTCTGAATGAGTTTATCTTTTGTTCTCTGACTACTTTTAGGATTTTCTCTTTATCACCAATGTTAAGCCATTTGATTAAGATGTTCCTTGGTTTAGTTTTCTTCATGTTACTTGTCCTTGGGGTACTCTGGTCTTCTTAGATCTGTGGGTATATAGTTCTCATCAAGTTTGGAAGCATATTGGCCAGTTTTCTACAAAATATTTGTCCCTCCCTCCCCACTTTAGGGATTCTAATTACATGTATGTTCAGTCTCAAAGAAATCCCACAGCTCACTGATGGGCTTGAGTTTTTTTCATTTGTCTTTTTTCTCTATTTCTTTCTGGATAGTTTTTATTGCTATGTCTTTGAATTCACTAATCTGCAAATTCTAATCTGCTTTTAATCCCATTCAGGATAATATTTATGTTTTCCATGTCTTTACTTAACATAATCGATCTAGTTTTTTGAACATATGAAAACAGTTGTAATAACCAATTTAGAGTCTTTGTCTGTTGATTCTATCATCTGTACCAGTTCTGGTTCACTTTCAATTGACAATTTATTAACTATTATTAACTATTAACTATTTATTAACTATTTGATGTTTTCTATGTGAATTTTCTTAAAGGATGGTGTATCTAAAAAATTAAATGGCTCTGAATAGAGTAAGCTCTCTGATACAGTCTAAAACATATAACCTAACTTGCTCCAAAAGTTACTTTGTAAGTAATTTTGGAAAATACCGAGCTATTTGTTTACCCACATACTTTTTCTTAAAAGCTCTTTCTTCCTCATAACCTTATTATGAGACTTGTATTAAAGTTTGGAAGATTAGCAATAAAGCTCTTATATAAATTACATATTACATATAAAGATTACATATAAAGCTCTTAACCTGATGCCTGGTACATAAGTTTTCAAATACAGTTGACCCTGAACAACACAGGTTTGAACTACATGGGTCCACTTATATGTGGATTTTTTCCAAAAAATGCAGAACTATAAATTTATTTTCTGTTCCTTATGATTTTCTTAACATTTTCTCTAGCTTTATTGTAAGAATACAGTATATAATACATAAAGCGTACAAAAATGTTAGTCAACTGTTTACATTATTAGTAAGGCTTCCAGTCAGCAGTAGGTTATTAGTAGTTAAATTTGGGGAGTCAAATATTATATGCAGATTTTCAACTGTGTGGCTGGGCAGGGGGTCAGGGGTCAGTACCTGTACATTCCCCACATTATTCAGGTGTCAGCTGTATAAAGGATACATAAACACAGAAGTTCAATAACTTGATTAAAGTAAGCAATGAGCTGCTGAGGAAAGATTAGAACTTCATGGTGTCTGTTTCCAACATGAAGTTATGTTAAAGTGAAATGTCTGAGCTATCCAAAGATCTAAATCTGTCACCAAGTGAGTTCTCCATCATTGGTGATGGTTATGTGTAGACTGTGTAACCTCTAGGATGTTGTTGAGAAGATGCAGGCATAGAATAATAGCATTTGGGCTAGATGATATTTATGAAAATACCTTTCATCCCTGACAGTGAGATTCTCAGAAATGACAGTGTTTAAGTATTAAACAGAATTTGTATGAATGAAAATGGATTTTAAGGTAAAGGCATTCCAAACTGAGGACATAACATTTATTATATTAGGTAACAAGAAGAAAGCAAGCAAAACATGACTTTGTTACTATCTAAGAAGAGTAGTCTACTAAAGATTATATTTTATAAAATGTCAGAAGTATTCTACATTATAAACTTTTTCTGTGGTCCACATAACTCATTGTACTGTGGTTTTTAAAAATTCCCTGTTATGAATGTTAAGGTTGATAATACTTTTAACTCTTATATCAGATTTTTAGGATACTTAAAATTCTGCTTTTAACAGTCCCTTAGAAAAGCATATTCTTTATAATGTCACCTCAATTTATGTTTTGCAGGCAGAAGCAACAGATTACCCACCTACATGAGAGGATAAGGGATAATGAATTACGGGCACAACATGCCATGTTAGGACATTATGTAAACTGCGAAGATTCTTATGTGGCTGGTTTGCAGGTAAGATATAAGAATTTTGTAGTTGTTTTATTAATAAAGCATGTGTTAATTATATAATTAGCTTGCAAGATTAGGATGCTTTTTAATCCATTCACATGGTTCATATTTATATACATAGTAAAAGATGTCCAAGAACTGTTTTCCAAATGTCCAGTTCATATCCCGTCCCCACACACATAAGGAATTACTGTTATCAGTTTCTAGTGTATCCTTCCAGAATTGATGTATATCACTAGCAGATATAAATGTATTTTATCCCTGTATCTTCACAAAAAGTATCAAAATATATACATTATCCAGCACCTTTTTTCCCTTTACATTACATAAAATTATTTAAAATACAGTGATTATAAAAGCAGAAACAGACTCATAAATACAGAGAACAAGCTGATGGTTGCCTGGGGGAATGGGCAGAATAGGTGAAGGGGAGTGGGAAGTACAGGCTTCCTGTTATGGAGTGAATAAGTCTTGGGAGATGAAAGGTGCAGGATAGGGAATGCAGTCAATGGTACTGTAATAATGTATGACAGATGGCAGCTACACTTGTGGTGAGCACAGCATAACATACAGACTTGTTGAATCACAGTCTTGTACCCCTGAAACTAATGTAATGTGTGTCAACTGTACTTCAGTTAAACAAATACAGTGATTATTTCTATATCTTTACAAAGATAGCATCCCTTCCTTTTGCTTTTATAGCTGACTGATTTCCTGTTTTGTGGCGATAGCATAATTTATTCATCTTGTCCCTACTAGTCAGAATTTGGGTTGTTTCTAGTTTAGGGCTACTATGAATAATACTGTGAAGAATAACCTTTTATAAACATTGTTTTGCTCATATGCAAGTATTTTTGTAAGTTAAATTCTCAAGTGAAATTTACAGGTGTTGTATGACTGGTCATTTTTATTGACATTATCAAATTGCTATTGTGTTATCAAACTGAGATTTTTGCCGTTCTCTTACATAGGGTAGGGTGGGGAGTTCTCCATGATTTTTTAAAAAATTTAAAATTGTGTAAAACACATATAAAATCTACCATCTTAACCATTTTTTTTCAACTTAACCATTTTTAAGTATACATTTCAGTGGTGTCAAATACATTTATAATATTGTGCAACCATCACCACCATCCATTTCCATACCTCTTTATGTCTTATAAAACTAAAACTTTGTACCCATTAAACAGTAACACCCCATTCGCCTTCCCAACCCCTGGCAGCTACTGTTCTACTTTCATTCTCTATGATTTTAATTACTCTAAAATCTCATGTTAAATAAAGCATACAGTATTTGTCTTTTTGTGACTGGCCTGTTTCACTTAGCATAGTTTCCTCAAGGTTCATCCATGCCATAGCGTGTGTCAGAATTTCCTTCCTTTTTAAGGCTGAATAATATTCCATTATGTGTGTATACCACATTTTGTTTTATCCATTCATCTGTTGACAGACACTTTGTTTGCTTCCACATTTTTTTAAAGATTTTATTTATTTATTAGAGAGGGAGAGAGTGCACGAGCAGGGGGGGAAGGGCAGAGGGAGAGGGAAAAGCAGACTCCCCTCTGAGTGGGGAGCCCAATGCAGGGGCCAATCCCAGGACCTGGAGGTCGTGACCTGAGCTGAAGGCAGATGCTTAACTGACTGAGCCACCCAGGGGCCCTGTTTGCTTCCACATATTCGCTATAGTGAATAATGCTGCTGTGAACATTTTTTATATTTATTTGAATATAGGTTTATAAATATCCGTTACAGACCCTGCTTTCAATTTTTTTGAGTATATATCCAGAAGTGGAATTGCTGGATCATATAGTAATTCTACTTTTAATTTTTTGAGGAAGCACCATACTGTTTTCCACAGTGGCTGTGCCATTTTGGTGTACAGGGGTTCTAGTTTCTCCACATTGTCACCAACACTTGTTATTTTTTTATTTTTGATAGTAGCCATCCCAATGGATATGAGGTAGTATTTCATTGTAGTTTTGGTTTGCATTTCCTTAATGACTAATGATGTGAGCATCTTTTTATGGCTTATTGGCTATTTGTATATCTTAGGAAAAATATCTTTTCAAGTCTTTGGTCCGTTTTTGAATTGGTTGTTTTTTGTTGAGTTTTAAAAATTCTCTATATATTCTAGATATGAACCCCTTATCAAATATATGATTTGTGAGTATTTTTTCCCATTCTATTGATTGGCTATTTTCTCTTTTCATGCACAAAATTTTTAATTTTTCAAGTCCAGTTTGTTTAATTTTTCTTTTATTGCCTATGCCTTTGGTGTCATATCCAAGAACTCATTGCCAAATTCAATGTCATGAAGCTTTTGCCACATGTTTTCTTTGAGGAGTTTTATAGTTTTGGGTCTTATGTTTAGGTCTTTGATCATTTTTTAGTTAGTTTTTCTATATGTTATTAGGTAAGGCTTCAGCTTCATTCTTTGGCATATGCATAATCCTGTTTTCCCAGCACTATTTGTTGAAAAGACTTGCACATTGAATGGTCTTGGCACCTTGTTAAAAATCATTTGACCATGTATGCCAGGATTTATTTCTGGGCTCTGGATTCCATTCCATTGGTTTATATATGTCTTTTGTTATCCAGTAAGTACCACACTGTTTTGAAATCCAGACGTATGAGTCCCCCAGCTTTGTTCTACCTTCTAAGGTTGTTTAAGCTGTTTGTGGTCCCTTGAGATTCTATATGAATTTTAGGGTGGGTTTTTCTCTTTCTTAAAAAAAAAATGTGATTTTGGTAGGGATTGCATTGAACCTGTAGATCACTTTGAATAGTATTAACATCTTAACAATATTAAGAACATGGGATGTGTTTCCATTTATTTATGTCTTCACTTTCTTTCAGCAGTATTTTGTAGTTTTTTGTTATACAAGTCTTTTACCTCCTTGGTTAATTCCTAAGTATTTTATTCTTTTTGATACTGTTGTAAATAGGATTGTTTTCATAATTTCCTTTTCAGATTGTTCATTGTTAGTGCAAAGAAATGCAATAAACTTTTGTGTGTTGACTTTGTATCCTAGTATTTTATTGAATTTATTCAGTAGCTCTAACAGGCTTTTTGTGCAATTTTTAGGATTTTCTACATACAAGATTATATCACCTGAACAGAGAACATTTCATGTCTTCCTTTCCATTTAGATGTCTTGTATTTCTTTTCCTTGCCTAATTGCTCTGGCTATAGCTTCCAGTATTTTGTTAAATAGAAGTGAAAATGGGAATCCTTGCCTAGTTCCTGATCTTAGAGGAAAAGCTTTCAGTCTTTCACCATTGAGTGTAATGTTTGCTGTGGGTTTTTTCTATATAGCTTTTATTATGTTGAGGTAGTTTCCTTCTGTTCCTAGTTTTTTTGTGTTTTAATCACCGAAGGATGTTGAATTTTGTCATACACTTTTTCAACATCACTTGAGATGATTGTGGGTTTTTTTCCCTTTATTCTGTTAATGTGGTATATTACACTGATCAGTTTTGATATGCTGAACCATACTTGCATTCCAGGAATAAATCCTACTTGGTCATAGATTAGAATCCTTTTAATATAGTGCTGAATTCAGTTTGTTAATATTGTGTTGAGGATTTTTGCATCAAAGATATTGGTCTGTAGTTTTCTTGTAGTGTCTTTGTCTGGCTTTGGTATCAAAATAATGCTGGCTTCACAGAATGACTTAGGAAGTGTAGTTTCTTCTCTTTCAGTGTTTAGAGAAGTTTGAAAGGGATTGGTGTTCTTTTTTTACATGTTTGGTAGAATTCACCAGTGAAGCCATCAGGTCCACGGGTCTAGGGCTTTGTGTGTGTGGGTTGTGGGGCGGGGAGATCTTTGATTACTGATTCAATCTCTTTTAATAGATAGGTCTGTTCAGATTTTCTATTTCTTCATGATTTAGTCTTGAAAGAAGGCTTTATGTTTTTAGGAATTTGTCCATTGCATCTGGTTTATCCAATTTGTTGGCATACAGTTAATTGTTCACAGTACTCTTATAAGCTTTTTTATGTCTGTAGAATCGATAGTTAATGTCATTATTTTCATTTCTGATTTTAGTAATTAGGGTCTTTCCCCTTATTTCATCTAGGTAAAGGTTTACCAATTTTGTTGATTTTTTCAGAGAACCAAATTTTGGTTTCATTAATTTTCTCTCTTGTTTTTATATTCTCTTTCATTTATCACTGTTTGAATCTTTATTATTTCATTCTTTCTGATAGTTTTGGGTTTAGTTTATTCTCTTCTTCCAGCCCTAGGTTGTAAAGTTAGGTTGTTGATTTGAGATCATTCTTGTTTTCTTCATATGGTTTTAATATGTTTTTCTCCTGAGTGATGTTGAATTTCTTTTTATATTTTTAAGTCCCATTTGTATTTCTTTTTTGTGAAACGTCATTTCATATCGATACTTTGTTTTTTTTCTTTTAGGTATTGGTTTTTTGCTTATTAATTTTATGAGCCCTTTATATATAAAAGAAATTAGCTTTTTTTTTTTTAAGATTTTATTTATTTATTTGAGAGAGAGAATGAGATAGAGAGCATGAGAGGGGAAAGGGTCAGAGGGAGAAGCAGACTTCCTGCTGAGCAGGGAGCCCGATGTGGGACTCGATCCCGGGACTCCAGGATCATGACCGGAGCCGAAGGCAGTCGCTTAACCAACTGAGCCACCCAGGCGCCCAAGAAATTAGCTTTTTGTCTATAATTTGATTTGAAAATACATTTTCTGAATTTGTCATAATTTCTTTCTATTTTTTTCCTGTATCCATTATTTTCCACTATGAAGTCTCTCTACTTCTAATGAGTATTTTATAAATAAGTCCTATCTTCACTAATGAACCCATTTAAGAGAATAATTACTAAACATACACTGTGTTAAGTTATGAGGTCACAATGTTGAAGAATAGTTCCTACCTTCATCGACCTCAGACTACAGAGGGAGAGACCATATAGATAAACATATTTACCCATTCCTTCAAAATTTGTGTTCACTGTGGGTAAGGCAATGTCTGGGTGCAAGGAATAGAAATGGGAATGAGGTTGGTTTTGCCACTGAGGGTACAGTCTAATGGGAACACAGTCTAATGGGCACACTGGTATATAAGGCCCTATAACAAAATTTATATGGCTCAAAGGGTGACTTTCCCCAGTATTATTCTCTCTAAGAATTTTTCTTACAACTTGTTTGTATGTTTTTCTATATAGACTTTATATCTGGCTTGTTTATTTCAAAAACATTAAAAACTATTGGCATTTTTATTGGGATCAAAAGTGAGGACTAATAACTTTATGGCAGGGTATAGTTTGATTTGTGAAAGTTTTTTTGTCTATTTCTGGAATTTAAGTGGATTTTTTTCCCCCGTTATATTTTCAAACTTGTTTTTATGTATTAAAGGAATTGGTAAAGTCAGGAAATATTGAAGACCAACTCATCTTCAGACTTAACTTGAGGCAGAAGCATTTAGCAGAGATTCCAGCTTGCTTACCATACTTCTGTTACTAACACATCAGAATATCTCATTACAATGTGATCTCATCTGTTAGCTCTATCACATAATAGTAAGGCTGTATGGTACTGAGATTAATAGTGTACAGTTATTTAGAAGTGCTATTTCTGTACTATGTAAGTAGTATAATTTGCTTTGATAACAGTTTTATAGAACCATGGAGTTTCTCCTTGTAACTTTATTTTTCTGAATAATAGGTTAGCTTGAATTATGCAATTATTATATTACCAAAAGCATGTGTATCTTAATATGTATTTGAAAGCTGAAGAAAATGTTTTTTTGACACAGCATCAGGCCAGTAGAGGGCTCTCCAAGTCAGTCTACAAGGACAAATAGAAATAGCTGGAGGGATGTGGAAAAGGGGGCTGCTGAAGGATTTTCAAATTATGTGGGAAGTTAAAATATTGTTGATAAATTAGACTTCAAAAGATAAGGGCAATTAATAAAAGAGAATACAAGGAAAACCGTAAGTACTAAATGGATATTATAAATATAGGACATGAACTTTTTTTCAATAGATATAGAGAGCTGAAAAACAGCAAGGGTTTAAAAGAACAACAAATATGATAATAAAGTACTTCTTAAATGAAAAATTTTGGGTGTGTGAATAGTGCTTTTCTTTTTTTATTGAATAAATTTGACATGTAATGTAAATTTAAGGTGTACACAGCATGCTACTTTAACACATTTATATGTTTGCTAATGTAATATTTACTGCATTAAATAGTTATAGTGTATATTATTGTTTATATTCATTATACTGTGCATGAAATTTCTGTGGCTTATTTACTACTCCTTACAAGTTTGTACCCTTATATACTATTGCTCTGGTCTCCAACTCCCCACCTCCCATCCTTTGGTAACCACCATTTTGCTCTGCTTTTTACAGGTTTAACTTTTTTAGATTCTAAATATAAGTGATATCCTACAGTATTTCTCTTTCTCTCTCTGACTTATATTGCTTAATGTAATGTGCTTAAGGTCCAATCATGTCATCACAAATGGTAGGATATCTTCCTTTTCATGGCTGGATAATATTCCATTGTGTATACCTACCATATCATTTTATCCACTCATGGGCATATGGGTTGTCTAGCTATTATGAATAATGCTGTGATAGACATGGCAGGGTCTGTATCTTGTCAAAATCCTGTTTGCGGAGTGCCTGTGGCTCATTTGGTTAAGCATCTGCCTTTGACTCAGGTCATGATCATGGAGTCCCAGGATCAAGTCCTGCATCGGGCTCCCAGCTCAGCGGGTAGTCTGTTTCTCCCTCTGACCGTCCGCCCTCTTGTGCACTCTCTCTCGCTCTCTCTCAAATAAATAAATAAATTTTTTTTAAATATCCTGTTTGCATTTCCTTTGGGAATATACCCAGAAATGGGATTGCTGGATTGTATGGTAGATATATTTTATTGGTCCATAGTGGCTGGACCAATTTACATTCCCACCAGTGCTGTGTAAGGGTTCCTTTTTCACCACATCCTTGCCAGCATCTGTTATTTCTTGTCTTCTTGATGATAGTCATATTAACAGGTGTGACAGGGTATAGCTCATTGTGGTTTTGATTTGCATTTTCCTGATGATTAATGATGTGGAACATCTTCCCATGTGTCTGTTAGCCATTTTGATGTCGTCTTTGGAAAAATATCTATTTAGTTCCTTTGCCCAATTTTTAATTGGACTGTTTATTTTTTGAGTTCTTATATATTTTGGATGTTAATTCTTTTCTGATATATGATTTCCTGAAATATTTTCTTATTCTATAGGTTGTTTTTTCATTTTGTTAATTACTAGATCTTCTGTGCAGAAGCATTTGAGTTTGATGTACTTCCTTTGTTGATTTTTGCTCTTGTTGTTTGTGCTTTTGGTGTCATGTCCAAAAAACAAGTCAATGCTGAGACCAATATTGATGAGTTTTTTTTCCCCTGTGTTTCATTCTTGGAGTGTTATGGTATCAGAGCTTCTAAGTCTTCAATCCATTTCAAGTTAATTTTTGTGAGTGGTGTGAGATAGGGGCTGAATTTCATTGTTCTGCATGTGTTTCCACAGTTTACCCAGCACATTTGTTAAAGAGACTATCTTTTCCTTATTGGGTATTCTTGGCTCCCTTGTCAAATATAAGTTGACTGTATATCCCAGGATTTAATTCTGGCCTCTCTGCTCCATTCCATTGGTTGATGTGTCTTTTTTGTGCCATACCATACGTGTTTTTATTGCTATGGCTTTTTAATATAGTTTGAAATCCAGAAGCATGATACCTCTGGCTTTAATTTTTTATCCCTTTGTTTCTCAGGATTGCTTTGGCTCTTCTCAGAATTGCTTTGGCTATTTGGGGTCTTTTGTGATTCCACACAAATTTTAGAGTTGTTTCTTCAATTTCTTTGGAGAATAATAGCAAAGGAATTTTTACCTTGGATATATGAATAATTAATTTTTTATGCACAACTTTTTTTTTTAAGATTTTATTTATTTGAGAGAGAAGGAGAGACAGAGAGTCCAAGTAGGGAGGAGAGGGAGAAGCGGGCTCCCTGCAGAGCAAGGAGCCCGATGCGGGGCTAGATCCCAGGACCCTGGGATCATGACCTGAGCCGAAGGCAGACACTTTTAATAGGAAATAATGCATTTGGAAAACAACAAATTATTGTGTATGGATGAAGTGCAATATGAGAGGAGAGTAGTGGTAAGAGATGTGGTTAAAGACGTAAGCAGGGGTCAATTATAGCAAAGGCTCGTAAAGTAAAGCACCCATTTGTCCCAAGTTTAGGTACAGTTCCAGTTAATGCCTAGCAGAAGGTACTAGCATAAGGATTAATAGCACCCTCTTTTACTCTCCAAAGTATCCTAGTTTGGTTACCCCAGTGGCATAATGGATTTAAGGTCGGTATTGAGGCAGAAACCAGTCAGGAGGCTATCTCAATAGTCTAAAACTTAAATGAACACCTGAATTTTAAAACAGTGTTGGTCATGACAAGAGGAAGAATATTTATTAAACATCTGTGTGACCCAAGCATGGGCTTGATTTAATGACTTCAATGAGTTAAAGAATGGCCTAGTTTCAGATGGACAAAATTGATTGGTTTATATTGTCAAAGACTAGGATAGAGATGACTACATGAGGAATAAGTTTAGAGGAGAAAAATAATGAGTTAAGCTTATATATTGTAAATTTGGGACAGAGGTGAAGAATGAGGCTGATATTCAGAGGTAGGTCTAAGGAGGAGATTAGAGATTTAGGACTTGTCAGTCCACCTGGGTGGTTGTTGAAGCTTGGGCATGATCATGGGTTCCAGGGAGTGAAGAAAATGGGACCCAGAAGTAAAGACGGGTACTGGCTGTATTTTAGAAGGCAGTAAAAGAGCATAACCGGCAAAGGGGATAGCAGGGGTAGGTGGGGGCAGTATTGTCATAGAAATGAAGGGAAGACAGGCTTCACAGATTGAGTGGTTGTGGGACACTCAGAGCCTGGAAAAGCAATTTAAAGGCTTAAAGCAGTTCTGGCTTCAGACCTTTCTCTTTCTGTCTGCTTAATTTCATCTACAAGTTCTACAGCATGTCTTGCTATGAAACACTTTTCTGTTGTACAGATTTGCCCAAACACAAGTGGTAGATAGAATGTTGTCAGTATAGTTTTCAAGTCTCACTGGTTTGGATGTGGTTTTTGTTTTGTCTTTCCAGGCAACGGGAGTTAGAATAGTGGGAGTTAAATTAGAATCTTTGGCAGGCTGCAGAAAAGGCCTAGGCTCACCTACTGCACTGGCAGCAGAAGCCTCTTCAAGCTTCATTTTCAGAAAATTCTAAGAGTACCGTACTGCCTTGAGAAATGGACTCCCTCTTTTAGTGGTTTGGGTTCACGGCAGGTTGTGTTGCCTCCTACCCACCTGAATGGTTGTCCCTGTATTGCAGAGTTCTACCTATATCATCTCAACACCCACCAGACCTGCTCTAATTAAAGTGACACCAGCATTTTGACAGTTTCTGTGCATGTGGTTGTTTAATATTAACTGTGACTGCCTGCCCAACATGTTGAGCTCTTCTCAGTTACTGTTTTGATTAGTAATCTGGTTTAAGTTGCATAGGCTTTGAGTGGACTATTCTTGTTTTTATTTTTCCTTTAAGCCCTACTATTTTCAGTGCTTGATTTTTGAATGGTTTTCCAGAAATGTGTATATTTCTTAGTCCTAGAAACACCTGTATTAACTTACTTGTAAAATTAATGAATTTTATATTTTAGAGCAGTTTTAGGTTCACAGCAGATTTGGGTAGAATGTACAGAGAGTTCTCATACATCCTACGCTGCCACACACCTACAGCCTTCTTCACTGTTGACATCCTGTATCACAGGGTATTTTTGTTACTGTTGAACCTATATTGACACATCATTATCACCCAAAGGCCATAGTTCAGATTGAGGTTCACACTTGGTGTTACAATTCTACGAGTTTGGACAAATGTATAATGACCTATATCCATCATTGTAGTATCATACAGAATAGTTTCACTACTCTAAAAATCTGTGGTCTGCCTGTTCATTCCCTCCTCTCTCGTAGCCCCTGGCAACCAGTCTTTTTATTGTCTCCATAGTTTTGCCTCTTCCAGAGTGTGATATAGTTGGAATCATACAGTATGTAGCTTTACATGATGGTTTCTTTCACTTCATAATATACATTTAAATTTCTTCTATGTCTTTTTTTTTTTTTTGTAAGATTTCATTTGAGAGAGAAAGAGACAGAGCATGAACAGAGGGGGAGGGGAGAGGGAGAAGGAGAAGCAGACTCCCTTGCTGAGCAGGGAGCTCAATGCAGGGCTCAATCCCAGGTCCCTGGGATCATGACCTGAGCCATAGGCAGATGCTTAACCAACTGAGCCACCCAGGCGCCCCTCCTCTATGTCTTTTCACATATTGATAGCTTACGTCTTTTTAGTGCTGAATAATATTCCATTATCTAGATGTACCACAGTTTACCTTTTCACCTACTGAAGGAAATTTTAGTTATTTTCAAGTTTTGGCAAATATGAATAAAGCTGCTAAACTTCCATGTGAAGCTTTTTGTGTAGCATGCTTTCTGTTCATTTGGGTAAATACCAAGGAACACAATTGCTAGATCATATGGTAAGAGAATTTTTAGTTTTTAACTCACTGCCAAACTATCTTTCAAAGTGCCTATATTACTTACATTCCCACCAGCAATGAATGGAAGTTTCTGTTGTTCCATATCCTCACCAGCATTTGGTGTTGTCAGTGTTTTGGATTTTGGCCATTCTGATAGGTGTGTGGAGGTAGGTAGCTAGGTGTTTTAATTTGCAATTCCCTTAAGACATTTGATGTTGGACATCTTTTCATATACTTATTTGCCATCTATCTGTATATTTTCTTCAGTGAGGTGTCTTTTCAGGTCTTTCTCCCATTTTTAATTGTGTTGTTTATTTTTTATTTTTGGGTTTTAGGAGTTCTTTGTACAGTTTGGATACGAATCCTTTATCAGATGTGTCTTCTGCAAATATTTTCTGCCAATATGTGACCTATTTTCTCATTTTCTTGATAATGTCTCTGCAGAGCAGAAATTTCTAATGAAATCCAGCTTATTTGTTTCTTTTATGGATCATACCTTTGCTAGTGTATCTAAAAGTCATTGCCATATTCATAGTCTTCTAGGTTTTTTCCTGTGTTCTAGGGGTTTTATAGTTTTGTATTTTGCATTTAGGTCTATAGTCCATTTTTAGTTAACTTTTGTGAAGAGTGTAAAACCTGTGTCTAGATTCATTTTCTTGCATGTCGAATGTCCCATTGTTCCAGCATCATTTGTTGAAAAGACTTCCTTTGTTCCATTGTACTGCCTTTGTTCCTTTATCAAAAAGATCAGTTGACTTGTATTTATGTTGATCTATTCCTGGACTTTCTATTTTGTTCCATTGACCTGTTTGTGTGGTGTTTCCTCAGTGTCACACACTCTAGGTTACTGTAGGTTTATTTTAAGTTTTGAAGTCAGGTAATGTCAGTCCTCCATCTTTGTTCTTCTCCTTCAGTATTATATTGGCTATCCTGGGTTTTTTGTTTTTCCATAGAAACTTTAGAATCAGTTTGTTGCTATCCACCAAATAACTGGCTGGGATTTTGCTTGAGATTGCACTGAATCTGTAGATTAAGCTAGGAAGAACCTAACATCTTGACAGCATTGAGTATATCTATGAACATGGAATATCTCTCATTTATTTGGTTCTTCTTTGCTGTCTTTGATCAGAGTTTTATTACTTATATACATCTTGTACGTATTTTATTATATTCTTATTTCATTTTTTGGAGTGCCCATGTAAATGGCAGTGTGTTTTTAATTTCAAATTTCACTTGTTTATTGCTGGTATACAGGGAAAGAACTTTCATATATTAACCTTGTCTCTTATAGGCTTGCTATAATTGCTTATTAGTTTCAGGAGTTGTTTTTGTTTTTGTTTTGTTTGGTCTGTTTTCAGTGATTTTCTATATAGGGGATCATGTCATCTGTGAACAAAAACTCTTTTTTCCCAACTGGCATACATTTTATTTCCTTCTCTTGTCTTACTGCATTCTCTAGGACTTCCAATACAGTGTGGAAAATCAATGGTGGGAGGAACATCCTTGCCTTGTTCCTGATATTAGCAGGAACCTTTCGAGTTTTTTACCATTAATTCTTCTGTTAGCTGTAGGTTTTTTGTAGATGTTCTTTATCAAGTTTAGTAAGTTTGCCTCTATTTCAAGTTTGCTCAGAGTTTTTATCATGAATAAACTGTTGAATTTTGTCAAATTCCTTTTATGCATTTACTGATGTGATCATATGGTTTTTCCTTGGTAGCCTGTTGATGTGATGGATTATATTAATTGATTTTTGAATGTCGAACACCAGCCTGACTTGCTGGGATAAATTTTAATTGGTAATGGTGAATAATTCTTTTTATACATTCTTAGACTCAAATTGCTTTTTTTTTTTCAGGGTCTACTTATGTAAAATATTTAGTCTGTGGTTTCCTTTTTTTTTCTTAATTAAAAAAAATTTAGTAATCTCTACACCCAATGTGGGGTTTGAACTTACAACCCCAAGGTCAAGAGTCACATTCTCTTCCAAAGGAGCCAGCCAGGTACCCCTGTAATTTTCTTTTCTTGTAATGTCTTTGTCTCATTTGGTATTAGGGTAAGTGTAGCCTCGTTGAATGAGTTAGGAAGTATTCCCTCTGCTTCTGTGTCTGGAAGAGATTGTAGAAAGTCAGTATAATTTCCTCCTTAAATGTTTGGTAGAATTCACGAGTAAACCCATCTAAGCCTGGTGCGTTCCATTTTGGAAGACTGTTAATTATTAATTCAATTTCTTTAATAAATATAGGCCTATTCAGATTATCTATTTCTTCTTGCATGGGTTTTAGCAGATTGTGTTTTTCAAGAAATTAGTCCATTTCATCTAGGTCATCAAATGTGTGGGCATAAAGTTGTTCATAATATTCCTTTATTATATTTTTAATGTCCACAGGATCTGTAGTGATATTCCCTTTTAACTTCTGATATTAATAAATTTGTGTCATCTCTCTTTTTTCTTAGTTAGCCTGACTAGGAGGTTATTGATTTTTATAGATCTTTTCCAGAATGAACTTTTGGTGTTTTGATTTTCTCTGTTGATTTTCTGTTTTCAATTTCGTAGATTTCTGCTCTCTTACTCTTTTTTTCTACCTACTTTGGATTTAATTTGTTTTTCTGTGTCTAGTTTCTTAAGATGGAAGCTTAGATAATTGATTTTAAATCTTTCTTCTTTTCTAATATATACACTTGATGGTATAAATTTCCCTCTAAGCACTGCTTTCACTGCATCCCACACATTTAGATAATCTGTATTTTCATTTCCATTTAGTACAAAATATTTTTAAATTTCTTTTGAGATTTCTTCTTTGAACCATATATTATTTAGAAATGTGTTGCTTAATCTCCAAGCATTTCAGGATTTTATAGCTACCTTTCTGTGGATTTCCAGTTTAGTTCCATTATGGTTTGAGAGAGCATACATTGTACAATAGCTCTTTTTTTAAATTTGTTAAGGCATGTTTTACCACCCAAATTGTGGTCTGTTTTGGTGAATGTTCTATGTGAGCTTGAGAAGAATGTGTAATCTGAAGTAGTCTATACATGTCAATTACATCCAGTCAATTGAGGATGCTGTTGAGTTCAACTTTGTGCTTCTAATTTTCTGCTTGATGGATCTGTTCATTTCTGATAGAGGGTTGTTAAAGTCTCCAGCTATTATAGTGGAGTCATCTGTTTCTCCTTGCAGTTCTCTCAGTTTTTACCTCACACATTTTGCTTCTCTTTTGTTAGGCACATACACATTAAGGATTGTTAAGTCTTCTTGGAGTATTGACCCTTTATGAGGAAAGTTATTGCCATAACTTTCCTTGCTCTAAAGTCTGCTTTTTCTGAAATTAATATAGCTACTCCATTTACTTTTTCTTCAAATTTTTAATTTAAATTCCAGTTAGTTAGACATAATAGTGTAATATTGGTTTCAGGAGTAGAATTCAGTGATTCATCACTTACATATAACACCCAGTGCTCATCATAACAAGTGCCCTCTTTAATACCCATCACCCATCTAGCCCACCTCCCTCCATCAACCATCAGTTTGTTCTCTGTTGTTAAGGGTCTCTTATGGTTTGCCTCCTCCTCTCTCCTTCTCTGTTTTTTTTTTTCTTCCCACATGTTCATCTGTTTTGTTTCCTAAGTTCCACATAGGTGGAGGTGTGGTATCTGACAGTTCTGAGGTGTGGTATCTGACAGTTTGGAGAAATTCTCAGTCATTATTGTTTCAAATACTGCTTTAGTTTCTTTCTTCTTCTTGTGTTATACCCTTTGTAGTTATCTCACAGTTCTTGGATATTCTGTTTTATTTTTTACAGTCTTTTTTGTCTTTGTTCAGTTTGGGAGGTTTCTTGTCATATCCTCAGGCTCAGAGATTGTTTCCTCATCTGTGTTCAGTCAAAGACATTCTTTTTTTTCTTTTTGATTGATTGATTTGAGAGAGTGAGAACATGTGTGTTGGGGAAGTGGCAGAGGGAGCGAATCCTTAAGCAGACTCTGCTGAGTGCAGAGCCCAAACTGGGGCTCAGTCTCATGACCCATGAGATCATGACCTGAGCCAAAACCAAGAATTGGATGCTCAACCAACTGAGCCACACAGGTGCCTGTCAAAGACATTCTTTATTTCTGTTACAGTATTTTTGATGTCCAAAATTTTTTTATTCTTTCTAAGAATATCCACCTCTGTGCTTACATTATCCATCTGTCCTTGCTTATTGTTTATCTTAGCATTAATGCCCTATATTAATCATAGTTTTAAAAAATCTCTGGTCCGATAATTCCAGCATTCCTATCATATCTGACTCTGGTTCTCATGCTTATTCAATCTCTCCAGACTGTGAATTTGCCTTTTAGTATCCTTGTAGTTTTTTGTTGAAAGTTAGACCTGATGTACTAGGTAAAGTGAAATGTGGTAAATAAGCCTTTAGTAACATAATGGTAAGGTGTAAAGGAAGAAGTCCTCTGTAGTCCTGTGATTAGTTTTTTTTTTTTTTTTAAGATTTTATTTATTCATGAGAGACAGAGAGAGAGAGAGAGGCAGAGGGAGAAGCAGGCTCCCAAGGAGCAGGGAGCGCAATGCGGGACTTGATCCCAGGACTCTGGGATCATGACCTGAGCCAAAGGCAGACGCTTAACGACTGAGCCACCCAGGCGCCCACCTGTGATTAGTTCTTAGTCTTTTAGTGAGCCTGTGCTCCTAGACTGTGGACTTCACTAGATTTTCTGTTCTTCTCTTTCCCACCCTTCGGTGGGGCAGGATGGTTCAAGGCAACTGGAATTGAATTTTTTCTTCTAGGTAGGTTAGCTCCCTTCTAGGTAACCTTCGGTGTAGTTTAGTCTCTAGTTAGTTTCTCCTGAATGCAGGTCTTGTTAAGAAGAATATAGTGTTCTGGTGTATTTCAGAATGGTTCCTTTTCTCCTCTTCCTGCTGGAAACATGAAGAGATTTTCCCCTGATGTTCATTGTGAGGACCTGATAGAGCTCATGGAGGTAAAACTCAGACAAATTGGGTGTCCCTTATGATTAGGTCTCCCTAAGGTTTTTGACTTTCAGACTTGTCCCCTCTGAGCCTCCAGGAGTTCATCAATTTCAGTTCTTTTTTCCTACTTCAGCATTGGTTGCAAGGAAGATTCTACTCTGGTAAGTGTGACTTTCTCTATTCACCTGTTTCTCCAATTCTAGGATTAGCAGTTTACCCTATGACCTTACTTCTGACAGATCTAAGAGGAGTTGATTTTTTCAGTTTGTTCATCTTTTTTAGTTAGTAAAACATATGGAGTGGAAATTTCTGAGCTCATTACATGCCAAATTAGAAACTATAAGTCTGTATTATTTTTTTTTATTTTCTTAGCCTAGCCTACCCATCTTTCTGAGTTCTAGACCCACCTCTCTGTCTGATGTTTCATTTCTATTTGTGTGTTCAACCGGCATCTTAATATCAATAGGCTCTAATTGTAATTAAGTACATCTGCTTAGACCTGTTCTCCTATATGACCTCCTTACTTCAGCTCAGAATATGATCTTCCTTGTTATTTGACTCAAAATCTCAAACCTTGGTTACCTAGCATTTCTTGTCTATTCACTTCTTTAAAAAATAGTTTTTGCTAAATCCTCTCAATTCTACATCTAGACTTTCTTCATTCTGTTATCTGTACTCTTGTTCAGCTAAATAGGTTAGAATAATTTTTTTTAAGATTTATTTATTTTAGAGAAAGAGTGCATACATGTGTGCCTCTGTGGGGGAAGGGCAGAGGGAGAGAATCTTCAAGCAGACTCTGTGCTGAGCGTGGAGCCTGGCACAGGGCTTGATCTTAAAACCATGAGATCATGACCTGAGCTGAAACCAAAAGCTGGACGCTTAACTGATGGAGCCAGCCAGGAGGCCCTAGAATAGTTTCTTTAAGTGAATTCAAATCCATTGTCAGTATCTTCTAATTTCTGTTGTCCACCGCATGCAGTTATGGTAGCTCTCTTGTCCTCTTTACTCTTCTTTTTCCTTCAGTGAAAAGTTACTGAGAATCTACACGTGAGGCTAAATGCCAAGGAATACAGAGATTTACAAAACAGAGTTTAACAGAGTTTACAGTCTTCTTAAATTATGCTACTTTGTTGTTATACAACCATCACAGGTTTCCCATTTCCTATGAATTAAGATTTAACTCTGAACCTTGTGATTCTGTAGTATGGTCCCACTTGGATGTTTACATTTTTTCCCTCTATCCATCCCCCTTCTTGTAAACCATACTTTAAACAGATAGGGGTACTCTCTGAATATATTCCATTTTACCTTTTTAAAATGTTCTTTTATGGAATACTTTTCTGCCTTTCTCCATTCCTGCCAGAATCCTCTTTATTTTTAAAGTCCATCTCAAAAGCAACCTCGCCAGTAAAGCCTTTTTCCTCATTCTCCCAATGTTGTCTTTATTTATCTTCCAACTTCCCCATACTTTGTACTTAAGATGACTTTTCGTGGGCGCCTGGGTGGCTTAATTGGTTAAGTAAGCATCTGCCTTCAGCTCAGGTCATGATCCCGGGGTCCTGGGATCAATTCCCCCATTGGGCTCCCTGCTGGGTGAGGAGTCTGCTTCTTTCTCTCCCTCTGCCCCTCCCCCCCGCTCATTCTCTCTTTCTAATAAAATCTTTAAAAAAGATGACTTTTCTTTGACTACCATATTATATGGTGTCCTATATATAATTATCTGAGGATTTCTCTTTTGCTTCTGATAGAACTTGAGTTTTTAAAAGACAGTGCTAGAGTCTGTCATCTTTGAAATACCCAGCACATGATAAAATGCTCTTTATGTAATTTTTGAATTATAATTCCACCTTTTGGTGAAGTATGAGTTCTTCAAGGTCTAGTTCAAATTCACTTGTGTAAAACTTCTCTTAGCTACTACAGTACAACTATCTTAGCACTTAGACAGTTTTCATTGTCTTTTTTTGTGTGATACTTCATTAAACTGGTGGGACTTAGCTTTATTAACTGTTGGATCCCAGTACACAATTTCTAACATGTGCTTAGTAAATATTTGTTGAATAAGTGGAAAAATAATGTTTCTTTACTTTCACATTACTTTATTGGTATCTTTTTTGGCACTTATCACATTCTGGTTTATTTGAGGAAATATTTATATTTTCTGTCTGCCTTCTCCTGGTTGTAATGCTGCAAGGGAAACAGTAGGGGAAAGATCTTATATGAAGTCCTTACAAAGCCTCACTCATGGAAACAAGAATACATTTGTTCAATCAGCAATTATTTTTTTGAGCTCTTCTTTTATGCCAGTGATTATTCTAGGAAATAAGGATCTAAAAGCAACTAAGATGGACAAAAATTCCTGCTTTCATGGATCTTACTTTCTAGTTAGGGGAAACACTCCATTAATACTTACCAAGTTTAATATTAGCTGGAAATGATCACCTGTGAAGAACTTTTTCTTTAGTTTTTATTTCCCTAGAACTTTCACTTCTACTTAATGTACTATTACATCTCTAATTATACTTTTTAACCAAAAAGGTTGCCTTTTATTAAGCTTCTGTTTATGTGACAGGAACTTTATATATTTTATCTCTGTTCTTCAAAAAACAAAATCAAAAAAACACTGCAAGTTTGGCCTTGTTATTTCTGTTTTATAGATAAGAAGATTGAGGCTTGGCATTGGTAAGCAAATTAACTTGATTTAATCATGGCACATAACTAGGAAATAGAGCTGGGATTCATGCCAAGGTCTGTCTATTGCTAAAGCCTAGATGTACTCTCTGTACTGTACCTTATTTCCAATTTCTTTCCATTTTGTCACGACAAGTTAACTTTTAACCTGTTTTTTTTTTTTTTCTTCTTTCCTGATAGCCACAATATGAGAACAGTTCACTCCAGGCTCCATTTTCCAATCAATCAATGTCCCATTCCCAGCAAGAGGAACTTGAACAAAAGCTTGCATCTACTGAGAAAGAGGTTTTGCAGCTCAATCAGTTTCTCAAACAAAGAATAAGCCAATTTAGTGAAGAGAAGAAGAAACTGGAGGAAAAGGTAGGTATTTTTAATAAAGTTGAATTAGGTCAATAACATTCCTTCAACATGTAATTATTTGTCATCTACTGTATTTCAGGTCTGTGTTATATACCAGGTTGTACACTTATATTAAAATGATTAGTTCTGTAGTAACTTTTGAGAAACCCTGTGCTGTCCACAAAAATCTAGGGATTTTCTTGAGGGATTAAAAATACTACAGTGTATTATTTCTTGCTAACGAGTAGTGAAACCTTTTTTGAGTTAGTTGCCTAAACTAAGATAAGATGTGACACAAATAACTTCTTTTCTTTTTTTGGGTCTTGTTTCTTTGTCATGTTGGGTATGAATGATTGGTAAATGAAATAAAGAGGGTGGTGTTTTGTTTTGTTTTTTATAAGCACATGACTTCATGTTATTTAAGCTGAAGCCCCTGATTCAGAACAAGTAATGAAAAGCCAAATATCTATATGTATGTAATATATCTATATATTTATTTTACCTTTTTGCCTTTATTAAAGTATTTTCATACTTCATCTTATTCCATTATACAGCATTAAAGATCAAGTAGGTTACCTGCTAGCCCTAATTTACTAAAGAAGCATAGTCCTTAAGCTGCTGACTTAGTTGCAGAACTGGTTTTAGATTTCTCTCTTGATATACCCAGTTTATTATTCTATTAACTAAACCTTCGATTCAAGTGATCTTGAAAAAGTCACCATGATTTCTGCAGGCATGTTTGGAATTATTAATAGAGAACACAATTGACATTGTTAGTTATATGTATCTATCTGTCTATATATATGTGTGTGAATTAAAATTTTGATCTTCCAAAAACTGACAAAAAATTTTACATGGTTTCTCTTTCTCAGCTATATGGTGTATTTTATCTTGGCTGACTTAAAAGTAACTTACATACCTGTTTGTTGTTTCTTTTCTGTATTTTGGGGGCTTCATACAATACCATAATGTGGAGGGGGCTAAGGAAATATTCATTGGTTATATAGATGTAGTAGGGATTAAAATATTTCTCACCTGAGATTTGTTACTTAAAAGATTGTGTGAAAACTAATGATGATTCAGGGGTGCCTGGCTGGCTCAGTTGGTAGAACATGCAACTCTTGATCTCATGAGTTCATGAGTTCGAGCTGCACATTGGGTGTGGAGCCTACTTTAAAAAAAAAAAAAAAGAAAATTGTGACGATTCAGTGGATATAATTTTTAAAATATATTTTTATGTTTTATCTAAATTCTTTTATTATTTTTGGTGTCCAGTGCTTAATAAATCAATTTATGTACTCACTACATATTTGACAGTTCCTACTTGGATATCTTAAAAACATTTCAAACTGTTCGTCCAAAACATAATTCTTAATTTGCCTTCCAAGTGCCCTCTTCGTCTTAAAACAAAATTTCTTCATTGTTCATTACTGAATATTCAGTTATTCATGCTGGGAATCTTATTAACACTGATTAAGCCTGTCTCCTAAATATGTAATAGAATCTGTCCAACATTACCAGACTGGTCTAAGTTATCATATCTTAGCAAAGCTTTTGTAAGAGTCTCTTCATTGGTGTCTCTGAATCCAGTCTTGCCCTGCCTGTCTGCTTTCCCTCTATCTCCAATCACTTTTTTTTTTTTTTTTTGTTTTTTTAATGCCATGTATTTTTTTTTATATTTTGAAAAATGAAGCATAATTTATATATAGTCAAATTATAAATCTCAGGTGTTCAGTTTGGTATTACTGATAATATATAGCAGTATAACTGCTATCTAAATTAAGACACAAAGCATCTCAATCACCAGGGGTACCTGGCTGGCTCATTCAGTAGAACATGTGACTCTTGATCTCAGGGTCATGAGTTTGAGCCCCATGATGGGCATAGAGTTTACTTAAAAAAACAAACACTTCAGTCACCCAAAAAGTTCCCTTGTGTCTTTTTTCTAGTCCAGTCTCCTTCCTCTTTCTGAAACACTATCACCATAGTTTAGTTTTGAAGCTTCTTGGACTTCATATAAATGGAGTCATACTATATATATTCTTTTGTGTTGGTCTTCTTTCACTTAATATCTTTGAGATTTATTCTCATTGTTAAATGTGTTCCTATCAGCTGCTGAGTTGCATTCCATTATATAGATAGATCACAATGTATCTACTCTCTTGTTAATGGATATTTGAATTGTTTTCATTTTGGGGAAATTATGAATAAGGCTGCAGTGAACATTCTTATACCAGACATTTTTTATTTCTCCTGGATAAATTCCTAAGAGTGGAATTTCTGAGTCATACATTTCATAGGGTAAATAACTTATAAGAAACTATCTGAATTCTGCACATTTAGTGACCTTTCTGGGTTGGCCCTGTGGGTTGGGGCACCCCGAGCCAGTCGTCTTGTGCTGAGATGCTTCAGAGCCTTATTAAAAATGCTTAGATTCCCATGAAGCCCAACTATACCCAAGTTCACCAAGAGATTTTGGGTAGGAATGACGTTGATGGGCTTAATCATTTATAAAATCAGGAGTGCTGATAAAGAAATGAAACTTGGAAGTCCTGTGCCTGCTTATTATTAACCAGCTTTACCTGGAATACACATCAGATGGAATGTCACCCTGGCTGTATATTTCAGTAAGCTCTATTAGATGGGAGTGTGGCACATCACTGTACACTTGTGAAAGTGCTCTTTCCTTTGTGGTATGAATAAATGTACCTGTGAGATGCAAAGAAAAGAAAAGAAAAAAAGAAACCTGAGTTCTCCTAGTGTTTGTATCATTTAACACTTCCCCTATCAGTGTATGAGAGCCAGTTGCTCCACGTTCTCCCGGCCATTCTTCATAGTGTGGAGGACTGACCTTTTTAAAAGGAAGATCCAGTCATTTCACTTACATTACCCAGCAATGCCATCTCGGTGTTGTCTTTAAAATAAGAATCAGGGGCACCTGGGTGGCTTAGTCGTTAAGCGTCTGCCTTCGGCTCAGGTCATGATCCCGGGGTCCTGGAATCGAGCCCCGCATCAGGCTCCCTGCTCAGCGGGAAGCCTGCTTCTCCCTCTCCCACTCCCCCTGCTTGTGTTCCCTCTCTCACTGTGTCTCTCTCTGTCAAATAAAATCTTAAAAAAATAAAATAAAATAAGAATCAAATTCTTCCCATGGCCAGAAAGACCCTGCATAAATACGTAACCTTAGGCTCTGTCAGCCTCCCTTGAGTACAGTGTGTCATGGTGCAGTGCTTGTAGTTGCTTACACAGGTCATGATTTGTTTCTGGTCTCAGAGTCTTGACACAGAGTTTCCTCTTGGCCTGATAAATACTTGACTGTCTTCTCCCACTACTCAGTCACCTATTTATTTTGTCAAGTCTCATCTTAAATATCTTTCTCCTCCAACCCCTCCTTTCATAAGTTTAGAGCATTTTATTCTTGTTTTTCCAGTGCTTAACACAATTTTGAATAATCATTGTGTTTTAATATTTCTCTTTAAGCTCCAGGATGGCAGGGACATATCTGTTTGTCACTGTAGCATATGTAGCACCAGCCATGGTGCCTGGCATATTGAATGAATGAATGAATGCATGAATGCTTTCAAGTGATTTTTGCCAAGAGGGAAGAAAAGAGAGTGAGATAAGCCCAGTAAAAGACCCTGGAAAGAATAATTAGAGATAATCAAAGATGTCAGAGGAGTGTATGATAGAGCAAATTCCTGAGATAAATAGGGAAAGGTTGATTACAGATGCCAAGATGGAGGAATTACTTTTGGAAAAGAGGAATAGTCTCTCTGTGGAGTTAGGCAGTTGAGAATGGAAATGTGTAGAACAGAAAAATTAAGAAGGAGGGTTGGTGTAGATAGCAGAGTTTGTGTCAGAGGCCGGGAGATAATTTGAATTCTTGAAGGGAGTATAGATGCTAGTAAATAGACTCATGGGTAATGCATCAACTGACCAGCATGTTAGGCCCACATGAGATTGGATTGCATTGTTTCCTTCTGCATTTCCTCTCTGTTATCCTGATCAAGACTGATACTATGACAGAAAAACATTTAATGTGATAATAACAATAGAATTTATACTGTTTGATAAGTTCTTTCTTGTATGTGCCAGACAGCATGTGAAGGTGCATTAGATACATTTTCTCATTTAATATTAACTAATCTTCACAAAAACCCTAAGGTGTAAATACTATACCCCCATTTTTAAAAATGAGCTAATTGAAGCTTGGAGAAAAGTTGAGTAATTTGTCTGGTTGCATGTAGGTAGAAACTGTTGCAAAGCTAGGAGTAAAATTCAAGACAGTTTAATTCTACAGCTGATGCTTTGCTTCTAATAATAATTTATTAAAAAAAAACTTGGAGGAAAACATTTTCTTAGTAATCTATTTTGTTCTAATAACTATTTAAAATGAAGAAAAATATATTCATTTGTAAACCTTTTCTGAAAACAGAGCCCTCCTATTACCTTCTAGGAATAATCTCAGTACTAAATAATATCTCCTCTAAAGGAAAAATTTAACCTTTTATAAATAGGGAATATTTATTAATGATTCATTTACCTGGAGGTAATTACTGGAGTTGATTTTAGTAATCAACATGTTAAACTTGAAAGTTACACACACACACACACACACACACACACACACACACACACACAAAGAGCTTCTCATCAATGAAGAGGGCTAAAAAAAAAACCCCAAGACCCAGTAATTATGTGTGATCAACTTATAGTCAACAAATAGCATAAATAGTATCCGGTTGGAGAGATTGGCAGAGATTTGTGTCAAAGGCAGCAAGCTTGGCCTGATAGCAAAAAAGACAGTTGACCAGCCAAAGAAAAACAAGAAAACCAGGACATCATTGCATAGTATAAGACCTCATGACTAACCTATTCCATTGGCTGCTTTTGGAGGACGTCATTGTGTCACACTTAAGACACTTAAAAAATTAAAAATAAATTAGGGAACCTTTAGTAAAAATAGGCTGGTTAGTTATTTCTGTAACTTACAGGGTCATCTGCTAAGGCAGGAGCAGGCTCTGTCAATGGGGAATCCAGGCACAGCTGGTTGCTAGAGAATTTATGGAAATCTGGTTGTGTGTAGTGTGGAAGAATTGAAAGAACACTGGCCTTTCAGTCAAATGATCTATATCTATATCTCACCTCTGTCTCAGTGACTTGTGGCTAGGTTACTTAAGATCTCTGGGCCTCATATTCAAAAAAGGAATTACATGTCTTTTTCGGAAAAATGTCTGTTCATATCCTTTGCTTAGTTTGTAATCATACTTGTTTTTTGGTGTTGAGTTGTATAAGTTTTTGTATATTTTGGATATTAACTCTTTATTAGGTATATCATTTGCAACAGACATATGAAAAGATGCTAAATATCACTAATCATCAGGGAAATTCAAATCAAAACCACAATATCACCTTACACCTGTCGGAACAGATAAAATCAAAAATGTAAGAAACAACAAGTGTTGGTGAGGAGAGAAAAAGCTCTTGTGCACTGTCTGTAGGAATGCAAATTGGTGCAGCCACTGTGGAAAACAGTATGAAGGCTCCTTAAAAAATAAAAATAGAATTACCATACGATCCAATAATTCCCCTACTGGGTATTTACCCAAAGAAAATGAAAACACTAATTCAAAAAGACATATGCACTCCCATGTTTATTGCAGCATTATTTAACAATAGCCAAGATATGGAAGCAGCCCAAGTGTTTATCAATAAATGAATGGATAAAGAAGATGTGTATGTAAACACCACCAGATATTCCTCAGCTGTAAAAAAGAATGAGATCTTGCTGTTTACAATAACACGGATGGACCTGGGGAGTATAATGCTAAATGAAATAAGTCAGAGAAAGACAAATACCACATGATTTCACTCATACATGGAATTTAAGAAACAAAACAAATGAACAAATAAAAAAGAGAAACCAAAAAAACAGACTCATCCAGAGAATAAACTGGTGGTTACCAGAGAGGCTGTGGGGGTTGGGGGGGGTGGTAAAATAGAGAAAGGGGATCAGGGGCACGCTTATCCTGGGGAGCACTGAGGAACGTATGGAATGGTTGAATTATTATATTGTACACCTGAAACTAAAATAGCACTGTATATTAATTATACTTCAGTGAAAAAAGAGAGAAGAAGGGGGGAAAGGGAATTGTATTATGTGGTTTTGCAGGTCATTATCAGGGTCAACAGTCTGTGAGTTCTGTTAGATCACAAATTGTCACACCAGCACACTGGCCTTTAATCCCGAGAAATCTCCAATAAATAATAGGATTTGTCAGTTTTACCAGCGTTGCTTCTTACCCAAGATAATAAATGGATCCTAATGTTATTGATGGAATGAATAGATAAAATGAGATGTGGTTTGACTGCGCAGACGCCGGCCGCGCTGTCTTCCAGCCCCAGCGCCAGCCGAATGAGGAGGCTCGGCGATGAGCGCGGCGGGAGCCGGAGAGGGCTGTCGCCGCCGGGCGCGGGTGTCCCGCCTGGTCTCCTTCAGCGCGACCCACAGCCTCCACAGCAAATCTCCGAGTAATGAAGAAAACTTGAAACTGTTTGGGAAATGCAACAATCTAAATGGCCATGGGCACAATTATAAAGTTGTGATGACGGTGCATGGAGAGATTGATCCTGTTACAGGAATGGTTATGAATTTGACTGACCTCAAAGAGTATATGGAGGAGGCAGTTATGAAGCCCCTTGATCATAAGAATTTGGATCTGGATGTGCCATACTTTGCAGATGTTGTAAGCACAACGGAAAATGTAGCTGTATATATCTGGGAAAACCTCCAGAAATTTCTTCCTCTGGGAGTTCTTTATAAAGTAAAAGTGTATGAAACTGACAATAATATAGTTGTCTATAAAGGAGAATAGCTTTTAGGGGTTAATACTGTAGAAAGACTAATTTCTTTCCATATTTGAAAAAGGTCTTTATCCCCTGGGACTATTAAGAAGTCGTCACACACTTGTTATGCCTCTACACTGTGTTCCGGAGTGCCCAATTGATTGAAACCGTTGTGTGTAAGACCTGTTGTGAATTCAAATCTATCTTAAAACCAAACTTGTAAAACATCCTGAGTATCATTTAGAGAGTCTTTTATTTATAGATTAAAAATCACTTCATTTTCAGTAAAATGTTGTGGTGTGGAATTTAAAAGTAAAATAAATCAATTTTTGTTTTTCCGTTAAAAAATGAGATGTGGTTTGTTTTTCTAATTGAAGTTGTTTTAATACAATTTGTTATACATTGGACTTGAAAGAAATTCAATAAGGTATGAAAGACACTATATTGTGCAAAGTGTTAGCTTTAATAAAATTTGGGAGAGTAAACCATTATACTACCAATTACTGGCCCTTATTTACCCTGGTGTATGTGCGAAAAGGCTGTAAAAATATTTTAGAACCCTGTAAGTTTCTAAATTTTGGAAGACTAGTAAGTTAAGGTGAATAAGAATCTGGAGTTTACTTTTTAGGTCACTATTTGTAGTACACACATTATTTATAATTGAGCTGAAACATTAAAGAACTTTGAATATATGATATGAAATTTAAAAATGATATTTTTCAAGTAGAAAGGTGAAAAAAATTAGTGCATAGATCTGAGGTTTTAGCCTACACAAATTGGGATTTACTAGAATCGTACTGTATGTATTCTATAGTAGGTGTTCAATTAACAAATTCCATCAATCCTAAAATGACATCAGTGGTACAGCACACCTTTTTTATATGTAATTTTGAGAAAGAAAATATGTTGCATGTTCAATTATGACATAATACCTTAACAGTAGTCTTCACTGGAGGTATGATTGATCTTACTAGTGCCCTTATTTCTTCCCAAGTATCTGGTAATTTTGGTAAGTTCTCCTGGCTTTGATTGTGTTTCTTGAGTGCATGATAAGCAATTTCTTAGCAAGTTAGTAACAAAACAGCTTTAATTACTTGTAGGTATCTTCCTTTCTTAAGTCACATAAAACATTTGGATGTAGCTTTGTAAAAAATAAGGAATTGGAGTCCTCTCTCCGGAAATGAGTATTTGCTTCACTGATTTTATAATTATACCCTGTGACTCTGTTTCTTTGTCTTTCTGGATACTCAGTAACTGTTTTCAACACCAAATTATAATGTAATGTTTTTAAGGTAATTTAAACATCATTTAAACTGAGCACATAGTTGCAACATGTACACACTGTTGAAATGACAGAGATAGGAATAGCTTTGACCAAGGGTGGACATGTGCTGGTGATAGAAACTATCATTACTGATAGCTGGTCCACTGCAGTGTGAAGGATGCCATCAATTGTAAAAGCAGACAAACACAAATTTCAAAACTCTTGACTTCAGTGATATGAAAATTTGTAAAAATGTGAATCTTAGAATTGATGAATTAATGTGAATCTTACCTGAGTTGGTGGTAGCCTTAACTATATCCTAGAACTGTTGGTTTTGTTATTATTATTTTTTTAATGCCACAAAGCTCCTGAAGATTCATCATCTTTTTCTTTAGCTTAAAACCAGAGATAGATATATCAGTAGCCTGAAAAAGAAATGCCAGAAGGAATCCGAACAAAACAAAGAAAAGCAGAGAAGAATCGAGACCTTGGAAAAGTATCTGGCTGATCTTCCAACTCTAGATGATGTACAGAGTCAGAGTCTACAGGTAACATGAACTAAAATGCTCATCTTTAAATAACATGAAAGCCTACTACGTTCTTAAGTTGACCCTTTGGAAATTTCATAATTTTTATAATTTAAAATTTTAGTTACGTATTTGGCTAATTATGTTAGATCTATGTGTTTAATTGCTGTTTTGAGGATTAACTTTAATCAGAACTTTGTTTACGGATGAGTTTGTCTTTCTTACTAATATATGATTACCTTCCTAAGAAACCTGTGTTAACTTTTTACTTAACATCTACTCTAAAAGGTAATTTCTAAACCAGTCTAACAGCCCCATTCCATACACACATGGGTGCACAACAGTTCTGACTTTACCCAGTATTCTCTGTGATCCACCAAAGCTCCACAAGACTTTTTTTTTTTTAACCATCTTTCCAGATATTTGATTTGTTTTCATTCTTCTTAACCTTTCCATAAATTCTTATACCTTAGTCTGTGGTCTCCATTCACTCCTCTGACCTCTTCTTACCATTTTTCTTTCTTAACAATACCTCACCAGAGTCTTTCTACCAACTCTGGTGAAGCTTGTCTTCTTGAAATCTTATTTATAAATCTGTTAAACCTATTCTTCAGTCTTTTCTCAGTTTTTCTCATTATGAAATTCTCAACCTCAGCACTATTGACATTCAAGGGTGGATAATTTTTTGTTCTGGGATTCTGTCCTGTGCATTAAAGGATCCTTAACAGCATTTCTGGCCTCTGCCTACTAGATGCCAATCGCACTGCTCCTGCCCTCCTCCCTCCCCCAAACCAAAAATGTCTATAAACATTTCCAAGTATCTCCTGGGGGAAGAAATCACTCTCAGTTGAGAATCATTGGTTTAATCCGTGGAGTGTCATTGTTGTACAGACTCTAGACCTAGAATGGATCCTCTGTCTATATTAATTTATAAATTACAAGACTAAGAGAGGATAATGTCAGAAAGGAACTAAAGAAGTACCACAGGAGTTTTTATGAGCAGGAACAGAGAGGAATATAGATTTAAAAACGTGTTCGTATCACTTTACACCCATTAGATTGACTTAAAAAAAATGGTGACAATGTGGAGAAATTAGAATCCTTTTGTACTATTGGTGGGAATGTAAAGGGGTATAGCCACTATGGAAAACCATGTTTCCTCAAAAAATTACCATCAATTTGCCTTCTGGGTAAAAGAATTGAAAGCAAAGTCTCAAACAGATGTTTGTACATGACCTATGCTCATAATAACATTCACAGTAGCCAAAAGGTGGAGGCAACCTAAGTTTCCACTGATGGGTGAATGGATAAATGTCACATATACATATAATTCAGATATAAAAAAGAATGAAATTCTGAAACATGGATAAACCTAAATACATTGTGCTAAGTGAAATAAGCCAAACACAAAAAGATAAATACTGTATGAAGTACCTAGAGTAGTCAAATTCATAGAGACAGAAGGTCAAAGTGTGTTTGCCGGAGGCTGAGGGCAGAGCTGGAAAGGGAGTTGTTAATGAGCATAGAGTTTGTTTTGCAAGATGAAAAGAGTTCTGGTGATTCGTTGAACAACAGTGTGAAAGTACTTAAATACTATGGAACTGTACATTTAAACATGGTTGAGATGGTAAATTTTGTTATGCATATTTTACCATAATTAAAAATAAAATTTAAAAAATACCCCCAAATTGAGATCATTTACCTTTCTCTCTCTGTCTTCTAGAAATTTCTTTTTTTGTTTTATTTTTTTTTAAGATTTTATTTATTTTAGAGAGAGTGAGAGTGAGCATGGAGGGGAGAGGCAGAGGGAGAAGAGAATCTTAAGCAGACTCCACACAAGTGCGGAGCCTGAGGCTGGGCTCAATCCCAGGATCCTGAGATCATGACCTAAACTGAAACCAAGAGTCGGTTGCTTAACTGACTGCACCACCCAGCCACCCCTGTCTTCTAGAAATTTCTGACCCCATTTTTCTCCATAATCTCATTCTCCTAGCTCCCATTACACACAAAAGAGGAAATAAAGTATTTTTAAATACTCTAGAGAAAGTATAGTGTGATTTTAACCACAAGACTGTTAATTGAGGACACTGTAACAGTTTCTAGTAGAAACACATTTAATATTCTGTGTGTTATGAATTCTCTTAGCTTCAGGTTCTAGAAGAAAAAAATAAGAATTTGCAAGAGACTCTCCTAGATATGGAAAAAAAACTTGAAGAGATCAAAAAACAGTATCAAGAAAAAGAGGCACAGCTAATATGCCAGAAAAAGAAAGAAAAGGAGTTGGTAACTACAGTTCAGAGGTAAGAAAACCTTTAGTAATTTTTTATGCTTACTTTTGTTGTTCATATTTCTCATAAAGCATTTCACTTAAAATGCATTAATTTTTAGTTATTACTATATTGTTATCTTAAAGATGTACTCTTAAAAACCGTAAGTATTACGTCATTGAAACAGGTTGTCTCAGCTGTGATTTCACATCTTAATGCAATAACCTGACATCTTGCCAAAGGTTTTAGATGAGAATGGTTAAAATCTACCCCCATCAAATAAAACCCCACCAATTGAAAACTGAAAGTATTAACACAGCCTGATGGCTTTGCCAAAAAATAGGTACAAATTCTAGATAGTAAAAAGGGCAGTCAGATACTCAAACCGCACTCCTTAATGTGATAGATTAAAGTGAAGTAATCGGCCCCCATTTTAACTTACTGCAGAGCAGCAGGTATGGCCATTTTGCCAAGTACCTTCCAGGTTTACTCATGTATCTTGCCTCATGGTACTCTTCTCTTTTAAATTAATACAGTTAGAATGACAGGGAATATCACGTGTTAGTACATTTAGCTAATGTGTTTAAGCTGGAAAATTAATACTGGATTCCTGAAAAACCTAGAGAACTGTGTTATATATGCATCTACATGTACTCTCTGTTTTATAAAAATTAAACCTTAATAAATGATCAACTATTAATAGATAAACTATCCAGAAGAATAAGACAATAAAGCAACAAAACTAAGTTTAAGAAATACTCTTCATGCTTTTACCAATTGTGTGTAATTCTAATCAAAATTCATCTGATAATTCCACGTTAATATTGCTTTACTACTTTGAAAGTTTTATATATGCCTCATCTACTGTTTCCTTAGATTTCAGTATAGAAAACCTCTGATTCTGGGACAGTTTAGTCTTTCAGCGTTTCTAATCTTAGCTGCAAAAAATTCATATACTTTTAACTTTACTTTTATTTTCACCTTTATTTTCTGCTTTCTTGTTCTTTAAATTTCCTTTCCATAACTCCATGTCTTATATTCTATTGTCTAGTCTCAAAACAGCTTCCTTACCTCCACTTACTCAACCATATATTCTTTTTCTTTCATCTTAGATGAAATGAGAAGAGGTAATGTATCTGTTCTGTTTTATGGGGCATTTTGATCACATCTCAAGCTGTGCCATTTTATGAACAGAATTGGAAACACCTGAAAATAATTTGTTTTGCTCCATTGTGTGCTTTTACATATTTAATATATTATACCTTCTCTTTTTTTTATTTAGATTTTCTCTTTCGTTAGGTTTTTAGAGAACATGGAGCCTAGTACTGTTGATTAGAAAGACTTAGTACCGTGCATTTCAGAATCCATGTTTCATTTCTTTACCTCAGTACTCTCTGATATGATAGCATCCCAGAAAATTTCTCTTGAATTCATATAGATGTGAAGGACCAAAGAAGGTCTTCTGTAATTCTTCAGTACCTACATGGTTCTGGTGTCACTTAACTGTGGAGGTTGGGGTGTTATTTCAGCTTCCTCAGCTATATGATAAAGTATTCCTTGGTTCCAGAAGAACTTCAGATGTACATGTGACTGTGAATTATATTACATTTATCTGTGCCTATATAATATTTCTAAGTTAATTGCTTTATGAATATATATAAGAACTTTTGGTATTTAAAAATCAGATTAAAGTTTTCCATTAGAAATAAAAATGGAAGCAAAATATGTGGATGGGGTCCCTAATAATGCAATAGTCGGTAGCTTCGCTATTCAAGAGATTACTTTTCTAAGTGAGCATGCTTCATAACATAAATGAGAATGTGTATGTGAAAGAAGACTTGTTTGGTATTTTTTCATTACAGAGTACACTGTTCCCTTCTCATAGCTGGTTCATTTTTTTAAAGACCTCAGTAGTTTTAATATAATTTATTTCTCTTGGAATGTTATAAATACATACAAGTAGTGTTTTGCCCCTGAATTGAGGGGAAAAAAACTTATTCTGAAATAGAAATGATGTATTTTTCACTTTTAGACTGAAAAAGCAAATACTTTTATGATAAGTAAAAACATTACAAAGCAGTACACTGCATTCATAATACATAAAAAACTTCTCTGGTGCCATTATTTATTAACATATTGGAAGCCCTTATTGTACCATGTTAAGACTGTCAGTTCTTTTTTTTTTAAAGACTCAATTCTTTATCCAGAATCTAGATATGGCATTTCTTTAACTTTTTTTTTTTTTTTGAAAGAGAGAGAAAGCACAAGAAAGCCATAGTATTTGAAAGAAGAAAGATAATGAAAATAAAACCTCAGGGGGCCTGGGTGGCTCAGTCGTTAAGCGTCTGCCTTCGGCTCAGGTCATGATGTCAGGGTCCTGGGATTGAGCCCCGCATCGGGCTCCTTGCTCAGCGGGAAGCCTGCTTCTCCCTCTCCCACTCCCCCTGCTTGTGTTCCCGCTCTCACTGTGTCTCTCTCTGTCAAATAAATAAATAAAAGCTTTAAAAAAAAAAAAAAGAAAAAAAAACCCCAACTATAGGAAGTCTGCAGCTCTTGAATATTATAATCTAGAGTAGAACTATTCCTAGGTGTCTGTCTGTTTTGATTTTGGTCATTATTGTTAATGGCGTAGTTCCTTTTAACCAAAACGTGACTGTTCTTTCTTTCTCAAGACTAACACCTTTTGATCTTTTATATATAACGTACCAGAAGGGCTTCCTTTTGTTGTTTCCTCTTCTGCATTGCAACTCTGTGCCATGAATAGCATGAGAAACTATTAGGTAAAGTAGTAAATAGATCGCTGCTCTTACCAATGAAGGAGAAATATAATTCTACTGGTTTTGGCCACAACTGTCCACATGGACAAACTTTTGCTAAGCTCAGAATGAAGGCAAAAGACACATGTCCTTATTCTTGGGTTCCCTAACGCGTTCATTGTAACCAAGGAACCCTTGCTTCTGGGGGAGGAGGAGAGAACAGGATTTAGGTTGCAGAGCTCACACTAGGGTCATGAGGAGCTTTGTTAGGGCCTAAGGAGGTCACATACTAAGCAACTCTTGATTCTCATCTCAGATCTGCCATTTCTGAAAAGGTGGTCAGCTTCCGTTATGTTTCTTACTTGCGTGACGTGTAGGTACTTGAGTGTATTCATGTAGGCAGTAGGTCTCGATTATTGCCTGATTAAAAAATACTGTTGACCCTAAGAAGGGACTTCATTTATGTTGAAGTCATCTACCAAAATCAGCACACAGAGTGGATTGTCTTTAATTGTCTTTCTAAAACATACAGCTTGCAGCAAAAAGTAGAAAGATGCCTTGAAGATGGAATTCGCCTTCCCATGTTGGATGCAAAACAGCTTCAGAATGAAAATGATAACCTGAGAGAACAAAATGAGAATGCTAGTAAGGTCAGTTCATGTCTTTGGTAATAAATGTGAAATCTGTATTATGTTGGATGATTGCATATAGATATATAAGTTATAGCTATTTTATTTTATATTTTTGGTAATAATAGCTTAGTTTGAACTTTTTATTTGGAAAAAAAGTGACAATTTAAGTAAATTTAAATAATTTAAATTTTCATAAAAGCCAAACTAAGGAAATTATATTCTTAGCAAAACAAAAGGATATCTTTTCCTTCCTAAATTATTGAATGTCTGTTTCAAAGTTATTTTTATAAATTGCAGAGTTTTATCAAGAACCAGAGGAAGACTTTTGCAGTTTTATGTATGTGTGATCTAAATCATATGTCTGTTTAAAGGATACTTGGTATGAATACTTTTGTAAAAAAAAAAAAACCGTGATTTTTAAAAGATAAATTCATTATTTCCTGTGCTTTTGTTTTCTTGAAATATTGGTACTTTTAAAAAGCAATGGAAAAAATTTTGATTCACACTGATATATTTCCTGTGTTTTAGATAATAGATAGCCAACAAGATGAGATTGAAAGAATGATTTTAGAAATTCAGGTAAGGAATGTTTTGTGCGTATTTTAATTTAACTGTATGCTAATTTACTCTTAATGGCTGTATAACCTAAAAAATACTAATGCATATATATATTTATATGAAAAGATTAATAGCACTTGAAGTTACAAATTCTTTAATATTAATCTTTTACATTTTTAGAATGAAAATGCTACTTGTTAAATCAGTTATTCAAAAAATCTTGAAATTGTTCTCTTTTCCTTACCTCACCTGTTTTTAACTGGGTGTAGTCTCCTACTGAGGGCACATTTGGTTAAGGTCATCAGTGATCTACTTATTAAAGACAATGGACTGTTTTTAGTCCATTGTGATTGGCCAACACTTCTCTTGTTCCTAATAATTCTATGTATTAATTCTTTGTATGTTATCCAAGTATAACATGTTGTTTTCATATTTGTGTTTTTACCTCCTGCTTAGTTTCTTAAGAGGAGAGATTATGGTAGATCATATGGGTATCTAGAGCTTAGAGTGCCTAATTCATAATGTGCAACTAGAATTTGTGGATTAAATGTGTTTTCATTTTTTTTATTAACTTGCCAGATACTTACTGAGCACCTATATGTGTGCCAGGCACTGTTTTTGGCACTGGAGATTCATCAGTGAACACAGCAAGTCTTTAGCCATTCTAGTGGGGTGAGATGGACAAAATGAAGATACAATGTCAAGGAATGATATGTAGTATTAAAAAAGTAGGGTAGAGAGCAATGACAGACAGTGCTTCATTAAATACAGTGGTCATGAAGTTTTTACTGGGGAAGTAATATCTGAACAGAGATCTGGATGAAGATAACCAAGGGAAGGGCATTCCAGGCAAAGAGAGTCACCATTGCCCTGGGGTGCCTGGTGTACTCCAAGACCAGCAAGAAGGCTGCTAGTCTGAAGTACATGATGGTGAGGTAGAGTGGTGAAAGGTGAGGTGGAAAGTAGCCTGGGGCTAGATCACATAGGGGTAGATGTCTTTGTATTTTATTCTGTGTATGATGGAAAGCCACTGGACATATTTTGCTGAATAATTTTCTTATTTTTATACCTCCTAAAATACCTTCCATTTTTAGGAAGTAAAAAATAAGTGGTTTAAGTGTCAGAATTATAGACAGTCTGCTTTGATTGTCTTTTGGCCATATTCAATGATTTATCATTTTAATCAAATACTAGGCCAGTTCACCAAGTGTGTGGGCCTGCTGTATTGGTTCATGGAGGTTATACTCTTTAATCTGTATTCCTATAGACATAACTTCAGTTGTTCTACAAGCCATTTGAATCACAAAATGGTTAAGTTCCCTCAGCAATTATTATCTGACTCATTATAGACCATAAAAAAAGGAATTTATATTTCACTTGGTAACATTTTTCGAGAAGTCATTCAAATAAAAGTTATCTCAATCCAAATTAAGGACAGTCAGCATTGTCCTTTGGCACTGAAATTTTGGTGGATAAGACTTGCAAGATTTTATTAATTTATCACATACTATCTCTCACATTATAGATTATCAGGATATATTTGTATCAATTGAAATGTGCCTTTTTCGTATTTATGGTGGCATCTTAATAAAATTTACTCTTACACACCAACCATGTCTTTTAGTCACACTTGAATATGTCATGACCATATATAAATATATAGAATATGTAATTTATATGCCATTCTATTCTTTGATTTTAAATGTTTGCATAAACATTTCAAATTAAAAAATTTCAAATTAAACTCATTAATTCTGTTGTCATGTCTTAAAGCAATGGGTATCTAAGTCATTCTGGCTGTCTATGTAGGCTATACATCTAGTATATGGTTTGCTAACAGAGCAGGTAGCAAATGTTAATAACTGGCCATATTAGCTATATTTATCAAGATATTATTTGAATAGAAAATTATAGATGGAAACAAAAATGCCTAAAATGGTAAGAAAATTTTTTGCTTAATGTTCCTTGTTAAAACTTTTTATTTCTTGGCCCTTCACAGTTAAAAAAAGCCAGGTTTTTTTACGTGGTTGGTTGTGATGAATATAAAAGATGTGTACTCTGTAAACATCTGAAAATATTGCCTATTCTAAAAAAATGGTTACCAATTTTTTTACCTAGCATTGGAAACCACAGAGAGAATCCTAAAGGGAACACTTTGGTTTGAAAAAGTGTTCTTGTTGTTTTGTACCACAGTTAATGGGCTTATTATCAAGTCCATACATATAATAGAGCAGTTCCCTTCAATTACTAATTATTTAAAGCTGCCTAGTTTTTCCCCCCATCTGCTTAAATAAGGAATGGCCAGCCTTACTCCTCTGTAGATTATGATGTCCTTCCTATATGCTATAGCTCTGTTTTTAATTTCTTCAAATTCCTTTGCATAGCCAAAACAACACAAGATACCTTATAATGAGTGATAGCAGAGAGCTTTCCAACATTTTTTAACATGAGGTATGCATTTTAGCTGTCAGTACAGTATTAAACTTACTGTAAAATTTCACTATTACAGTTTGCATATTCTTTGTTCCTCCACACTGCCAGGAAGTTGTTCCATTTTAGAAGGTTTAATAGACAAAACAATTGTAGTATTATTAGAATATTTTTTTTAAGATTTTATTTATTTGACAGAGAGAGACAGTGAGAGAGGGAACACAAGCAGGGGGCGTGGGAGAAGGAGAAGCCAGCTTCCCGCTGAGCAGGGAGCCCGATGTGGGACTCGATCCCAGGACCCTGGGATCATGACCTGAGCCGAAGGCAGACTCCTAACGACTGAGCCACCCAGATGCCCCGTATTATTAGAATTTTCACTGCTTATGTCCCTGCAAACTATTGAGAAGACCAAATTTGTTCAAAGTTCATTTGGTTGACTTTTGGAGTATTGCATTGCCTTGGGTATAAGCAAGTTATTCTTAAAGTTTACGTTTTGTGACTTAAGAAAAAAAAATAAGATCCCTTGTCGTGTTCATTTTATGTCCAATTTATAGGAGATAAAAATAAGGCATTATTCAGAAGGAAAGTGCTATATTTAAAATACAACTGTGGCTTACCACCCTTGTACCAGAAGTCAAATAAATATATACCTGATTTAGGTCAAGGGCAGATTTATTGGTTTACAACTCTGGAAGTTGGGGAGTCTTCTGGTTATGTTGTCTTTGTTGTTGAATATAGAAAAGTAGTACTTCATGTAAAAGTATACACTGATTTTGAAATTGAGTTCAGTGCTATAAAAATACAGATTTATCTACTGTTTTGTTCACCTGAGAAGAGGACATTGTTAACTGGCATGAATAACTTGTTTGTTCATTGATCCTTTAGAAATAATGCCTGTGTTTACATTTACGAAACCAGTATAGCTAAACTGACTTCTTCTCCTACAGGTTTTTCTTCTGTCAGTATACAATATAAAAAGACATTTTGCGATAGAACATTCCCCATCATTTCCATAAATGTGGCTTCTGTCAGAATGTGAATGAGTTCTTCATTGGACATTGCCTTCCTTCCTATTTGTTCCTTAAAAGCATATTTTAGTTACATAATCCTGTTTCCAGTGAGCTGTTATCTTTGTATGTAGCCATTATAAGCTTTTGGCAGAGGAGATACAGAGTAAAAAAGTTTATGAGGTGCATTCTGTTTTCCCTAACATACTAAAATTGTTTCCTTCTTGAAAGAACTTTTGCATTTAAATGGCCTGAGTTGACAGCTATCAATGAATGATCATAATGTCATAAAATACACAATGATGCTTTAAAAGTCATTAAGACTGTTCACTTTCAAAGCGTGATTAGAAACCTCCAATCTCAAAACTGTAACAGTCTGTTCTATTTATAACACTTGAAGATATGTTTTCATAGCCTCCAAAGATTTTATTCCAATTTTTAGCAAGTCTCTCTTAAAGCCTTCATCCAGCAGGTTTTCTCAGTAGAAATTGTGAGAAAATGAATCATAAGCCATTAAAATGTCTTGTAAGTAAAATTTAACTTTGCTTTAACCTAAATAAGTTGATTTAATGTTTTCACATTATTATTGTGTGATGTTTATTTCCTATTTTTGTTATCTTAGTTTTGTGATGTGTCCTGACATGTTCGTTCTTAGTTTTTTTTAATTTTTAAAAGTTTTACCTTTGTGAAATTGTTTTATAATGCATGAAAACCTAAAAATATTCTTATCAGAAATTAATAATTTTTGAAAGAACCTAGCAGCCAAAAAAAGGTCTTCTATCAAAGGAAAAGTAACTTTTTTAAAAATGAGCTTTCTCTCCAGTGTTTGTATTTATAAGGAGAAGTCTTTAATGTACATGTAGGCCTGTTATATTCACAGTATAGTTGTTGCTTAATTAAAATGTTAGAAAATATATATAAAAGGTGGATTTAACTTCTGAAAAGTTAGTTCTTTGTGTCTGAGGTGGGGAATTCAGAGGCAGGAAAGGGAGTCAGCCCAGTTGAATTAAGAAAGAATGTTCTGGAGTATGTTATCTGCCATGAATTGTCACCAAACCTGTATGAACATTTAAAGTATTTGGGATGCTTTTTAAAATACAAGTTTCTGGGCCCAGTTGTGAACCTGATGACTCAGTATCTCTGGCATGACACTTGAAATATACATTATTAACAAGTTCTCCAGGCAGTTCTTCCTTAGCCTGGCAGTATCCTCATTCTGGAGCCATTGGGAAGTGCCATCAGGGTCCTCAGGGGGCTCATTCACCAAAAGTGGGAATTGACTGGGAAGACTGAGATTTAAGAGAAAAAAAAGGGGGAGGAAGTAGTTCTGAGAAACCTGGGTGTGTTCCTGACACATCTAAACTGTTTTACATTGTGCTGATTTTTAAATAACAGCTCTGTTGAGATACAACTCACATACCCTGCAATTCACACATTTAAAGTATATAATTCAGTAATTTTTAGTATACTCAGATATATGGAACTAAATCCACAGTCAATTCTGGAACCTTTTTATCACCTCATAAACCCCTTACCCTTTAGCTTTAGAATTCCCTTGAACCCTATTCTCTCTCCATCCGTAAGCAATCACTAATCTACTTCCTGTCTCTACAGATATGCCTATTCTAGACATCTTGTATAATATGTGATCTTCCGTGACTCTTTCTCTGACCACACCATCAGTTAAGCTCCATCAATTGCCAACTGATTATTCTGTTGCTTTCAGTGATGCCCTGTGGTATAAATTGCTTCACAGACTGATGTGTTCTGGTTCCTCTGAAGGAAAAACTCCTTAGGTTAATGTTTGAGATTTTTTTCTGTTCCCGAGAGTGCTTTTCCCAGGTGTCCCTTTCACTTTTTCTCTCTAGGAATCTAGCCAGCCAGTAGGTTAGCCTGTACCTTCAGTGAATCTTAACACTTTCTTCCCAACTGCTTTTTGCCACAACCTCTACTATTTTTGTTTTTGTTTTTTTATAAAGTATAAATTAATTTTTTATTTAAATTTAATTAACATATACTGTATTATTAGTTTCAGAGGTACAATTTAGTGATTCATCAGTTGCGTACAACACCCAGTGCTCATTACTTCAAGTGCCCTCCTCAATGCCCATCACCTTAATGCCCTTACCCCATCCTCCCACCCACCTCCCCTCCAGCAACCCTGTTTGTTTCTAGAGTTAAGAGTCTCCTATGGTTTGCCTCCCTCTCTGTTTTCATCTTTATTTTTCCTTGCCTTCCCCTGTGTTCTTCAGGTTTTTTTTCTGAAATTCCACCGATGAATAAAAGCATTGGTATTTGTCTTTCTCTGACTTATCTTGCTTAGCATAATACTCTCTAGTTCCATTCACGTCATTGCAAAATGGCAAGATTTCATTCTTTTTGATGGCTTAGTAGTATTCCATTATTGTATGTATGTGTGTATCTTCTTTATCCATCTGTCGATGGAAATCTGGGCTCTTTCCATAGTTTGGCTATTGTGGACACTGCTGCTGTAAACATTGGGGTGCAGGTGCCCTTTCAAATCACTATGTTTGTATCCTTTGGGTAAATGCCTAGGAGTGCAATTGCTGGGTCGTAAGGTAGCTCTATTTTTAACTTTTTGAGGAATCTCTGTACTGTTTTCAGAGTGGCTGCACTGGTTTGCATTCCTACCAACAGTGTTAAGAGGGTTCCCCTTTCTCCACATCCTCACCATGATCCATTGTTTCCTGAGTTGTTAATTTTAGCCATTCTGACCAGTGTGAGATGGTATCTCATTGTGGTTTTGATTTGTATTTCCCTGATGCCAAGTGATGTTGAGCATTTTTTTCATGTGTCTGTTGACCATTTGTGTGTATTCTTTGGAGAAATGTCTGTTCATGTCTTCTGCCCATTTCTTGACTGAATTTTTTGGTTTTTGGGTGTTGAATTTGATAAGTTCTTTATAGGTTTTGGATAGTAGCCCTTTATCTGACAAGACATTCGCAAATATCTTCTTCCATTCCGTAGGTTTCCTTTTAGTTTTGTTGACTGTTTCCTTTGCTGTGTGAAAGCTTTTTATCTTGATGAAGTCCCAATAGTTCATTTTTTCTTTTTTTCTTTGCCTTTGGAGACATGTCTAGCAAGTTGTTTCAGCTGAAGTCAAAAAGGTTGCTGCCTGTGTTCTCTAGAATTTTGATGGATTCCTGTCTCACATTTAGGTCATTCATCCATTTTCAGTTTATTTTTGTATATGATGTAAGAAAGTGGCCCAGGCTCATTCTTCTGCAGGCAGCTGTCCAATTTTCCCAACATTTGTTGAAGAGACTATCTTTTTTTTCCATTAAATATTCTTTCCTGCTTTGTTAAAGATTAGTTGACCTTAGAGTTGAGGGTCTTTCTGGGTACTCTATTCTGTTCCATTGATTTGTATGTCTGTTTTTGTCCCAATACCATACTGTCTTTGTGATTACAGCTTTGTAATAGAGCTTCAAGTCCAGAATTGTGATGCTACCAGCTTTGGTTTTCTTTTTCAACATTCCTCTGGCTATTTGGGGTCTTTTCTTGTTCCATACAAATTTTAGTATTATTTGTTCCAGCTCTGTGAAAAATGTTGATGGTATTTTGATAGACCTCTTCAGCTTTTGCTAGTGCCCTAAGGCTTGAACTTCACAGTCTGTTGCAGATGAATTCAGGTCCTTTATTTTATTTTATTTTTTTAGTTTAATTTTATTTTATTATGTTAGTTACTATACAATGCATCATTAGTTTTTGATGTGGTGATCCACGATCCATTGTTTTCGTATAACACCCAGTGCTCCATGCAGTAATACCCATCAGGGGGCTAACCAATCCCCCCTCCCCCCTCCCTCTAAAACCCTGTTTGTTTCTCAGAGTCCATAGTCTCTCATGGTTCATCTCTCCCTCTGACATCCCCCCCTTCATTTTTCCCTTCCTTCTCCTAATGCTATCCCTTATGTTCCACAAATAAGTGAAACCATATGGTAATTGACTTTCTCTGCTTGACTTATTTCACTTAGTATCATCTCCTCCAGTCCCATCCATGTCAATGTAAAAGTTGGGTATTCATCCTTTCTGATGGCTGAGTAATATTCCATTGTATATATGGACCACATCTTCTTTATCCATTCATCCGTTGAAGGGCATCTCGGCTCCTTCCACAGTTTGGCTATTGCAGACATTGCTGCTATGAACATTGGGGTGCATATGGCCCTTCTTTTCACTACATCTGTGCCTTTGGGGAGTGCAATTGCTAGGTCATAGGGTGGCTCTATTGTAGTATGTTTCATTCTTTTCTCTGCAGACTCGCTTCCTTTATTCTTTAGCTTACATGAGAAAATATAGCTGCCCTGCAACCCCTAAGTTCTATAGTTCATTTCCAGTCACACAGAGAGAGACTCATAGACTCTGGGTACCAGTTCCTCAAGTTTGGTCAAATGTTCACTCAGCCCAATCCAGTGAGCTGTGCCCCAAGAGATGCAAAATCTTTACAAATATGATGCTTATGACTTATGGGATTTTTGAATAGGCAGACACCACAAATGTCTGCATACACACTGCATAATTTTCACAATACCTTACAAGGTTGGAAATTCTTTCGGATGAATTTGGAACCCTGAAAGGTTAAATAATATACCCATGGTTGCACAGCATGTAAGCTGTGGACCCAGAACCTAGTTTTGTCTGACTACAAAATCTTATGCTGGGGGCACCTGGGTGGCTCAGTCATTAAGTGTCTGCCTTCAGCTCAGGTCATGGTCCCAGGATCCTGAGATCGAGCCCTGCATCGGGCTCCCTGCTCCACGGGAAGCCTGCTTCTCCCTCTCCCACTCCCCCTGCTTGTGTTCCCTCCGTCGCTGTCTCTCTCTGCCAAATAAAATCTTAAAAAAAAAAAAAAAAATCTTAAGCTGTTACTATTAACTGTATACACTTTTTTTTACCTGTGAACTTATTTTTTATTGATATACAATTGACTGTAACATTATATTAGTTTCCAGTGTACAATCTAATGATTTGATATTTTATATATTGTGAAATGATCACAATAAGTCTAGTTTATACCCATCACCATATAGTTACAGTTTTTGTGTGTGTGTGTGTGTGTGTGTGTGTGTGTGATAAAACTTTTAAGATCTACTTTTTCAGCAATTTTCAAATATACAATACAGTATTAACTGTAGATACCATGCCTGATAGTACATCCCCAGGGCTTATTTTATAACTGAAAGTTTATACCTTTTGACCCCCTTCATTCATCCTTTCCCCCCACCCACCCACCTCTGGCAACCACTAATCCATTCTGTTATCTCTGAGGGTTTTTGTTTGTCTGTCTGTTTTGATTTCACAGGTGAGATCACATGGCATTTGCCTTTCTCTGTCTCACTTAGCATAACGCCCCCAGGGTCCATCCACATTGTTGCAAGTTGCAAGATTTCCTTCTTTTATATTGCTGAGTAATATTCCATTGGGTTCATTGGATTTGGAACTTTCTTGGTTTCCTGGATCTTGATGTCTGCTTCCTTCCCCAGGTTAGGGAAATTTTCAGCCATTGTTTCTTCAGATGAGTTTTCTGCTCCTTTCTCACTCTCCTCCTTTTGGGGCCCTTATAATGCGAATATTGATTTGCTTGGTATTGTCCTTTCAGTCCCTTAAGCTATCTTCATTCTTCCACTTTTTGCTGCTCTGATTGAATCAACCTTGTCTTTGAGTTCAGGGATCCATTCTTTTTTTTTTTTTTAAGATTTATTATTATTATTATTTATTTATTTGACACAGAGAGAGAGACAGCAAGAGAGGGAACACAAGCAGGGGGAGTGGAAGAGGGAGAAGCAGGCTTCCCGCTGAGCAGGGAGCCCGATGTGGGGCTTGATCCCAGGACTCCAGGATCATGACCTGACTGGAAGGCAGACGCTTAATGACTGAGCCACCCAGGCGCCCCAGGGATCCATTCTTTTGCTTCATCCAGTCTGCTATAGACCCGTCTATTATGTTTTTCAGTTCAGTTATTATACTCTTCAGCTCTGTGACTTCTGCTTGGTACTTTCTTATAGTTTCTATTTGTTGAAACTCTGACTTTGTTCATGCATTGTTTTGCTGACCTTGGTGAGCATCATTATTACTGCTATTTTGAACTCACTTATCTCTGTTTCATTAAGATCTTTTTTTGAGATTTTATCTTTTTCTTTCATTTAGAACGTACTCCTCTGTTTTTTAAATTTTTTTTTTTTTTACTCTTCTGTGTTTGTTTCTATGCATTAAACAGCCCCCTCTCCCAGTCTTGATGGAGTGGCCTCAAGTAGGAGATGAACTTTCTTAACTACTTTTTTTAAAAGGTGTTGAGAGACAGTATCCCTAAATTTCATTCAAAGAATCCATCCCCCCTCCCTGAAAAAAAAAGAATGTGTTCCCCTTGTTAATGCTTTCTAGATGCCATTATTACCTTACCTGTTAAGTGTGCGTGTTCTTTATTGCTATTTCTAATGCTAGTAGCACTTTTATCTTAACCTTTGTTATAGTTACATTATTTCAAGAATAGTGTATTTGTACTAATAGAATCATAACAGTATGGAACTTTTCATCTGTTCATCTTTAAATTTAAATAAACTTAAAAGTGATTGACTTTACCTACTTTCTAGATCATTGAAATATGTACAATAAAATTTTAGCCAAAAAAATTTCAGAAGAACTTTTTTAAAAAAGTTTTTTGTTGTTCTCTTGTTTGATTTATTTAACTAGACACAATAAATTTAACACCTGTAGCACAAATCCTTTTATAATAAAGATAAAGGCAGGTTAGTAGTCTAGTATATAAAAATTGGAGAAAGTACCTTATTTAGAAATTCTTCTATCTTATAATTTAGTGATAAGTTTAATTTCATTTGTGATATTTAAGTTAAAGTTTATTTTGAAGACATGTAAAATGTTTTTGAAAAATTGTATCATATTTCCACAAAGGGGGTTTGTTTCTTTGCTAGAATTCTCTACCAGTACTTGTCTTAGGGATCTTACCCAGTCTCACGGCTTTACGTATAATGTGTGTGCTCGCTCCTCCCTAACTTCTTCCAGCTCATAATTCTTTCCTGACCTTATGACTTGTATATCCAGCTGCCTACTCCACAGCACCACTTGACATATCAGACAGACATAATATGTCCAAATTGAATTTCTCACTCTCCCCAAACAGAAAATAGTAAAACCTACTCTACCCTCCATGTCTTCCTTCTTTATTAGTGGCCATCTCTCCTTCCATTTGCTCAGTCCAGAAACGTTAGACTTATCCTTGATTCTCTCCTGCCTCACATTTGTGAACAAATCTTACTACCTTCAAAATATATCTAGCATCTGACTCGTTCTCCCAACCTCTGTTGTGTTTCTACCCTGGTCCACCCCATCTTTTTTCTTTATATTGATGATTTCTGCCTGCTTCCATCCTTGCTTGCCTACAGTCTATTCTCATTAGCCTGAGGGACCTATCAAACAAAAACCAGATCATTATGTCTTCTCAGAACCTTTCAGTGGTTCCTCATTTCTTCCAAAGTAAAAATCAAAGTTTTTACACTGGCTCATGAGGCCTTACACAATCTGTTCTCTATACCGCCCGCCTTCTCTGACTTCATCTTTTTCTATTTTCTGCCACCCCAGCTCTCTTGCCTTTTCTCAAACACAGAAGACACCATCTGCCTCAGAACTTTTGCACTGACTGAAACACTCTGTAGATATCTTACAAGATGTAATCTTTCACCTCCTTCAAGACATTGCTCAAATGTCACCTTTTTCCATGAGCCTGTACTTTACCCCATTTGAGATCCATCCTCTCCCTTGCCATGCTCTATTTGTTCTCCAAAGAGCTAGTCACATTCTAATATATAATACTATGTAACTTACATATCTATTGTATTTTCCTTGATCTTTACCTCCTAGTAAAAGTAACAAAAGGACCAGCAGTTTTGACTTTTTTTCACTGATGCATTGTCCAGTGCACAGACTGTGCTTGGCTATAATTTTTGCTCAATGAATAATTGCATGAATTTTTTATGAAACTCGTGTGTGTATGCATGCACACATGCATGTGCATGTATGGGGGGTTCTGTGTGTTTATATAGTAAAATAATATAAGTTTTCAATCAAAATATTTTCTCTTAAATTGGGTTTGGGAAGTATAAAATTGTTGACTAAGGCACATCTATCTTTCCTTCATTTGAGCTATTTTGTATATGGGACAAAAGACAGCAATTTCTAGATATTTAGATCAAAGCAACAAATGTTTTTAAAACCATTTTTCAACTTCAAGAATGATTGTGATAAATATCTGTGGGTTAGTAACTTAGGATTTTTTAAAAACATGATTATTAACTGGAAATTTAAAGAGATAATATAGACATCTGAAAATTAAAATTTTTAATTTTAGTAATCCCATTCTAAGCTTCATAGAAATTTTCCTTTCTTTTTTTCTTAAACTTTAAACATAGGCTTTTTCATACAATTTAGAATAAAGAAATAATCTTTTAGGTGGAATGTTGTGTCAGACAACTATGGCACTCATACCCTCGTACTATTCTAGAAATTGTACAGCATATGGAACTTTTAGGATAAGCTTATCTGTGAACTGCTTCCCCTAGTAAAGAACTAATTTGTAAGTACCCTTGTACCCAACCAACATAACATCTTAAGCTTGATGTATTTCCCAAATCTAAATCCAAATTTTTTCCTGTGACAAACAGCACTACTGCCAGACATTTCTGATTTATTCTGATGGAGAAAATTTCCTGTTTCTTCACTGATTTAAATTTAGTCCTATATACAAACATTTGCTAGCTAATTATTAGTCACATTCATTATGACTCTGAATTGGTAAAAATATAAAACACTAGAATTTTCTAAAGAATTCTATTATAGCATTGTGAAAATACCTCTCAGGGTCAGTTTTCATTGTTAAAATGTTAGATTTAGAGTAGTTAATCTGTGGTGCCTTTTTTCCACAGTTCTGATAAAATGAATAGTCACAAATGTTAAGAAAATTTAGGATGAATTCTAGATTCCAGTCAATCATGTTGTGCCAGTATGCATAGATCTTCAACTAGATGAATAAATCCCTATATATCCTTTAGTCAAATAGGGTTTTTTGATTTATCACATGCAGTTACAAAGGAATTTCAGAATCCAGAAATATACATACTCAGAAAGCCCACGTGACTTCGTGCTATGAGATTAAATTTTGTGGAGTATGAAGTTTACCCTGGAAGGAAATATATACTTCTTATAGAGCTTAATTCATTTGTATCCAACTTGCAAGTTATTAAATGTAAAGTTTTTTATAGAGTTTAACAAACAAATGCAAGAGCTACTTGGTTGAATATCTGTTTCTGAGAAAACTGCTTTGTATTTACAGTCTTATCTCAACCCATGGTGACAGCTATCTTCTCTTATTCCAGGGAGAGATAATGTGAGGGGGGCGGGAAACCTTCCTAGTGGAGTGTGTGCTATTTCGGTAGTCAGCATTCTGAAGTAGTTTCAGAATTAAGACTAAATAAACACTACATCAAAAACTAATGATGTACTGTATGGTGACATAACATAACATAATAAAATAAAATTTAAAATAAATACAGTCCTGAGGGGGAAATAAAAGAAATCTCTTGTTATATGTTTATTGATCTTGTGATTTCACAAAAGGAAAAAATGTTGATTGAAACACCTAGAAATCACTGATAACTACAGAGTTTATGACAAGTTTTTCTTTGGTGTGTAGCTGAAAACCAGACTTAAGAGCTGAAATAACCCAAGTACTCAAGATATCCTGTATACTGCTTTGGTGCACTCAGGATTTTCTTACAGTAGTATCTTGTTCTGGATAATTTGTAATTTTATAATAGAGTTGAGAGATTCATTTATTAAAGTTTCATAATAAACCTTTGGCCCAAATTCAGCATCATAACTACTGCTTGGAATACCATACACTGAGAGAAGTGTGTTTCAAATGATAGAAAATGTGGGGATGGTCTTACAATCTTACTGTGTTTTGTCTTATTAACCATAAGAAAAAAAGGGGGAAGTATAGATTTGCTAATACACTCTGAAGGCATAAACAAAAAAATTAATAAAATAAAAACTGTTTGTAACATAGCATTAAAGAGCAGCTTAACATGTTTTTCCCAGATTAAAAACTTTCTTGGTAAAGGTGGATATTTGTTTTTCCCTCTGCTGACATCCACTCTAGAGAAATATGGGTTGATTTGAAAGTGAAGGCTTCATCTTCCAAGGGGTAGGGAGGACAGATCCAAAGTATTCAGAGCCCATATTCCTGGTAACCTCTCTGCATTTAGCTTTTAGCATTAACAACATGCTTTGCTTCCCAATTCTCCCTGTTCTAGTCTATGCAAGGGAAACTTTCTAAAGAAAAATCAACTACTCAAAAGATGATGGAAGAGCTGGAAAAGAAAGAAAGAAACCTACAGAGATTAACAAAAACACTGCTTGATGTGAGTAGAAGAAATTCAAATTGTTTTCAAAGAACGATACAGTACTTATTTAAGTTAAAGCAGATACTTATTTTGTACATATTCATAGAACATTTTTTAGTTGAAGACTTGATTTTGGTATGCCAATTAAATCCATTAGGTTTCTTACAAAATTATAATTAAAAGGCAAACTTTTATTTTCCTTATGTCTCAGAATATAATTTCACAGACTTAACTGCAACACAGTCAAATATTATATAGAGATTAGGTCCCAGAGTAATTCAGTAAAGCATAAATTGAATATAAATAAAATTACCTTTGGAAATCCTTAAGGAAGTTGCAATGTTGACACTTCCATCATTGGAACAGGTCACACTTTCTTCATTTAATTACAAGATGACACACTTGACTTGCATTTAAGGATATGTTTTACAAAAAAAAAAAATTACTTATGATAGTTTTTTAACTCTCATCATGACATTTTGCCTCTAAATACCCAAATGCATCTCCAAAAATTAGGGACATTTCTCATATAACTGTACCACCGTTGTCAAACCCAGTAAGAATAATATTCCTCGATATTTGATGATACCTAGTCTGTACCAAAATTTCCCCACTTCTTTCCCAGATGCTTTTTATGACCGTTGAAACCAACATTCAATCAAAGACCATTAAGTTGGGTTTCATTTTGTCGTAAAGTTTCTCACTTTTTCCATGTTAGTGACTTGTTGACAAATCTGGGCCTGTTGTCTTAAAGACTTATAGATAATCAGGCCTTCTAGATGTGCCTGATTGCTTTCTTATGGTGTCATTTATCTTGTTATCTACCCCTCTATCTCTTATAACCTAGAAGTAAGAGCTAAAGATATCATTAAGTCAAATCAAACATTTTTTGGCATGAAGACTTTGTAGGTGTTGTTCATGTCATCAAATTATTTATGTTTGGTTATCCCACTGTAAGTGACAGAAATACTGATCTCACTGGGTTAGAATGGTAACAGACTAATTTTTCCACTATCTCATTATGGCCTCTGCAAATAGCAGGTAATCTGTGGAATGATACTTAGGTAACTGTGAATATGCAGTTTATCAGTACCCTTTCCCTTGATGGTTTTAGTTTTCACTGATGATCATTGTCTAAATCATTACATGATTAAAAGAATCATATTTGTTTCTAATTATTTTTACATTTATTAGCTGGCATTCATCTATTAAAAAAATCTTTTCCTCATCAATGCAGCTGTTTGGTTATTTTGAAATACAGTTCCAACTGGAAAGCTAATTAAATTGCCTCTAGCAGTTTTCAGAATGAGAAGTAGATGGTGACAGTTTTGGGGATGAAGTGAAGGTAGATTTTTCTGAGTGTAATAAATTATGAGTTCATATTGATACTTCCAATTCAAATTTCACAATTCAAAATTGTTAGGGTTTTTTTCCTTTCTTTGATTTTATACTTCATTTCTTTTTCTCTTATGCTGAAAATTTTGGTTCCTATCAACATTAACATAATGTATACACTTTTTTCTCAATATGCAACAGATAGTTTCAAAGTAACTAAATCATTATTGCTACTAAGGGTAAAACTATAGGATGAGATTTAAAATTTCTTCATAGTTCTTTTTGTTCTTGGGATAAATTTCATTATAGAAGAATACATATACAACCAAGATGCTTATTATGTGACATTATGTGGCATGAGATACTCCTAGAAAGTGAGTCTGGATTTGTTGCCCCTTTCAGATTTACCCTAGGGCATGAGATGACACAGAGGAATCATTGAATCATTTCATTTCCACTATTTTAAATTCCTTTTTTTTTCCTACTGTGTGTATGCAGTTAAATTTGGTTAATGTGTATGTAATATGACTCCACCGTTTTGTTTATAAATGGGGGATAATGTTCAGACAACTGCATGGCTTTGAGTAACCTTTCTCTGTTCTAACAACCCGATTTATGTTTTCTTTATCCTTTGCAGAACCAAAGGCAAACAGAAGAGACGTGCTCTTTATTGGATCAGGGCCAGGAAGCAGACCAATCCAGGCAGCAGACAGTACTTACCAAATGGCCACTATCCGATTTGAGTGTGATTGATCAGCTGTTCAAGGAAATGTCCTATTGTTTGTTTGACTTGAAGGCATTGTGTAGTATTCTCAATCAGCGTGCTCAGGGCAAGGAGCCTAATCTTTCATTATTACTGGGAATCAGATGTAAGTCGCTGATGCCTTTGTCCTTACTATATTGCTTAGCAATTAGAAACCTGTCTTCATGAATCAGGAACCTCTTACTGCCTTTTCCTTATTTGTTTTTATCTCCTTTCCTACTTAGATTTATAAATCTCTGAGTAAATCTGTAGGTCTGTGAATACCTGTTACTACTTCATTGCTAGAATTTACCTCATACTTAGAGAAGTGAGCAGGGTCATAGTTAATAGGGACTGCCACCTGGCAGAATGCCTACAGATCTACCTGTGTGGATGAGCTATGCTGAATCTGTTAATATGTGAGTGGAGTGGTAGTTAGGTGTGATATTCCTGATTACTCTTCTAAAAGTAGTGATTCTGTTGGCTTTTGTGTGTTAATTGTATAAGTTAATGATCCAACATCTGTCTGCTGGTAAAATATTTGAGAGAAGATAACTCCTTTGCTTTCCCTATACAGTGTATGTCTGTGGCAGTTGCTTAATATAAGTACCAGTGCTGGGGCGCCTGAGTGGCTCAGTTGGTTAAGTATCTGTCTTCGGCTCAGGTCATGATCCCTTCCTGGGATCGAGCCCCACGTCAGGCTCCCAGCTCAGCGGGGAGTCTGCTTCTCCCTCTCCCTCTGCCTCTCCTCCTGCTTGTGTGTTCTCTCTCAAATGAATAAATAAAATCTTTAACATATATATAACTACCCGTGCTGTCACAAGAGCTAATTTTCATGGCCTGTAGATCTGTTGCCCTTGTCATGCACATACACTCTGGCCTTGTCTCTTTCAATATGACACCCACCCATTGTTCCTCAGTTCCATGTTCTTCCACACATAGTTGTGAGAGCTGCCACAAGAATATCCTAGTTTCCCTTCTGGGCTGCTTTTGTAGAAACATGCATCTCTGCATGTGGTTCTAAATTACTATAATATTGATATGTTGGCCTCTTTTTAATACAGAAGAAATGGGCATAAGTAAGGAGATATGATTGGAGTAAGACCAAAAGGTTTATGCACCTACTGTGTTGTACTGAGTAATTGCCTAATAATATGGTTAATATGTGACTAGAGTGGACACCAGTTTTATTTACAGTTTCATCAAAAAGTTTCTACCATCTGGCATCATGATAGTTATTTTGGCAAACCCAAGAATACTTTCCATCAAAGTATAGCCCTTATTAAATGAAACATGTAACTGTGCTCGGAGATGTCAGCAGCATTTTCCCTTCCACTTCATAGATGTGTGTATACATATGTGTGGGCATGTAAGAAATACTTTAAAGTGTTAAGTATATTGACTTAGTAATTATTAAATGCTTTATATAGTCCAGATACTAAGGTACGGATAATGCAGTTGAACACAGCCATTGGCCCACACACAAACTAAATTACTAGAGCATTGTGGTAAGTACTATAATTGAGATGTGGGCGGAGGACAATGGGGGCCCAAGGGGAAAACTAAATGGGAAGGGCTGTGAAGGCTCTGGTGTTTGGCTTGAATCTTAGAGGAGGAGAGGTTTGCCAGGTCAACACAGGGTGGTTTAGTTAGCAGTAAAAGCTCACACACAAAAGACTCATTCTCTTCAACATTTTACAGGTGGTCACCCCTTCAGTTATTTTGTAACCTTCTGTATTTGTATTCTTCTACATATAGTATTTGTCAAACTTTTCCAGTAATTAGATTAAGAGAGCTATCCAAATGTGAATAAAAAGAGAGATTCAAGAACTTTGTCACATTCACCTCCCAGTGTATACCCCTTCCAGTCTTTCAAGTTTAACCCCATAATCTTTACCTTATATCCTGGTACTGTGAAAATTTGACCAGCTAGCTAATTTGCCAAAAACCAGTGGATTATTTTGAATACCTGTCTCCTTACTCCATCCATTGCTCATTGACACTGTTCACCCCACCCTTGTTTTTTCAAATGCTCTGCTACCATGGCTTCGTTCTCTAGGTTCTACTTCTGCCTCTATGACTGCTGAGTCTTAGTCTTCTCTGGAATTCTCTGCCATTTAAATTATTAGTGTCTCCCAGAAATCTTTTGTTGCTGATTTTTTTTGTTGTTGTTTCTTTTTTTAAATTGGATTATTTGTGGGTTTTTTGGTATTGTGTTGTATAAGTTCTTTATATATTTTGAATATTCATCCTTTATCCAGTGTATCATTTGCAAATATCTTCTCTCATCCTATAGATTTTCTTTTTGTTTTGCTGATGGATTTCATTTTGCTGTGCAAAAGCTTTTCATTTTGGTATAATCCCATTAGTTTGGTTTTGCTTTTGTTTCCTTTGCCTGAGAAGACCTGTCTAGAAAAATGTTTCTATGGCTGATGTCAAAGAAATTACCGCCTATGTTTTCTTCCAGGAGTTTTATGGTTTCAGGCCTCATATTTAGGTCTTTAACCCATTTTGAGTTTATTTTTGTGTATGGTCTAAGAAAGCAGTCCAGTTTTATTCTTCTGCATGTAGCTGTCCAATTTTCCCAACACCATTGGTTGAGTGAACCAAAGACCATTTGTCTTCTCCCCATTGTATATTTTTACTTCCATTCTCAAAGATTAATTTAACCATATAAGCATAAATTTATTTCTGGGCTCTCTATTCTGTTCTATTGATCTATGTGTCTGTTTTTATACCAGTACCACACTGTTTTGATTACTACAGCCTTGTAGTATGTCTTATAATCTGGAATTACAATACCTCCAGCTTTGTTGTTTTTGAAGATTGCTTTGGCTATTTGAGGTCTTTTGTGGTTCCATACAAATTTTAGCATTATTTCACAACATTTGTGAAAAATGTTGGTATTTTGACAGGAATTACATTAAATCTGTAGATTACTTTGGGTAGTATGGATATTTTAACAATATTAGTTCTTCCAATCCATGAGCTTGGTATATCTTTCCATTTGTTGGTGTCGTCTTCAGTTTCTTTCATCCATGTTTTATAGTTAAGGGCATACAGGTCTTTCACCTCCTTGGTTAAGTATATTCCTAGGTATTGTATTCTTTTTGGTGCAACTGTAAATGGGATTGTTTTTTTTAATTTCTCTTTCTGCTACTTGACTGTTAGTGTATAGAAATGCAGCAGGTTTCTTTATACTTGTATAATTTGTGTCCTGTGACTTTACTGAATTCATTTATCAGTTCTTTGGTAGTCTTCAGGGTTTTCTGCAAATCGTGTCATCTGCAAATAGTGAAAGTCTTATTTATTCCTCAAAAATTTAGATGCTTTTGCCTCTTTTTATATATTTTCTCTCAGTCATCTTACCCAAGTCCTTTTGTTTTCTGTTAGTGCATACAGACATTTATCTCTTACTCTGCCTAGAATGTCCCTTCAGGGCTCTTGATTATACTTACCTTATATTAGAACCAGTTACTCAATAGGCATCATAGACTCAACTATACCCAAAAGAGAACCTACCTTTCTTCCCTTCCTAAACCTGCTCCTCCTCTGAGTGAGTAGCACCTCTATCCACCTATCACACTAATCCAGATTTTTCTCCACCCTACTCTTTCCTTCATCTGGGTGTGTCGTTTGCCTAGTCCCTAACCCCCATACAACTTATGATGGTTGAGCTCTGTCATTTCTACCAGTCCCTTCCTGGCATTCATTCCTCGCATTACATCTCCATTGCCCTGTTGCCTTAAATCAAGCTTTCAAAGTCTTCACCTGCACTGGTCTCTTTGTCAACTGTCTTGCCCACTTTCCCCCACTAATACAAATGTTTTCACATTGCTGCCAGAGTGATCTAACCTAATGGTGATTCTGATTTCCTAATACTTACAGTCCCCTAAAATAGGGGATAGGTAGTTCCCACCTGCCTCTTTAGCCTTATTTCTTGACCCTTGCCTTTCATAATTTGTGCTCTGCCATTTTAGAGCTTGTTACTCATTTTCTTGAAGTTTCTCAGATTCTTTGGTTTTCTGCTTTTGTACCTTTATTCATTCTGCATCCTTGGCGCATCCAGGGAACCTGTGCCCTCTCCAGATAGGCTGGTTGTTCTCTTCCTTGTGCTCTTGTAGCCTGTGTATGGTGGTAGGACACCTACAATACTTGACTGTGCTTGTTTATGAAGTATATGTAAATCATTAAGAATAAACTACTACATCCATTATTCTGATGGCCTTAGCATCTAGAGTAGTGCCTGGATCATAGCAGGTGTTCAGTTAGTGTTTGTTAAAATAACAGATAAGTTAATCTGACTCTTACACTTCCAATAAGCTACCAAAGCCAATGAAGGTATAAGGAAAGATTTATTTTACAATCACTGGCTCCATCTGCTTTTATGTTGAGATGTGCTGACAGAGAGAGGAACTGACGTAAATAATTACAAGCCAGCTGCCTCGGAGCCTCACCCTCAGTCATTCAGCCATTGGGCAGCTAGCCATCAGCCCAGTTCAATTGCGTAGGGTTGTAGTGGTCCACACACACACACACACACACACACACACCATATGTTTTGGAAATTTATGCTTTCATGTCAATAAACCCATTTTGCAGTCTATAAAAATTTAAGCTATCACTCCTTAATACAGAAGTGATTTTCAGATTTTTGTCAAGTCAGGATGAGTGCTGTAGTTGAGCTTGAAGAGAGCTATTAGAGCATGCTTCTTCCTACTTTTGGAATGTTGTCATCCTTTACAGATGTTAAACGTGTGTATTACTGTATGGATTTAACACAATTAGCAAAAATTTAAAAGGAGCAAGTAAATAAGATCTATTTAATACTCAGTGATACATCATGTAAACCTGAACCTGACTGGTATTCAGCATACAGCATTATATTTCTAATGATACTGAAGTTAAAAATCCTAAAATGCTTTTGTTCAAAAAAGTGTGAGACATTCTCCGTATTTTATTTCCACAGCAATGAACTGTTCAGCTGAAGAGACTGAGAATGACTGTAGCCCAGAAACACTCACTAAAAAATTGTCAGATGTATGCCAGTTACGGAGGGACATCGATGAATTAAGGACTACAATATCAGATCGCTATGCCCAGGACATGGGAGACAACTGCATTACCCAGTGATCAACTATTGGTCCCACAGCAATAATGACCCTTTGTTAAATGCTGCTGTGTTACAGTTCTTCACATTTCTTTTTAGGAGCCATAATGGAAAGTCGCAAGTGACGTATCACTTACACATAGGATTTTTTTTTTTGTGGATTTGTTTTACTGGGGGAGAAAGGGATTTGATGAGGTTTCAAAGGAGCTTATCTAATCAGGCCAAAAAACCAAATTAGTATTAGAAAAATGTGATGAAGTGTATAAGGGAAAAAAAAAAAAATCTGTCTTCTCAAACTACTGATTGTAGGACCAAGCTGTGAAGAGTGCCCTTCAGATAAAGGGGTAGGATTTCTTTTTATCTGCAGTTGTGTGTGTGTGTGTGTGTGTGTGTGTGTGTGTGTGTGTGTATTCATAAAATTATAAGGATTTCTAGGGTCAAAGCAAAGCTTCTAAGAAAGGCACACACTGTTTATTCTTGTATTTCTTTTCTTTCATGTAGAAGCTTGTGTTGTACTGTGGGGTTTTCAAGGGCTGGCTGCACAAGAGCTCCAACAGCAGGCGAGTGTTTTAACAGTAGTACAGCTGTCTTGTGAACCACCTGTCTTTCAGACAACCACTGTGCTGAGATGATGAGGTTGTGGGGTTGGGTTGATTTTAGCACTGTAGATAGGTCAGCTATTTTTCCAGAGTGATTGTGGGTTGCCTTCGAGGTATGAAATGTTATGTGATAATCTTTTTCATTAGCATTGCAATTTATATATCACAAGGCAACTTAACATAACTTGGACTAATTTTAACATGTCACTTACTATTTACAATTTTTCACTTGTATCAATGTAAACAAAGCCATAAAGAATTAATGCTAACCTTCTAAGGCCATTGTAAAAGAAGGATTAAAAAAGTCACTCTGGAACAATAGCAATAGTTTATTTATCCAATTCTCAAATGTTTACATTTTAACAGAACAGTTTTGTATGTCTTAAAGTTAAAACTACTTAAGAAAAAGTCAGCCTGTATTCTTTATATCTGAATTATCACAGACATTAAACAAAATCAAAACCAGGTGATATTTCAATTACATGTATTAGGTATGGGTAAAGTACATTAAAAACAGGGTCTTTCATACAAGACAAGGTTATTCTTCTGGAGTACAGGATATCATCATGAGATGCAACTGATTTTTAAGTAGACATAAAATTATTTAAACTTCCAAATGAGTATTTTCCTGTTTTAGTTGGAGTTTTGGAAGGACTACATATTTTAGTGCCTTCAGGGCATTTATTACATTCTTTTGAATATACTTAGTTATGGCAATCATTGTTCTTTACAAATTGGTTTGTTTTCTTGATGCAGCCAGGTCTCATGTAGGTCAAGACTAAGTAAGAGGTAGAAGGAATAAGGGGTGTGAATTCAGCAGGATAATACTATTTTGGGCAAGAAGAGATCACATGTCTGTTTTTTTTGCCAGGCTTATATACTGGTATAAAGGCTGCTCCTAGAAAAGATTTTTCTTAAATATTTTCAGCAGTGAAAACATACATGGGATAAAAACTTCAAGGAAACTACCCAGGAAGACATTCAGTTCAGAATTTGGCTAATATGCAGCGCTCAGTAAGTTATTTTGTGGTTATGTTACAACAATTGGTTATAATACATTGTAAGGACATCAAACTTTCCTTTTGTTCAGTGCCTGAGTCCTCCCTACTCTTACTTCTTAGGATCTGGGCACTAAGAAATCAGTGCATTATGTGATTCTGCATTCCAAGTACCTATCCTAATAAGGAAAAGTCACTCGTAAGAATGTGGCATTCTAATTTGTTCATTTGTTTTTTAATGTTGGTGGTTTGAAGACAATCAGGGAGTAGTAAATTTATACCAAAAATCTGATGCAAAAGAATTCTGCCTTGTAAAAATATCTGTGAAAATGGGCCTTTATATTAAGTAGATAATAGCATCTGAACAAGATAAGCCACAGTGCAGCACACAACATTTTTATGTTCTCTCTGGATAGAAACTCCAGCCCCTTACCAGAGTACCTAGTCATACCTCCACAATTTTGGAAATAAAGGCACCCTAAGGTGATAGCACTAATGTGCATAAATAATCACTGATTTGGGTCACTAGGTCCTTAATGTCTTTTAGGTTTTTAGTATATGTTTTGGAGTTTTATGGTTATTATTATTTTAAACAAACTTAAACATTTGCTTTAACTTACTGTAGATAACATTTTTTTTCTGGCTTAGGATAAAATATTTAATTTTTTAAATAAGTTTTCTAAAACTTACAGAATTTGACTTAATTCAAATGTCTTGAGGTAAAAAATATTAATTTAGAAAATTGACAAACTACTACTGGTGTATTTCAGTTCCAAAATGTCTACCTCCCCATAAATAAAAAAGGAAAATAGGATGTGATAGTGTAAGTATGTTTAAATATAACCCTGAGTTACAAAAGTACAAAAGTAATCTCTTGGAGTCTGGAGTTTGTGAAGGAACCTAGGTAATAAGTAGACAGTCTTGGAATATTTTTGGGGAAATGAAATAGTAGTATTCTAATTTGTCAGTATTTAATTTTTATTTTATTTTTCAGAAAATTCCCCTTTCCCAAGATAACCTCTTCTGTTAGAATATAATAATATCGATATCTCGATTGAAAACAAAGATTTTACTGTTAGGTCAAGTAAGATGGGCAAATAGAAACACTATAGTGTCTTATCCTAGTTTGAACTAGGATGTTCTCAGAAGTTATTATACTGATATATGTCTGAGATGAAAATTAACCTAAATTTTGAAGTTAAACCTATTTGATAATTTTCTTAGATGTGAAAACTTTTTAATTATGCTTTTGTGAGTTCAATGCTTGTCTTCTTAGGAAGTGTCTCATGCAGTATTAACATTTATTATTGGTCTTCTGGATTTTGAAGTTGAGCTTATTCGGCCTCAGTCACACTAAAGCAGGGATAAAGTAACAGTATCTCAATAAAAGACCCAGTTACCTCTGCAGATAAAAAGAACTGAATCAAAGGCACAATAGTTAGTTGTTTTTTTCATTTGATGTCTGAAGGATGACTTTAAACTGTTAGTAAATTTTCAGTGGCCTCTAATTTTAAAAGCTTAAGTAGTGACTAGGTTAAGTCATGCCTGGATTTCTTTTTAAATAAGTGTGGTACCTTTTTATATTTGAAATGGGATTCAGTATTTAATATTAACATTATTTTTAATGAAATTTATTTTGGTCATGACAGTTCACTCACTGAATTAGACTTCTTTCAGTAGCTTGTTAAAGACAATCTCAAGGGCTGCAAAGTGTTGCTAAAATGGATATTGTACATTTCTGACTTCAGTAATGAGCTTATAAATTAATCTTGTCATAGGTCAAGACATTACTAGAAATCTCTTCGAGGATATTTTTAAAGGAACTACTTTATTGGGAAAATGTTCTTTCAATATCAGTAATAATAGTTCATTGAATAACTTAGTAGCCGAGAATTTGGGACTATATTTTTACATAGCATAGTTCAGCTCAGGCACACCTTTAGTTTGGATTATTGGCATTCTCTTATGTAGATTTCTATCATTATAGATATGTAATTACAGTAATAAGCAATTCTCATAACCATGCTCACTCAGACTATATCATTTGAAACTGCCAGTAGCTATAGCTCTCAAAGCCAAAGTTAATTCATTTTGTTTCCGTTTTTGACAATTTTTAGTGTTCACAAAACAAAAATGATTTCCTATTTGGTGTAAAGAGTATAATTTCCAACTTTACCCCAAGATGCCATGGTGGTATATTACTGTATGATAATATTATACATTTAATCATGAAGAGGGAAACCTTTTGCATTTTTTTCTTACTTAAAAGAAGTACTGAGTATAGTAATGTAGTTTCAAATCAGTAAGTCATTAACAACACTATTGCAGCTGCATACAGAGAGAACCTTTTGTGCCTTTTTGCCTACAGTAAGCATTCATTTCTGTTTTATGTGAGTTATAAGAATGTTGATGATTATCGCACCTTGTTCTTCTGTAAGTAGACTTGATTAAGGATTTTTTTCTTAAGCAAGGAACAGGTTTTCATTACTAGGTTAGATACCTTAGGAAACATGAGAGGATATGTCTTTGGAGCCCAGCCTTTTCCCAGTATAGTGAGCAGGAAACTCCTTCAGAATGTAGTTATTTGTGTGCATATGTGTGTATATATATGTATAAATATTTAAATACAGAAACATAAAATTTGGCATCACATTGGTGTGATGACAAGAAGTAGTAAGGTGCTAGCGAGGTGGTCACATTAAAAGCACAGCAGAGTGTATAATCAGTCACTATGACTGGTGGTTTTTGTAAACTTGGTTCAGTTTTTGAACCACCCAGAATACCTCATGTGTAAATACAGAGTGGTCATGACTTAATTGAAATACAGTTATTGTAAAAAGAATGTGAAGCCACTGGTTGGCTTATGCCTTCTGATCTATCATTCTTGCCTCTTTTTTTGTAAAGGGGTTATTTTTTTGTTTTTGTTTTTTAATAGGGTTTACAGCTAGAATTTTGAATGCCAAAGTTCTATTTATTAAATTAAAAAAAGTTTTCAATGTTAATGGCTAAGTATTTTTCCACTGGACCATTGTTTGTGATGTTGGAATTTGTATTTACAGAGAAATAAATTTTTTATAAAAAGATATATATGTCTTTGGGAGTGCCTAATGTTAATATAAGAATGTATTCGAAATTTCAGACTCCACTGAATTCTCAATGACTTGACTTTTAGGTAAAAGCTTTCTATGAACACACAAGAGAATCTTTGACTAGAACATGGAAACTTCTGCTTTTAGTCTGTCTTACAATTTCTTTTTAGTTACTGAAAAGCTTTTTCTCAGGGTCTTCCCATGAAGGGCACTGAGATTTTCTGATGACAGGTGCCATAAATACAAAGGCATGCCTGTATTTATTTTAGCTAATAGTGCTGTGTCCCCCTTTTCAATTTTTAAAAATCCCTATTTAAATCAAGAACTTTCTTTCTACTTTTCCAACAGACAGCATTGGTTTCAGTTTTTCATATTGCTGGAAGGTTGGACTGGCAAGTTAAATCTTAATTATTTTCCCCCTTTTAATTAGAGGTTGAAACCTTACTGAAACATACACAAATACAACCTTGTTAAAAAGTTACTCCGCAGGGGCCTTGACATCTAAGCTTTTATGGTTTGCTAGCCTGGGCCCAGAGATGCCCTGTGGATGGCACCCTTGGTCCTTGTTCTCACACATATGGGCGGTAGCCTCAATGTCTCTGGGAAGTTGGTTAATATTTGGATTAGCAGTATCTTTTTGCAGTCCAACTAACTTGGCATTGCTCTGTCGGTCTTTTCTGAGGCATCTAATTCAGTTAACAGGAGGACCACTTTGGAAATCATGCATCACGAACCATTGGTTGCAAGCGAATGTCTTACAAATAAAAACAGAGTGGACAAAATCCTAGAACATTTCTAAGGTGATTAGTAAAGAGGTCTCTCCTTCAGAAAGAAAGATATTATTTTTGATCTGGTTAAAGTATTTTGATGGGGGGGAGTCAACAAAGAGCTTTTGATATTGTACATCCCAGTGATTTTGCCAATGGTTTGAGCTTCTCTATGCCAACTTCCCCTAATCAAACAGAACCATTCTGTGTGGAAACGCAGAGGACTCTGTGTAAAAGAGGTGTGAGATACATGGTAGTAATGGCACAAAATGGTGGGGTGTGGATCTAGCAGAGCAAACATCCTTTAAAAAGGAACAAAATCTTAACTTAGAAAATGAGTGCTGTTGCATCTAACTTTGAGTGCATATATTATGCACAAGTCTGGAGAATAATTTAAACAGAAATAGTTTATACAGCTGGCATCCCTTCTAAACAAGAAAGCAAGGTAATTTAATTTATATCTTGTATTCCTACACTGATCATTTAGTCATAAAACAAGTGGTTAAACTTGTTTAATCGCCTGATTTAAAAATAATGCACAGCCATTGCCTTCTGTATCATCATCAACATCATCATCATCATTCTTATTAACATTTGAACACATGCTAGCCAAGTGTAAGGACCTTGCATAAATCATCTCATTTATTTCTCTTTATAATATCCTATGAAGTAGGTGCTTTTATTATCCCCACTTAAGGCCAAAAGATTGAGCCATAGAAAGGTTTAATATCTTGAACAAGTTAGAACAGCTTGTAACAGAGCCACAATAAGAACCAGGCCTCTTTAACTCCATAACCTGACTCTAAACCACTCGCTAGATTTCTGTTGCATATTAGTACTCAAAATTAAACAACTCCTTCCAAAAGCTGCTTCCTTGTTGAGCTGCTACATTTCCATAAGTTACACCTTTATTCCAAGAATCATTTGTGGTGATTTCTTCCCTATATACCCATCCATATTAGTTTCCTATTCCTTCTGTAACAAATTTCCACAAACTTACTAGTTTATTGAAACATAATTTATTAACTTACAGTTCTGGAGGTCAGAACTCCAAAAGGGTTCTCACTGGGCTGAAATCCAGGTGTTGACAGGGCTGTGTTCCTTTCTGTAGACTCTGTGGGAGAATCTATTTTCTTTGCTTTTTCTGTAGGGGGGGCTTCTAAGGCTTATTACATTCCTTTGTTATGGCCCCATTCTTCTCTTTTCAAAGCCAGCAATGTCAGGCCAAGCCCCTTTCACACTGCCATCTATTTGGTTCTCCTCTGCTGCCCTCTTCCCCGTTTAAGAAACCCTGAGATTTGATTTGGCCTTCCCAGATAATCCAGGATAATCTCCCTATTTTAGGGTCACAGTTGATTAGCGATCTTAATTCTGCTTGCACCTTTAATTCTTCTTTGACATGTAATTGGACATGTAATTTCATAGGTGCCAGGGAATATGATTTAGACATCTTTATGAGGGCTTCTATTATACCTTCCACACCGTCTCCTAAACAAATCAATTGTCAAATCCTTAAGGTTCTGTTTTTCCATTCTTTCACATTTGTTTTGGGTCCTTCATTTCCGTTAACCTTGTTCTGTTTAGTCTCAAACTACTATAAAACAGATGTCAGATACTTGAGCTTTAAAAATTGGAACCTCCAAAGTCTCCTTTTAAGCTATATCATTAATGATTCAGGTATTTGCTTAATCCAAGAAAACACATGTAAGACCCTTGGTTTAACTTCTGAAAAAAAGCAAAACAAGTATTGTCTTTTTGGAGAATTTCTGAATTTTTAGAGCATTAATATTTGTCAATATCTTATAAATGTGCCACAGTCTGGCTTTTTCTGATTCTTATGATTAGATTGAGGTCAGATATTTTTGGCAAAAATGCTACTTGGGTGATGTGTATTTTTCATCACAGTTGGAAGTTCATGATGTACCATTATTAGTGATGCTAAATTAGATCATGTGGTTGTGCTAAATAATCATCTTCAGTTTTAAGAGTCAAATGGAGGACAGGTGGCAAGGCTTAGTACATATAAAGTAGAGAGTTAACAGGGTGCCTGGGTTGCTCAGTTAGTTAAGTGTCTGACTTTTGATTTCAGCTCAGGTCATGATCTCAGGGTTATAGGATTGAGCCCCACATTAGGCTCAACTATATGTAATGATGTACTTCTGTTATTAATAGAAGATACTATATGATTAAATTTATATAAAGTGTTAGATCGTGCAAAACTCATCTATGAGATAGTGACTAGAAGAGGCACTGGGCTTCTGGGGCTGCTCTCTTTTTTGATCTGGGTGATATTTACACAGATGTGCTCACTTTGTGAAAATTCATTAAGTGTACCCTTAATAATTCCTGTGCTTTTCTATGTGTGTGTATAATTAAAAAGTTTACACTAAAAAAGGAGCAAGGAACTTTGAGAAAAATCAAGAAGTTTTGGAAGGGAAAAATATGATAATTAAAGATTAAATGGAACAATTAAATAGCATATTAGATACAGACAAAAAGAGAATTTGTAAACTGGAACATAGTCAAGAAGAAATCATCCAGAAAAGTAGGTTGAAAATATGAAGGATATAATGACATGGTTTAATAAAAAATTTAATTGGAACTTCAAAAGGAGAAGATTGAGAAAATGGAGAATATGAAATTTTTTTTAAGATTTTATTTATTTTAGAGAGAGCATGAGCAGGGGGTGGTGGGGGTGGGGAGGATGCAGAGTGAGAGAGAGTCTCAAGCAAGACTCTGTGCTGAGCACAGAGCCCAATGTGGGGCTTGAGATCGTGGCCTGAGCCAAAATCAAGAGTCAGACTCAACTGACTGAGCCACCCAGGTGCCCCAAGAATATGAAATATTTAAAGAGGTCATATTTATTTACCTAGATGGTAAATTTTTCAGGATGGTGCATTATATTATTTTTTGTATATTGAACCATCCTTGCCTTTCAGGAACAAATCCTACTTGGTCATGGGGTATAATCCTTCCCCCCTCCCCCCAGTAGTAGTAGTTTTGTAGTATAATGTTCCTAGGAGTGGTTTTGCTTATATTGTCCCTGTTTAGGTTTGTTCTTGTGTTGTTTTGTTTTGGTTTTTTAATTTTATTTTTTGAGAGAGAGAGCAAGAGTGAAAGAGATCACAGAGGGAGAAGCAGACTCACTACTAAGCAGAGAGCCTGATGCAGGGCTCCATCCCAGGACTCCTGTGAGATCATGACGTGAGCTGGAGGCAGATGCTTAACCAACTAAGCCACCCAGGCATCCTCTCCCTGTTTCGGTTTGATAGGTTCTTTGAATCTGTGAGTTGATATATTTCATTTTGGAAAATTCTCAGCTTATTATTCCTTTACATATTATTTCTGCCTCATTTTCTCTCTTCTCTCCATTTACGAACTCAATTATGTGTATCTTTTATCCCCTGTGTTTCTTATGTTCTTTACTAATCTTTTGTTTCTCTTCTTTCTGAAAGTTCTGGTATATCTTTCAGTTCAATATTTCTGCTTTTAACTATTTTACCTGTGAAATCCATCCATTAAGTTCTCAATATCTGGTATTATATTTCTCAGTTCTAGGATTTCCATTTGGTCCTTCCTTAGAATTTTCAGTTTTCTGCTAACACTCTCAAGAGCATATTAAGTATAACTATTTTAAAGCCCATTATTTGTATCTTCAGTTGGTTTATTTCTACCATCTAGTATTTCTCTTTATTTTTATAGTCTTATTTCTTCATATGCCTGATTATTTTTATTAAGAGCTGAATATTTTATATAAAAAATACAGACATAATTTGAGGCTCTTGATGATGTTATATTTCTTCAGACAAGATTTAAATTAGCTTCTGGAGGGCTAGGGGCACTAATCACCTTAACTCAGGGATTCAGATGATTTAGAGCAAGAGTTTGAGCCCCTGGGAGAGCCACTCTTCATCTGGCTCACCTAGCAGAACCACAACCCAAAGCCAAGGGCTCTTTACCAGGGCCTTTCTTCCTATGAGGACTATAGTTTCCAATTTTACCTGTAGCCCAGGAATTAGTGAATTATGAACCACAGGCCAAATCTAGCCTACCACCTGGTTTTGTAAAAAAAGTTTTATTGGAACACACTTATGCCCATTCATTTATATATTGCCTAAGGCTACTTCTATGCAGCAATGACAAAGTTGAGTAGTTGTTAGACACAAATGGCCCCAAAAGCCAAAATTATTTTTTATATGGCTCTCTATAGGAAATTTTGCTGACCCCTGTCCGAGGTCCATAAGTGTGAGGAAAGCTCTGTCTAGCTTCCTAGCAATCTCCTCTGGAAATGGCAGGTAGCCCTAAAGGAAAAATAGCCCCAAAGTCTACGGTGACCTCTCACAGCTTCTTCCTTCTACTGGCTCATGGGCCTATGATTTTTTTTAACTGCATCATTAGCTCTCTGGTGTCTTCAAGTAGATTTTTTTTTTTTTCAGCATTTCCTAGTTGTTCACTCTGTGGGAGGGTGGATCTGAATTTCATGAATTGTGAGGAAGCAGAAATCTTTGTTTCTTGTTAAGACATTTGTACAGCTGGTTTTAAAACAAATTCAGCCCGACAGTGGGTATATTCTGCCACCCCCTTTTGTTGGTTAAAGTGTTGTTTTCCAGGGATAGTGTCCTTTGGTACCTTTGATCTCTTCTAGTTGTTTGCTACAGTGATTATGGTGCAGTTGTTCTAGTTCTAGTTATTCTGGTTCTTATAAGAACTGCTGTCACTGTACAAAATGAGTCCCTTTCTAGACTATTTCATAATATATTTACTTCACTAAAGTTTTCCCCTTCTAATCAATCCTGCATATCTGCTTCTGAATAACCTTCAAAATGGCTCAAAAACCTTCAATTATTCCCCATTGTCTACTAAAGAAGTTCTTAACCTGACATTCAGTGTTCTTTTTGTTCTCTTTTTCCTTATCCTATTTTTAAAGCTTTTCCCTCCTGCTAATGTAGTGTACATACTTTGGTCAAAATAGACACTCAGCTCTGCTTAATAAATACCAAATTATTCCCATCCAACTTAATGCTTCTTTCTCCTTTAGATTGAACTTCTTCCCAGTTCTACTTTTCAAAATTCAATTCAAATGGAATTATGTCTGACCACCTCTTTCTTATTCTTGTATGCCTCACAGTGGCATGGACCTAGTGCACAATCAATAAACATATGTTTTTTGCTGGAACTAAGAGTTGGGTTCTACAATATTTGCTTTGACTAACTTTTCTTTTGAAACATTTCAGCTGGAGAAGCAAAGATAAACTTTTTAATTGGGGAGTACTATCTTTTATTTTTTTCTACAGGTATTTGAATTATTAAAGTAATTGGGAAAATTAGTGAATTATTTATATCATTAAATTGGCTAGATGATAATCATTAAATAAAGGCTGTTATCAGATATGGTACTGAAAATTTTCTTTTTTTTAAATTTAATTAATATATAGTGTATTATTAGTTTCAGAGGTAGAGTTCAGTGATTCATCAGTCTTATATAACACCCAGTGCTCATGACATCAGGTGCCCTCCCTAATGTCCATCACCCAGTTACCCCATCCCCTTACCCCTCCCCTCCAACAACCTCCAGTTTGTTTCCTATAGTTAAGAGTCTCTTATGGTTTATCTCCCTCTCTGATTTCATCTTGTTTTATTTTTCCCTCCCCTCCCCTATGACCTCTTTTTTGTTTCATGAATTCCACATATGAGTGAAATCATATGATAATTGTCTTTCTCTGATTGAATTACTTTGCTTAGGTGGTATTGACAAATCTCTTAAAACTTTTAAACTGTTGGTAACAGTTGAATAATTTGAATCCACTAATTCCTATTTTAATTCGAGTAACAAGGTAAACCATGTAACCGGTATCTAATGAAATGTGATGAAAAATAACTAAATTCTATTTGTATCTTGAACAGTTGCCTTCAATAGTTAAGTCATGTTGGCAAATGGCAGGCAGTGTAGAAAACAATAACTAAAAAGGTTAGGTACTCCTGGGGCAGAGCTAGAAAAAGTGCCTAGAATAAATATTGTGAAGAATGAAGAGTGGTGTAATGTAAAGCTGAACCATGAGGTGAACATCAAGGATTGGTGAATGCTCCTGTTGGGATAGAAAGTGTCTTTATCTGGCTTTTGAGTTCAGAATGAAAGTAATAGTACCTTTTATGTGCAAATGGAAAAGGAAGCAGTGAAATGTGTGAGGATTTAAGACTCAGTGCTGATATTTGCCCATCAATGAGTCTAAGCAGGAGCAGACAAAAAGAATGGTGCTGGCGAAAAAAGAATGAAACAAAATCCTTCCATAGTATTCAGAAGGCCAAATTACGATAGGAAGAATGCTTTTATTTAATGTGATTGAAGAGATGTTGGGAGAATTGCTTATGACAAAGAACCTGCCAATATTTCACAACTAGTGATTCACACTTTTGTGTCAGACATTTTATTCACCAATTCTTTTTTTATAGGTTTTGTTTTTAGAGCACTTACAGGTTTATAGGAAAATTGCATAGAAAGCATACCTAGTCTCCCTCCACCTGTATGCAGTTTCCCCTATTATTAACATTTTGCATTAGTATGGTACATCTCTTATAATTGATTAACTAATATTGATACATTATTATTAGTCGAAGACTATAGTTTACATTAGGGCTCACCTTTGAACAGCTTTGTGGGTTTTGACAAATATATGGTGTCATGTATCTACCATTGCAGTATTTTACAAAACAGTTTGCCTTAAAAATCTTCGGTGCTCTACCTATTCTTCCCTTCCCCCAAATCCCTGGCAACAACTGATTTTTTTTTTTTTTTTGCTGTCTTTATAGTATTGCCTTTCCCAAAATGCCATATAGTTGGAATCATACTGTATGTAACATTTTCAGATTGGCTTCTGTCACTTAGCAATATGCATATATGATTCCTCCATATCTTTTCACAGCTTGATAGCTTATTTCTTCCTATCATTGACTATTCCATTGTATGGATGTACCAATTTTATCCAATCACTTATTGAAGAACAAACAATTGGTTGTTTCCAGGTTTTCACAGTTAGGAATAAAGCTGCTATAAACATTCATGTGCAGGTTTTTTGTGTGGACAAAAGTTTCAACTCCTTGGGATATATACCTAGGAGTGCAATTGCAGGAGCATATGGTAAGACCATGTTTAGCTCTATAAAACACTGCCAAACTGTTTTTCAAAGTGACTTACTATTTTGCTTTCCTACCTACTGCTCTACATCCTTGTCAGCATTGTTATTAACAGTGTTTTGAATCTTAAGCAGTCTAATAGGTATGTCGTGTCATCTCATTGTTTTAATTTGTACTTTCCTAATGATATATGATGTTGAACATCTTTTCATATGATTATTTGCCATCTGTATATCTTCTTTGGTGAGGTATCTGTTCAGATCCTTTACCTATTTTTTAATTGGGTTGTTTGGTTTGTTCTTCCTGAGTTTTAAAGAGTTCTTTGTATATTTTGGATACAAGTCTTTTATCAGATATATGTTTGGCAGACATTTTCTCCCTGGCCATGGCTTATCTTTTCATTCTCCTAACAGTGTCTTCCTCAAAACAGAAGTGTTTAATTATGATGAAGTCCAACTTTTCAACTTTTCTTTAATGGATTATATTTTTGATGGGGTTCTCTAAAAAAAGTCATTACCAAACCCAAGGTCATGTAGATCTTTTATGTTATCTTCTAGGAATTTTATAGTTTTGTATTTTACATTTAGGTCCGTGATCCATTAGGGGTTAATTTTTTGAAAGCTTTTTAAGGTCTCTATCTTGATTCATTTTTTTTTGCATGTGGATGTCCCATGATTCCAGCACCATTTGTTGAAACGACTGTCCTTTTCCATTAAAGTGCCTTTGCTGTTTGTCAAAGATCAATTGACTATGTATATGTGGATTGTGATTCTCTTTTAAAATAACATTCCTCCTGAGAAGGAAAGCATGTTGAAAGTTATGAATATTTTATTTTATTTATTTTTTATCTTTTTAACTTTATTTAAATTCAATTAACATATAGTGTATTATTAGTTTCAGAGGTAGAGTTTAGTGATTAATCAGTTGAATATAACACCCAGTACTCATTATATCCAATGCCCTCCTTAATGCCCATCACCCAGTAACGCCATCCCCCCACCAACCTCCCCTCCAACAACCTTCAATTTGTTTCCTATAGTTAAGAGTCTCTTATGGTTTATCTCTCTCTCTGATTTCATCTTATTTTATTTTTCCCTCCCTCCCCCTATGATCCTCTGTTTTGTTTCTTAAATTCCACTTATGAGTGAAATCATATGATACTTGTCTTTCTCTGATTGACTTATCTCACTTAGCATAATACCCTCTAGTTCTAACCGTGTCATTACAAATGGTAAGATTCCATTTTTTTGATTGGTGAGTAATATTCCATTGTGTGTGTATGTGTGTGTGTATTTGTGTGTGTGTGTTGTGTATGTGTGTGTATATGTGACACACAACATCTATACATAGACACACAACATCTTTATTATCTAACTGCTGAAGGACATCTGGGCTCTTTCCATAGTTTGGCTATTGTGGACATTGCTGCTATAAACATTGGGGTGCAGGTGCCCCTTCAAATCACTATGTTTGTATTCTTTGCGTAGATACCTAATCGTACAATTGCTGGGTCATAGGGTACTTCTATTTTTAACTTTTTGAGGAAACTCCATACTGTTTTCCAGAGTGGCTACACCAGCTTGCATTCCCATAGCAGTGTAAAAGGGTCCCCCTTTCTCTGTATCCTTGCCAACATCCGTTGTTTCTGAAAGTTATTAATATTTAAGCATGAAAAAGTTATTCAAAGTCTTCTATTGACAGCAGAGACTAGATTAGAGAATATTGGCTGTTGAGGTAGTCATGAGTGATTGGCAGCTAAAATATACCGAAGTCATATTCTCCAATGTATTCTTAATTTTGCTTGGAACCTGAGTGTGTAGGAGTGAGGAGATTACCTGCGGCCAGAATTTTGGTCCGGCTGGGTCTCCCTCCCCTATATAAAGGATTGGATTGGAGAATATATTCCCTTCCCTGCTCCTTCTTCACTTATTCTCTGACATGTATTGTGAAGTTGTTATTCAACTGTTGTAGCTATTGCATTGTCATCATTTTTAGAATTACATTGCTGTCAGTCTTAGCTTTGATGTGATAATTCACAAAGCAAGCCAAATGAATTCATATTTTCTATGGCTATATCCCAGTTTTTCCTTAGCCCTGGAGCAGAGTTGGTCTGAAAATTTTCCAGGCAGAAGTCATCAAAAATGAGAATACTATGGAAGAACAGTGCACTTAATAGCCTTGAAGTGGCAGTCCATCTATGCAGGAATTAATGCTTTCATACAAGAGTACTATTCCAGAAATATGTAACAGAATATATAAATTCACTTAAATTTAATCTAATGGCAAGATTCAATTTTCAGTAAAAATTGAAGGCTTCTTTTCAACCTGAAAATGGTGGAGTCTTTTGTTTCATAAATCTGTTAAAGGATAATTTTCAAAAAAGTAGCATGACTCATACAAATATAAAGTGAACATGCATCAAAGATTTAATGTAACTCAGTAATTAAGTAAGGGAGCCAGAGAAGCTGTTCTAACTAATTCAAAAGAGAATCCAAATAACAAACATATTTATAAATCAGGAGTATTGAATTTGCAAAACGTTTTCCCATCATGAGGAAGGGAAGTCAATTGAACCTTCACTAGTCAGAATTTATTGCATATTGGTAGACAAGAATTGCCAATAGACAATTATTTTTCCTTATTATCAGTTATCTACAACTTACAAGAATTGTAAATAGCTCCAAAGGCAATAACAGGCTTACTTCAGATAACCTAGAATGTACTCTAAACAATGCATAGTTTTCTGTTGAAGGGACTCAGTAACCATTTTTGTTTATTCCAAGTTTCCTTACAAATTTTTCTATGCTTCTGTTTTTCTTTGGCTTATGGGACATTTGTATCACTTCAAAGATTATTGAGGCTGCAGGTACAGGCAATATTTATAAATTCTTCCTGAGCCCAATCCAGACAATGAGATGTTTGTTTCATCACTAGGCTACCTTAGGTAAAACAACATAGGACTGAAACAGGGATAGATTTGTAAAATACAGCTGGAAATATGTTGTATTAAAATATGTTTATTCAGAAAAATATTTTCACTTGGCTCTCTTTCTTTTCCTCCTCCTTCTTGAAGCACATTTCCTTTATTTTTCTCCCCTTATTATTGATTGTATAGTTTTTTTAATCATTTTATTTTTTTCATCATGATACGTGTACTCTAATCCCCATCTATTTCCCCAGCCGCCCCCCACCCCCTCTCCACCGGTAACCATCAATTTGTTCTCTATAGTGAAGAGTCTGTTTCTTGGTTTGCCTCTCTTTTTTTTTCTTTCCTTTGTTTGTTTTGTGTCTTAAGCTCCACATAGGAGTGAAATGATATGGTATTTGTCTTTCTCCGACTTATTTCACTTAACATAATACTCTCTTGCTCTATCCACGTTGTTGCAAATGGCAAGGTTTCATTCTTTTTTACAGCTGAATAAAATTTCATTGTGTATATTATACACCATCTCTTCTTTATCCATTCATGTATCATCGGACACTTGGGCTGCTTCCATAGTTTGGCTGTTGTAAATATTGCTGCAGTAAACATAAAGGTACATGTATTCCTTTGAATTAGTGTTTTTGTATTTTGGGGTTAAATGCCCAGTAGTGTGATTACTGGGTGGTAAGATAGTTCTATTTTTAACTTTTTGAGGAACCTCCATACTGTTTTCCACGACTGCACCAGTTTGCATTCCCACCAACAGTGCACAAGGGTTCCTTTTCCTCCACATCCTCCCCAACACTTGTTGTTTCTTGTGTTTTTGATTTTAGCCATTCTGACCTGGGTGAGGTGATATCTCATTGTTAGTTTTGATTTGCATTTCCCCGGTGATGAGTGATACTGAGCATCTTTTCACGTGTCTTTTGGCCATCTGTGTGTCTTCTTTGGAGAAATGTCTGTTCATGCCTTCTGCCCATTTTTAAATTGGATTATTTGTTTTTTGGGTATTGAGTTATATTAGTTCTTTATATATTTTGCACACTATCCCTTTATTGGATATGCCATTTACAAATATCTTCTCCCATTTGGTAGGTTGCTTTTAGTTTTATTGCTTGTTTCCTTCACTGTGCAGAAGCTTTTTATTTTGACGTAGTCCCAATAGTTTATTTTTGCTTTTATTTACCTTGCCTCAGGGGCCATAGCTGGAAAAAACTGCTATGGCCAGTGTCAGAGAAATTGCTGCCGATGCTCTCTTCTAGGATTTTTATGGATTCAGGTCTCGTATTTAGGTCTTTAATTTTGAGCTCATTTTTGTGTATGGCGGAAGAAAGAAGTCCAGTTTCATTCTTTTGCATGTAGCTGTTCAGTTTTCCCAACACTATTTGTTGAAGAGACTGTCTTTTATCCATTGTGTATTCATTCCTCCTTTGTTGAAGATTCATTGACTATATAAATGTGGCTTTATTTCTGGGTTTTCTGTTCTATTCCATTGATCTGTGTGTCTATTTTTGACAGTACAGTTTTGTAGCTTCTGACCCACTTTATTTTTTTAGCTTATATAACTGATAACTTAGGCAATGAGTGTGTGAGAGCTCTCTTTGATGAGGCAATACTTTCTATTATTAATATATTAATTAGTATTTGTTTTTTCCTCATTCTTCATACAGGTCTAAATGTTTAGAGAGGGTATCCCCTAAAGGATCCTGCAAAAATGGGTCCCTGGATATCCCTCCCTCTTATTCTGGTTTACATATTCTTTAATGAGTTTTCATTCCAATGCTTTAAATGGGACTTTGGGAAGTTTGTTTCAAAGGACTGAAGGCCTGTGGTGCCCTGTCAGCACCAGAGCTGGGTAGGCTCTTAAGGGTAAATGGAATCTTCCTAGAAGCTATAGAACTCCCTTTCTCTCCGGAGCAGGGGCTTTCATACAAACAGGAGCTACAACTTCCCCCTGCCTCCAACCACATAGAAGGAATGGACACCTGAACTTCTGCAGTGTGCCCTCACTGATAGGGCTTGCCTAGGCTTGCCCTTCTCTCAGATCAGAAGATCCATGGAGTTCGGAGTCATCCCGATGTTTGCACTTACTGTGCTGCACATGGGTCTCCTGAATATTTTTTCCATGGAGTGGGATGCTCAAACTCACAGCTGTAATGTCTAGTGCAGTCGGCACACAGATAAAGTTTGCTAAGCTTTATTCAGAACATCATCAACAAACATCCATGCTCCTAATCACTGCATAGAACTTGGTTGAGGGAATACTGTCTCCCCACCTTGCCTACAGAAGACACAAAGAAAAGTACAACAAAATCCATTTCACCAGCTTAGGATACAGTTAGGATTCTATTTTCCCTATTAACGGCTAAATTTTAGCAGAGTATAGCATCTTCCGTTTGAGCTCTCCTCTCCCTTTGGAGTGGTCTGGAAATGGGAGCTAATTTGAATTAGTTGAGAGAGGGTGAGTTCTGCCTTTATACCGAGCAGGACCCTGGCAGGTTGGCCAGGTGTGGAGGGATTTGCAGCCACAGGCACAGGCTCTGCCAGGCCCTTGGTGTCTCACACACCCACGTGCCCAGGGTTGAGATGGGGCCACAGGCCATTATCCCTGGGACTGCAGGCAAATTCCCCTTTGGGGTCTGTGGTATCTTCTCTGACCAGCCGACTTTGGTCTGAGCCATGCTGGCCCTCTCTATCAATTAGAAAATACCCTGGGATTTTAGGAAAGAGGTTTGGAATGGGGCTTTCCCTTGAGAAGTATGCAACTTCCCAGAGCTCCAAGGGGAGAGAAGGGATCTTTTCTAAGCCACAGAAAGTAAAAAGGTCCACTTATACCTTGTTCCCAGGGTAATCTGGGTACTTGTTCAATTTTCTTACTGACCCACCCCCCCGCTTTAGGTCAAAAAGAAGCAAACCTTTTAAGAAATTTCACCTCACTTCATTTCATAAAAAAGAGTGACCACACTTATTCAGTCGTCAATGAATCATTTATTTTTTAAAAAATACTTCTAAGTTTATGAAAATAGTATGTACTGATTGTAGAATATTTGAAAAACGATCATGTATTTTCAAAATGAAAAAAGCCAGGTGACACTTGCCAGCCTGACTTCCAAACCACTACCAGGACAACATCTCACTTTTCTATTTGGACTGAGCCCAGAGTGGGGGAAACATCCATCTTCTTAAATGTCCAAACTTGGAAAGAACCCTGCTCTCGTCTGCAAGGAGAAAATTAAATTCGTAGTGGCTCCCTGATGGTGAGAGAGAGAATAAAGAAGCAAAAGCTCAGGAGGCACATGGCTAATGTAATCATCAAACCAAGAGAGAAAAGTCATGATGCTTGCATAGAATAAAAATTGTGAAACTCCAGGTGGTAGAAATTTTTGATTTGCAAGCATCCTCATAAATTTCAATCTTCAAATTATTCCCCCTGATAAGGATTCCAGTGAATATGCCCATTTACCTTATCCATTTTGGTTTTGCATGGAAAAGGGACATGGTGATCACAGACATCACTGGATTAACTCTGCTTTCTGGGGACTCCAGGTTAAGACAAGCACTTACTATGTGCTGCGCACTGTTCTAGACCCTTGGGATACAGGAAAGAAAGGCTACTGAAGTTTATCACCCAAAGACTGATTTTTTGATCTTCATTAGGAATACAGAAACATGAATTGGACCATTTGTTTATATGCAGATATTTTATTTATTTTTTGATATTTTTTCCAGTCGTCTCTGCTGAAGGAAGAATTGAGAAAAAAGTATTAGAACAATAAATAAGCTGTATAATATATAATTAGGGCTAATGGAGCTATGTAGTAAAGGAGAAATAGCAAACAAAGGTAGTGGCTTCATGGAATAATGCTAGGTACTATGGCCATAAGTTTTTCCCAGAACGTATTTTATTTCTCAGCTTTTGTTTCAGTTGTAAATATTTCTTTCTGGATTCCTATGCCAAATCTCAACTCATTTTCCCTAAATAATCAATTATTTTTTTCTCTTAAAATGCCAACTGGTATGTGTTTGCATAAGGTTATAACTTTCTTCACAGGCATATAATCAGCATATCAGGATGTCTGATCATTAGAGGATGTTTCAGGAAGACTGAGCACCTGCTCAAAGTTAAATCTCAAAACTGCATGTCATTTTTACATATTTTTAATGCTTGGTGGCTTAGATTTCACAATTCCCATGCTAATGGCCTTATCAATTTTCTTTAAAGCTTTGGAAATTGACAAAAGAACTGGTTTCATTACTGAAGGCTTTGAAATATGTGGAAGGGAAGATAGTTAACTTTCATTTTATTAGTCATTTTAAAGCACTCCACAGGGAAGAGTAGGTACCATTATTTTGGATATCCCTGAAGAATCTTCCCAGCCTGCATGCCTATTTTGATCTGAATGTTTTAAAAACACAACATCCCACCTCCCCTGACTCCACTATTTCCACCCCCCAATTTTGTTTTCTCAAACGAGGACCTCTTCCGCACCTTCCTTGGCAAGTTTCTGCCTGACCGTGGCCAGTCCTATGGAACGCCATGTAAGTGCTCCTTTTCCCAGGGACTACATCGCTTGGGGTCTCTTGGTCACTATGAAAAGGAAGACCTGAAGACCAAGGAAATGCTGCTTAACTGGGCTGCTCTTGGGGGAAGCAGGCCCTGGTGACTATTCCAAATAATCTCCAGCGTTATCCAGTCATGCACTTATAGAGGCAGCTGAAAAGTCACGAGACACAGCATAGGGAATATGGTCAATAATATTGTAATAACATTGTACGATGGCAGATGGTAGCTACACTTTTTGTGGCGAGCATTTTGTAATGTACATAATTGTCAGAGCACTATGTTGTACACCTGAAACTAATATAATATATGTCAACTACACTTCAATAAAACATAAAAATAAAAAATTTTTAAATAACAAATTTTAAAAGGAATGTCACGGGATAGGAGGTATTTGTACAACCAGACTTCCTTAATTTGTTCTCAGGCAAACGTGGCATTGATCTATCAAAAATGTGAATGGCTCATCTCTAGATAAAATAACCAATGTTACTTTCTTCTCCCAGGCTGTAGGTTGGCTGGGTTTTGATGCCAGTTTTAAATTCTGGCTCTTGGCAAAAAAAAAAAAAAAAAAAAAAAATCTTGCAAACAGAAACGCTTCCATCTCCGAAAATAGCAAAAGGTTCTACTTAGAAGGGAAGGATTCTAAAAGACTGAATTGTGGTTGCCACCTTAAAGTAGAATTTAGTATTTAATACAATAATTTTTGGCAAGAGTTTGGCTGGTTTCTTTCCTGCCCCCAGCTGTTACTGGCTGTGCCTGCTTTATTCTTAACCACATTTTCAAAGCAGAGCCCCTGCTGGGTTTTGCATCACTCCAAAGGCAGGGGTCCTATTCTTTCGGCTTCTTGAACTGAACTGGAATTTTTGGTCTGGTACCAGGAAATGTGTTTTCTGCATTTTTTTTTTCTTTCTGAGAAGTATAACAATGAACTGCATGTTGAAGTTAAAGTCTTAGTTGATTTTTAATACTACATGAGCAGTTCCTGCAGAAGCAGTATAACTTTGTAGAGAATTACTGGGGACTCATTGTTCCCTAAATGCCATACTTTTGCACAAGGTCCTTTGACTAAAGGGCCACATTTTTAGGGGGTTGGGATGATTGGGGAATAGCTAATTTTCAACTGATAAGGGTTGGAGACCCTTTAGGAAATTCCTGCTTATGGAACGGGGATTGCCTTGAAATTATTTTTTTTTTAAAGATTTTATTTATCTATTTGACAGAGAGAGAGACAGCGAGGAAGGGAACACAAGCAGGGGGAGTGGGAGAGGGAGAAGCAGGCCTCCCGCCGAGCAGAGAGCCCGATGCGGGGCTCGATCCCAGGACCCTGACCTGAGCCGAAGGCAGATGCTTAACGACTGAGCCACCCAGGGGCCCTGCCTTGAAATTATTTCTGTTGCCCTAAATATGGTTTTAAGTTCTGGTGGTAACCCCATGTATCCATGAGTCATTTGAAACTTCCCTTTCCAAATGACCTCCACATTTGCACATTTTGTATCACAAGTCAGGCTTGGCCCCTGTCACCTGGGTCCCCCCTAGAATGGGAGCTCTAGGAAAGTGCAGGTCGCTTGGCAAGACTGGAGCCGGCCTGGATTTGTCACCCTGTCCTGCCTTTGTGCTCTGGACTATTGTTCTCCCCTGTTAAACACTCAAACCCTGTCTTTTCAGCTAATCCAAATCCTTTTCTGTCATGAAGACTCTTAGTAGGAGCCTCATTTCCACATAAGAAGAGATTTGTCCCCTTTTCTTAGTAGGGTAAGGGCTATTGATGTAGGAAAGATGTTAGGGTTTGGCGCCAACTGCCAAAAAAGAAATCTTGAGACACCTTTGGTGCAAAAAGGTGGCTTTATTAAAAGCACAGGAACAGGACCTGTGGGCAGAGAGAGCTGCACTGGGGTTGTGAGGAGTGGCCTGTTATATACTTTTCAAGTTAGGAGCCGGTTAGAGATAGGCTAAGTCTCTAACAAAATTTGGAAACAAGGTTTCCAGGACTGTGAAGGGCCTAGCTATTGTTAGGAAAATGTCATTTATTACTGTCTAATAAAACCTTAGTCATGAGACCCTTCAGTTGGATATCAGTGGGCCATATGCTTGGGGGGCATGACTGCCAACGTGTATTTTTGGCGGGTAGAGATAAAGGAAGTTTCCAAAGGAATCTTTATATGTTAAAGTAGATCTACAGGGTCCGGGGGCTCAGGCTAAGATTGCCTCTTGCCCTTAGCAGAGTATTACCGTCAAGGCAGCTGAGTTCCTAGAGGAACATCACTCTGCCTGTTTCAAAGACTTGTCAGTGGGCTTTAAGTAGCAAGGAAACTTAATTTTTTTTTGCCTTTGTTTCCCACATCACTATGATTGGAAACCTTGCTCCTCTCCATCTTCTGCTCCCCTTCCCCTTGGGAGCAGGAGGGGGCAGTCTGGCTGGTACTGGACATCTGTTGAATTTGAGCCAAAGCTGCTGGTGGGAAATTCAGGCTCTACTCATTTGTTTTCTTTCATTCCATCTGTTTGGGTTCAGGGCATTTCTTCTTTCCCCTTCGCTTCTGGACCTAGGGACGGAGATGCTCCTTTGTGTTCTGTCCTCAAGCACATCTAGATGGGGTCAAGCTCCTTGGTAGATGGTCCTTCTTTTTGCAGTAATTGGGACAACATCATTCAAAATCTCTTCAAATGTAATCCTGTCTCTTCAGGCAGTCCTGAGAGTAATGAGAATTCTTTTAACTGGATTCACAACAGCACCAGAAAGCCCACTTAAACCCTAACAGATGTGATGTGTTCCAAACTAATTTTTATCAGAGAGTCCTGCCCTGGAGTTTATATGAGGCTTTCACAGATTCAAACAAAATGATACTTGTTTCCTGTATGGCTAATAGATATTTGGGTTGTATACTCTGTTGGCCAGATGCTTAATGTCTTCTTTGACTTGATCCCTCTTTGGGATATAATGGCTCTACTGGGATTTTTTACTACTTTCAACACAAAAGTTGGTATATACCCTGTACCATAAAGGGCCCATGCTTCTTTCTTTATTGATAAAATACTTCTGTCCTGACCACAGGAAGATTACAATCATGTTCAGGGCTCATAATTGAAGAGCCAAGGGTACCTGGGTGGCTCAGTCGTTAAGCGTCTGCCTTCGGCTCAGGTCATGATCCCAGGGTCCTGGGATGGAGCCCCCCCATCGGGCTCTCTGCTCCGCAGGAAGCCTGCTTCTCCCTCTCCCACTCCCCCTGCTTGTGTTCCCTCTCTCGCTGTCAAATAAATAAATAAAATCTTAATATATATATATATATATATATATATAATTGAAGAGCCAAATTGAAGTAACAAGGTAGCAGTGATTCTAAATGCCTGTAGTTAAGCCATTTCAGCCTACTTCCTTAAACCTCATCTCCATCCCTGGTTACAGTTCAAAGGAAAGTAAAGTGGAACAGAATTTGGTTCTAGGATTGGAACGCAAAAGTCCCAAATAGTCCCCAACAACTGCAACACCACCACTTTATCATTTGCTCCCATAAATACCATCTGCTTTATAGCTACATTCCTGATTAGCCAATGAAATTTAAAAGGAATCTTACTAAAATTTGCTTTTCATACTTAACGCCTATCTTCAGAGGTTCTGATGGCCCCGAGATGAGCCTTGCCAAGATGCAGTGGGGACCTTGTCCTCCAAGGCCCCTAAAGAAGTCAAACCACCACTCTGGTCTAAGCTCCCAGAAAGACCTGCTCTCAGATACAGGAGTGAATCTCTCCACGTACAAGAACTTTTCCTTTCACCTAGTTTTAGGTTCTAGAAAAACCTATCCTGATTCCAAAACGAATCCTCTTCTCTCTAAACAAGTTGGGCCTGTGCCTTAAATTACTAGGCGAAGCTATAATTAATACTGAAACACTAAAGCTTGTGGGGCTGAACCAGTTTGTCACCAAAACTTCAAGGGCACCAGCTGCAGGAGGCCTTCAAAAGTGCTAGGCTCCCCATACGGTTCTTTGCCCTGCAAATACTACTTCCTCTGTCTAGATGTAAGTTTTCCTTGCCAAAATCCCTATATTGGTATTTAGTGCCTCGAGCGCTAATCACCCACCGACACTACTCTTGGGTTCATAACCAATGAACACAGGCACAAAGAAGTCAAATGCACCTTACAGTAAAGTCAGTCTTGTTGGCTTGGCAGCCCCTGATAAACAATGTGAGATGGTGGAGCTAAGGCTTAAGTGAAGGTCAGAATTTCCTCCTTTCTTCCCCATCTGGGGGCCTTGTTCCTTAACTATAGGGAGAACTATTTCTACAGAGCACACATTTTCCCCAACCACCTGTACAGAGAAGTATAACGTTAATAACCCAGTGACCAGCAGAACAGAGGGAGCTCACTGAAAGAGAGGCTGGTATGTTGTCAGTGTTTCTCAATGCTGTGCCTTCTCCCCACACTAGTCAGCTTGGTAAATATGTGTCAGATTATTTGCGGGCTTGCCAGACAGATCTGCTCTTATTCCAATGACAAAGAGTGAGTAAAGGGGCAGACAGAAGATCCAGAAGTATTCACCCCAGTTCTGCTCCTTCATCTCCACAGAAATGTGAAAGGGGAGGGCAAGGGCTCCCCCAACAGCTTCCAACTGTGATGAGGACACAACTTTTGTTTTGAAGGAAAACGTTCTTGTTGGTGGATATGAGATATATTAGAAAAATATTTCTAAAATTTCAAAAGCTTAGTTTTAGCTTTAATTTATTTTGCAAATAGTCAATGGATTAACTTTTTTTTTTTCCTTGTTATAAAACAGGATAGTGTATTTCTCTTGCTTGGTTCCTTTGAGCCCAGAGGCCTAGAAGTGGGAAATCTGGTTTATACACAGAAACAACTTCAACTCTCAAGGTCAAACAGCATATTGATGAGCTAGAATTTATTTATTTATTGAATCTGCTGACTCTGCCTCACATCAAACAGTGTTGTCCATATGCTTTTCTCACAAAGAAAGCCGTGGGGTGTTGCATAAAACTGCCGAATCATCCCCATGGCACAGCTGAATGCACAGCCTTCAGGAGACAGCCTTTCTCTCAACTAAGATTTCCTGCGAAATGTCTTACCATATTCCACACTACGCTTGCATAAATCCTGAGGATGTAATGAGAAACGTTGCCTTTTCCTTATTTTTCATGAACTTCAAATTATCAAGCGAATACAATATTTAGTCTTTTAAATACAATCTCATACATTTCCATAAAATTCTGGTTGATAAATACAATCAGAACTCTTTTAGAAAACATCCTGTTGGTCTACCGATCGGGTCACAATGTGGATCAAGTTGCAACCTCTTTGTGCATCTCTGTCACTATAACCCAAAATTATCGACAGTGCTCTCCATACAAATATGACATATTATATGGCATTTTACCAGAGTTACTCGAGATTTTAAAAAAAAGGGGGGGGGGCTGCTGGGTTATACAAGAAAGGCTCAGGTACCTGGGAGGTCCAAGGGGGGCATCTGACTTCAAGCAAATTTCAAATAATATCTCCAAGACCCTGCTTCTGCCTACACATCATTGCATGTGGGAAGCATAGCCATTGGCAACCTCAAGCCTACATTTGCGGCTCCTAAACCCAGCCAGCATCCATCAGTGACATTTTAAGGAGATCTCTGTCCCAGTTGGGCTCGTATGTTCATGTCAGAACCAGTCACTGTAGCCAGGGCTCTGGAACACCATGTTTGGTCTGACCCAAGTCATGAGCCTGAGGGCTGGGGTCTTTGGACCCCCACCCTTTGGCCCAACTGCATAGAATAACAAAGACGTAATTCCACAGAGAAAGGAATGATGGTACAAAATGAAGGGGAAAAGGGTGTTAAATGGTAAAAAACTGAAAAGTGTTTAGAGCAAGCAAGTCTCTGAAGTAGATCCTTCAGATCTACTTACGTTCTGAAATAGCGAGACTCTTATGCTGTTAGGTAGTAGCGTGCTAGTAAATATTTGAAACAAGTGGAGATCCAGAGAGAAAAAAGGCTGATTTGTATCAGATACAAACTGGTGTGGTATAAATACTCCAACAAGACCAATTTCTAGCTCCCAAGCTCACATCAGTGCCTGGAGCCGGGAAGAGGTGTGCAGTACCATGTTCCTGGAAAGTATTTCTACCACGTGGTTGTGATACATGTACATTACCTCAAGACCATAGAGAATGGGAAACTGGGGTAAAACCATTAGGCAGTGACAAGGCTTGAGTGTTTACTACATTTGGTTTTGATATATTTAATTGCAAGTTTATATCACATCATTTTTAATAATGGTTTTAATAACCTAGTTTGTATTGCCCAGCTCTTCTGCTTTTAAATTTATACCCAATGTCACTCCTTACCTGGGGGAATTTTACATTTTTACCTGTCTGGACTCAAAAGGCCCCCATCAAGAACTTGATTATCCAAGTTCTACTTTTGGTAGGACAAAGTGCTTTGCCCTCTTTTCTATTTTTAAATACAAAGTATAGAGCTGTGTTCTGAATTCGTAATAATTCACTTTCTTTGGCTACCAGTTTAACTTCACTGAAATAGGAGAGAAAATTTGTTCATAATTTATCTTCTTTTAGATTAACTTAAAAAATGCATACAAAATTTATTCCCACAGTAGATCAAACACAAACGACATCACATTAAATTAGCAATATATGGTTGTAGAGGAACAAAAAGATAATAAATTCACATCACCAGTTAAAACCAAGAAGTCAACTAGGTATGTCAATTAAATAAAAATCAAAGCAATGTGCTGCAGAATGGCACTTCAAAATTCAAAGAAAGGTGATATAAAAGTTCAAAGACTTGCTGGCAAGCAACTGCTATTCTCCTTCCAGGGAGAAGGCCAGAATGAGGTCAGAAAGATGTCATTTCACGTTTGATCTACCTCTGAGATACCTCGTTCTTCAAATTATTGTGGCCCAAAGGGACAGACTGGAAGGACTCAAGGAAAGAAGAGCTGACGTTGTCAAGTGAGTTGTTTATAACTAACATGTGTTGGGATGAAGGGTGTACAGTGAAACCAAATCGAGAATGAGAGGGAACTCTATTCTAGAGAGAATTCTCATCTTCCTCTTGCATCTACACGAGTTGCAAATTACACCAAAATATTTTCAAAGGCAAACTAGAAAGTATGGACCTTCTCCTTATCAGTAACCAGTAATTTACTTAGAGATAAAATTCATAAATCACTATCTTACTTTGGGAGTCAAGTGCTATTATCTGGAAGACTTGTTCTTTAAAGCAGCAGAATAACACTAAAGACAACAGAAATATTTCTCTTTAATTTTCACTGTGGTCATTTTTGACCATGATTATAGACCAATATTTAATCCAATTTCCCTACCAGTTGTGGATTTGACTTTCCCTGATGTTCTGTTTATAGCTGTTGAGTGTGTTGCTTGGAAAATGATGATGAAGTTATAAAGATAGCTTTGTGACTTCACCCAAGACAAGAGGAAACAAAGAGGTGGCTCATAAATTAGAAAATCCTTTTGGAGTGCAGATGCCCTTTTAGAAATAGGTAAAATGGCAACAAGGTGAAACAAGCTGCCCCCTTTATCACAAGGGGACAATTAGCTTGTTCAAATGAATTTGTCTGTTTCAATCTGATGGATTATAAATACTCTTCATCTCTGTTCACTCACTCAATATGTATAAAAAAACCCATGGTTCATTAGGTCTTTATTACGAGCTGTAAGAAATCAGTGGGAAATTAGGGTACTATGAAAAGGAAAAGATGACTGTTTCCAAGACCAAAATTTATCCTTGTACATCCCAGTGCATCTTTATTCGGAAGAATGTGTCTAGATGGAAGTTATTTTTTGTTTCACAGTTCTGGGTTGTCTCAGGTATTCCACTGAAGTCTGCAAGATGTCAGTTTTGAAAACACTGTGAGGTTGAGGAAAGGGTGCCTCCCTCAAACTGGAGGTAGGGACTTTATTCCTGATGGGCTCAGAACTGGCCTTCATGGTCTCTGGGCATCAGTCAGGTGCAGCCCAGACAAAGCAAGGAAAGAGAGGTGGGGCCATGTGAGGAAAGACAGGGCTGTCACTTGGTAGAGGAACTTCATATTCTATGAATTCAAGGGCAAGGAAAAAGATCTAAAAGAATGTAAGAAGTAGGGCCACATCAAACTGTGTAAGAGAGTGCAAGGAGGTGACCCAAGGTGGATCCCTGGATTCAGTTCTAGAATCTTGTTTTCTGTTCTCATAGGTCATAGAGACCAGTGGGCAGGTGAGCTTATTTCCTTCTTTCTTCTCCTTTCTTGTTCAGGTTAGGTTAAGGAGGCCAGTCAAGGGAGGACTGTTATTGGGGCCCCTGGATTTCCGGGTCACAGGAATCAGGCAACGAGCCCATGCATGTCAGGAGGCCATTTGTACAATAGGGTCTGATTCTGTCTTAGAAAAGACATGAAGAAGGGGGGTCATGTGTAGAGGCTTTAGAATGGATGCATTTAGACACAGCAAGTTGCCATAATGAAGGTGTTGTGTGCTACCACTATGGGTTTGGTGGGTCATCTATAACCAGGCCTGCTTTAGACTTGGAAACACAGCAATAAATAGGAAACAAAAGTGCATACCTATCATGCAGCAAGACTTTTTCATGAGTTAATAGGTGAATCCTTGACTACTGGCAGCAGAAAGGGCTAAGCTCTTGTGACCTACTGACGTCCTTTCTCCACAGATACTAAAGTTCACACGGATCTTCAGGGAGGCCTGTGAGGAACAAGGGACATAGGAACCACTTCCGCTCACTTCTATCAGTTCATTAATAGATTCAAAGAAATTTCTGTGTGTCAGGCACTGTTCAAAGCACCAGAAATATAGAAGTAAACAAAATGGCAAAAATCTCTGCCCTCTGAGAGCGTCTATCTGGCAGGGGAAGAGAGACAACAAACAAAATAAGTCTAGTGTAAAGATAAGCAGTTAAAATCTTTTCGTTCAGGGATATATGTACCTGTGGTAAAACCATCAAGTAGAGCTGGGTATACAAAGGTAGGGATCCGAAGGGGTACGTGCACCCCAATGTTTATAGCAGCAGTGTCCACAATAGCCAAACTGCGGAAAGAGCCAAGATGTCCATCGACAGAGGAATGGATAAAGAAGAGGCAGCCATCAAAAGGAATGAGATCTTGCCATTTGCAACGACGTGGCTGGAACTGGAGGGTGTTATGCTGAGTGAAATAAGTCAATCAGAGAAAGACATGTATCATATAACCTCACTGATATGAGGAATTCTTAATCTCAGGAAACAAACTGAGGGTTTCTGGAGTGGTGGGGGGTGGGAGGGATGGGGTGGCTGGGTGACAGACATTGGGGAGGGTATGTGCTACGGTGAGCGCTGTGAATTGTGCAAGACTGTTGAATCACAGATCTGTACCTCTGAAACAAATAATGCAACATATTTTAAGAAAAAAGAAAAAGAAGAAGATAGCAGGAGGGGAAGAATGAAGGGGAGTAAGTCGGAGGGGGACACGAACCATGAGAGACGATGGACTCTGAAAAACAAACTGAGGGTTCTAGAGGGGAGGGGTGTGGGGGGTTGGGTTAGCCTGGTGATGGGTATTAAAGAGGGCACAGTCTGAGTGGAGCACTGGGTGTTATGCACAAACAATGAATCATGGAACACTACACCAAAACAAATGATGTAATATATGGTGATTAACATAACAATAAAAAAATTTTTTAAAAACCCATCAAGTAGAGCAAGAGACTATTAAACATAAAGTTGCTGGTTTTATAGTAAACTGAAGTGAAAGACACCATAGACCTGTCTGGAGGTCACTCGCAAGCTTTCTCAGCCCGAAGAAAGACTCGGGTTGGGTTTTGACAACTGAAAAAGTCCCCCTGGTTGGAGAATTTGTGTGTGAAGGAATTGGGAATGAACTAACGTCTCTGCCATGGTCCACCCTCTGCCCTGGACGCCCATGATGAAGCCATGAGCCAGTCTCCCACGGGGGTGTTCGGGGCATGGGGGAGGCCCACGTCCTGGGAACTTTTGCTTTTGCCACCTGTTCTCTGAATCCTCACCTGAAGTCTGCCAAGTGCTCTGTGAGGTCCTTCAAACAGTTTCCCCGCAGACCAACAGGGTAATGCTGATACTTTGGTCATGTTACTTGCATCCTCTGCTTATTAGGAAAATTCATCAGTCTGCTACTGGACTTTTTAAATGGATGATTTATTAGCTCTTTTTCTTTATTTTTATTTTGTACTGGACCACAGCTACTCAGAATTTGATTAATCATTTCTGGTTCATGATACTCTTAACATTGCTCCATGAGTGGCCTCTTTTATTGACTTCTTTGTTGGTTGGTTTCCTTTAATAATGTCATCGGCAAGTGGGACTACATTAAAAAGCTTCTGTTCAGCAAAAGAGATAATCAACAGAACAAAATGGAAAGGCAATCTATGGAATGGGAGAAAATATTTGCAAGCCACATATCTGAGAAGAGGTTACTATCCAAAATATGTAAGGAACTCTTACAAATCAAGAGCACATAAAGAAAAAACTAATAATCCAATTTAAAATGAGAAAAGGCCCAAACAGACATTTTTCCAAAGAAGATATTCCAGATGGCCGATAGGCACATGAAAAGGTGCTCAACATCCCTGATCATCAGGGAAATACAAATCAGAACCACAATGAGATGTCAGCTCACACCTGTTAGAATGGCTGTTCTTTTTTTTTTTTAATTTTTTATTGTGTGTTAATCACCATACATCATTAGTTTTTGATGTACTGTTCCATGGTTCATTATTTGCGTATAACACCCAGTGCTCCATTCAGTATGTGCCCTCCTTAATACCCATCACCAGGCTAACCCATCCTCTCCCCCCTCCCCTCTAGAACCGTCAGTTTGTTTTTCAGAGTCCATCATCTCTCATGGTTCGTCTAGAATGGCTGTTCTCAAAAGAACAAGAGATGACAAGTGCCAGCAAGGATGTGGAGAAAGAGGAACCTTTGTGCATGGTTGGTGGGAATGTAAAATAGTGCAGCCACTGTGGAAAACAGTATGGAGGTTCCTCAAAAAATTAAAAAGAGAAGTACGGAGCTACCATATGATCCAGCAGGTCTGCTTCTGGGAATTTATCTGAAGGAAATGAAAACATTAACTTGAAAATATATCTGTACTCCCATGTTCATTGCAGCACTATTTACAATAGTGAAGGCATGGAAACAACATAAGTGTCCATCAGTGGATGAAAGGATAAAGAAGATGTGTTGTGTATATACAATGGAATATTATTCAGGCATGAGAAATGGGACATCCTGCCATTTCTGACAATACAGATGGACCTTGAGGGCATTATGCTAAATGAAGTAAGCCAGACAGAGAAAACTAAATACTGTTTGATATCACTTATGTGTGGAGTTAAAAAAAGAAAACAAATTCATAGAAACTGAGAACAGATGGGTAGTTGCCAGGGGCAGGGAGTAGAGGGTGGGGAAAATGGGTAAAGGTGGTCAAAAGGTACAAACTCCCAGTTATAAAATAAACAAGTCCTGGGGATGTGATGTACAGCCTGGGGACTGTAGTTAACAGTACTGTGTTGTATAGAGAAAGGGGAACCCTCGTGCACTGTCGGTGGGAATGCAGACTGCTGCAGCCACTGTGGAGAACAGTATGGAGTGTCCTCAAAACGTTAAAAACAGAACTACCCTATGATCCAGCAATTGCACCACTGGGTATTTACCCAAAGAATACAAAAATACTAATTCAAAGGCATACATGCAGCCCTATGTTTATAGCAGCATTATTTACAATAGTCAAGATATGGAAAAGCTCGTGTCCATCAAAATGATGAATGAATAAAGAAGATGTGGTGTGTGTGTGTGTGTGTGTGTGTGTGTGTGTGTGTGTGTACACAATGGAATATTATTCGGCCATAAAAAGAATGAAATCTTGCCATTTGCAATGGTATGGATGGAGCTAGAGAGTATAATGCTAAGCGAAATAAATCAGAGAAAAGACAAATGCTATATGATCTTATTCATATGTGGAACTTAAGAAACAAAACAAATGAGCAAAGGGGGAAAAAAGAGAGAGAGACAGATCAAGAAATAGACTCTTAACAACAGAGAACAAACTGATGGTTACCAGCCGGGAGGTGGGCTGGGGGATGGGTTAAATAGGTGATGGGGATTAAGGAGCGCACCTGTTGTGATGAGCACCGGGTGTTGTATGGAAGTGTTGAATCACTATATTGTACATCTGAAACTAATATAACACTGCATGTAAACTAACTGGGATTAAAACAAAACTTAAAATTATTGTGTTGTATATTTGAAAGTTGCTAAGAAAGTAAATCTTAAAAGTTCTCATCACAAAAAAAAAAATTGTGACTGTGCAGCGGTAGATGTCAACTAAACTTATTGTGGTCATCATTTCACAATATGTACATATCAAATCCCACTACTAGATGTTTTCTAAAAAAAAATTCATGTTAAATCTGTAGAATGATCCTGGGAGTTATCCCTGTGTTACATTTGAGAAAGCCGAGGCTCTTTTCCCAAGATCGAACAACCAGTTGATCTGAGAATAAAACCGAGAACTTTTAAACTCCAAAAAGCACTTCTCTCTGCTGTCCCACATTACACAAAGGTATGAATTCCTATGGGGGAAGGCTGAAGAATATCAAAGAATGTTATGAAGTAGTTTACTCCAATCCAATAATTTGTTCATATCATTTAAAAATAAAGTTGTCTATATAGCAACAGGATTTTTTTTCTTTGAACAGTGAAGATTTAATTTTATAAATAGATGCTGCTGATGGCGATGGTTTTGCTTCTGAAGTTCTCCAAACATCTTTTCATACACAACACAAAATATAGATGCACTTAGAGTATGGGAGAAGAACTAAATTAGTCATTTAAATGTCAATTCTGTGAATGTCATTTTAATCAAAGCATTTGAAATCCCCTTGTGAATCTTCACAGCATCTTGCGTAATTAGGAAGAGGTTTGAGCCATTACTATGGTGTTAGAAAAATTTGTAATTGACAGTATACAACTGAAATATCATCAATAAAAATACTAGACTGTAAAATCATTGAGAAGTGCAGCCTTCTAGCAAGTTGGCTTCTATGAACAAATCTCCATAGAGATTTTATTTTTATCCCAGGCGTTATTTGATCTACTGGCAATGACAGGACTTTGAGTTAGGGCTGAAGACATCACAAAAATAGTTTTTTTTTTTTCATGAGATGATGCTTCTCATCATCGTACCAAATTCTCACGAACAGTTCTTCATCAGAGGTATAGTGCGTGAGGTCACCAAGCTTTTAGAAGGAGCCCAAAAACGAAGACAAATGTGTTGGAATGGAAAGCAAAGTTTCCTCTTTGAGCTTGGCCAACTACATTTCATACATGAGTGCCAGTGTTTCCACAAGAAGAGCTCTTTTTAATGGACAGCAGAAAGCAACTATCCCACATCCCCACTGAGTCTCGTGTTTTATGGAGAAACTAACGTGGTTGGTGCTTTCTATGGGGTGGACGCCATGATATTTATCTTCCATATGCTTTCTCATTCATCCAATATGGTTATTCCTCGCTTATACCCAGGACGTTGAGACTTAAAACTATTAACTAACTTACACATCTAGTCAGTGGAGAGGTCAAGATTAGAAATGATTTAAGACTGCCCCCCAAATCTAGGCTGCTTTCATAAAATTATGCTACCTCTCAGAGAAATACATTGGCTCATCAAGGAAGAATATTATGAACAGAAGAATGACCTAATTCTTGTTATACAATATAGTTCTAAAATGGGATTTTTAAAGATGTGCTGAAGAATTTATTCTATTCTAAAATTAAAGATATTCCTATTTGTACAGTTTGATAATCCTGATAAAAAATTCTTATTCCTCATTCTTTATTTGGCCAAGAAAAAACTGCTAGTTCTTTTTCCCATTTGGTTCTCATTCTTTCCCCAAGGGCAGAGGATGACCACTGGGAGGTTACTGAGAGCGTCACATCCAGTGACCGTCCCCGCAGTAGCCCACCTGCTGTGACACAAGCACGTCCGAACCTCGGGCCCTTGCCTTGCTGATCCCTCTACCTGGAACAGGCTTTCTCTACCCATCTCTACAGCCAACTCCTTCACTTCCATGCCTTTTCTCAAATATTGCCTTTTTCCCTGAGGGCTACCTGGACCATCCTATTCAAAATCACAAACTGTTCCTCACCACCCCCAAATCTTACTGTCCGCCTCTATTTTCTTTTCCAGAGCACTTACTATTTTCTAGCATATATAATTTATTTACTGTAATTTCTGCTTATTGTATATCTCACCAACTGGAATATAATAAGCTCTTTGTGTGGTTAGTTCACTGATGTATTCCTCGTGCAAGGGACGTATTTGTTTAATGAATGAACAAATGAAGGAATGTGAAACTATACCTTTCCACACTTCCTCTTTTTCCTTCCATCTCTGCTTGCAAACCAATCAATCATTTACTGAGTTCTATGTTTTTTGTAAACCCTGCTAAAAACAGCAAAACAGGCGGCAGGCACAAACCTTCCATTCTCTTCAGGCGCTTTCCTTCACGCTCCTGACGAACGTTTTGCGTGGTCTACAAACGTCTCCAGCTCTCCAGCCTCTAATACCTATTTCCTTTGCTCTGTACTAGAGTGAAATCAGGAAAGATAAACAGCTTTAACTTTTCCTGTTAAAAATGTTCAGCTATGCCTTATATTTGGAGATGCCTGCATAGGCTCATGTCAGAAAAAGAAAAAGAGGTCTAGAAAAGACTTGGAGAAATGATCATCTGGTACAGTCCCTCTTTTCAATCCTGAGGTTTTTGTTGTTGTTGTTTTTTTTTCCCTAACTCACTCCCAAGGAAACGGGAATCACATCTTCTTTTAAGGTTATCTAGACAGAAACTCCATGGTCCTCTTCAACAGCTCATTCCTATCCTCTCTTCACCTCTAATTTCTGATGTCCATGAGCAAATCGTTCTGTTTTCTAATCTAAAATCCTCATGCTGCATTTAAATCTACTGTATTTGTCATTTGTTCATAGACACAGAGGCTATTATTGAGGCTGAGCACTGGTGAACACCCACACTTACGATTCTGACTGAAACAGCCACCACAGTTGGCCTAATATCCCAAATGCTCCCGGCTGTGTTGGCTTCTCCCTTTTGTTTTCACATAGGTCAGATAGATGTAGCTACTCTTCCTTCTTCCATTATCCAGAGGAGGAAACACAACTTTACAGAGGTTAAATGATTCACCTAAAGGTACCCCAGCTATTGAATTGATGCACCACGATTCAAAATTTGTTGACCTGATTCCAAGTGTGGTGCTTCTGTTAGCTACAGCAGGGATTTCTAGCCACCCACCCAAAGCCACTCCTCCTGTTATCCACTCACTGTGTTAGAAGTGCAGAGCCGGGGGCCCCTGGGTGGCTCAGTCCTTAAGCGTCTGCCTTTGGCTCAGGTCATGATCCAGGGGGTCCTGGGATCAAGCCCCGCATTGGGCTCCCTGCTCCCGCGGGAAGCCTGCTTCTCCCTCTCCCACTCCCCCTGCTTGTGTTCCCTCTCTCGCTGTGTCTCTCTGTCAAATAAATAAAATCTTAAAAAAAAAAAAAGAAGTGCAGAGCCAGACTGTGCCCAGATAGGTAGAGGTAGGACATATGTCCCAGCCCTCCTTGCAGTCGGTTATGAACAATGTTACCGGGGTGGCAGGGTGTGGGCCACTTCCTCTGTGTGGTTCTTCATGCTCTTTCCTCTTTCCAGAACACTGGGATGGTGACATCCAGAACACCTCTGGAATGCTAGAAGAATCATCAGCCTGAGTCCTCAATACCTGCTTTGGACTGTTACATGAGGAAACAAAAACAGAAATGAAAAAACCTTGTTCTTTAAGTGACTAAATCTTTTGGGAGTGTTTGTTACTTTTGCTTAGCTTCCCCTAATTTATACAACCCAGATTGCCATTTTGCTTGAACATTTCCAGTGCTGGGGGTTTTAGTAGTTTTCAAGGTAGTAAAGGCTAACATTTTTTTTATGTTGAGTCAAAATACTTATTCCTTTTTCTTCTAATTTTTCCCCTTGGAGTAATCAGAATTTCAGTATAGTTCAGAATAAGCCTATAAATATTTGACCACAGCTTAAAGGTAACTATATCATCTTTTCTTCAGAGCTTCCAGTTGTGTTTTGTAAACTAGAAACCTTTCTAAAGGTTTCTAAAACTGGAAACCACGTTTCTCCTAAAATGTGCTATATTGTATGGCCTTTGGTATCACTTTTTTCTTCTGCTGCTTTTTTTTTTTTAAAGATTTTATTTATTTATTTGACAGAGAGAGACACAGCGAGAGAGGGAACACAAGCAAGGGGAGTGGGAGAGGGAGAAGCAGGCTTCCCGCGGAGCAGGGAGCCCGATGCGGGGCTCGATCCCAGGACCCTGGGATCATGACCTGAGCCAAAGGCAGACGACTTCAATGACTAAGCCACCCAGGCGCCCCTTCTGCTGCTTCTTTTAAGACCAGTGAGAGTGGAGCCATAGAAGAAGTTCTCCTCAGAGACTTTTGGTTTAGTCCTCTCTCCAATTTAACCTTGATGTCCAAACAGACTCAGAGAAATCTGATGAAATGGAGGTATTTGAGGGTCACAGAGTTGAGGCTGACTTTATGTCACAGGTGCACCTGGAAGAGCGAGAAAGCAAGTAAGTGAGGGAGGGTGAGCACATGACCTGGGTGTTAATGGAGAAGTTGGAAGCTTTACAAAGATCTGTGAGAAGAGAAAGTGGTGGGGAATTGGAAAGGCAGCAAATGGCCAGAAACCTTCCAAGAAGGCATTAAATGCCTTTCCTTGCCCTGTGCCTTCCTCAGTACCACTCAGGGAGTCCATGACACTCAGCAGGACCCTTTTTATAGGTGAGATCACTTTTCCCCTTTCAATTTGCCAAAACACAACTTCCAACCAGGACTTCCCCATTTCTCCACAGCTGGGATATACCCACTTAAACATGTATGGCTAATTGTTCATTCTCTCCCAAATTTAAACACTTTGATTAAACACCTTTAATGTGACGAATACAAATGTGTCCCCTGACTGGCCCACTCAGCTCAGAGATGCTCTTGCTGGCTTGATTTCTATCATGAAAAGGCTGATGAAGTATAATGATGATATGAAGTTCTTAAAAGACACGATATTAAAATAGAGACTTGGCTTTAGTCTCAAAACCTCATCCTGACTTGACAGGCAGGCAAGATCCACTAAAATGCCTCCTAAAAGCAGACATAATTTTTTTTTATGTTGATACAGTGGTGATTTCAGCCAGTAAAACTGCCTGTACTGTCAGTGCAAATCACCTCTGTAGGATTCTTCATGGAAAAAGATGGTGGGGGAACAGATGAGACAGCAGAGAGTGAGCTGGACCTGACCAACCTGCTGACCTCACCCAGAACCATCAGCAGAATGTCTGAAGTTGTGAACCGTGGACAGGGCTTGTGACTCTGTTGGCTGAGAAGGATGACTGTCTTGCTCAATTTCACCAATCTTCCATCCCCGTGGACTTGCCTTGTTCATCCTGCCTTGATTCACTTCTGATTCTTGATTCTTCTGACTGTGTAGATCCCTGTCCAGATGCTCCAGAAAACACATTAACAGCAGAGAACACCTAAGGTCCCTCTGTCCACCAGAACTGTCTGGCTTAAAACAAGAATATGATTTCCTCTAATGGTCTCTCTTGCTTTCATTAGTAATAGTAAAGGGGCATCTTGTTACTAGAAAGCACACACACACACACACACACACACACACACACACACACACACACACACCCCAATGTGAAAGAAAAGCTAGATCCTGTTTCTCAACAAAAACCTGGGGCTGAGCTACAGCCAGATCTTTTACTCAAAAGGTCAGTAATCAAAAGCAAAAGGTTATCACTGGCCTCTGCTGGATCTGAAGTCATTTCAAAGAGGACATCGACTTCCTTCCATGAGCCAGGCATCACCCTGCCCTGCCTCTGTGAGATCTAAAATGACCTATTGGTCTTCATTAGGGCACTAATAGAAGGTCAGAAGGCAGTAGAAGAATGCAGAATTTGATCCTCTCTCAGAAAACCACAGCTTTTCCCAGGGGTACTGGCCCCATCCTTATAAAGCATAGTGGCAGGCACCGGAAAGCCTTCCCAGACGTGGGAAATAAACCTCTTGGAGGATGCAGGTCTCTCACCTTCGCTCCTTTTACAGTCACTCAGGTAACAGATTGGAATTGACTTCTGCATCTTCCTTCATGTTCTCTTCAACAACCAGTTCTTTCCCATTCTTAATATCTATGTTTAGGTCTATGTAGAACGGTTTAACTCGACTTAAACCTACTCTTGCTGTCAAAAATTTCCCCCAGCAGTATATACCTGTAGTAAATACTTTGAAGACTCCCTACTGACTTCTCCTTTCTGTGCTTGCAGGAGAAATTTCCCATTTGCCTTTCGATGTCCAGTTTTTCCTTTCCTGAAAAAAAGGAAGCTACGCAGCTCTGACTAAATGGGATGAACATGAAATGGCAGGTCTTGAGTTTGACTCTCAGGTCTACCTGTTATTATTTGAATAACCAAGTAAGTCACTTAACTTCTGAGAGGTTGCATTTTATAGTAAAAGATCTTAATGATGACACCCAACCTCTAGGCTCAACTGGATGTGTCCAGGGAGAAAGTTGGAATGGTTACTGCGGTAAGGTGCGGTAAGATGATGTAGAGGCAACCACCTGGGCCCACAAGAAGCACTCAATAGGTTTATTAAATATTAAGGGACAAAAAAGGAAAATGTATCCCTGTGTCCCTCCCTAGTTCTCCACAAGAGTCTGAGATAATCTTTCATGGAATCCTAGAGCAGGAGAGATCATCGGACTCATCAGGTGGAACACCATCATTTACAAGAAAGGACATGAGCTCCTGAGAGGTGAACTGATTTGGTCATCAGACAGTGTGTGCAGAGGCTGGACATGTGCCTTCAGGTTCCTGAGACCATGGCCGGCGGTCTTTGCCCCACACTGCCTCTGTCCTAACCAGAGAGGTTTTTTCTCTACCAGATTTATTTTTTTCCCTATTCCAACTTACCTTTTCATTGAATCCAGCACTTTACTAACCCAATTCTTTTTAAGCTTCTGTGAATCTTTGAAGAAGCCAAACTTTTTCTTTCTAAACTTTTTGTAAGGTAGGAGAAACAAATTTTAAAAAAAGAAACAAGAGAAGCACATCATCTCAACTCTGCTCTCATGCTCCCATCAAACACATATATAGCTTGATCACGGTGGGTCACATCCTTGTAGCAGGGACTTGCGATCTAAAGCTCACGGACCAGAATGGTTTGCCACCTGTTTTTAGAACACATTTTTTGGTGCAGATTATCTATGGCTGCTTTCTGGTAACAGTGGCAGAGTCTAGGAGTTATGACAGAGACCAAAAGAAAAAAAAAGCCTAAAATAATTAACTCTCTGGCCCTTTATAGAAAAAGTTTGCCAACCCACACACTTGGCACCAATTTCAGCTTTTGTCAAATTCCCTTTACGAATGTCTTCCAAGAAAGTATTTTCCACAAAAGCCGGGATTTATTTTCCCAGAACATTTTTAAAGCATTTGATTATTTTTACTGCATTAAAGGTATGGTATAAAATTTGAAAACTATGAAAAGGTGCAAAGAAGAACATAGCAATCAGCTGTAATCTTAGGAGGCAGAGGGAGCTACGGCTGCCTCTTCGTCATTGCCTGCGGCTTTGGCTCGGTTGGCCTTGGAGGGCCAGACCTGCGCATCGGAGCTTCCTCAGAGTGTCAGGTGAGCCACGTAGTTTGAAGCTGAGTTTCAAGGGAGGGCATGGAGATAGAGGATTATTCTGCATAATATGATGGGGAATTTTTAAAATTTAAAATAAAAATTTTTTAAATGTTTAAATTTAAAAAATGTCCCATCACATTAACTTTTTTAAAAATTTTAAGTTTTTTAAGCTCTTAGGAAGAGGTTGCAAAAGAAAAAAAGCGGTAAGAGAGATGAGTAGGAAAATGGAGAGGCCAAGGGACTTTTAAGGAGACAGGCAAAGACTATTTAGCGTTAAAATTGTATGAGTTGCTCTGATGCAAACTTCCCATTATTTCCCCCAAACCTTTAGTAGAGTTGCCTTCCCACCCAAAGAACCCTGGGTGAGTGGTTTGTTTGGCAACTCTCTCCCTGGTGTGGACCAGCTTCCTCACATTCAGGGCAGTGACTCCATAAACAAAACAGTCTGGCTAAAGCGAGAGGTCAGATAAAGAGGCCACCACATTAACCTAATACCCTTAGAAATTCAGATCACTTTTGGCAAGGCCACTGGACTTCCCATAATTGTGGAGTCAGGATATTTGATTGGATCATAGGCACAGGAAAAGCCTGGCATCATATGTAGGATATTTTTTAAAAATACATGTCCATCCCCAGAACATATATGTATGTGTGCAGGTATGTGTGTATACATACATATACATATACATATGTAGCCTTGGTACATGGAGACTAGTTTCTTTACACCCTCCTCCCCCCAGAAAAATGAGATGACTTAGTTGAGGTTCCAGCTGTTTTTTTCTGGAAACCCGTACAAGAGGACACAAGCTGTTTAGCTTTTCTTGTTTTCTCAAGGACAGGAAGTGGGAACGAACAGCTGGCAAAGAGTGATGACAAGCTACATTATTCACCCTCCGTACCCTAAAAGCCAGTAGCGGAAAGCCACCTGGAAAAGACTTCTCTGCCCCTGGAAAATTGCCACAGCGTCATCATCATCCCATGTACCCCTCTTAGGGCTCCCATGCTCCCTTGTGCTCAATCTACCTGGGTGTCTTGGTATACACGATGTAAGCGACAGCACACAATTCATAGGGACACACGCCACAATCTGCCGAGGAGAAATCGTTCCTGAGGAACGTGGGTGCAGGAGAAGATTCTCTTTTATCACCCTAGAGTTTTCCTTTTTCCCCTCGGTGCCAACACATGCAAGTCACAATGAACACAGCGCTAACAGATGATCCTTTACATAGTGTTTGTTTCAATCTTAACACTTTGTTCAAATTTGATAAACATTTGCAGATGCTCCATGTTTCTGAAATATCCTAAGTAAAACCTTTCCTTTCGTGACGCTCAAAGGCTAAGACTGGACAGAAATCTCACATTGTCAGGCTAGTCTTGACTGACAAAGGACTGGCCTTTCGCATTCGTGATCTGACGGATGTCTGCACCAGTGCGCTCCACACAGGCTTGGGATCTATGGATGCATCCCTACCAAATGAGATGAATTTCTCGGAGTTAGGATCATTCCCTGTGGAAGTCTCTTGGGGAGGAGTAACCCCTCGGGAAAAGCTCATTGTGCCCCTCTTTGAGTTAAAGCTTGCTAGTGGCTCTCCAGCCTCTCAGGCAGAGGCGAGGTCCTTCCCCCAGGGCGGATCTGGTCTTCCGCCGGCCAGCCCCCGCAGCAGGTGGCCGGGGACTCAGCGACTGGAGAGAACCCACTGAAGGGCACCCTTTCAAGCCAGTGCCAGCTCCTGGCACTCTTCCCTCCCGCTCTGACAGCAGGGCCATGTCCTCTGCCATCAGGAGATTAACCACAGCTCAGCAGAGCACAGCGGCCCCCGCTCGGCACAGCCCTAGGTGTTTTTACTCATCCTGCCTCTGTTCCTTCCCTCTTCCTTTACGAAGTAGCTAGCATACCGGCCCAACACATCATGCCTTCCGCACACCACACCCACGATTTTCTCGTCATCCCAGCTATTAACAGCCACCTTCCCCTGCACAGCCTGCGCTCCCGCCACAGGGCCTTCTGTGGGTCCCGGGATGGGCTCTGCCCTCCCCCGCCCCCATGCATTCGCGCGTGTTTTCTTTGCCGGGAATGCCCACCCACCCTCGTCTGCATGTAAAACTCTTACTCAACCCTTAAGGCTCTGCTCAAACATCAACTCTGGCCTTCCCGGGTAGAGTGAATGATTTCTGCTTCTGTGTTTCCATTAGCACCTGGAACAAATTCTCCCAGCCCTTAGAGTGTTGTAGGTTTTGTTGTGTTGTTTTGTCTCCCTCTCCAGACCGAGGCACCTAGTACAAGGACGGTAATCATCTTTCTATCCCCCGGAACCTACAATAGTGCCTGGTACCTCATAAATAAGTACAGCTTGAATCAATACAATATCATGGTTACTAACACTCTAGAGAGAAATGCTTTATTATAGCCCTTATGGGTGATGACTAGCTCTAAGATCTTCACTTCAAAAGTGAAGTTAGAAAATAGCCAACCCAGAATGTTCTCGAAACTCCACATTCCTAGGTCTGATTGTGCTGACTAATATCACTCTTGAATGACCTCTAGAATTTTCAAACAATATGACCTGAAGAGAATTCCAAAATGGATCCTTCAATCCTGATCCTTCTGGTTTGCCCCATTGCAGTTAATGGCAATTGAATTCTTCCAGTTGCCATATTTTAAGAAGCCAAATATTCTGGGGGAGTTACCCCTGACTCATTCTGGAGGAGTTACCCCTGACTCATTCTTCTTCTTCTTCCATTCGCATCCAGTGCATTAGCAGATCCCGTCGGTTCTTCCTTCAACATGTCATTCCTTGGGGTAAGCTGCCGCACTTGCCTATCTGGGCAACCACTGCCTCCAGACCTCTTTGCCTGCTTCTGCTCTTGGCAAGCCCCACACCCTCCCCCCACCTCATGGTCTATTTTCAACACGGCAACTGGAGTGGTCCTTGAAAATTGCAAGTCGGATCATATCCCTGCTCTGTGCACAACTCTCCAACAGCCACTTGTTCCCAGTTTTCCCCCCAGCATCTGAATAGTGCCTGGCACACAGCAGATAATAAATATTTGCTGAATGAGTAAGTTCAGTTTGGAGTCTTCGTATAAAAACCCGATGCCAAGAAATTGCAGCTTATGATATGATTGTTACCTAATAAGGTATCTACTATGAATTTACTACATTTTTGATATAATCATATTTTCAGTATCACCAAAATGTTCCAGAAATATCTGGATACTGAAGATATTTTTCTTCTGTCTAGCAATACATTGACTACAGAATGACATTTGGTTCTGGCCAGTCACGTAGCTCTTGGGGAGTTAGTTTCTTCAGCTTTGAAAGAAGGGAATTGCATATAAAGATTTTCATAGTCTCCTGCAATTTGAAATGTCTATGACTTTTTCGTGAACGCTAGCTCTTTCCCTTTCTCAAAACATGCATGGGCTTTCCCTTCCTGAATAGCCCTTCGTTTGATCTGGTTTCTAAAATGTACTAATTTCCCAGAAAGAACCTGCAGAAGACCGGGGAGATTTAGGGCCTGGCGGGTGGGGCGGGAGGGCAGTCCAGCAGAGGCAGAACCGACTTCGTGGCCAAACGGGGCAGCGGAGAGTGCGCAAGAGTGGGCCGTGGGGACCAGCCTCGCCTACTGCCAATCTGTGCCCTTTTTCGCTCTTGAGATCAGGGCCAGGGGGCTTAGTGAAGTGTCCTTGACTTTGGAGAGTAATGACAGGGACTGAATTTTCAAGTGCAGCTCATTCACACTTGTTTGAGAGATTGTGTTTGTTCAAAAAGCTGTTTTAACACTGAGGTTGTCTGCAGTAATTTGCTCAGAGGTATATTTAGACAGAAAGCTAATATAGGATGAAGTCATCGGTGTGAACTCTAGCAGGTTTTTAAGTGATGGGGTAGAGAGGTTGCTCACCCAGCCTTTGGAGAGAAAATTATGAAAACAAATCAACTATGAAAATTGTCTTTACAAATTTCACCTTTTGGTACTTTAAAATTAAATTGAATTCACTTTTCAAAATATTTATAGTGTTGGTTTCAGATACAACTCCTCATAATCTGCAATTATTTGTGTATGACTTTTAAATTCATCACCTAAGAATGGGAAAATTGCCTGCTTGTGAAATTCTAGACTTTAATAATTTCACCTCTCACTTACAAAGAGAAGATAGCAATGGCATACAAAAGCAAAGCAGTTCAAATTTCTCAGCTTCAGCCCAGGCGCTAACCTTCATCACCAATTGTTCAGAACAATTTTCCAACTCATTGACAACGTTCTCCAGTTTCTGCTGAATGATTTTGCAAATTGCTTCCATCATCCCTGCTCCAAGTTTCCCCAAACAATGTGCTTTCAAGGAGTAAACATTCGCTACTTGCTTGCGTTATGCCCAAATCCACAGTGAATAAAACTCGAGTGTGTAATAAATAAAACTAGAGCTTGTAAAGACCAGATCTGGATAGAATCACTTATAGAATTATGTCTTTAATTACTAATGCAATACATAATGATAGGTGTTAAAAATTTAAGAATGACAGAAGTGTATAGTGTCCGTAGTAAAAATTCTTCCTCTCCTCCTTCCTGCTGCCCCCAGGCTCACACCTGGGGTATGAGGAATACCTTTGAAAAATTCTTCTCTATTCATAAACACCTAAATACATACACTCAAACACACACAGTAGACATAAGGATAAATTTCCCTTCCTTCCTTTCTTCTTTTGCTTTCCTTCCAATAATGTGATCTCACTCTAGTCATTATCTTGCCAATTCCTTTTTTTTAAAACCCAATTATTATCCTAGAGACCCTCCTAGATGCACATTTACAAGTTTGTCCTATTTTTAAAATTGCCTTGTGATGTTCGAAAGCACAAATATGCTATAATTTATTTAACTATTCTCCCATTGTTGGCATTTAATAATAATGTTGCAGATGTGGAAAGAAGGTAGGAAGAAAGCAGGGATAAGGAAAAAGACCAAGAAGAACATCAATCTATGCCATTATATCCTCTAAGACCCAGATGTCACAGCATGGTCAGAATCATGTTCAGTTAGGCCTCTGATAATCGAGAGCTCACCTCAGGCCATTACACATCAGATATCATGCTGGCAGGGGCACTTGCTGGCTGAAGGTCCCTGCCTCATGGATGTCCAGGAACTATGTCCTACTCAAGTGGGCAAAAGAGGCCATGGTGCTTCTGAACTTACTGTCCCCGGAAGAACGTATAAACGACCCTACTTCTGAGCCTGCTTAGAGTTCCACTCAGAACCTTGGGGTCAGTTCATTCCCCAGCTTCTCATCCTTGTCACTAACACAGCCCCAACGGCAAGCCCCTCTCTTTGCCCTGTCTTTGTGTTCTGCCTCTGAGTTCATCCTTCCATGGCTGTCCTCCTACCCAGTCCATCCCACGGCTCCTCTCGCACGCATACCAATTGGAATCAGAGTCCTCTGCACCCTCCACTTCTTCACAGAGCAGTTCCTTCTACTTTCTCTTTCCATCTTGACCTCTGACTCTGTGAAGAAAAAGCATTATGAACCTGTCATCCTTTCGGGGTGTTGGGGAGCTGCTATCCTTGTTCATCTTCACCATCTCTGGGCTTGGGTCTGAGGATGAGATGAGGAAGAAGAGATCGGGCGTCAGAGGACAGTTGGCATTCCAAATAACCTTCTTATCCTCTTATATCTGGGCCCCCGTCATTGGGCCATCCCATTGCCTTCCCTTCCTTGTCACTCTCATCTTCTAAACTCTTGGTCATTCCTCCAAATATATGGAAAACTTTGGTTCCTGTGTACATTGTAACCTAAGTCCCACCTTCATCCTGGGAGATTCCACTCACAATGTGGGGGTCTCAGTGAAGACCCTGGGCTTCTAGGCCCATGACTCCCTCCAGGAGATTGTCATCTCCTCTGCCTTGTTTCTGTCACCCCAGGCCATGCACACACTCCCATCAATCAGAACGCCTCTCCTCTAAGAGCTCAAGTCCACACCTTGCTCGGCTCCCAGCCCTCACTCCCACCCACCCGCCATACCCACTACGCAGCTTCATGCCCCTCCTCACACTGACGTCTTGAGCCTCCGCCTCATCCTCATCCTCATTTTTTTAGTCTAAAGAGTCTTTGTTTGGTTCATCCTGTACTTTCTATCCTACCTTCCTATCTTCTTCTTCCACCTGTGCTCAGTCCATGTCCAAAAGTCAGCTGTCTTCCTCCTGAACTGTTTGGTATTCTTTGGAAGGGCCGCCCCACTTCTAGTTTTTGCTTTGTGCATTCGTCTGAACCTAACTCCCGGGATGCCTCAAACACCCCATGGCAGGGAGGGGTGGCAGGAAGACCGAGACTTTCTCTTTCCCTTTCTCCCACATGGTGGAAGACACTGTCTAGGTCACTGACATCCGCTGTACACTTGTCCTCTGTTTCTCATCAGTCTGGCCTTTGGCCTTCTCCTCACTTTCATGGAGATCTAGAGCTGTCTGTCATCCTGGAACATCTTCATTTTCTAGGTCCATGGTTCCTTTAAAGGATATTCCTAAATTCTTCTATAATATTTTATGTGTTGAATACTGAAATTAAAATGGGACAGATCAACTTTGGCAATTACAGTTGTCAAACAAAGCAATGTTGCACACAAAATAGAACACCTAGGAACATGAATACTAATTATGTAAATATTCCTATACTGCTTTCATTAGTTACAAAGGGATTATCTATTATCCTATGCCATCCTTATACTAGTCCTAGGGAGTAGCATTCTTTCCTTTTTATAGGTGAAAAGCTGAATGAAGCACAGCGATAGAACTGACTTCTGTTTGCTTATATATCTAGTTTAGGAGCAGAAGCTGTTATTAGAGCACAAGACTCCTAAATATAAATCTTATGTTTTCTTTTATACCTTTTTGGCTTTTTAGAAAAATATGTAAGTGTGTTCCCTAGGGAAAAGAAGACCAGCAAGGCTTGGAATTAAAGCCTAAGGCGTTGTGACCCAGAAAACCCCTTGTCCTTGGAAGTCATAGTCCAGGTACATCATGATTTTCCACTATCCTTGAACCATCCCAAAGTTCAAGCAAGGGCATGGCTGTCAAAATACCAGCTCTAATTTTAGAAGGGATGAGAGGAGGAACAGGCAGAGATGTGAGGTTTAATCAAAAGTGCTATCGTTTAGGGATGTTAATAAGCCAGTTATCAGGCTCCCAGCGGGTCTGGCACATTTGACCTCATTATCTGGGCAGCACATGATGTTGGAGCCCAGCTCCTGGTCACCAGGCAGATGACTCAGAGCCACGGCTGCTGGAAGCCTGCTGGAAACGGAATTCCAGGATTCAATAGGAGCCAAGGAATCCGTCCACACACTCTCTAAATAGCATCGGATAACTACTTACATCAAACCAGAACAGCACCTGGGTTTTTTTGTTTTGTCTTGTTTTTGTTTTTTCTGACCCATTAAGTTTAGGAGCTCAGAGGATGGATTAAATGCCTTATCAAGAAAACATGACTTTTTCCTGTTTTCAGAATCTTTTTATTTTTTTTAATTTTTTAAAAGATTTTATTTATTTTTCGACAGAGAGAGAGGCAGCAAGAGAGGGAACACAAGCAGCAGGAGTGAGAGAGGGAGAAGCAGGCTTCCCGTGGAGCAGGGAGCCCAGTGTGGGACTCGAACCCAGGACCCTGGGATCATGACCTGAGCCGAAGGCAGACACTTAATGACTGAGCCACTCAGGTGCCCCTTCAGAATCTTTCTAAAGGTGCCTTTAGAAAGCAGAGTCTATCCTGTTTTTAAGGTGAACCTTGTTACAAAAATGCAGGCTGGGAATAAAAACAGTTTAACAACCCATTCGAGAACTTGGGCCTTGGTCTGAACAACAGGATAGGCAATCATTTCCTTATGTCTGATCTCAAAGACCTCTGTGACTCTTGGCCAGAGCTGTGGGGATCAATACCTCAGGTGACTTGTGCCAGAGGACTCCAGATGGCTTCCACCACAAATTCTTCACTGATGGGAGATTTAACCACAACTGTGCAAGAAAGCCTCATTCCCAAAAGACATGACCGCTTTTTGGGATTGTCTTGGACATACATTAGCCCTGGAAATGTGGATCCAGACTCAGAAAGTCTTGGGGTCTTCTTCAGCTCTGAGACAGCTGAGAAGCCCATGTCCAAACTGGGTACTGGATATTACCAGAAAACCAGACTGCCCTTTCATCATCCTGGTAGTTGGTTTTTGCATCAGGAAGGTTTGGGGTGGTCACTACCTTCTCTGGTTCCTGAGGATTTCTCTGGCTCTTGGGAAACTGAGCCTCTTCTCCAGAATGACTTCAGGGATCTTTTAGGGCTGTTGGGATTTGAGAGTGGCCTCAAAGGGTCAGAATGGAATTGGACTCAAAGGATCTGAGATGCTTGTGATGCTGGTCCTCATTCCCATGGCTGTCCACTCTAGGTTGACCAGTGCCTTAATTATTTGAGGGCCACCGCTCTTGGACACTTCCCATCACTCAGTAGAAAGGGGAATACTCCAAAGAATGCTTGAAGCCGTCCAAAGGACTCAGTAGGTTGATTCTAAAAGAAGTTAGACTATTACTTGACTAAACATCGTTGACTAGAGAGACTTATGAACACTAGACTTACATCTTGACCAAGTAAAACTATTCAATCTTGATGGGAAATAAGTACCCAAAGCCCCCCCAAATGCCACTGCCATCAGCTATCTATCAAAAAAAGTGGCTATTAGTGGTGGGAAAATCCATCCTCAGATTAGACCTTCCCCCTGAAAGCTCAACTGTATGCATGATACACGTTTGGTTACTTCATTTTCTCTGAGGGACAGCTTCCTGCCACTCTCCGAGAGCCTGAAATAGCCCCAGGCATTTGCCATTCTTTATCTGTGTCAGAGCATGGGCCAAGAAGCTCAATACAAAAGAGAACCGAGGCCATCTTTTTTTTGTCCCTTTAAATTTTTTTATTGTTACCATACATTACATCATTAGTTTTGGATGTAGTGTTCCATGATTCATTGTTTGTGCATAACACCCAGTGCTCCACGCAGAACTTGCCCACTTTAATACCCATCACCAGGCTAACCCATCCTCCCACCCCCCTCCCCTCTAGAACCCTCAGTTTGTTTTTCAGAGTCCATCATCTCTCATGGTTCTTCTCCCCGTCCAATTTACTCCCCTTCATTCTTCTCCTCCTGCTATCTTCTTCTTTTTTTTTTTTCTTAACATATATTGCATTCTTTGTTTCAGAGGTACAGGTCTGTGATTCAACAGTCTTGCACAATTCACAGCGCTCACCATAGCACATACCCTCCTCACTGTCTATCACCCAGCCACCCCATCCCTCCCACCCCCCACCACTCCAGAAACCCTCAGTTTGTTTCCTGAGATTAAGAATTCCTCATATCAGTGAGGTCATATGATACATGTCTTTCTCTGATTGACTTATTTCACTCAGCATAACACCCTCCAGTTCCATCCACGTCGTTGCAAATGGCAAGATCTCATTCCTTTTGATGGCTGCATAATATTCCATTGTGTATATATACCACCTCTTCTTTATCCATTCATCTGTCGATGGACATCTTGGCTCTTTCCACAGTTTGGCTATTGTGGACATTGCTGCTATAAACATCGGGGTGCACGTACCACTTCAGATCCCTACATTTGTATCTTTGTGGTAAATACCCAGTAGTGTAATTGCTGGGTCGTAGGGTAGCTCTATTTTCAACTTTTTGAGGAACCTCCATACTGTTTTCCATAGTGGCTGCACCAGCTTGCATTCCCACCAACAGTGTAGGAGGGTTCCCCTTTCTCCGCATCCCCGCCAACATCTGTCGTTTCCTGACTTGTTAATTTTAGCCATTCTGACAGGTGTGAGGTAGAACCAGGCCATCTTGCTTGGAATATTGGCTTCTAGTTTCTGCTCATCAAGAAAGCACATGGTGGAAAAGGTTAAAGTGTTAGTAGTTGACTAGGGAAGAGCATAGTGACTTCCCTCTGCTCTGGCAAAGTGGATCATCAGGCTCTCTTTCTCCAAGTGCCGGAGAAACAAAGGAGTAGGGCTTGGATGGGGAGGCCTGGGGGATTAGCGCTTCCTTCTGAGCTCTCTGGCTTATTGTACTTTATACTATAACTATTTATTGATGTGTATTCCTATGGATGACCTCTAGGTATTTGACTGCCTAATGGTTTCACAGTGCAGTTTGAGGAAATTAAAACTGGATTTTTAAAAGGTACAATCACTTTGGAAAACCATTCGGCAGTTTCTTTTTCTTTTTCTTTTCTTTTTTTTAAAGATTTTATAGATTTATTTAAGAGAGAGCAGGAGAGAGAGTGAGAAAAAGCACAAGCGGGGGAGCAGCAAAGGGAGAGGGAGAAGCAGGCTCCCCACTGAGCAAGGAGTTCGATTTGGGGCTCCATTCCGGGACCCTGGGATCCTGTCCTGAGCTGAAGGCAGACACTTAACCAACTGAGCCGCCCAGGCTCCCCCATTCGGCAGTTTCTTCAAAAGTTAAACACGCATCTATCCTATAACCCCCATATTCAACAATTAGGTATATAGCCAAGAAAAATAAGCATAGATGTCCACTACAAGCCTTGTATAAGAATGTTTCTAGCAGTTTACTTGTGATAGCCAAAACCTAGAAACAGCCTAGATGTCCTTCAGTAGGAGAATGGGTAAGCCAACAGTGGCACACCCATACCATGGCATACCACTCAGAAACAAAAAGAGATGAACTACTGGTACATGCAACCACACGGAGGAATCCCCAAAACCTGTTGAGTAAGAGTTGGACACAAAAAAAGATGATTCCTTTTAACTGAAATTCTAGGCAAAACAAAGTGATGGTGGCAAAATCAGATCAACACTTGTTTGGGGCAGGGTGAAAAGGTCACTGGGAAGGGGCACAGAGGAGCTCTCTGGGGGGATGGAAATGTTCTGTGTCTTCATATGGATTAGTCAAAACTGTTCCAATGGTACACTTAAGATATGAGCCTTTCAGATCATATGTTACAACATTTCAGATCTATATAGAGAAAAAGAAAATGTGAATTTAAAGATTGGAGGGAGGCTGTTCCCAGAAGTTGCTCAGAATTGGCTGCTGCAAGAGTCAAAGTTTCCTTGAGAATATCAAAAGTCACACTTTAGATCCCGGGGGGGGCACTTTATGATTCTAGGATTAATTCATCCCTTCATTCTATGGATTCATCTATTAGCTCCTGCTCTATGCCAGGCACTGTTCCCAGCAGAACAAAAAAGACAAGGTTCTTGCTCTTATGGAGCTTACATTCTAGTGGGAGGAGGTGGGGAAAAACAATTAAATAAAAATGAGCTAAGGAGGCGCCTGGGTGGTGCAGTCAGTTAAGCATCTGACTCTTGGTTTCTGTGTTCAACGCTCAGGGCAGAGTCTGCTTAAGATTCTTTCTCCATCTCCCTCTGGCCCTCCCCCTCCTGTGCTCTCTCTCAAATACATAAACAAATCCTAAAGAAAGAAACAAAAGCAGGGCACCCGGGTGGCTCAGTCAGTTAAGCGTCTGCCTTCAGCCCAGGTCCTGAGCCCAGGGTCCTGGGATCGAGTCCTGCATCAGGCTCCTTGCTCAGCAGGGAGCCTGCTTCTCCCTCTGCCTGCCGCTCCCCCTGCTTGTGCTCGCTCTCTCTCATGCTCTCTCTCTCAAATAAATAAATAAAATATTTTGAAAAAAGAGCTAAGTTGGTTTTGGATAGTGAAAATGGTGACAAAGAACATAAGGTAGGGTGATGTGGCAGAGAGTGACTGGAATGGGAGAGGGCACATTTAGTTGGGGTGTGAGGAATGCCTCCCTGAGGAGGTGGTACTCTGAAGGATCAGGAGCCAGTCATGCAAAGATGGGGGGTAGAACATGGGAGATGGGGAATAGCAGAGTGACTCCAGTGTCCCATGTGCAATTGGCCCAATTGGTTCCAATTTCTCCAAACCCTCACCAACACTTGTTATCTTTTGTTTTGTTTTGTTGATAATAACCATCCTAACAGGTGTGAGGTCAATGTGTGTAAAGTTGGAGTTAGGCAAGATAAGTTCTAAAGATCTGCTGTCAATACAGTGCCTATAGGTCACACTGTTGTACTCTGAAAAATTTGTTGGGAGACTATCTCAAATTAAATGTTCTTACCACACACATACACAAAAGGGGGAACAGAGGAAGCTTTTGCAGGTGAGGCTATGTTTATTACTTTGATTGTGGTGATGGTTTCATGAGTGTAGGCTTATGTTCAAGTCCCTTAAATTGTATACATTAAATATGTGCCATTTTTTTGTATGTAATTACATCTCAGTGAAAAATTTTTTAATGCAGAAAGAGAAAGAGAGAGAGGGAGAGAGAAAAAAGAGAAGGAGAGAGAGACAGAGGGAGGGAGGGAGGGAGGGAGAGAGGAGGGAAAGCCGAGGCTTTGAAAAAAGACTAAGTCGGGTCCAAATTCAATCTTTACCATTTATTCCACTGCAGACTAGTTTGGAAAAATAATTTAAATTCCTTTGACCTCAGTTTGCACATCTACAAAACACGGATCATTAGTACCTCACATAAAGATGTTATATGGATTGTGATTATTACTTACAGAATTTTTAGCAGAATGTCATACACCTAATAACTGTTCAAAAATGGTGCTGTTATATATTATCAAAGAGTAATAGTTTTATACTTAGAGGCACAGACATTTGGATGCATAGATTTTTGTATCTTGACCAAGATGGCACAGCAAAATTTGTAGCTGATGCTTGGAGAGGTTCTTGCTTGAATGGTGAACTTTCTGGAGGCAAGGTGTTCCTCAGTGTTCTGAAGACATTTTTTGGTACATTCTGATCTGAAGAAGAATGTTAAGTCTGCAAGGATGTTGCAGATGAGACCATTGGAAATTCTTGTCTCTGGTCACCATCTATTTACTCCATTATTACATGACCAGACTTCCTTTGACTTGTTGAGAGAAGCCTCTTAAAAATATTGCCAACAACAACAACAACAACACACACACACACACACACATATATATATATCTCCAACCAGATCTCACATCTTTGAGAAACATCAGCTGGCCTCAGGACATGATACCCCACACTGGGTCCTTGGGGATTTTGGCTGGGCCAAAATCTCCAGGGATTTCCTGGAGAGCACTTTTCTGAATTCTTTCAGTTGAATATGTTCCAGTTCATGTAAAAACTGTTGTAGGTTTGATCAGAGAGGCTGAGTTTTCGTCAATGATTTGTCTGTGTGTTAATTAGAGAATAAGACAGGGAATTTTGAAACCACTGATGGAATAGTTTCTAATTAAGTGATGCACCATCTGCAACACCATCTTTGTAAGGGAATGGCCAGAATCCTGAGAAATACTCAGTGTATTTCAGGAAAAGATGCCAGAAGCTTTCCCAGACATCGTTTCCCTAACCCTCTCAAACTGTCAGTCTCAACAGTCTCCCTCCAGGAGCCACACTCAACCTTATCTCAAATCCCAATCTTTGCAGAGAGCTGGCTTAACACTTTTCCTTCTGTATTCTCTTTACAAATCACTACATTACGTGCACATCCTGTGCTAGGAGAGCCAGTGTCCAACGAAGTATTTCATTCCATTTTCTTAACTAATACTTCCTGTTATAATTTTTAAAAATATCTCTTGGTACACTTTCTTTCACTTTTATTTGCGCTTAAGACAGTCTTGTCTCTTTCTCTGTGTGTAATGTTTGGGATAAGGAAGAAAAACTGGCATAGCTTCATTACTATTGGTGATATAGTCGTTATGCACTAAAGGCAGCCTGGAATCTAACTTGTGAATCAAACCATAAGTCACCCTGTGGGCTCAGTCATCTGTAAATGTTCCAATGACTAGTTTTCCTTCTCCAGCAACTTAGAGCAGGTTGAATGAATGCTAGAGAGGTTTATTAGCTGCTGAATATAGATGTGAGACTGTGGCGTTTAGTATCAATGCAAAAATGAGTGACTGTATCATACTCCTTGTCTAGACAGAACAAGGCTTCTGAGATCAGTCTCCTCTTCCTCATGTTTCCTTGAGAGAGTGGAAGGCAGATCTTCAGGATACAACCTCACAGGAGAGGGCTAAGGCTGTGGTTCCTTGGAAGTCGAATGGAAGAGTACTTAATCTCTGAAGGACTAAAGATCGTCCTTACTCCCTCCCTTCCTTTCCTTCCTTCCTTCCTTCCTTCCTTCCTTCCTTCCTTCCTTCCTTCCTCCCTCTCCCCGCTCCCTCCCTTTTTTCCTTCTTTCCTTCCATTTCTCTGTCTCTGCCTCTTTTTTCTAGATCCTAATCAAAGTAACTTTGGGGAAAAAAAGTGCCCGGCAAATAGTAGCAGCACAGCAAATAGCTTTTGAGAGATTCTAGAATGAAAGTATGTTCTTGGGGGCAAAGGGAGACCTGGCCAGTGATGACACACTGGTTTCAACCTGAATGCCAACTTCTTTCAGTTGATATAGTTCTGTGTGGAAAAGAGTTTAACATTGTGTCCAGACTCGGTAAGAAAGAGGGCCTTAACCAATCGCCATTTTCTGAGACAGTCAGAAGGAAGCAGTGTCAAGAGGGGAGGAGGCCATTGTGGACAGGAGCCCCGACAGCACCCCGGGGACTGCCATGAAGTGTAGTGGTTACTGCTGTGAATGCCGGACCAGATGCCAGGGCTCACCTCCCGTCGAGAGATCATTTCCTAGCTGTGTGACTTGGAGCAAGTTGAATTTTCTGTAATTCAGATTGTTAGCCTATCTAGAGGTTTGTCTTTTTTTTAATCTTTGAAAAGGAATAGCTTTGGGTTTCATTGATTTTCTCTCTTTGTTTTCCTCTTTGTAATTTCACTGATTTCTGCTGTAATTTTTATGATTTTTCTTCTCTGCTTGCTTTAGGCTTTTATTGTTCTTCCTTCTCTAGATTCCTAGGGTGGGAGCTTAGCTTATTGATTTTAGATCTTTCTTCTTTCTAACCTATGTATCCAATACTGTAAATTTTCTTGTAAACACTGCTTCTACTGCATCCCACTATCTGATAACTTGTATTTTTAGTTCAAAATATTTTAAAATTTCATTTTGAGAGTTCTTTGACCTGTTTGTTATTTAGAATTATGTTGTTTAATATCCAAATACTTTGGAGTTTTCCTGATATCTTTCTGTTATTGATTTCTAGTTTACTTCCATTGTGGACTAAGAACACACTTTGTATGATTTCTATACTTTTAAATTGTTTAATTGTGTTTTATGGTCCAGAGTGTGGTCTATCTTGGTGAATGTTCCAAGTGAGGTTGAGAAGAGTGTGTAATCTGCTGTTGGTGGATGAAGTAGTCTATGAATGTCATTTAGATCCAGTTAATTGATGGTGTTGTTCAGTCCAACCAAACCTTTACTGATGTTCTGACTGTTGGACCTCAATTGTCAATAGCGGGGTGTTGAAGTCTCAGACTGTAATAGTGGATTCTTTCATTTCTCATTGTAGTTCTACCAGTTTTGTCTCATTTATTTTGACACTCTGTTATTAGGCACATTCATAGTAAGGATTGCTGTTTTGAGAATTGACCCCTTTGTCATTGTATAATGCTTCTCTTTATCCTTGATAAATATTTTGCTCTGAAATCTCCTTTGTCTGAAATTAATATAGCTACTGTCTTTCGATTAGTGTTCTCCACTCCTTTACTTTTAATGTGTCTTCATATTTAAAGTGGGCTTCTTTCAGACAACATATAGTTGAGTCTTGCTTTTTGTTTGTCTTTTTTTTCTATCCATTCTGATAACCTATTTTAATTGATGTTTTTATACATTCACATTTAAAGTGATTTTTTATATAGTTGGATTAATATCAACCATACTTGTATCTGCTTTCTATTTGCTGCCTTCCTTCTTTCTGTCTTTTTTCTTTTTGGCTTCCATGCCTTTCCTGCTTTCTCCGGTTTTAAGTAAGCATTTTATGTGATTCCATTTTCTCTCCTCTCTTAGCATATAAATTATTATTATTTTTTTTTTTTTTTACTTTTTTGGGTGCCCACGGCTTTGCAGTTTATACATTTATAGCTAATTCAATTCCACTTTCAAATATCACTATATGTTTCACAGGTAGTACAGATCCCTTATAACTGAATATTCTAATTCCTCCCTCCCACACCTTATTATATTGCTGTCATTCATTTAACTTCTCCATAAGCAATAGTTACCAATCTATTGTTTCTACTATTATTTTGAACAAACTGTTATCTTTAGTTTATTTAAGAATAAAAAAGATTTTATTTTATCTTTATTCCTTTCCAAATGCTCTTCTTTTCTTTATGTAGATCTGAATTCTGACCTATATCATTTTCATTCTCTCTGGAGAACTTTTTAACTTTTTTCACATTTCATACAAGGCAGGTCTACTGGCAACAAATTCCCTCAATTTTTGTTTGTCTGAGACAGTCTTTATTTCTTCACTTTTGAAGGATAATTTCACTAGACCCAGAACTCTAGGTTGGTGGTTTTTTTCCCTTTAAACATTTTTAATATTTTAGTACACACTCTCCTTGCTGCATGGTTTCTGAAGATAAGTCTGATATAGCTCTTATTCTTATTCCTCTATAAGTAAGGTGTTCTTATTCTTTGGTGCTTTTCAAAATACTCTCTTTGTGTTTGACTTTTTGCAGCTTTAATTTTATTTTAATGATATTCTTAGGTGAGGATTTTTTGTATTTCTCCTGCTTGATGTTCTCTGAGCTACCTGGATCTATGTTTTGGTGTCTGTCACTAATTTTGGAAAAACTTGGTCCTTATTAATTTAAATATTTCATCTGTTCATCTGTTCTTTTTTTTCTCTTTCTTCTCCTTCTGGTATTCCCATTACCTGCATGTTACATGTTTGTAATTGTCCCACAACTCTTGGATACTTTGATCCCTTTTTTTTTTTTTTTTTTTGCTTTTCAGTTTGGGAGGTTCTTATGGACGTATCTTCAAGCTCACTGATTCATTTCTTAGTTACGTCTACTCTACTGATAAGCCTGATGAAGACATTTTTCATTTGTTACATTGTCTTTATTTTCTATTTTGCTTTATTGTGGCAAAATATACATAACATAAAACTTATTTTGACCACTTTTAAGTATGCATTTCATTGACATAAGTATTTCACAATGTTAGGTAATTATCAATTTCCAGAATTTTTTCATCATTGCAACAGAAATTCTGTACCCATTAAATAATAACTTCATTCTCCCTTCCTCCCAGCCCCTGGTAATCTCTATTCTATTTTCTGTTTCTGTGAATCTGCCTATTCTAGGTATATCCTATAGTGGAATCATACAATTTTTGCTCTTTTGTGTCTGAGTAACTTTGGATTCTATCCTGGATACTGTGAATGTTTTGTTGTTGAGACTCTGGATTCTATTATGGTTCTCTAACAGATGTTGACAATTTTGTTCTGGCTGCTAATTTAGTATTTTGGACTTAAACTTCAAACTCTACCTCTTGGCAGCCACTCCAGTCTTCGTTCAGTCCTTTTATCCTTGGCTGGTTTGCTTGCAGATCGCTTTACCCATGCATGCTTCAGGGCTTAGCCAGAGATTTGGACAGAAGTTTGTACATAGAACTTGTGACTATGGACTCTGAGAAACAAACTGAGGGTTCTAGAGGGGAGGGTGGTGGGGGGATGGGTTAGCCTGGTGATGGGTATTAAAGAGGGCACGTACTGCATGGAGCACTGGGTGTTATGCACAAACAATGAATCATGGAACACTACATCAAAAAATAAATACATAAATAAATAAGAAAAATAAAAAAGAATTTGTGGCTAGTTCCCTCAGGGTCTCTATTTTCTATCATTCTCTCCTCTCACATTCTAGTGAGAATATGGTTGCCCTAAACTCTGTGCTCTATGACTTCTGGGTTTTTTAGGGGAGTTTTAGCTGCCCTTCAGCTAAAACTGTGCTGACTTCAGTGTGACTGATCTGAAGCTAAATGCCATAAAATGAAAAAGTAACCCTAAGTATAAATGTCAACTCCCCTCCAGAATCTACTTACTTTTGTTATTCTCCAGAATCTTCAAGTAGTTATTTGTTCTATTTTTTCCCAGGGTTATACTTATATGGGGGATAAGAGCTTACTTCGTTATTCTTTCATTACTTTGAATAGAGACAGAGTAAGAAATAGTGTCTGAGTTACTCCTTGGTTTACCGAATCTCCTTGAAGATAATAATCAACATAATGCCCGTTATATATGCAGATTATCATCCTCCCTCCATAGAAATTTTGATTCAGTAGGTCTGAATTGGGAACTAGAAATCTGTTCTTCATTCCTTAGAAGTGGCAGGTGACTCTAATTTTCAGGAAAGTTTAGGCAAACACTCCATCAGGCTGTTGCTACTCAAAGTGCAGGAGCTTGTTAGAGGTGTAGAAACTCAACCTTCTCCCAAGGCGTAATGAATCTGAATCCACATTTTAACAAGACCCCTGGTGATTCATACCAACATTGAAGTTTGAGAAGCACTGGTTAAGATATTGTGTTATTTTAATATAGAATATGAAATGGGTTTCCTTTCTATTATGCATTCCATCATCAAATACTTTTGGTGATGAATAAAATTGGAATCGATCCTGCCTTTATAGCAGACAACCAATAAATAAATAAACAAGCGCATGTCACCATTATAGCTACGAAATGCTATGAAGGAAACACACCTGGTGATGAGATCTAGGCCAGTAGTTCTCAATCTTTCATACAGATGAGGATCACCTCAGAGGTTTTTAAAACATCTCAAATACCAAGGCTACACTCCCAGGCAAATTAAATCAGAATCTTTGGGATGGGACCCAGGCATCAACAGTGTAAAATATCCCCAGATGACTGCAATGTATACCTAAGGTTGAGAACTAATTATTCAGGCTAATTGAAGATAATTTAGAGGTTAATAAAGGGCTCTTTTAATCTGAGACCTGAAGGATTAGTAAGGATCCAAGGACTCCAGGGAATGGCATTTCTGGACAGGGGATCAGCATATACTTCAATACTGGGGAAGGAATAAGCTTAATGTATTTGAGGAACAAAATGAGGGCCCGTGTGGATCTAGTATAATGAATAAGAAAGAGAAAGACATAAAGCTGAGCCAGCGCCAGGCTGTAGGTCCACGTCCACAGTCCATATGATGGGTGTTTGGTACATTTGGGACTATCAATTTTAGATATGTTAAAAATTGTCACAAGTGTTTTAGGAATTCTAAATTAATACCAATATTTGCAATATGTTGACTTTCATCTAAGGTTCCTCTATCTGGCCCGGTGAGCTGTCTAAGCTGTGGTTTCTATGTTCAGCTAGTTAGAAAAATCCCAACTTGTCACCAGGAATGGCAGCAAGGATTTGATGGCTCAGCTAGATGCTTCAGGATATTCTGATGGAGCATGGACCGGGAAATTGTAAGATAAGTGCCCAATAAAGATTCCTTTTAAAATTTCACTGGACTCTAAGTCAAGTCTTATCTTGGTTGTTTGCTGTCCATTATCCTACGCTGGTCTGGCAACTGGGCTTTCTTTCTTTCTTGTAGCAGATAACTCCCAGTCCTTCATAAGCAACTAATCAAAGTTCAGATTTTGTTACATCTGTTCAGATCTACACAGATACATCACAGGCTGAAACTTACACAAGGTTTACTCTGTAAACTGCCTGCTATGCTGGTAGAGACACAAAGTGTGGACTAACAAGAGACAGTGCCCCTGGGCACTGCAGGGACTCACCAATCACCCGGACCTTCCGCAGCCATCCCCCTCCCCCCCAGCACCTCCTCTGTTCCGTAGTCTGTGCATTCTGCAGGAAGCATCTGACTCTCACTCCCGCTGTGGACCGCTGTGGCTACTTCCCATTATCCTACATTTTTTTCTGGGTTATCTCTTAATTTATAAAAGCTATTTTGTGCTGAAAAATATCAAGGAGCTACCACATGAGTTACGAATATTTTATTTTTTTCTTATTATGTTTAACATTTTTATGGCATTTTTAGCATATTAAAGTTTAAAAAAAAGTTATATAGCAAACTGTGTTACTCTCTCCCCTTATGGTTACTTTATTTTCGTTTAAAAAGGAAATATCCAGCTTTTTCCCCTAACTTTTTATGCTTTATATTTATCTTTTAATTTTGTCATATAAGGGATTGTTTTGTCTTATAGTGAATTGTTTTATACTTGTCTCCATATAGGATCTGTACATATAAAGTACATCTCTAGTATTCTACGTACAGTTATTATGAATGGTGTCTTTCTTCTGTGTGTGTGTGTACATAAATTTAATTTTTACTGTTATAAAGGGAAGCTTTTTCTAAATTTAACTGCTTTCCTCAACTCTTTAATTAGTTCAGTTTTTTGTTGATTACAGATATAATACGTAGCTATTCCTAATATACAAACAATTGTGATGTCATATCCTTATATCTAACAACTCTCCCTCTTATTTCTGGTTTCTCTTTTATTTCTACAGACTGAAGTTTCCAGAACACGTTAAAATAAACATAACGAGAGTGGGCAGCCTTGTCTTGTTTCTCCTTTTTAATGCCATGCCTATTGTGTTTCACTGTCATTTGAAATGTTGGCTGTTTATAGCTTTTTATGTTGTTAAGATAATATTTTTATTGCTACTTATTAGGAGTTGTTTTTTTTTTTAAATCAGGAATGAGTGTTGGTGTCTTTCTACAGACTTAATTTAGAATGCTTAAGATAAATTAATCAAACCAACTATGTTTAATCTTATTTCACTTGTTGAAATGATGAATTAATACATCTCTTAAATGCTTATCCTCTCCAGGATAAATACTACTTAATTTTAGCTTGTTATTTTTAAAATGTATTTTTGAATTGCTTTCCTAGTAGTTTATTAAAGATATTTCTACACCTGATTCAAAAATGTGAAGGATCACACACTACAAAGAGAACCCTAGATCAATCCCAAGTTTTAGAATTCAGGATACCCTAGTTTCATACTCTGTGCTGGGTAGGTTTTCATCATTTCGTTTGCCCTCCATCCGATATGGTGTGGGAATTAGTGATTCTGTGAAAGTTTGGAAGAAGTTGCCTGTCAAATAACCATAGCATGGAGCTTCTGAGGAGTAAGGCCTTGATTGCCTTTTCTCTCTTTGTCATTGGCTAAAGTTTCCTACCTCCTGATTTCACCGCGGGTGATTTACATTTTCCATGAAACACTCCCTTTCATCAAGAAAAGTGTGCCCTTTCTAATTGTAAACTACCCACACTGTTAGACACTCATTATCCTTTTTAGTTTCATTTGGGGGCTTTCTCTTTTGTAAGCAAAAGGAAAAAGATTTTCTATATAGTTCTCTATCTTGTTATTCTTCATTCGAGTCAAATTTATTTGTCAACTACATTATTTCTGGTTCCAATTTTTATCACTGAGACTATCTTCATCTTTTTGTCCCAACAGAGTTAATCACTACCTCCATCCCCACCCCCACCCTGTCATTAGTCTTCATTTTAGGAATTTCCCAGGATAATCTGGCTTGTGAGTTTTTCTTAGAATTATCTTTTTTAGTTAAGAAGAACCTGGAAGTATTGCACTGAGATTACTTTAATTATGTAGATGCCAAGAGCATGGCATGATTTTCTTTTTTTTTTTAAGATTTATTTATTTATTTATGTGAGAGAGAGAGAGAGAGAGCAGGGGGAGGGGCAGAAGGACCGGGAGGGGAGAGACTCTCAAGCAGACTGACCACTTAGTGCGGAGCCCAACACAGGGCTCAATCCCAGGACCCTGAGATCATGACCTGAGCCAAACTCCAGAATTGGATACTCACCCAGCTGAGCCACCCCACCCAGGCGCCCCAAGAATGGCATGATTTTCACTCATCCAAGTCTTCCTTTGTGCTTCTCAGGAATGTTTTAAAACTACCTTCTTCAAGATTTTATACATAACTCTTTACTTCTTTTTATCTTTTTTTATTACCATTATCTTGTTTGTTACTATTGTAAATGAAAGCTTTTTCACCCCACGATATGTCCTACTCAGTTTTCTTGTATATGTTAAAACCATCGATTTATTGGTCTTATTTATTCATCTATTAATGAGTTTCCTTATTATTTACAAACTGACACTTAAGTTTTTTGGAGATATAATGACATCATCAGCAAGTGCTGATTCTTTCCAGTTTTTATATCTATGTTTTATCTATCCATCTACCCATCCCTCCATCTATTTATCTACCATCTATATTTTTACCCAATTCCACTAGCTCTCAACCTCCAGAACAATGCTAAATAGCAGTGGTGAAATAGAGGTAACTTTCTCATTCCTGATGGTAATGGGAATACTTATGCTAGTTTTCTTATTTAGCTTAATGATGGCTTGTGGGCTGCGGTAGCTGTATTTTAATTCATGGGCATTTTAATGGGATGTTGGAGGTGATTCAGTTATATTTCATTCACTGCCAGTTTGATCCAGACACCTGATGGATTTAAATATATACAAGGGCTCTTCCCTTGATTTATAGACTGACCTCATTTCTGAGCCCAATTTTGAAAAACATGCTTTTCAGGGGGAAAAAAAAGGACATATAAGTAAAGTAGATATTCATGAAATACAAAATTTAAACTACTAGGCAAAGGTAGAAGCTTTCTGTTTTATCTGCTATAAAAAAAGTCTCACGGGATGTAGCCAGGTGAAGTTACTCAGGCTAATGGGTAAGAATAAATAACTGTTATCATTTTTAAGCTGCTTAATTAAGAGCACTATACAAAGCACTTCAACTCTGGTGATCTGATCCATTTTGTGCAGGCTATTAGGAAAATGATTGTTAATGACATATACATTTATTTGAACTTAGAGTTCATGCTGTAGTCCTAAATCACCTCAAAACTAGCAGCTCCCTTGCTGTCTCTATCCTTATGAACTTTGATCTTGTTATGGACTAAATCTTTTCCCAAAAAAAGGAGAAGCAGAGGACATACTTTAACAGTGTTGTGGATACACATGTCATAGTTCAGCTGGCCATTGCCTTTGGGTCGTCATTTTATTTTTGAGGACTTGAGTCCTGCTTCCCTAATATGGGAATTTGGATTCTGTTTCTCAGCCTTTCTTGAACTAGGATGGCAGCATGTGACCCAGCCTCTACCACTGAACCCATTCACAGGAGCCTTCCATTTAAAGCAGCTAAGATGTGGAATTGCTTTCCACCGGGGGAAGAGGCAGTGGCTTTAAGAGCATCATTGGCCGCGTTCCTACCAGCGGGGCCTGGTACCACTGTACCTCAGTCCACAGTCCCATTCTCTCCTCTCTCTAGGAATTCTGGAATGTTAGCTCATACCGTCTAAGAAGCTGCATTTCTGCTCAAGCTCATTACGGTGGACTCTGCTTTACTGCCGAGAACCTAACCAGCAGCTGGTCCAGAAGGAGGAAGATCACTGAGATCACAGTCCATCAAAAGCATAGTGGGAAGCTCAGTTGTGAACCCTGAATATTTTTGCCTATTTGGTAGAAACTCTAGGAGCATGTCTGTCTATATAATTCCTGAATACATAAAGAGAAAACCTTAGTTGGCCAGCTGTACCTTTGTTGGAACATGGTCTGTGTATAGTTTTATATGATGTTTAGCTGATTTGTTTGTGGTCATTCAATCTGCCCTTTGTTTTGGCACCTAGGCAACACAGCCTACAACGTAGAGCACTCTGTAGATTCCTAATGAGTTTTTGAAACTGAGCCAGGATAAATTTTATAAATGCAGATAAACAAAGCCCATCTATTCACAATTTATGTGTTACTGAAATTTTGTATCTTGAACGTGCCGTTATTTTACACTTCTTCATTTTGGACGTGGCTGGGGAGAAGCACAGGACTATGTTTATGAAACAGCATAGCTTCCAGAATGTAACCCTCTTAGCATCTCCTGGGGTTAGAACCGTTCCTTTATCTTCTCACCTTAAACAGGCCACACCCGTGATTTTCCAATTTACTTAGTGATGTTTTGATATGAAAGCAGAGAGTAGATGAACTAGGATTGGAATTCCCCAAAGGGCTTCCTACCTGTTGGAAGATAAAAATCTTCTTTGGTAGAATTTGTTACATAAAATGCCATCTGTAAAATGGGATGTCTAACTAAACCAAATTGCTTCTAACTTGAAAGAGAGCAGTATGTGGATCAGTTTGGGCGGGGCCTGTAAGCAAAAGGGACCTTTTCTCAGTAAGGAAGTAGTAGCTCCATGTTGACTAGATAAAGAAGAGTTCCACTGAAGCTTAGCGAGGTGGGGTAAAGGCCCAGCTAGCAGGTTAGCAAGTGGCAGAAGCAGGTCTCAAACCCAGGTCTGCCTGCCTGCAGAGCCTGCACTCTTCTCTGGGCACCGTCCGCTCCCCTTCCTTACCACCCCCCCAAGGTCTCTGACACTGGGGCTTGCCATGTTGGTTCTGGGAAGGGCCATGCTGGCATGGATATGGGCACTGCCTTCCCAGGCCACTGGCGGCTCGTTTGACCCACGGCATGCTGACTGGGAGCTGATTCCGCCCTCTGTCTGCTAAATACAAATTTCACTCTCGCATCTTTAAGGTTTTCTCTGAATTTCCAGGAAACACATTTCTGTGGGATAGAGGTATCCCCAGGACAGGCTTCTTAGAGAAATAGCTCCTCTGGGTTTTGAATAACCACAAATGACAAGTTAAATTCTCTAATTCAATTTCTTTCTCAAATTTCTGCTACAGGCCACCCCCTCATTATCTTCTGACCAGTCAGAAAATGAAACTGTAGCAGCTCAACCATCAGAGAAGGTGAGCTCTTAAGACACAGCAAATCTTTTTTTTTCCTTTTTAGTTAAATGAATTCTTTCCCCTTCTTTCCAGTTTTTAATTTCAACTTCTAATTGTAAGCAGGCAGAGATGCTGTAAAATTTTGACAAGAAGCAGCACAGTTTCAAATGCATTGGATTCTGAAGTCCAGAGGACTCCAAATTAAATAAACCGTCTTTTAAATTACTTAATCAAATCACAAATCACCTAATCAAATCACAGCTTAACAAGAACGTGGTTATTAACGAGGACTGGGCCTGTGTGTCCCGGTGAATCGGGGCCATTCTATGTTTTTTTTCCAAGAGCTAACCATTGCCAAGCTTTTGAGTTAGTGGCGGAGGGAGGCACGTTTTTTCTTCTCCCCCGGATTTTCACCCCGCAGCAGATTTTAGGAGGGGCAGCCACCCTCCCTGAGCTTGAACAGGACCTCTCCGTTGCCCTGACGAAAGGGTATTACCAAACGTCCCTTTATGTCTTCACAGCTTTGGACAGAGATCCTTTCCACTCACTTTTCAGTCTAACTCTGCCCTTTGATATCTGTGCTCTGCTATTTACCCTCTGCCCCCATGGAAAACCTGAGCCTCTTGCCTGGAGGATCTATTTGGCACACCCCCGGATGCAAACAGCGCAGCCCCTTCGCGGCTGTGTGGTGCTCCTCTCCTGCGTCACTGCCCGCGTTCAGGCCTTTGTCCTTTCTCACCTGGATGTCACAGAGCCCTCAGAGCGGTCCTCCTCCTCCCTCCCTAACCGGGCTCCTCGCTGCTGCGCGGTGTTCCTTCAAGCCGGACCGCTGCTAAGACGCCTCTAAAGGCTTCTTATAACTTTAAGGATGAAATGCAAAGTCCTTAACATGCCTCCCCACCCCCCACCAGACAAAGATCTTTTCTTGCCCCGGCTCCTGCATTCTCATCAGGGGCCCCATCCCTTGCGCCTTGCTCACTCTTACCGGCCCTGCAGCCACGTCAGCGGGTTCCCGCTGGTTTCCATCACTTTCTCTCTCCCTGCCATCCGGCCAACACACACGTGGCTTCGCGGCTCGGCTCGGCATCAGCGGCTCGGAGCCCCTCCTCCGGGCCCAGCTCTGCTGTTAGGCCACCGCTCCCTTTCCAATGACACACTTCTCTCCGCCCTGCTGAGCCTTGAAGAACTAGGGCCCGTGTCTTCCTCACCCTTGAATTCCAGACGAAGCACAAGGCCTGGAGCGTAGCCGGTGCTGAATATATGCGTGAAGGCACACCGACCAACGGAGGCTCACAGGAGTCCTTGCATCCAGGACTCTGCTCATCTGCTCCCCGGCCTACAGATCCCGGCCCTGAGGTGAAGTCAGTCACTCCCACGGTCTCACTTACCAATGGCCTAGACTAAAAAACCTCCTGCCCACCTCCTTCGCGTGGATTTTTTTTTCCCCTCCTTCCAACTTCTTAGAGAAAGAGGTATCACAAACACAGCAAGCTTGGAAGCTGTGGTTTAAAGATGGCAGAGCCACATGTCAGCCTGAGTAACCACATGGAAAAGAAGCCACCTTACTATCTCCCCCTGGTCTGGAACATCTACCACAGACCTTATATGAGTAGAAAAAATACTGCAGTTGTGTTTGATCCATTTCTTGTTGCCCCTATTTCATAGTACTTTAGCCTCTCCCTACTAACTGAGTCACCATACAAACTGAGTTAGAAATTTTTTTTTGTTAGTTTCAGGGGTAGAATTTAGTGATTCATCAATTGCATCTAACACCCAGTGCTCAGTACATCAAGTGCCCTCCTTAATGCCCATCATCCAGTTACCCCATCCTCCCACCCATCTCCCCTCCAGCAACCCTCGGTTTGTTCCCTAGAGTTAAGAGTCTCTTATGGTTTTCCTCCCTCTCTGTTTTCATCTTATTTTATTTTTCCTTCCCTTCCCCTGTTCATCTGTTTTGTTTCTTAAATTCCATATATGAGTGAAATCCTATGGCATTTGTCTTTCTTTGACTTATTTTGCTTAGCATAATACCGTCTAATTCCATCCATGTCATTGCAAATGGCAAGATTTCATTCTTTTGATGGCTGAGTAGTATTCCTATATATATATATATATATATATATATATATATATATATATATATAACACAGTTTATCACCTCTTTTCACCCATTTATTGGTTATCGAGACTTCATTTGTGGTGGCAAAACAAAACAACCTCCACTGGACTACATACAGCTTTCAGGAATATGTGCTACATGCATTCCCGGAGAACCTTCTAGCATACATGAGTTGACTTACCGTATACTTAAATCCATCCTCTACTAATCATAGCATCATTCATCATAAGCTTTCTTTATGCTAGAAATCATGCTGCATGCTTTACTTACATGATCTTATTTTATCCTTACAATACTAAGGTACTCTAATTTTCCCTCTGTTACAGAGGAGGAACCTGAGGCTGATAGAGGTAGAGTGCCTGATGCCTCACTACATAGCTCTATATTGTAGAATTAGGATTTAATCCCAGTTCTGTCTCCCTCCTATGCCTGATTGCATAGACTGCCCTAGAGAGTTCTAAAAGAGGATTATATTATTGATTTTAGGATGAGTGAAAATCTGCCCCAAGGATACTATATTTCTCCAGAGTGGGACGAAAGGTTACCTAAGAAATGCGCACTCCTTGGGGCACCTGGGTGGTTAGTCAGTTAAGCATCTGACTCTTGATTTTGGCTCAGGTCGTAATCTCCCGGGTCGTAAGATAGAGCCCTGCGTCGGGCTCTGTGCTGGGTGTGGAGCCTGCTTAAGATTCTCTCTCTGCCTCTGCTTCTCCCCCTGCCCCCCGACTGTGCTCTCTCTCCCTAAAAAAAAAAAAAAGAAATGCATTAATCCAATAATATGTGAGTTATATAAGTTCTATGTTGTAACAAATTGTCTTATTTCTGGGAATGCACTCATATTATCAAATTGCGGGGGGAGGGTTGGTTGTCAAGGCCAGAATCAGTCATTAACGATTTATCAGACACTCAAGCATACATCTGTATAGACAGGCCCTGAGGTGTGATGTCCTGATCCCGGCTTTCTAGAGCTCAGATATTCAGTCCCCCAGGTTCTGGGAATGTTGGCAACTGACAGCTCTTTACTCAGTTTTTCTCTGGGACTTCCCTCGGCTAACAAGAGATTCCTTGCCCAAGGTCTTAACCCCCTCCCTGAGGATACCCCATGCCCAGTATGACTACCTTTGTACAAGAGCACCCATGCCCTGTCTCCTTGCCCCAACTTAAGACAATTCTGTGATAGTTAATTTTGCCCCTTAAGGAAATCTCTCCAAATCAACTTTCCTGTGCATGGAGCACCATCTCAGAGTTAGCTTCCTGGGAAACCCATGTGCAGTCTCTGTAGTCTAAACAGTCTTTGTGATAAAGACTAGCACACAGAACCTTTCCCACAGCCACCCACACAATGTATTCCTTACGGAAGCATAGATTATTCATACATGCATTTTTCGCTGCACGCCGCCCCACTGTTCCATCTGCATGGGGCCCCGGAGAGAGGAGAATCCGGGGCCTGGTGTGTGTCTCTCTAAGAGTGAGGGTGTGAATCTGCATAAAAGTGTTCAGTTTGAATTTTCTCTCTCTCTCTTTTTTTTAATATCAGTTCTATCTCTTCCCACCTGCCTCCTTTAACATTTATTATTATGTGGTGAATATAGACATAGACCTAGAGTCGGGGACGCAGTGGAAACAGACCAGCAACTACATGGTTGGAGGAGGGCTGTACTTTAGCAGGGAGAGCATCCCATAGATTTCATCTTCTGAGTGGTTCCTGGTTCCACCTGCCCCTCTCCTTCCTTATCATTTTCTCTTGCCTGTTGTAGTCCACCAGCCTCTTCTATATTACTACAGTGGATGTCCAGCTTATTTCCTGTCTCCTGTCTTATCCCTGCCAAACACATGTCCATATTGCAGCTGGGGATCTGCAGTGTAAATCTTACCTGTTAGGCCACTTGTTTAAATCTCTGAGTGGCTACCTCTGCTCCAAAGTTCATGCTTTCTTCCGTAGGACAGAGTTGATCATTAGGAAACAGGGGCTATGTTTGATAAGCTCTCTTGTTTCTAGGTATGACCATATGGTTAGCTCTTGTCAATGGAATGTTAGCAAAAATGGTGCAGGTCATCTCCAGACCATGGGTTTTAAGAAGCAAATGTGGGTTGTCATGCTCTCTTCTCATTCCTTTTGGCTGGAAGCAAGGAAGACCCTAGGGTTGATGGAACCACATGACAGACGGAGCCCGAGTTCCTGAATCACCATGTACAAGAGACCAGGTCTGCCCACTGACCAGAATCTTCTGCTTCAAATCATTATATGAGCAAGGAATAATTTTCTGTTAGGTGTAAGCAAATATATATATTGAAGTCTAACTGGTACAGTAGCTAGCCTACCCAAATGAATAGACCACTTATTAGTCATATGATAAAATTTAAATTCTATAACATGGCTTACAAGGTCTTGTGTGATTTAACTCCTTCTTGCTTCTTCAGCTTCATCCTTGTGGTTAAGATTGTAGGCTCTGGAGTTTATCTACATGGGTCCATATTATAGCTCCTTTTCTAGGGCCTTGGGTAAGGCACTTAATTTCTCTGAGGCTCAATTTTCATCCTAGAAGAAGGAGATCACATTTGTCAAGAGTTCTGAAGAGCCCAAGATTTCACTCTACTTGAAAGCCAGCTTGCCACACTTTTGTGGACACTGGCAGAATACATGAGACTCTGTTCAGAGAAAAAAGATTTTATCATTCATAACACAGCAGATGGCACAAACTTCATATTTGTATTGCTTCCTCCTGTCCTCCAGGATCCCCCGGGTGATAGGGGTACAAGGTCAGGTAGATGCTGCCCATACAATGGGTTTGAATCATGGTTAACAAACTCTGAAGTTGGGAATTCCAGCTCTTTTTAAATGGGCTGTGAGCAAATCTGTCTGAACTTGGCCCCAGCAGGAAACATTATCTTTATTATAACAGACAAATATGATTTAGTAATCTGTCTCTATCTTCCCAGAGAGACATGTCTCCCAACCACATTACCTCCTCATTGGATCATTGAGAGGGCTAAATCAGGTACCACCTATAATGGCTTAGTATGAAATAAACCTGGTATGAAATAAACCCTCATTAATGAGCTGTTGTAATCATGCCTCCCTGTTTTACCTACTTCTCTTTGTGAAGCATTCCGGGTGCTTTCATTTGCTCCAACATGCTATGCTTATTTTGCCTGGGGGCCTTTAACCTGATCACTGTGTCTGGAATATTTGACCCCACTCCTCACACCATCCCTGATTCTCCCCTACTTTTCGTCCCAACCTATGAGCTTAGATGCTCCTGCTCTGTGCTCACACAGTTCACTCATTCTACAAGAATTCTCTCTTGTAGAACACTTAGCAACCCTAAGCATTGATGTTGTAATTAATTTCTTAAACCACTTGGAATGTAAGCTATGGTACGTTAGAGAAAATATGAAGCAACAAAAAGTGGCTCTGGCTAGCTTAAAGGAACACGGAGAATTTATTGGCAGGTTTTTGGATTATCTTACGGAATCAAAGTTGGATCTGAACAATCAAGAGCACGGAAAGGGGAGGAAGAGGTAAGAGCTAGCGACCTCTGGGGCAGCTGCCTACAGATCGATTAATGGACTCAGATCTATGATCCCAGATTTTAGGGGTATCTTTTCCAAATCTCAAAGACCAGAAAGAGAATCGGAATTCAGCTTGGATTAGGTGGTCACCCTGAATAAATCAGTTATGGTCCGTGGATGGAGTTACAGAATACAAGCCATACTTTGGGGGACCATTCCCAATGTAGAAATAACAGACTGAGCCAGTCCCCTCCAAGGACTGTCTGTCACTGAGAATATGCCCAACATGTACTTTATTCCTGTCTCCAGTCTTGCCTCCTCCAGTTCCCCACCCCCCCCCAATTGCTGTAGGACTACTGTAGTATTATTATCTCTTCCACACTCTGTTGTGTAACATTGGGCCTGGACCCTGCAAAGCACATTCCTGCTCAGCTAGCTGGATCTCTGTCAGGCTCTGACAAGGGGGGCACCAGGAGAAGCATGCAGGGTTGGAGGCAGGACAAGGGATTTGCTCCTTCCTGGCAGCTTCCTGTTTTTGTTAGTCTGACTACCCCCCTCGCTTCTTCACCCAGCAGTGCCAGTTCACTTTCACATCAGCACTGGAAACTCCCCTCTGAGTAGACACCAGAACCAACTGAGCAGCACTCTTGCCTCCAGGAAAGTTTCGGCTCTCAAGAGAGTTTCCGAGTTTCAACCCCATGGGGCCCCCTTCTCTAGATTCCTTCTAAGGCTTTTCGTCTCAGCAACCCCAACCTCTCTCTGTATGCCTGACCCCAAGGGTAGCGACTGCTTTCCTCAGTTTCTGCCCCTGTGATAGTGTGTTATTCCCTTCCTGACTTTTCATTGCTCTGGTCAATAATTCTTTATAGTATATTGTCTTTATTGTGTAACTGGTGTGGTTTCTGTTTCCTGACTGTGCCCTGACTGATGCAAGGGGTCATTTTCCTAAAATAGAAATCAGATCATGTTACTCCTTTGCTTAAAATGCTTCAGTGGTTGCACCAATGTTCATAGCAACACTATTCACAATAGCCAAAAGGTGGAAACAAATGTCCATCAACTGATGAACTGGATAAACAAAATGTGGTATATCCATCCATAATGGGTTATTATTCAGCCTTAAAAAGGAATGAAATTCTCATACATGCTGCCATATAGATGAACTTGGAAAACATTATGCTACATGAAATAAGCCAGACACAGAAGGACAAATATTGTATGTATCTACTTATATGAGGTACCCACAATAGGCCGAATTCATAGAGACAAAGTAGAACAGGGGTTACTAAGGGTTATGGGGCTGGGGGAAATAGGGAGTTGTTGTTTAGAGGGTACAGAGTTTCTGTTTAGGATGATGAAAAAAAATCCTAGAGATTGGTAGTCGTGATGGTTGTGCAACATTGTGAATGTGCTTAATGCCACCGAATTCACTGAATTGTGTACTTAAAAATGGTTAAAAGAGTAAATGTTATGTCATGTACATTTTATTACAATGAAAAAAATCACCCAAATTGCTTCAGTAGCTCCCATTGACTAAATACTGGTTCAGTGAGGAAAAAGATGTGTTGAACTTTTCCTGAGCAATCTCCGGGTGTGCTGCTGCCCTGGCTTGTGCATTTGACACTCATAATGGATGGGATACCTATTTTCATCCTGGAGGCACCGCACCATATTTGGATGATATCTCCTGCCACCACATGGGGCATTGTCAGCAGGCCTGGTTTTCTCTTTCCATTTGAGCGGTGTTTTTAGGATCTCCCAAGATGACCTTGTTCAATGACTTCCCGCCAGACAGGATATTTAATGCAATTGTTTCTCTCTACATTGGCCCCAAACTGGACTTTAGCATGAACATTCTTACCAACTCACTTTTTAACTCAAGATGGCCATCCATTTGGTGTTTCTCATTTTGTCACACTGTTGAAATCTAGGTTCCTATGGTCAAAAATCTGCTTACCACGATCTGAAGAAGTAGGAAGCACGAGAACAGTGTAAGTGAAATATCTCTAGCCTTGTGCTTTGCTTGCCTTTTGAAAGTTAACTTTAACATGGAGGATTTGACACCACGGTGTGTCCTAACACCCTCAATTGACAGAAGATAATAGGGTGATAATAGATAGATTCAGGCCAAGAAGATTTTTCTTCTATTATCAATTGAATTTCAGTGGAGGAAGTTTCAGTGGCAATTATATTTCTCCCTCGCTTTCTCTATCAAGGAATGAGTATAATTTAGATAGTTTGCCTAAGAGTAAAATAATACCAACAAATATGAAACCAACCTGATATGCTCAATTCCTTGGTGAGGCATATCAAGATATGCTAGCAAACTGTCAGAAGCTGTAAATCTAGCTAATCTCCCTCGTAGCTCTTTCTAATCTTTCCCTTCAGCTCACAGAAAACCCATGTCCCCTGCTAATTCTATGTTAGGTTAATTGGATTGGCTGTGTAATATCCAATTGAGATTACCTCCGTAGAATTTATTTATAAATTTTATTCCCTAAGTAGTGACAGAGTGAGATAGTACTTTTTTTTTTTTTTTTTTACTACTGTAGTTAACATCCCCTTACGGAAGAAAATGTCTTTAAGGCTTTTGGATTTATTAAGGAAAGAAAAATATAGTCACAAAACAGAAAAAGAAGAGGTGGGGTGACATCCTTCACGTCTAAAGTGAGAGCTAGATTTGGGATGATCTGTGAAGAAACTACTTCCTGAATCTTTTTATCAAGACTCCTAGTGCCTCAAGACATACTGAGTGGCGTGAATGGTGCAAAGGAAGGAAGAGTTGCATTTTCAGCACCATACTCATACCCATTTCCAGGCTCCCCTCACACTGTATTAGATGACCTGCAGTGGACAATTAGAGGGACTCATGCAATGAGTCTGGGGAGGAGTTCGTGCATTATTGTCCAGCCCTAAGACACAATGGCAGGGACTCTATGACCGGTCTGGTGTGGGAGGGAACAACACGATTCTCTGCGGCAGCCCTGTTGCAAAGCCTGGTGGAGAGGAGCCCAGATACTGGAGCCAGACTCTAGCTCCAGTAGGCAGTAAGGTCTTGAGCAAGTTACATAGTCATCCCGTGGCTCTGTTTTCCTATCTATCCATCTATCTACATGCCTCATTCTTTTGAGAATTAAATGAGATAATACACAATTAGACTAGTGCCTACCCTATATGAAGCATTTAATAATTGTTAACTATTTTTATTGACACTCTTCTGTCAAACTCAGAGTCTCAGGGGACTGGTGTTGGAGATGGCCACAAATAGTCTCATGAGAAAGGAAAAGAGAGTGAATGCGGGGGCCTTGGAGAGAAGGAGGAAAGCACCACCGTCCCACTTTGGGATGGATTGGTACTGGTCTTTTAACCTACACAGAGCATGCTCATTTGCCAACTAATTTCTATCTCTAAACTCTCAAGGCAATGAAATCCAATGTTTAAAATGTGGTTAGAGTTGGTGTGGTTGGGCAAAGAAAGGCATCATTTTCACCCTACCTGTGTAGGTGTGGTAGTGGCATAGGGTAGGGGCTAATGGAACAGACTTTGGAGCCAAAGTGTCTGAGCTTTGTAACCAGCCCCACCAATTACTGGCCAAGTTCATTGGCAAGTTATATAACATCTCTATGCAATGGTTTCCTCTTCTGAGAAGTGGGGATAATAATAGTATCTGCCTTGTAGTATTGTTATGAGGATTAAATGAGTAAATAATTGAAAGCAATGCAAATTTCCTTTGGAACATAGTAAGTGCTGTGTAAACCTCTATAGCCTAAAGATTTTATAGTAGTTGTCATTTCCATGTGAGTTTAACTCTATTATCTACCTGTAGCTTCAGATCTTTGGAGGAATTTAAGGTGGAAGCATTCACCAATGCAACAGTATTTCTGAATTACCTTGAGTTTGAATTTCTGATTCTAGAAATTTGTACACAGTGAGTATACGAGATTCATTGGTGAATGTTTAATGTGTTTCCCAAAGAGGGAAATAGGAAGAAAGAAGAGGCAACCCTGCCCAGTGAAAATGAACCAGATGGTTATAAAAAACATAAAGCACTTTTAGGAGGCAGAAAAGGAGAAAATTTAGAAGAGACTCAATAAAGGAAGATGGGTACCATAGCTGGGCAAGGGATATTTGGTGAAATGACTTAAACCAGTTTTGGATGCTGCGAGACAGAGTTGCTAAAGAGATGGTAACATACACAGCAAGGCACACACTTACCCCCTTTCCCACTCCTCCCTCCCATGACGCCTTTATATTTTTAGCCTGTGGGGTTGGAATGATGAATGCCCAAGTGGAAATAATGTTGGAAGGAGATTTTTTTTTGGCAAAATGGCAGTAAGGGCTGCCAAGGGTTTTCTAAGATGTAAACAAATCATCCACCTTCATCAGGGAAAGATTAACACATATTATTCCCGAGTCAGTGTGGGATTTTCACCTTCTGCAGTGTGCAATTTGAATTCTCCCCCATCATCAAGAGTTTTTACAACCCAATGTGTATTAAGCACTCCGTTACTCGGAGAAATCCTTGGTGTTCCAGCTGCTAGAATCAAATAATCAGGCACACATCAGGAAATAAAAATCTTCTTCTACTCGATATAAACAAGTTATGAGGGTAGAGTAGAAGTGGTGCTGACTTAGGGTTTGGATTTTCTCTTGGTTATGCTACCAACTGCTCTTCTGTGTATCTACTCTTGCAGTTATAAGAGAAGAGCATGGGATTAAATGATATTCAAGATTCCTCCAGCTCTGAATCCTATGATCTCATGTTCTGTGTCATTCTAGGCTACTCCAGGCAGAAAGTAGCTCTGTCTTTATAATCATGATAAAAACCTTCCAGAGTTTCAGAACACCCTCTCCCATCTTTTGGAATGTCCTTTTCTCCCAGGGTCACACTGTGAATGCTTTTATATGCCTTCTAGAAACTTATGGCTTGGGGTGTCTGGCTGGCTCAGTGGGGGGAGTGTGTGACTCTGGATCTTGGGGTTGTGAATTCGAGCCCCAAGTTGAGTGGAGAGACTGCTTTAAAAAATAAAAAAATAAAAAATCTTTACAAGCTCATGGCTTTCCACTAGAGTATATGGCTCCTCCCTCTCACCAGACCTTGTAGGCTTGCGGTCTTCTACAATGCACCCTCTTTGAAATACTGTCTCCATTTCTCTTCTTAACTTTAGCTTCAACCCAAAATTCACCTGTTTTGCAGCTCCCTTCCCCAGAGCCACATTCTTAGTAAGATAGCTTTAAAAATCATGCATTCAAAAAATGTTTCTCTTTTTGGATGAGATATCTGCCTTTTAATATGGGCTCAACCCAAAGGAATGGTAGGAAGTTCAGTTAGCACAAATGATGGGGAGATACTTACCAGAACCTTCAGGAATCCCAAATCACACTCATAAGCAACTGCCTACATGTAAAGTCTACTTATATCTTCAGGAAACTCAATTCAAGAAACGTATCAAACACCAGATGTGTGTTTTTTATTATTGTAGGCCCTGGTGGAGTGAAAGGTGCAACACAAAGATAAATAAGATCGTTCTTTCTTTTAAGAAGCTTAAGATTTAGTAGAACTACAGAGTATTTTTTTTATCTTAACAGATAACTTTCAAAATGTTTTATTGTGATAAAATATACATAACATTTATCATTTTAACCATTTTCAAGTGCACAATTTAGTAGCATTAAGTATGGCCACATTGTTGTGATAATATTTTTATTTACAATAACTTACTTACTTACCGAGAGCTGTAAGTTTGAGTGTATATATGTATATAAGTAAGTTATAGTTTGCACCTTGGAGAATTTAACCTTTTAAGTGTGACTTAGCTGAACGTACAATTTTTTGGTCAAGAATTTTAAGGCAGTCTGCTTGCCTGCCTGCCTGCTTTTCTTCCCTTTCTTCTCTCTTTCCCTTCCTTCCATTTCTATTCTGTTCCTAAAGTGATCTGAAGTGAATTACAAAAATACGTACGATCCAGCAGGCTGAAATAAGTGAAAATTTGTCAGGGTACATGAGGGTAGGAAAGTGAGGTGGAGCCATGTGTGAGGTTAGTACAAAAGACACATGCCTTGGAGTCCTAGAAACATGTTAGCGACAGGCTTCAAATTTTATTCCCACCTTCCCAGAGCCAGTTTAGCAGAGAAATTTGATCCATTACAAGATTTACAGTGTCCTGCCTGTGACATAAAACAAGAAAACAGGTGCTCAAGAGCACACAGCTTTTCTTGATACTGAGATCAGAAAGAAAGTTCTCCTGTGGGCTGTAACTGAGAGGATATGTGTGGTGTAATGAACAGCCATCTGTAGAGCCTATATAATAATGAATCAGTATGAACTGTCTCTTATTGATAACCTTCAGTATACACTAATGACGTTGCCTGAAAGATCAGTTCAGTAAAAATAGTGTGCTTCCAGTACTCAGGTCCCTACTGGCCAGGCCGAATCTAGGGATAGATTTTAGAGGGCCTAGGGTGAAGTAAGGTGAACTAAGATGTAGACATGCACAGTTGTTGAGGTGGCCTCAGCCAGCTGGAGCATCTGGGCACATCCCCAGATCGAATGCCTGGAACCCAACAACTGCATCTATTTACATTAATGTGCCTCACAAATGTTAATGCTGTCTCCGTGTGTCTGTGACTTTAGAAAAGTAGGGAGGTGTTGTTTAGGACTACTCTACTTTGTGACGGTGCAGCCCCATTACCCACATCTAAGAGACTGCTCAGCATTTTTTACGTAAGTGGGAAGGCTTAGTGGTGTGATGTGCTCTTTCTAAAGTGATATTAAGCATAAGCTAAAAGGAGAACAAGATCATAGTGTTTATCTAATCTATTTCTTCCAATCTGAGTCTCAATATAAGTGCTCTTTAAGTTCTAGATAGACAGAAATGACCACAGCCTCTATAGAAACCATGGAGATTAGCCCATTTGTTACGGTTTTTGGCCGTTGAGGTTTCTGGGATAGGGCAATCCCTCACTGTATGAGTCTTGGTGGCTGAGAAAGAACCATTGGAGAAGCCATGAGTTTGGAGAGTGCCATTCTTTCCTTGCACATGACTTGGCTAAATATACATGCAAACTTTATTTTTTTATTTATTTCTTATAGTTTAATGTATTTAAATAGCAAACTTACAGGAATAGCACAGAAGATAGACAACATTAAAAACGTGTGTTTGCCTGTCAGACAAGTCAGTTAGAAAAGTGTAGTGAATGGATGGAATCTACCGCATGATAAAATGCTGCCAACACCATTTAGTTGTTGTCAATAAGAAATGTACTTGTTTTTAAAAAAATCCAAATTCTGGCATCGTCCAAAAAAATGTAACAGGTCTATTCACAATTGTTATAAAGTCAAACTGCTGAAACATGTTCACTGAAGTATTCTGACTTACATGAATGCTTTCTGTCCCTGCATTTATATTAAAAATTCACATACACATGACAATGGAAAAACTGCCAATACCTGATTTCTGTTCCCTATTTTTCCACTTGGAATCATATATTTAGGTACTTTTTGATCCCATGGGGAAAAAATACTGGTCAGAAACACCAATAACAGGAAGAAGAGAAAAAAAAATTTTTTTAAAGAACGCCATGTTTTCCATCATAGCAGATTCTTAAGCATGTTCCCCACCAATGCAGCGTGCTAGCTGGATGTATCTTGGCATAATTGTTACACGTTTGGCATGGATAGCACACAGGTTGGTGTCTTCGAAGAGGCCCACCAGATAGGCCTTGCTCGCGGCCTGCAAATCAAACTTTCAATCTAAGTACGTGGTAGGTAGAGGAAGGGACCGTAAGGTTTGTTTCTCAGTAGTTGTGCTGGTTTAGCATCATCATCTGTACCTGATGACAGTGACCAGTGGCAGCTGAGTCAAGGGACCAAAGAAGTGTTCAGCAATGACAGCAGGACTGGCTAACTGTGCCTTTATCTTGGGTTTTGCCTATTTTACAAGCCTAATTCTCCAGCCTTCTATTTGGGCTTCTGAGTTACCTAATATTTTTTTCCAATAATTCCTTTTTTGCTTCAGGTAGCCAGATTGTAATAAAGAAGCTGGAGGAGACAGGCCACAATTGATTCTTCTTCACAGAACTAAAAACTAAGGAAAAGGTTACTTTAGCCTGGATCAGTTTCTCCAGAAAGTGATACAGAGGTCAGCCATGATCCAGGAGTTTGTACCAAATTACTCTTGCCTGCCATGCCTACTCATCCCACACAGGCCAGAGAAATCTCATCCTGTAAGAGGGCAAGGAACATTTGAGATCAAACATTTAGTTAGCCAGCAGGTCTTTAATTTATGGACATTTAGAAAATTGGATAGCTTCTCTCTGTATGTAATTTGAGAGGTCCACATCTGTAGAGCTGATGGGGTGGTGGAACAATGATCAAAATCAGAGTCCACGTTGACAGTGGTCCTTGAACACCTTTGCGGGGCAGAAACTCATCCTCCAGAAGAGTACAATCAGCTTGAGTTTACTAATCAAGTAGAGAATCTTGGACTGGAGAACAAGCATCCTAAGAATCTGATGGCGTTCAAGACATGCTATCCACAAAATATGGCACCTTGGCATAATGGATATTTCCAGCTGAAGGAATTTGAGAAATGGCTTGTGCAGGAAGGGCTCTCTGACCTGAAGCCAGCCATAAAACCCTCAAGTGAGAAGTACCCACTGCTCATCATCAAACTTAGCATTAAAAATACTCAGGTTGAGCTGTTTTTTGGGGGGTCTTTATTTCCTTATGAAGGCTTCTGTGTCGTGTAAAATTGATATTAAATAAATCTGTGTGCTTTTTCTCTTGTTACTCTGTCTTTGGCGACAGGGGTCCCAGTCGAGAACATAGATGGGTAAAGAAAAAAGATACTTTCCCTCCCCTACAAACCATGGCATCCAGCTAGTTGGCCTTAATCTGTGAAGCTGAACAAGCAATCCTACCAAGTATAAACTTAGGCCTGAACTTCTAGGAACTTTGGTGCCATCTTTATAAAGATGGCTGTGGTCGTAACTCCAGCCAGACTCCACTTTCACATGGCCCTCTCCTTTGTCATCTGTCTCCTGTGAGGACATTTGTCATTGGATGTAGGGCTTACCTGGGGAGCCCAGGATGATTGCATCTCAAGACCCTTCATTTAATTACATCTGCAAAGACACTTTTTTCCAAATAAGTTCACATTCACAGGTCGTGGGTGAATGTGTCTTTGGGAGAGGCTCCAGTTCTACCCACCATTGGTCCCTCAAGCGCAGGCCTCCATCTGAGCACAGGATGCTGTCTGTTGGCATCATGCCGACCTGAGAACTGCCTGGAGCTGGTGTTGGCTCGGGTTCAATGGTGGCTGCTGGAGGCTGCTCTTCTCCCTCTTTCCACGGTCCCCACTGCCAGGAAGGGCCAGGCTGAGGCAGAGCCCAGGGAGCGGGCAGCTCATCCCGCCTTTATCCCTGGTGGAGGCTTTTTATTCCCAACTCCCTACGTGGCAAAATAGAAGGGGAAGCTCCTATGTCCTTATTTTCTAAAGGCTCCCATTCCTGTTTTATTTACAGCCTTAAAAATAAACTTCTATTAGCTTTTTATTTCTGTGGTTGTTTATGTTAGAGGTTCTCCATATTTATGCACAGGAAGAAATTCTTTCAGTCTCTCAAGCACTTTAGAATTTAATGCCAACCTGCCACTATTATTTTGTTTTCCATTATTTATGAGCCCAATCCCTTTTTGACTTTTAAGCATGGTCTTAGCTGGCGTTGTTTCTCCTCCAACCCCAGGTCATATTTTTTCTTTTTTTTTTTTAAAGATTTTATTTATTTATTTGAGAGAGAGAGAATGAGAGATAGAGAGCATGAGCGGGAAGAGGGTCAGAGGGAGAAGCAGACTCCCCGCCGAGCAGGGAGCCCGACGTGGGACTCGATCCTGGGACTCCAGGATCACGACCTGAGCCAAAGGCGGTCGCTTAACCAACTGAGCCACCCAGGCGCCCCGATATTTTTTTTTCTTTATCTTGGAAGTAACTCTTAAAGAATGAGATTGACTGTAATGTGCACTGACATTCACTTTTTTTTCCTAGAGGAAATTGCAATATCTGATGTCTTAATATGCAAAATGAAGTGTTCCTTCAAGTATTTTCTCAAGAAGCAGAAGAGGATGAGGAAATTACAGACAGCTCTTGACTGCAGACCACCCGTGTGCATTTCCTGATCTCTAGAAGCTGTCAGGGCTGGGCTGAAAAAGGGAAAGGAATCAAAACTCCTATCAGCCAACTTTGCTGCTTGCTAGGCTCTCTGGAAAAATATCTTGTGAGGGAAAGCCTGGAGTTATTGACTTACGTGAAATGCTTAGTGTGGTCTGTGAATTTTCACTCTTTCTGAACGATTCACACCCCCTGTATCTCAGATGACAGGAAGTGAAGCATCACTTTGATATTCTAATTTTGAAAATTCCTGAAGGATCCCAAAGTCAGAACATGGGGACATTATGACGGACGTTTGAAATTATGAACGGTTTGCCCATTATTTATCTCCATGCATTCCTGGTTTCCATGACATTCGTTACTTTTCTTTTTATTCTGGGAGATGATTATTTCCTGGTATGATGCCAGAGTCTCTGGGGGTAAAACTGGTGAATCACACCATAATGAAAATGCTTTTCAAAATTTCTATTTTTGAATTTTTATTAAATATTTTGCAGAATCTTGTTTTCCATGTAAAGGTATGTTTGTTTCCTAATGAAAGTCAAGCTGACAACCCCTCCACAGCTTTTCATCAGTACTGCCAGAAGGTAATCAAATTTGGTTCATAAAACTAAGAAATCTTGTTTCTTTGAGCTTTTTTCCCAAACTTTGTCACTTAGGGAAAAGATTCAGTTCCAGCAAACTTTCTATGGCAGGACCGTAATAATTAGTCTTTAGCATGAAACTATTTGTGTTTCAGCCATTACTGTTTCCAAAAAATATACTGTGCTGAATATCAAGAGCATCTGGAAAGAGCTATTAAATAAGAAAATTTCGTATGATGTTCAGGAAAACCCCTTATTATTTCAATTAAATATTGCATTTTTTATTTGAAAATAAATTGCAAGTTTGACACTGACAGGGTTCAGAACATGTTACCCCAAAACATGGCACCTTGATATATTGAACATTTTAAGCTGAGAAAGTTTGAGAAAATGCCAGAAGCTGTAAGGCCTCTCTGACCTTCACCTGCCCTTCTCCCCTGAAGCAGTTTGCAAGACCCTCCTGGGAGAAGTGCCTTCCCTGTACGTGGAGGAAAAGAGCAGCCTTTTCTCTCAGATGGAGGGAGAAGAATCCAAATCAACAGGCCTACTGAATTTCTCCAGCTTATTACATTTAGCTTATACCCCATTTGTCCTATCATATTTCTCCATGACTGTCTACTCTCCATCCAACCTGGCATAAAAAACACTGAGGTTTAACCATTTTTCTGATTCTTCATTTCTTTATGAGGGCTCCTGTGTCACAGAAAACTTATATTAAATAAATTTGCATACTCTTCTCCTGTTAACCTGTCTTTGTCAGTTTAATTTTCAGACTCAGCCAGGGTCCCTAAGAGAGTCAAGAAAAACTTTTTCTTCCCCTACAGTATCAAGGGTTAGCTCATGTTTTATTAAACCAAAGCTTAGAGTCCATTGCCATGAGGCCCCAAATTAATAATTTTCTGATTTTCTTTTATTTTGGTGTCTAATTTTCTAGCTGAATAATGTAATTAAGGGACGGTATTCATCATCATTGTTGTCTTCATATTTTTTACACAGGAATTTTTATCCCTTCTCTAAAGATTGTTCTTTTTTTGCCCAGATTTGGATAAATGGCCATGAGTCTTCAGGTCCAAAGTCACTCATACACACCCCACCCACCGCTGTTGTATATTTGTGAAGGGACTGAATATTTTTTAAAATGCTATTTCTGGTTTTTAAAAAAATGCCTCTTGGTGATTATATGCCATGTTTTGTTTTTCAAAGATGTCAGGTAGTACTAAGAGTATAATCCCTATTCAAATTCCACCTCAAAGAGTCAGAGCCCTCTCAGCAAATCTCTCTTTCTCCTTAATCTGGTCGGAGCCGGTTTCTGTTGCTTCAAACACAAATAACTATATAATATTCTTTCCAGTCTTACAGAGTGTCTACTCTAGTGGGGAATATGGTGATGAAACAAATACATTAAGGGGTTATTTTAAATAGGAAGTGCCAAGAAGAAACTAAAGCAGGGTGAGCCTGGGATGAGGCTAACCAGAGCAGGCCCTTTGGGGAGTAGTATCTGAGCTGAGACCAAATGAGATACACCAGAGCTGGGCTGACTGAGGAAGCGTGCACCCTGGGTTGACTGAGGAAGTGCGCATCCTGAGCAATAGAAATGGGAAAGCGCTAGGTGGCAGTTTCCATAGCTCAGGGTAGAGAGGAAGGTGGGCGGGACCGGGGTGGCCAAAGCACTGGGCTGGTAGTCACACTTAGGACACAAGGATGACAAGACTGGTTGGGGGATTCGATGTGGATGCTGATGGAGAGGACAAAATCGAGCATGAATCTGGGGTGTCTGGCTCAAGTCATCAGGTAGATGCTGCTGCTCTTAAGCGAGGTGGGGAGGTCTGGAGGAGAAGCAGATTTGGGGGGAATCGTGAGCCCTGCCTTAGACGAGTTAGGGTTTGCGAGGCCCAGTGGATGTCCAAGTGGAGAGGCACTGGCTGAGGCAGGTTGAGGTCTGGGCTGGAGATCCAAGTGTGCCATCGGCATGAAGCAGTGTCTAAAGCAGTGATATTGAGTGTAGCTTAAAGACACGCAAAGGGAGAGCAGAGCCATGGGGAACCCCAAGGTTTACAGTTGTGGAAAAGAAGGAGGTTCCAGTAAATGACACCAGGAATGAATGGCCTGCGAGGTTCAGGAATGCCAGGTGAATGTGGTTCCATGAACTTGAGGGGAAAGAAGTGTTTCAAGAGGGATGATGTGGCAGGCTGTGCCAAATGCTATTGCAAAGGTAAACAGTGTGCAGATAAAGCAATAGTCGTAGGATGTGGCCTGGGGAAGATATCTGTGTGGGGGAGGGTGTGTGGGGGGAGACTTCCTTGGGAAATGGAGCCTGCTGCAGAAGTCTGGGACGTTGCCCTGACTGCATCTTTCCACTTCCAGGGCAAGTCAGTATTTCTTCTGTTGGCAGGTGGAATTGTTTCTTTCCTTCTGACCCTCTGTTGCTGTGGGTACTGCACAAAGGAGAATCTGCTTGTCATTTCCCATAAGAAAGATGAACTATGAGGGTGGTTGGCATTGGTTTCTTATGTGAACTAATTTAATCATTACAGTATAACTGTTTCTCTCTTTGGATACAGAGTCACGTCATCTCTCTCCTGCATGCTTCTTTTTTTTTTTTAATTTTTTTATTGTTATGTTAATCACCATATATTACATCATTAGTTTTTGGTGCAGTGTTCCATGATTCATTGTTTGTTCATAACACCCAGTGCTCCATGCAGAACGTGCCCTCCTCAATACCCATCACCAGGCTAACCCATCCCCCTACCCCCCTCCCCTCTAGAACCCTCAGTTTGTTTTTCAGAGTCCCTCATCTCTCATGGTTCGTCTCCCCCTCTGACATACTCCCCTTTTCTTCCTCTCCTGTTATCTACTTCTTTTTCTTTTTTCTTAAAATATGTTGCGTTATTTGTTTCAGAAGTACAGATCTGTGATTCAACAGTCTTGCACAATTCACAGCGCTCACTGTAGCACATACCCTCCCCAATGTCTATCACCCAGCCACCCCATCCCTCCCACCCCCAACCACTCCAGTAACACTCAGTTTGTTTCCTGAGATTAAGAATTCCTCATATCAGTGAGGTCATGTGATACATGTCTTTCTCTGATTGACTTATTTCACTCAGCATAACACCCTCCAGTTCCATCCACGTCGTTGCAAATGGCAAGATCTCATTCCTTTTGATGGCTGCATAATATTCCATTGTGTATATATACCACCTCTTCTTTATCCATTCATCTGTCGATGGGCATCTTGGCTCTTTCCACAGTTTGGCTATGGTGGACATTGCTGCTATAAACATTGGGGTACACGTACCCCTTCGGGTCCCTACATTTGTATCTTTGGGGTAAATACCCAGTAGTGCAATTGCTGGATCGAACGGTAGCTCTAATTTCAACTGTTTGAGGAACCTCCATACTGTTTTCCAGAGTGGTTGCACCAGCTTGCATTCCCACCAACAGTGTAGGAGGGTTCCCCTTTCTCCACATCCCCACCAACATCTGTCGTTCCCTGACTTGTTAATTTTAGCCATTCTGACGGGTGTGAGGTGGTATCTCATTGAGGTTTTGATTTGGATTTCCCTGATGCCGAGTGATGTTGGGCACTTTTTCATGTGCCTGTTGGCCATCTGGATGTCTTCTTTGGAGAAATGTCTGTTCATGTCTTCTGCCCATTTCTTGATTGGATTATTTGTTCTTTGGGTGTTGAGTTTGATAAGTTCTTTATAGATTTTGGATACTAGCCCTTTATCTGATATGTCATTTGCAAATATTTTCTCCCATTCTGTCGGTTGTCTTTTGGTTTTGTGGACTGTTTCTTTTGCTGTGCAAAAGCTTTTTATCTTGATGAAATCCCAATAGTTCATTTTTGCCCTGGCTTCCCGTGCCTTTGGCGATGTTTCTAGGAAGAAGTTGCTGTGGCTAAGGTCGAAAAGGTTGCTACCTGTGATCTCCTTTAGGATTTTGATGGACTCCTGTCTCACGTTTAGGTCTTTCAACCATTTGGAGTCTATTTTTGTGTGTGGTGTAAGGAAATGGTCCAGTTTCATTCTTCTGCATGTGGCTGTCCAATTTTCCCAACACCATTTGTTGAAGAGACTGTCTTTTTGCCATTGGACATTCTTTCCTGCTTTGTCAAAAATAAGTTGACCATAGAGTTGAGGGTCCATTTCTGGGCTCTCGATTCTGTTCCATTCATCTATGTGTCTGTTTTTGTGCCAGTACCATACTGTCTTGATGATGACAGCTTTGTAATAGAGCTGGAAGTCCGGAATTGTGATGCCGCCAGCTTTGCTTTTCTTTTTCAGTATTCCTCTGGCTATTCTGGGTCTCTTCTGGTTCCATACAAATTTTAGGATTATTTGTTCCATTTCTTTGAAAAAAGTGGATGGTATTTTGATGGGGATTGCATTGAATGTGTAGATGGCTCTAGGTAGCATTGACATCTTCACAATGTTGATTCTCCCAATCCATGAGCATGGAACGTTTTTCCATTTCTTTGTGTCTTCTTCAATTTCTTTCATGAGTATTTTATAGTTTTCTGAGTACAGATCCTTTGCCTCTTTGGTTAGATTTATTCCTAGGTATCTAATGGTTTTGGGTGCAATTGTAAATGGGATAGACTCCTTGATTTGTCTCTCTTCTGTCTTGTTGTTGGTGTATAGGAATGCCACTGATTTCTGTGCATTGATTTTATATCCTGCTACTTTACTGAATTCCTGTATGAGTTCCTGCATGCTTCTTATCACTCCATTTTGTGGACAGCTCCTCAAAGGTTTCGTTGACTAAATAAATCCTTTTCTGCGGTATCATGAGACATCTTGTACAATAGTGTATTCTGATGTCTTTGAAGTCAGATATACACCTGGGTTTGAATCGTGCCCTCATAATCACTTGCTTATTGTACAAACTTGGCCATATTATATAATCCATCTCTGCCTCCATTCATTCATCCAAATAACTAAGATACACTTTACACTCCACCCCACAGGACTGTTTTGAGTATCAAATGAGACAATTGCTACAATGTTCAGTGCCTTGCACACAGTAAAATAAATGATAGTGGTGGAACAATAACTACATAGAAACCTGTAATAAACTCAGAGAAAATGCTTTGACTCCCCTAAAAATTTGAATGAATATGATTCAAGATGGGCAACGAGCAAAGACTATCTAAAGCAAGAGTTTTGGGATCTGACACTCATCGCTGCGCTTCATCCTCCCCTTGAAGATTTTACACTAATTGCTGCAGATCCTCATCATTCCCTGAGTGAGGGGAGTGTCTCCATCCATTGTCAATCGTCAGTATCAGAGCACCAGAGCTTGATTTTATAAAGGGAGAAACTGGAGATGCAGATGGAAAAGTTAGGTTTGGCATGTTTCAAGGCTTCATTTGTCCAACGGAAAAGGGCATTCAGTGGTATCAAATTCTAAGCACAGTCCTGACTGTGTTCAGGAAGGAGAAATGTAACCTGACTGTTCTGTTCTCAGGCGTTCATCTCATTCTGAACCACATGTGCCATGGGATGCTAGGCAAAAATCAATGTCTTTGGTCTTGCTAATAGTTGGCCTCGGGCTTCCCAGAAAAATCTTGAAGACCTGAGTTCACAACTTTGCTGGAGATTGACAGGTGGGACAAGATGTTCAAGTGATGAACATGAAGAGAAACAAATCCCTTTAAGGTAAAAATAGACATAGCTAGTAGATCAAGTTGCAAAGGAGTAGAGGTGGAAGCATTTTTGAATTTCCTCCCCTGGAGAAAATTGTCATCTAGTGTACTTAACCCAGATAGAACTTAATTTGGAAGCAAGTAACTGAAAGATGGCCTCAAATTCTCACGTGAAGGTAGGTTTTAGAATCTCCTACCATAAGGCCAAATAGAAGCATTATCAGGAATATCCATGGCTCATACAAGGTGCCCTGGATAATTTCACTTGACTTGGATTCTCTTCTCACATCTTGACTTTGGCTCTGTGTGGCCACATAGCTTTCCAACACCTGTTTTACCACATTGGCTGAACATGTGAGCTGAACTGAGTCAGGGCTCTTGTCTACACCTGTCCAGTTGCTGTAAGTGGGGCCAGTCAAGGGCAGAACCTGGTTGGTGCAAAACATCTGACTTTAACCAAAACTTCTCTTTGGTTTGATTTGGGGGGGCTTAACTTTAACGCCTTATTTTTCAGATTGTCATCTCTAAAATTAATACTTTTACATATTAGTCTGTTCTAAGGATAAAGCATATAAGAAAAAAGGAAAGCTTTTTGTTCATTATAATCAGGGTAGCAGTGAGTGATTTGCTATAGATTATTATCCCCACATTATTCTACCTGGGTCATAACTTCTTCTTTGGATAAATGGAAGAATGGTGTAAAAATTTTTTTTGCAACTTTAGAAATAAAAATGCAAGAGAAAGAAAAGTTAAATTAACTAATAACCCCATTAAAGAAAATCAGCTTATACCTCAGGTTGGATGGTATGAACCAGCTTCACCAGCAGTAAGACATTGCACAGTGTTCGCTAACGTGGGAATCTTGAAGTATTGTGTTGACAGGTAAAGATGTTAGAAAATATAATGATTTTTAATTTTTTTAAAACCATGATTTGATTTTAAAGTAACTGTTATTTAGGATCCAGAGTGTTTTAACAAATATGCAGTGTAATATTAAAAAATCTAATTCTATTCTTTTTTTAGAACAAACGTGCTTACAGCCTAGAGACAACATCTGAGATGTGACCATTCACGGCTCCTCTTCTTGAATGGTTTTAAAAACAAAAGATCAAACATAGTTAAGTTATAAAGAAAAAAAAATTCTTTTTCCTGAAATGCTCCAAGAAGCAGTCATCAAGAATGAACTAGGGTAGAAACACCAAGCCGAGAAGATGGCAGCAAATGTGGAAGGCTGCCGTGAAGCTGGGCCAGTCATTTCAGGAAAAGCAGACAGAAATAATATGATCCAAAAAGCAGATGTTAGCACCTTCTCAGTAGAAATAGATGGGACTTACGCTGTACCCTGTAGAAGATATTCTACTTTATCGTGATAATGTCATTAATAGCATTGCATTATTACATAAAAGTCTGTTTCTTTACAATGTCAGGAATCTAGGGGTGCCTGGCTGGCTCAGTAGAGCATGTGACTCTTGGTCTCAGGGTTGTGAGTTCCAGCCCTACGCTGGGCATAGAGATTATTTAAAAAAATTTTTTTTAAATCAAGAAAAGAGGACTGCATTACAAACAGAAGCAATATATTCAACCAACCATGAGAGAAATAGTAGAAGGGCATTTTCACCAAAACCCCCCGGTAATCCAGGAGTAGGAGCTGGTGGCCCCATAGAAACCACAGGGCTCTAAGAGACTGTGGTCCCAGCATGAAAGCAACATGCACTCCTCAGGGAAGGCAGGGGCAACTTTTGGTTTCAAAATTTCAAAGTTCTATTATCATGATCTCTTGTTTGATGACTTTTATTTCCCCACATCCTTACCTCACCAAGGGCCACTCAACTGAACTGTTTGTTTTGCTCCAGTTAGTCAGGAGGAATGTAGAAGCTCCTTCACTTTAGAATCAAGTCTGGTCTTCAGCCAAGGGCAGGTGACTTGTTTCTCAAGGGCAGTAGTCTTCCTAGTGACACTAATCTGCCATAGGTCATCGGAGAATATAGGAGTGACAGCTAGTGAGTGTCTGGAGGTGAGCTGTCTCCCCATAGCAGCAGTGAGCTCCCAACCCAAGAACCCAGCACATACAGATGGACCACTGCAGCTTTCAGGAGCTTGTCTGGTTTTGGAAGTCTCATGGGCAATGCCCATCCCAAAGACCTCCCCTTACACTTGAGTTTTGAGTAAGAGTAGCAGACGAACAATTCCCCATCTGCACATTTGCCTTAACAGATTCACCACAGAAGGGCAAAGGCGATTTACCTCGGGCACATGCCCTTTTCCTTTTCTCTTTGGGATCGTACTTACAGAGTTGGGTAGAAATAAAGATCCTCTTAAGGACCAGATTGCCTGAGCCTTGAATGGGAAGGATCTGCATTAGCTCTGTGACTCTGGTTTCCAGTGATCGCAAAGCAGCCTCTTCAACTGGGGACTCATACTCTATGGTGCAACCCGCAGAATTTCGCCAGTGGCGAACCAGGCTATATAGCCTCTTCAGGCTAAAACACCTTTCCTTCAACTAAACCATCCCCACGCTTACATGTCAGAAAATGACTTGAGATTTTGAACAAAGTGACTTTCAATATTCCTTCCAGGTTTCCAATTCTGCGTCTAAGCTTTTGACTAAAATGAAAATGAACTCCATTGTTGTTTGGAAGTCGCGATTATGAGTTGAAAACTAAATGCCAAGTCAAGTCTCAGCCTTCAGCTGTGACACCAGACTCCCCCACATTAAGTTGTCCTCTGTCCCTGACAATTTTCCTTTTAATTAAAACGCAGCCTGATAGGCAGAATCTTGAGGCGCATAAAGCAGTTATGTGATTCACTCAACCATTTGTATGCATGTGTGACCTATTTAGCTTTTAAAATCCCATTTAATGCCAAAAACTACATTAAAGAATTCAAACAAAAGCTCACAGGGAGTCCCATAATGAGACTGTTTTGATTATTCCAGTGATTAGCCCATTTCCTTTCTCTTTGGTAATTTCATTTAGAAAAGTAGTCGTTTTAAGAACAAGTAGATTTTCTTTATTGCTTTTCTAGTTTGCTGTGAAACTGGCAAGTGGCCAACCAGCTGTGAAACTGCAATTATTACTATTACTTAAAATTTATCAAACCTCTTCAGGTGCTCCAGAAATAATTCTCCTTGTCTACAAAGACAAGGCCAAGAAAGGCATGAACAAGACCCAACCTTGCCACAACACGACAGAAATAACTTTTGGGGACGCTGTTGGAGAACATGTTGGTGCAGAATTGCTGAAGGGTTCTGATCCATGGCCGCCAAGCAAGGGTTCTTCAGGACCTAGGAATCTACCACTTCCTCCCATGAGGAGTATGCAATCCATTCAGGGGTGCATGTATTTGTCACTGAGCACTTTTTGAAATGTATGGGTGTGTCAGCTTCTAATGTAATTTGCTTCTGAATAATTCTAGCAGTACCACTGCCTTTAGTCTCACGAGCTGCCCTCCGGGAGTAAGAATCCAGGAACAGCCTCGCCATCCTGGGCGGGTGGTCGGCTTCACCCTGATGTTCTACCTCAGCGACATCTAGTGGCAAGAAGACATGGCTATCCACTGTGCCGCCGGCTTCCCACCGTGAGGGACGGCTGGTCTTATCTCTTATCTCTTAAAGCCAGAGTGAACACACACGTTCAGGTCCGCCTGGTAAAGACTGGGTCCACGCCTATTGTCCAGGCATAATTATTAATAGTGTCTGCTTTCACTCTTGAAAGTGTTAACAGACTGGATAATGAATTACACAGGCTCCTTAATGCCTTATGGTAGCTCTCCCATCTATTAGGTGACTTAACACATCACTTTGAGGTAATAAGTTCAGGAAGATTATTCCCCATTGTGTAAAGTGATATTTATCTTTACCTATCCTGAAATTATCCTTCAAGCATTATGGGATTGTTTCCAGCTCTAATGCTGAGGCCGGGTGAACAAGCTCATTTGATAGATCTTAGTCTTACCCGCACCAGGCCTTTGTCTATCCAGATGGAAGCCCCTAATTTTCGTCTTTTCCCAGAGACCTGTTCCCTCTGATCATTAGTTTTCCTTGTTAATCAGGCTGCAGTAGTGTTTGGACGTGACTTGTCTGGCTGTCTGAGAAGTGACACACAATGGCTAGTGCTTTCAGGCACTGATGTAAGGCCATCTGGTAGGTGCGGGATTTCCCAGCTGTATTATAATTTTTTTGAATTAAACATTTTTGACCACATAGAGAATAAGGGGCAGAGACACTGCCTAGGTGGCCCATAGCGATCCCTTTGTTTATGCTTGCAGAAAGAAAAAAGACAGAAAAAGAAAAAAAAAAGGAAGCAAAAAAAAAAAAAGATCAGTGTACATAATTAAGAAGCAGTGTTATAAATTCAAAAACACTATTTGCAAGTAAAAAAAGAACTTCACTTTGTTGCTTTTTTATCCCAGGGCCAACCTGAAGGGGTAAACATTTTAAGGGTTTATAAAAAACTTCCCAGAAGTGTACATTTAAGTGGACCAGTGATTCATTCCTTCCCAAGAACAGGAATTTTATAGAAAAAAGTACTCAAGTAGAAGAAAAAAAGGGAACATTTTGTAATAGAAATCTTACTCTTGTATTTTCTATTTTGAGTTTAGAAGTTAGACTGCATTAAAAAAAAAAGATGTACAAATGCCTTCCCTGTGCGAGATGTTTTGCTAGACTTGAAATGATCTGGTTTCAGATCCTGTTATTTCAATGTTACAATTTGTTTCCTATGGAACATTGAGACAATGTAACAAATTACAGCTCTCTTGCTGAATTTTACTTGTTTCTCTTTTTTCTTCATGATAATGGTCACAAAAATCATTCAAGTGCCGCCTTATCTTACCTTTGCAAGAACTTCCAAGCATTTAGGAAACTGAGTTTTTTCCCTTAAGAAAATTAGAATTCACTGGGGAGACCGAGTAAACATGTCCTATGCATTTATTGTGTATACCCTTTGGACTCCAATTATTTAGAATTGCTGGACACTTGGACATAGCCTGGATTGAAGTTCAAATATATTTCAACTTTGATGGAAGAACCTCCTCGATAAAGTGAACAACACATTAGAGAAATCTTCGTATTTTTTCAAGGAAAAAACTTTTTTTAAAGCTGAGTCACATTTTTAAGCGAATTCTTAGTGTTAAGTACCTAGGGTTGTACTTATAAAGGTAGATCATGAGGATCTCAACTTACGAATACTCTATAAAAGATCAGTGTGCTGCTATTCCTATTCTCTTGAAAAAAAATGGGTGTTTTTCCTTTAAAAATATTTTAAATATATAACTCAGGTACACAGTCCTTTTTTTTATTTTAAAAGATTTTATTTTATTTATTTGAGAGAGAGCACGCATGAGCAGGGGAGGGGCAGAGGGAGAAGCAGACTCCCCACTGATCAGGGAGCCCAATGTGGGTCCCAGGACCCCAAAATCATGACCTGAGCCGAAAGCAGACAGTCAACTGACTGTGCCACCCAGGTGTCCCTCAGGTACACAGTCTTTGCAGCTCATTTAATTTTTGAGGTCCGATTGTGAACACACACGACAGGAACATGTGAATTTATATACATCATCTCGAAGTACTGAAGGGATTGCTGGTGCCTGCAGTCAGTGGGGCAAGGACAATGACAAGATACTGTGTCAGTCCAGAGCAGAAACACAAAACAGTCCTGCTTAATAAATGCAGTGTTCTGGAAGAGCGCTCGTCATTTAAGTCTGGCATTATGCCAAGGGCAACATACACAGAACTTTCTCCTTTGTAAGACATCGTTTCTTGGGGGGAAATTTATATTGTTCTACATGTGTTTTAAAGGTGGGCTTGGAGACCGGAGCCCCAGAGCCTTCTCAAGGCTTGGTTAAGTAATTAATTTTGCAAATTGCAAACGCGTTCCTTTTGGCTTTTCAAAGCTACAGCTCTGAGACCAACTGTGCCCTTCCTAATTTGGAAATACTTTCTTTCTGGTTTTTATTTTGACATGGACCCTGCTATCTACTTTCATGGCTATTTCCAGCATCCCATGGGAGCTCCTTTCATGGCCGTCATAGTGCAAACACTCAAGAAAACCAAGAACTCAGTGCTTTCATAAAGCATTTATTTTTATTTGAAAACATTATACAGGCATTACATTGCCACAGCCAGTCCATAGGGGAGCATGCAAATATCAAAAATGGAGTTTGTTCAACTTATCGGTGTAAATCTCCTTTTTGGTTTATATTTTCCACTTACGGTGTCTGGATTAGTGTGCTTTGTTATGTGGCTTGACAATAGAATCCTACCCATGGGGTAAAATCTGTCCTGGTAGCTAGCTGGGGACTACTAAGTGGTTATAACTCAAAAACAAACCCAAAACAAACAATACTACACACTTGTCAAAAGGTTAATAGCACAAGTTAGCAATATCTAAACTAAACATTGAAACATTTTCATGGGACACAGTGGTGCAGATTTTTCCACTGCTTGGTCTACCTGCTTGTGTATTTCAGAGTCTGGAGCGGTGGGAAGGTGTGAAGTTGTGACCAAGGCAAGCGCTGTCCCCAGGGCAGGTTTTCATGGAGGAAACTGAGAACCAGCACTGATCACTAGCAGAGAGGCGTGGGGGGTGGGGGAGGCGCTGTGGTTTGCTTACCCAATCCAATTCTATACAAGTTGCTAAAGTCTCACTTGTGCAGGGTGGGGGTGGGGGGGGCGAAAAGCTGAACTTTTTGCTGGTGTCTATTGAGGCTGTGAAATTTCAGAAATGAAAACGGCTAGAGTTAATGTCCTACTCGCGCTTCCCACCCCGCTCCCGAAGAACCAGTATTTTTACACAAAGAGTTTGTTCTTTGCTATTTTCTTTTTTGTCCGAAGGGTCAATCTGGAACTTCTGATCTCAGACGGTGCAATATGTTATCAGCCTTTCTAACTGGAGACGAACCAACACAGTGAAGGACCCCAGTGACATGAAAGTCGTTGTGCACGAGAACACTGGATGGTAAAGGGTTTACAGTGAGTTCACCTTAACATTCACAGTTGGTTTCCATACAAGGGAGTCAATTAAAATATCCTAGAAAATAATCCAGATGGAGACTTTTAGCCAACCGTTGACTGCAAACCTTTTTGAAATTTAAATTTTAAAAAACTTCCCAGTCCACTGAGTTGACTTGGAATAGCTTCATCCACTTATTTCTCATAAGACTTTACTAAGTGTCTACAAATTAGTGTCATAAAAATGAATAAAAAAGACTAAAACATTTGGCTTTAAAATAAATACTAAAAATGCAATAAATCAAGCAAATTATGCCAACCGAAGGAATGTAAACACAAAAATAAAACCACAGTCTTTAAAGGTCTTCAGATCTGAATGGACAAAATATTCAGAGAAAGGTATTTAATTGGTTTAAAAGGTAGCAGAGAGCAGACACTGGCAAGTTGTTTTGACATTGATTTCTTTTTTCTCCAAAAATAAAACATATTTCTGAGGGGGCTGAACAGAGATGACCATACACTCTGCATATCCGAGGAGGTAATTCTTCTTCGCCATTTCCGGGGGCAGGACTGCCCCCCCGGGGGTAGAAGGCAGACAGAAGGGCCACCTGCTGCTGACCAGCCAGCACGGGACGCGTTCGCCTACCCAGGAATTAGGCCTTGTGCAGGCTCTACGGGAGTCCTGACGGGGCTGCAATCTGTCCTACTTTACACGGACCCCTCCGGTGATTTGTTTTGTTTGCTTAAGATGTATTGATCTGAATTGCCCACAGTTTCATAAGCATTTATTTTTCCTTAACAAACCCTGTACTCCATCACGGATCTTTTTGCATGGTATTTAAGCCGGTCAAACTTAAAGACTATTTCACATACTGACACATAAAATCTATTCCAAATCGTAGAGGTCTGTGGTGCTTCTTGGTTTTGTGTGTTTGTGTGTGTTTGAAAAAAAGAGTTACTTTAAGGGCAACAAAATTAGACTAGTGACATATCCCTCAAAGCCTTATCAGGACCCCACAATGTTCTCTGTATCCCTAAGAATAGGGTGTTGATATATTCTGCTGTTGAAGGGATGCCAAATATGACCAAGATGCCACACTTTTTCATTCATGACATCTTTATCACTACCACGTGGTCAGATCAATCAAGCCATTGTCAGAGACTGCTCCACATCAGCACGTTGACTTTGTTGGGGGCCACCCCACCAATGACACTCCACAGTGAGGGTGATTTCCATGCTGGTATATCTTAACAAGGGTGGGACACAATTGAAGAGGGCAGAGGGCCATGGCTTTTTCCAATGACTTGAATAATTTTCATAGTATCACTAAAGAAATCTAGGAATTAAATGTAAAATCAAATACATTTTTGGAAGAGAGGCTATAAGGAGGGGCAGAAAGATTTAATATATTTAATATATATATATATTACCCAAAACACACATGATATTATTATTCCTGGGGTTTCCTATAAGCCACGGAAATAAAAGCTTCCTTATCCTGTTATTACAGGGACTTCATTAGCAGAATCACGTGGTACAACAGAAAGGCAATGGCCCGGAGTAATCAGAGATCAAAATATAAAAAAGCTCAAGTGTTTGTTTTATATCTATTCCTAGAATAGAGAATTATATGGTCAGTTGCCCCTCCCCACAAGGGTGACAGCACAAAATACTTGTTGAGCAGGCAGTCCAACAGGTGACAGAGGAAACCATCAGCCACCAGGCCCCTCGGCTAAGGAAACTTCTCAGGGTGGAGCTCCTGTGGTATGCAGCACTCATGTAAACTGTGCAAAAAAATAAAGTATGATTCTTAAAAAGTGACTTGCCATAGAAAAGTGGGATTTATGTTAACTACATGTGGGTCTGGCGATAGTTCTCATCAGGAGTACAAAACATCCTCCTGAAAGTTAGTGTAATAACAGTAACAATAATAATACAAATAATAATAATAATTGCTTTTAATTCAAAAGTTTTCACAGTAATTAATGCAGGAGGGTTGTGATCAGGAAACATACTAGCTAGGCGTCTCTCTAAGTCAGATGGCTCGGAGGCCGTGACTCCAGGGATGTTCAGCTTATGCCTCTTATAGGCTTTCAGATTTGCTACCTTGCAGTCCACCTGCGTAAACCGCACCTAATAAATACCTTTCTCTATGTACAATACAGAGATGAAGGGCGAACAACGTGGCCACGGAGGTGACTTCAGTGGGCGGGGAGGGCCTCATCCTAGGCCACGCGGACGTGGGGCTCCTCTTCGGTCTCCTGGCCCAGGCTGGTGTAGGTGACTGAGGGCTCCACCTGAGCTGTGGCCGGTAAGTCCACGACGGGGCCCGAAGGATTGCGGAACTGCTTGTACACTCGGGGGTCCTGGGCTACGTATGTGGAGGTGGAGGAGTAGAGCACCAGCCCGATGAGGATGGTGAAGAAAGACAGGAGATACAGCCCTGAAAACTGAAGAACACGACAGCAAAGTCATTTAGCAGTCAGAGCAGAGCAGCTCCCACGAGAAAGAGGCACCGAGGGACCAGAGCAGAGCATTTCCCAGCGGAGTAGGCAGCGAGGCGAGCCAGCCAAAGCTCTTGTCGGGAAGTGAATGTTCTCTTCCTAAACGGCCTTGGCCTTATTGATTCTCCTTATCTGTTGCCTCAGCTCTGTGGCGAACACAGAAGAACACTTAGCTAATTGTCCCTAAAGTGCCAGTCTGAGGACCTGATGTGGGAGGGCTAGTTAAGCACAAATTAAAATACATCAAGTTAAAAGCAAAAAAAAAAAAAAAAAAAGTCTCCAATATCACTCAACAAAGAGTTGGTTGTTTGTGGCTTCATTAAACCCAGAAGAAATATAGATGTTCCATTTAAGATGGTGATGAAGCCACAGACACCGAACCATGCTCTGACGCAGCTGCATCGGGCACTCTTGTTGTGTCTTCATCCGATTCAGACACTATTTGTGTTCCCCATAGGAACTCTTACTGCCTTTTGTAACTATCTTTGCAAGAATAGATTATCCTTGGATCGAAAAAAAATAGTATAACATTCCATTCTGGCTCCACTAATCTGGTAACAACCAAACAGAGCTGTATATGTAGCATCCTGCTTCCTAAAGCATTTGCTTGACAATTCATAGAGATTGGCTGGGGCGGGGGGAGAAAATATGGGTTTAAACAAGTGCCTGTGAATTTATGTATGTTTTTGAAAAACTACAACTTCTGGACCTTCTTGAGTAGTTACCCTGGAAGTTGTTCCTTGAGTAATTACTGCGCGGAGGGGTGGGGGCAGTAAGGTAACAACACAAGTGTTGCCATTTCTATTTCATTCATTCGTTCATTTATTTGTTCACTCATTCAATGAATAGTTTCTTGTATGCCCTTCTACAGCAAACGTGGGGACGTTTATATACTGGGGACAGAGGAATGAGAACATACGGTCGAGGGCTTAATCATCTCCATGGAGAGACAGAGGTACAGGTAGACAAAATACAATGCACTCGGGAATGCCAAATCTCATTTTAGCCCAGAGCTGTTGTCCCAGTCTGGACCACATGCTGCATCCCTGGGCAGACAGAAGACCAATTTGATTGGATTTTCTTATTTCATTTTTCGTGCTCATACTCTAAGAGAACTAAAAACTGCTAAAAAGACAAGAATTAGTTGGCAGCTGGAAGAAGAACAGGAAGCGGATCCGGAGAGTTTATAAAGTAAGTTGCAAGGCTGTAAGGGTTCAAAGACAGCTACAGCAGACAAGTCATCCCCGAGGGGAAGAGCCCCTGCTACAGTGTTTTTTCCTTTTTCTTCCTTCTTTGCCTCCTCCCTGCTACTGTTCCTCCTCTCCCTCTCCCTCTTCCCCGCCTCCTTCTCCCTCCCTCCTTCCTTCCACCCCCCTCCGTTTCTCTCTCTTCAGCAGCAGCAAGGTAGCTAAGACTAAAGACCATTTTCCGATTTTCCTTCTAGATCATTCCTCACCCTTTCAATTTTTACTCTTCATATTCAAACCATGTGAGACTCTTTCCTCAGGTGGATTTATAGACTAGATTCGGCTTCTAACAGCTTCACTTGAATAACCTGAGACAACCAGTTCCGTTTTTCCCAATGAAAAGAGGTGTGTTTCATTCTGTGGCTCATGAATTTGTTGGTAAAATGAAATGCGAGGAGAAAAGACCACTCAGAACTGTTGCAGGTGATGTCAGAAAACCGATTTACCCCTCCCCTCCTTCCTGAAATTCTACATTCGAGAGCTGCAGTCTTTACCTGAAACTCTGGTGAACGAAATGGGTTTGTTCTCAACACTGTAATCATTTCAAATATCCTGTTAATAACTTTCATTTTCAAACCCCACGGACGGGTCCCTGGTGTTAGGTGAAGAGCGTTGCTGGTCTCAGGTGTGAGCCGGTTCCTGCTGCAGCGGCCGGAGGCAGGGAGACTCCCCACTGCCTTCCAACCACACGCTGGACTCAAATCCCAGCTCCCTTACTTTCTAGCTCTCATTTTGGACAAGTATGCTAACCTGCTCAGGTCCAACTTTCCTTGTCAGTGAGGTGAGGCTAATAATTGTTACCTATACATAGGTAGCTATATGGAGAGGGGCTGTAAAGATTAAACTCGATAAAGCATGTAAAGCACTTATTCGATGCTTACCTTGCAACAAGCATTCAACTCCTATCACCTTTGTTGTCACGATTACTGTTTTGTCGTTTTTGTCTATAGCATTATCTTATAATGAGTAGTCATGTATGTAACACTCTTATGGAATCATTGATTAAATTGCCTTTCTCCCTTAACTATGGGACTGACTGTGTCTTTCTTCATCAGTGTCAAGTGCAGAGCCTGGCCTATATAGTGTCAACATCTGCTAAGTGTTCTTTGTTCTTTGTATTTTGAATAAATGAATGAATCTAGTTACAGAGAAGTTTCAGATTAAAGAAACAAAAAGTAAAACGTCAGCCTGTACCAGTGGCGTACTTTAAATTTTTTAGCCTTAAACTTGATAATCCAGTGTCATTTCTCACACATACAATGGCAAACAGAAACTCATTGAAAGGGAAGTCAGAGTACTGACCCTTAGTCATTAACTTCAAAAGTCATCTTCAAAGCTGGGGTCAGTCAGAGGAGAACAATAAGACAGCGAAGTGGGGGGGACGATGCAAGAGTCTGGGTTGAAGATGGGGGCTACAGACCAGTGGACTGACACAGGATGTTTCATAAACTCGGATGGACAGGACTTGGCAATGCGGGGGGAGGGACAGGAAAGGATCTCATGTGGGGTATCCCGCAAGAAGGATGTGAATTCCTCTCAATTTCTGGTTTCAGTTCCCATAGTCTGACTTGATCAAGATGACAAATATTTTAATATTCATCTCTGTAAAGCTAAGACCTTTGCCATTGTATGAACAAATACCTGAATCATCCCTTTTTTGGACATAGAACCATCGAGTGGAATGATACATCCACTACCCAGTGTTTTCCTGGGACATAGCTCCAGAATGACAGCACATATTTTACTTCCAATAAATTTCCATTTAATTCATGCAGAATTCATTCTGACATTGTTCAAAATATAGATAGCATGGGATTTTATATGACAGAGGCACCTTGGAAGTCACCCAAGAGTTTTTATTCATAGATAGTAGACAAAGTCTTATTTAGCACACAAACCCAAAAGGGAACAGAAAGACATGAATTATGATTAATCTGGATAAATAATGACAGAAAGGTTTGATTTTCTTTTCCTCTTTTTGGATTGACAGAAAAAAGAAAATTGAATCAGGATCTCTAATAGGATGATTCCTAGTTTTGGATGCTGCACTTAGCCTGATAGAGCATTCTTTAAAAAACAAATGAAGGGGGGGAATTCGGAGGGGGAGACGAACCATGAGAGACGATGGACTCTGAGAAACAAACTGAGGGTTCTAGAGGGGAGGGGGGTGGGGGATGGGTTAGCCTGGTGATGGGTATTAAAGAGGGCACGTACTGGATGGAGCACTGGGTGTTATACGCAAACAATGAATCGTGGAACACTACATCAAAAACTAATGATGTAATGTATGGTGATTAACATAACATAATAAAATTAAATTAAAAAAAATTCTGTATATTCTAGGCTGCTTAACTCATTTAGTGCAAAGAAATACTCATGCCTAGTTGCCTAAGCAAAGAACAAGGAGTGCCCTGGCCACTAGAGGAGGTCTGAAAGCCATGTCCGAGTTACACATGAGGCAAGGTTCAGGTGGAGGCTTGCTGCCCCCATTGAAGAGCACAGGCTGCTGCCGGAAGTGTACTCTGCGCCCCCAGTCAGCTGTAGCCCATCAGAAGATGCTTTATGTTCTGTGCTGCGGACACACTCTGACCCGAGTTTATCCCACCTGGAACTTTGAGAAGCTGAGAAAGGTTGCACCGGCATTAACACCACCGTGCTGCACACAATGTTTACTTTGCTGCTGTCTTTTTCCATCCTGATGCGTCTTCTATGCTAACAAGGTTAGAAAGCACTCGTGGCACATAATGAGAATGCTTGTGTGTTGCTTCAAGCAATGTGACTGGGACACGAGCCACTGTCCAGAAGGGCGTGGCTAGACTGACGATAAGATTGTACAAAGTTCCTCAACCTCCAGCTAAGGATTAAACCTAGCTCTAGCCAGCTGGCGTCTCAATATGATTACTATTTAGCTAACGGGACATTCAGCACATCAGTTAAGGACAGAAAATATTTTCACTTTGGCTTTGGTACTGAACATCTAAGCAGAGTTTTAATAAACTAATGACTTTAGTGAGTCTTAAGCCTATCCCAGTGGAAAACCACATGATTTGAAAGCCATTTCAAAGTACATTTATAAGTAAACCAACTAGAATAGGTAAGGAAGAAAGCAATTTTCAAGGGCATCTTTCCTTTTTTAGCTTGACCAAAAAGATGGCAGGGGTGAACAGAGAAGAACGTGGGCAATCCGCAGAAAGGCGTAAGGGTTTGAGGATGAAGTGACTTTGGGTTAAAGCTCTGTTTTTACTCATTTTATGTCCCAACCACTTCTGTATGATGGGCTTCCTTTTTCCTTCTTTCCTGGGGAGTGCACTCGTGGTGCATGCTTCTGTATAATACGGTTTTTCTAAGACTCATGATGTTGGATTCTGGTCATTTTTGCTCAGTGACTGCACTGGGGCCTCTTAATGATCAGAACAAATTTTTATTTAATACGTAATGCCAAGTTAAAAGACTCTTTTAGCTCTTAAAGGGAGATATATGGCAGTTCTATCTCCAGAAAAAAAAACAGAGTCAGTGGAAAAAAGAAACTATGTCGCTTGTGATATGTTGAAGAAAGATCTGGGAAGAAAGGGAAGAGTAGCTGGTGAGGTTTCCTAGGAAACTGGGGTACAGGGGAATGAGATTTAGGTAAAGCTCCTGGAGTTATCTGACAAAAAAGGAGAAATTTAAATTTAGATCCAATTTCCATCTAACTTGGAGAGCCAAGGACCTCAGAGAAAATGCAATTGGAAGGAGGGAAAAAATAAGGTCAAATTAGAAAGAAAAAGAGATATAGGTAAAGAAAGTTCCTCAATAGCCAGGAGGAAAGGGGACTGCATAGCTGGATAGCCAGAAAAGGAATAATTCTCTAAATTAACCACCCAGCATGTAATCTTTCTCTCTCCATCTCTCTTTTTGTGTACACACACACACACACACACACACACACGCACGTGTACGTACACGCACGCCCACACACCTGTGGGCCACGACTGCTGATCTGATAGGACCTGCTTTCTGAACTTGAGAGAAGCTGAGTGGGTGAGAGAACACCATCCCTGAAGCCTTCTCACGTGTGGTAGGTGAGCAGAGGACAACATTTTCAAAGCTTCATGTGTTCCCAAGGCTATCTTGTAAAGTGCGGAGGAAAGAAACAGCAGTGTCCCAGGCCATGCCTCATCTTGAAGGCGTTATTGCTAAAATGTAAAGAGACATGTTGTCTTGCCCCAGCAAAGGGGCTCTACTGGATGCAAGGCGGCTGCTGCAAGAGGCATTCCATTTGGAAACTTGATAACGGTAATCGTTGAAAGTGGTTTTTGCACTGCATCAGGAAGCTGCTTAGAAATGAATTCAAGGACATTTCTAAGTGTTCTTATACATGGCTTTTCACACACACACAAAGGAAAACAAAAGATATATGGCTACTATAATGATTTCCTTTCTTGTTCTTATTCGTTTATTCTTTTAAACAGACACAGATGTAATTAAACCTTTCCACATTTTTGACTCTTTAGCAGAAAATACCTAGAAGGGTAGAGGCTGGGAATTTGCAAACTTAGCAGTTGCTTCAAAGGTCAATGCAACCATGAGTAAGTAGAACAATAAAGGGCAGTAACTGGTCATTCCCAAGGTCAGACGGCACAGGCTGGTATGTGAGGTTCAAAAGCTGTAGGGAAGAATTTCCATGCAGGGAGACTGGTCTGGCAATTTCAGTAGCAAGTTATGCCTGGGAAAAATTAGACTTTTAATTAAGTTTGTGAAAACTCTCCTCAATGATCTACAATGTAAAATAGTGTACTTTCCCTTATGCTTCCATACTCTGTAATATAAAGTGCACACATAAAGGTAAATCAATTGGCACATCTAACCATGACTTCTAGACTGAGAACAAATAAATAAACCCATTCTGTTCCCAACAGAAAACCAGGTCATGCAGTTTGGAGGTCCTCGGTACCATAGTAATTTAAAGACTCATCAGGGACTAAGTAATGCAAAATGCCAGTTAAGAGTGAATCAATTAAACATAATGCTGCCGTAGTGGAATTTTTAAATCCAAATATTATGGGTTGATAAAATTGGCTTTTATAACTAAAAGGGGAACCCAAGAATTTGAGATGTGAATTGAAAAGTGAACCCTTTGGGCAACAACCAATCTGCCGGGTGTCCTGGGGTAGAAGGGAGAGAGGACAGCTCACCAGTGACAAGCCATCCCTTAGCAGCTGGGTGTATCTCAGCAGGTTGTGGACCACACCTTGAGCTTGGGAGTACAATGGTGTGGAGCAGAACCAGGGGAGGCTGGTCCTTGCTGGGCAGGCTGTAAGCCATGGTCTGCTTGGGATCCCGTTAGGAGAGGCTCTCCCCTGGTCCTGATCTATTGCTGCAGGTTGGAGCCAATTGCTATTCAGGGCAAGGCAACGAGACAGACTTGGCTCCACAGAAATGCCAACATAAACAAGTTGCTGCTTGACCTCCTAAATTTGGCTCTGCACTAAACTAACAAGATCATTTTTATTATTATTAAGAGTATTAAAAATGCAAAAGTTTGGCTCCTGAGTTTACTGAACTGGAAATAAATGGCCTGGAGAGGCCAGAGCTTTTTCAAATTCTTCTGAACTGCCTTATTGTTGTTCTGTCTCCTACACTTGCCTCCTTGTATTTCTTCTCCTCATCCCCCCCCTTTTTTTAAGAAAAAAGAAAAGGGCTAAATCTCTCTGGCTAAATATTGCAATATTTCTTTCTTCTAAGTCATAAGTCACAGCATGGGAAAATGTCAAATGTGAGCATGGCACACAATCTACCCACAAACACCAAAATCGGTTGTCTTCAGAGACCAACAGTACTGACCCCAATCCCTCCCTCCCTGTTCTTTCTCCAAAGGAGATAGAAAGTAATCCCAAATCCATGCTAGTCTCATCAAGACAGAAAATAAATCAATGAGTGCCTCAGTCAAAATGCCAAGTGGTCTCTCTATCTGTATCAGCAAACCGACGAACTGCAAAGATTTAAATAAATACTCGGAGCACAACTTTATCCTCCAAACAGCATGTTGTTAAGGAGAGAAGCAGCAAACAGGAGGGCCCTGACACTGTCGCAGGGCAAGGCTGGGCCCCCCACTGCAATCCTAGTTCGGTTTATGAGGCCTTCTGTTTGATTTGCAAAACCCAATTCATCTGGCAGTATAATTTGTGCAGCCGATCACCTCCAAGGCCAATGAGGGTTCTTTTATGGGCAAATATCTTCCCCTGTAATTTCACACATGAGTATGGGAACAGGGAGCTAAAAATGGATTTCTGACATTATCTTTTATATGACAAACAGACATTTTCACTTGGGTTGATGAATTGATAGAACTCCTCATTCATGCAGATTTCTATTCTCCCCAGTCCGGCAAAAGCCCAGAACAGCCAAGCCAGGAGGGGAAGAAATGGGGCCTACTCTGTGGGAGTGTTTAATTATAGCTCAGTTACAACAGAGGCCATCAGATGGCTCATTTATGTCACCTTTCCGTGCTTCCTTCTTATCACTCGCCAAAAAAGGATTACATTTGCGTATGAGGGACGCTGAGAGTGGCCTTCACTCCCACGTTGGGACTCTTGCATCATCAATCTATTTTCCCTCCACACGACACCGAGGTGCACGCTGGGCTGCCGTGGTTTTGCAGGAGACTGAATGTTAAAGCCAGTGAATGATATTTAGTCTATAGACGTGGTAGCGTTGCGGCTCAACTTAAAGAATTCCTGTTCCTTTACACTGGAATCAAGAGGCGGAAATGGGTGTGGCACCATGCGAGTGACCCAGTAGTAAAATTTTGTTTCCTGTTAATGTACTGCTCTGTGGATCTAAAAGTCTTAGTTCCAAAGGGAGAAATGTTTCAGGGCTGCCTGGATGGCTCAGTTGGTTAAGTTTCTCTTGATTTCGGCTCAGGTCATGATCTCAGGGTTGTGGGATCAAGCCGTGCATCAGGCTCTGCTCTTTGTGCAGAGCCTGCTTGAGATTTTCTCTCTTCCCTCTCCCCACTCACTCTTGAGCACAGACACTCTCTCTCTCTCAAATAAATAAAATCTTAAAAAACAAAAACAAAAGGAGGAATGTTTCTACCAGGACACACAACAATGATTCCACTGAACTGAAAGTGAAGATTGCCACTCAGCTGCTTTCGGCTTGTGCTTCTCAATGAACAAAGAAGGGAGTTCTTGTCACTGTGCTGGCTGGGGTGATTGACTGGGCTCCTACTTCATGATGGAGGTAAGGGATAACAGGTCTGGAATACAGGCGATCCCCAGGCATTCCTTAGTATGACCATGCTCTGTGACTATAGTCAATGGGAAACGTCAACAACCCAATCCAGGCAGAACTACTAATGGCTCAGACCCTTTAGGAATGAAGATTGGGTCACCCCACCCCGCCCTGCCCCGTCCCTCCTAGAGACAGAGTGTGTATGTGCGCGCACGCGCACACACACACACACACACACATACATGAAACATATATGTATGAGACCTGATGCAGTGCTTGGCACAGAGAAAATGTTCAATAAATGTCGGCTATTGTTAGCTTTACATCACAAAGAGTAAATGCTAAAGCACGGAGAGATTTGAAAACTTTCCTTAATAGTTCTTTCTGAAAAGTTCAGCATGAATCAAACTGAACTGCAAATGCATTTATAGAATTGGCCACTTAAAAGAAGAGCACAGCAATCAATCCATCCAGAGCAGAAGGCTTTTTTGTCAGTGCAAATAACAGACCCCTGGTTTATAGTTTGAACTTCTTTTTATGTCGAGTTTCCTTACCATGATGCACGATTATGTAAGTCACAGGAATCCCCTTAAGTTTTTATTCTGCTTTACTTTATTAATTTAGAGCAACTACTCCCCGGCAGCACAAAACATCTTTGAGAATCCATGAATATAGTTAAGTTTAGCAATGCATTTTCTTCCTCGGCTGAAAAGTGGCCCTGCCCCCCCCGAAATACATCCATATTTGAATACCTGGAACTCTTGAATGTTAATTATTTCATTTGAAAAAGGGTCTTTGCAGATATGATTAAGTTAAACATTTTTAGATGACAGATTATCCTGGGTGCCATAGACTGAACTGTGTCTACCCCACCCCCAAATATGTATTTTTGAAGCTGTGACCCCCAATGTATCTTATAGTTAGAGATGGGACCTCCCTGGAAGTGATTAAGGTGAAATGAGGTCATAAAGGTGGATTGGGGTCCTCATGAGACGCCAGAGAGCTCTCTCTCCCACATCCCCCACCTCCTGTATGCACACAGAGAAAAGGCTAAGTGAGGACAGAGTGAGAAGGTAGCCATCTGCAAGCCAGGAAGAGAGCTCTTACCAGAAACTGAACCTTGCTGGCCTCTGATCTGGGACTTCTAGCCTCCAGGTGTGAGAAATAAATTTCTGCTGTGTAAGCCACCCAGCTTGTGGTATTTTGATATGGTAGCCTGAGCACAGACTAATATACCTAGGTTCAGGTGGGCCCTAAAGGCAATCACATGTATCTTATTAGAGGGAGGCAGAGGGAGATGGTAGACACATACAGAAGAAGGGTATGTGAAGATGGAGAAGAGGGAGATTGGAACATGCTCTCCTTAAGGACTGGAGCGATACATGAGCCATAAGCCAAGGAATGCTGGCAGCCACAGCCGCTGGAAGAGGCCAGAACAGATTCTCCCCCAGAGACTCTGCATGGAGCACGTCTCTGCTGAAGTCTGGCCTGGTGTACCGTACATGCTGGATAGCTAGGTTGTGCGAGCATACCCGGAATGCCCCTGTTAATCACTATCCTGAAAATGTAGAGATCTTGTCTTCCTTCTGTATTCCCATCAGGCAGGATGCATAGCAGAGTGTGTTGTTCAGGGTTCAGGGGCAGGGGCAGCTCAGGGGGTGGCCAACCTGGAGTGTCTCCCTTGTAATGAAGAGTGTCCATGCGGCGGGTCTTGATTTTTTGGAAATGCTGGCCAGGCAAGGAGGGGAAGGGCTACTGAGAGTTGCAGGGTTAAGTTGCTATGATCTAAAAACTGGCTGCACCTAGATCCCAGCAGCAGATGCTCCCTTTGCATAAGTAAACCTACATCTTGATCGCTGCCCCTGGGTCTTTTCTTTGGTCTCATTGGACCATCACCCACCCTAGGCTGAGAGTCTGCTGGGGTGCAAACCAGTCCAAAACAGATTTTGGACTTCTGGTCCTCAGAACTGTGAGAAAGTAAATTTCTGTTGTCTTAAGCCACCAAGTCTGTGGTAATCTGTTATAGCAGCTATATAGAACTAATAGACTCAACAATGAATTATTCATTCAATAACTGAGCTTAACTGTGAGCTCAGACCCTAGTTATCACCTCACTGTCCATCAGAAACACTGAGTTTCTACCATTTCCTGAGCTGGGGATACAGTGATAAATAAGATGGATATAACTCCATTCTTAGATTCCAGTCTGTTGTGGGAGAGACTGAAAACAGTTGAAGGAATTAATCTGTAATATGATTTTGGGAAACATTATGAAGGAAACAGGCGGCAGGGTGACATGAGAGTTTGGTGGAAGCTAATTGGATAGTGAGGGGAAGTGTTCTTTACAGACGAAGCCCTGGGGTTGAGACCGAAGCAGCCATGGGAGGAGCTGGGAAAGAGCAGTCCAGGCAGAGGGCATCAAAAGCAAAAGTCCCAAGGAGGAAAGGGCATGGTTAGTTCTAGAACGGGAAGGGCAGCCAATGTCGCTGATGTCTAACACTTACTAGTAATTCATAGTTGAGTGCATCCTCTGTCCTAGGCACTGTTTAACGGAATTTACACTATTCACCTTCTTAATATCTCATGAGGAAGCTACAATTATTTCCCCCTTTCTAAGAAGAAGATAGGGAAACACAGTATGGCGGGCAAGTGTTGAGAGTGGAGGCTGGAGCCATAAAAGCACTGGAAAGGTGTGTAGGCCATTACAGGTGAGCAAGGCATTTAAATTTTGCTCAAAATGCAATGAGAAAGAAGAGTGTTCAGCAGAAGAGAGTGTAATCTAATTGGTGTTTTAAATGGACCACTCTGGCTGCTGGTAGGTGATTAATTGTAGAGAGGAATAAGGAGAAGCAGGCAGACCAAGAGACTATTGTAATGGCCTAAATGAGAGATGATGGTGGTCTGAACTAAGATGATGGCAGGAGAAATAGGAAAGAATGCATTTTAGAGGAGGATCAACAGAGAGAAATTAAGACTGAATCTCAATGACTGAAGCTGACTGTTCTGAGGTATGTAATTCTTTTCTAAGTATTTCTCATGGTGCATTTACTCCGCTATTTTCACATACAATCTCCTTACACAGACAAGATCTACACTTAACATCTTCTACAGTTGTGTTGTTGTAGGTGTAATTCCTGCCAATATTTAACCTATAAAGTTCTCCCATTTCTCCATTAGTCTCCATTCCTGAGAAGTATTCTGAGAACCGTATTTAGGAAAGCACAATTAATAACAATACTACTTAAGTATGATAATCTTAGCAAACAAAGCTACTGTCAACTTCATCCAAAGTATTTTCATCTCTTATCATTTTTTTAAAAAACCAACCCCTCTGAGAAGTATGAAAGGACTATGATGAATATCTTGGAGCTGAGGAAACAGAAGGTGAGGCAGGTTCAGTAGAGTGCTTAGGGCACAGTCTTGTAGTGACAGTTGACATAGTGCCTTGACCCTCCCAGGGCCTCCCACCTAATTCTCTTCCCATCTCCCAGTTGCTTCATTAGTTGCATTGCAACATAGTAATTCTTTTTGTTCTTCCATTCCTTATTTTCAAGCTTCTAAGAGCAGTCCATATCTCTATTGCATAGGGCAAGGACACAACTTTAATTCAACAGATCTTGGAACAATCTTAATGGATTATTGATGAAGATGGATGCTGTTCTTTCTCAATGCATAGAAATGAACAATCATCAGGAAATATTATCATGGCTGTGGGAGGGGGGAAACTTTGACAAAAAGAAAAATGAGTTCTCCTACAGCCATACTGGAATTCTTTATTTCCTTCTCTCACACGTACCTGGTAATGGCAGGAAAGACAGAAAAATGAAATAAATGGATGAGTAATTGATTGTAAAGAATATCATGATGTGACAGATGTCACAGGAGAAATCATTTTATGGTTTTAATAATTAATCAATTCTTTTTCTAAATAAAAATTTGGGTACCTGATGAATAGCTGCCACCTTTGCTTAAATAACCCTCAAGACTCACTTCCCAATTCCAGAATATCACTAAGAAGTATTGGCCTTGGGCCCAGAATATTTGGTTATTCCATAATAAAATCTTACAACATCATTATCGCTACATTCCACAGTATTGTCTAATCCTCAAAATCCATGGAGTGCTATCAAAAATGTGACAGACATTCAACAACAGTTACTTTCTTATTCCCTCTTGAATTAAATTTTGTACTTGTTATAAAAATAAAATGATCTAATGTCTTAAGACTTAAAAACATTTGAACTTTGGGTTTGTTACTACCATATAAACATGTTTTTAAAAAATCAGAATTTAGAGGTGTCCCCTAAATTTGGCATCCATGAACCATCTATGATGTCTCTCTCTGTAATTTTGAGGGAGACGGGAACGGAGAGGTATCACCAAACTACAGAGAGATTGGTCACTTGAAATATCCTCCTTTACTGTCAAACTAGCTTGTGCCTATAAGGGCCTCTTTTCTCTGGACATGTGATTCTGGGAAAGTTAATTTGATAATATTATTGTCCTGATCTGATATTGCTGGTCCTTCTGAGGCACACTCTATGCATACGACTTTTGGAATTCACTCGATGTCTACAGATGCCTTTGCTCCATCCTGCTCTGTAAGTGATGACTTTAATATCCCTTCCCTTTTACATCTTTGCTCCGGGTTACTGCTTTGCATTGGCACCCCACTCATTCCTCTATGTAAAATGAAAACGATAAAGCAAAACACTGAAGACATTTCTCTGGACTGCACGCATGCCATGGATATCCTTATCACAAACCTAACAGATATGGCCTTCCACGCCACCAAGAACCAAAACAGAAGGCACATACAGCACGTATTCTAAAGTGAGGTAGAAATTATTACAATTAGCCGTAAGAGCAAGTCTGTACATTTGAAGTGCAAAGAGATTTGTAACGTTTTGTGTAGAGCTTTCAGCAGTTTTACTAGTGACACACTTTGCAGAGGAAATGGCTGTTTCCTGGTGCTGAAGATTAGTGAAAAGTTCGCAAGGACAGGTGTAGTTTACATTGGGGGTCAGTTAGCTAACAAATCTGGCAGCTGTCTGGTTCTGTAAAGTTTTACTGGAAGAGAGCCATGTCCGTAGCAGCGCTGGGTAGCTGTGACAGAGGCTGCTTGGCTTGTAAAGCCTGAAGTATGTACCATCTGATCTCTTACAGACCAGTTTGCTGAACTCTGTGCACGTAGACACATCAGTAATATAAATATAGACATGGAAATATAGTATGTGATAATGACTCAGTTCACAATTTCACTGTGGAATGACTTATGAATAATAAATCTGAATGTTAAATATGATTTTTCCTATGAATAGAATAAATTCCTCAGCAAGTTTTCCACCCCTGATGTGAGCACCACCCTCGCACTCCCCCACGATACTGTAATAGCTACTATGACATTGAACTGGTTTTTCTCTGAGCACTCCATCAGTTCAACCAAAGAATGAATCAAAGTAGTGGCTTGCTATTGTGGAATCTTTTTTTTTTTTTTTTACTTTTCAGCTGGTCGCATCAACTTGAGATGTAAAGCGTCCTTATCAATCAACAGCTTTTTTGCTTCTTATGTGAAAATTCCTAATGTTCAGCCTTGAAAACTGAAATTTAACCTTTAACGTTTCTTGTAGAGATAAGCCTTTCATTGAATAAATCATTGCCAAACACTTACTGTGCCAGGCACTGTACTAGATGTCAGGGATCCAGCAGAGAAGGAGACATGCTCTGCCTCTGTCATCCCGAGCTTACTACTTACTTCTTACATAAGGTCAGTCCTTTTATCTAAAGGTAGGACTGGTTAGTACACAAAGGAAATACCAAGGCAATCAATAACTGCTGACACAAATCCCCACAGAGCAATGGGAGGCAGCCTCTCTCCCGCACATTAATGTCTGGTTCTGTGCAGCATCAAGAAGGACCTGGATGTGAAAGCTCTCACCAAATTTACATTCAAGTTCAACTGAGTGACCTTGCTAAATTTGAGATTCCATAGAATGGTTCACAATGTATTTATTCTTAAAATAAAACCACATCCCCAAAAAGACTTAAATGAGACAGAGACCAGGCCTATGACTAAGTTAGTGCTTAGCAATATAATGAGCAAAGAGTTTTGGTTATGTGAAAATAATGAGGAAAACAGACACAAAGAAGCACCTTCCCTTCGTGCTCCTGTTTGTCCATTAGAACTGAGAATAAAGCATTTAGAACCTCCTAATCAGTGTTTGGGTGCAATTCAGTCCCACTTTTCAATGGCAGAGGTATGTATTTAGACCCCTTTTGATTTGAGGGGATTGCTCGCTTTATATATTTTCAAAGTAAAAATAACTTTATTGTTTTATGATTATAAAAATAATATATGCATATTGTTTCACCAATACATAATTTACACAATACTTAAAAGGGTGCAGAACATAAAATATAAGCACTCTAAGTTCTACCCTCTTTAATAATGGCATTTGTTGAGGGTTCACTGTGCCAGACACTGTGGTAAGTGATTTACATTCCTATATTCATTTCTATACAGGAAGCCCTGATGCGGCTAGTTACACTGTATCTACTATTAGACCCCCACTTGCTGATGGAGAAATTACAGATGAGAGAAGTTAAGTAATTTTTGCACAAGGCTATATAACTGGTAGCATCAGGGGTTCCTATACCGAATTCAGAGGTGCTGCAAACCTAGGCATAAACCCAGGATTTTTATTTTCACTGACCTCTAACTGACATTTAGCATTTCTTCATGATAAATGTAAGCGCTGAGCACCGTTAGTATTAGCAGTATCTTAGACTTTTAGCCAATAGAAATCACATATATTTTCATATCACATTACAATTGCTGCAGATCTTTCCAGATCTGTACTCATCACTGTTTTGAAACGACAGTAGATATCCGGTGTGCTTCTAGATGCTGTGATTTGGATATTACTATATCATCCCATTTAAAAATATTTTGAAAACTTTATTTTAATATAATCAGCCTGCTTTGTAATGCTATGTATTTTATTTTAGACATTTAAAAACATTGTGAAAGGGATCTCTCTAGGCTTACCAGACCAACAAAGGGACCCATAGCACAGAAAAGCTAGGAACCCCTTGCTAGAGAGTGAGCTGAAATTAACACCCGGAGGGGTCTGACTCTGGAGCTTAGACTCGCATGTGACAACTCTGCCATTCTGTCTGTCTTTGGACTCATGTTCACATTTTGGTGAATATACTTTCAGATCTCTAATTTGGAGAGAGTAGGTTAAGTGGTGATTAAGCAAACTCAGGAAAAAATGAAGGAAACATTCTCAGGAACAAAAACCCTTTCCTACTTCCTCATATTCTCAAGGAGGCAGGGTGCAAGAGGATTGGAATCCACCATTATCTGGGGCTCTTTAATGAACTGGGGGAGGGGGCAGTTCAAGGCCACCAAGGAATTGCACACCCAAGGGAGTGGGACAGGTCATAGACTAAGCTGACCTACAAGTGTAAAGACATCAGAGATATTCCCAAACAAGAAGAGCCAGAGATATGACACCTGTGGGCTCTTTTTGGGAAAACCCCCAAACTACTGAATGATAAAATCCAGTAACTCAAGAGATTGAAAAGGACTGGGGGCAATCCTCAATTTTTCAAAAAATAAAACAAATCCCAATAACTATAAAGTTCTGAGAAAAAGAAAATGTAACCTCGGAAAATTATCCTTTGAATACAAATACATTTAAGAAATGTTTTCAAGGAAGCAAAGACTTGGGAGATAACAGCCCCTCTGAACGTTTCTGGACAGACCCACCACCAGCCCGATGGCACTTTTCCAGTGACTATGAAGTCTTCCTTTCTTCAGGGCACTTGACTACCATCTGCGGGAAAATATTCCCTAAAGACGGGCAAATTGCACTGTGGACAGCCTGTACAACCATACATTACTTCCTGACAATGTATGAAACCCAGCCAAATAAGAGTAAAGCAAAATAAAGAATTCAGAAAAGAAGAACCTACATTTCAGGGAAATGGGCTTAAAACCCCTAGGGATTATATTGTTAAAAATTAACTATTAAAATCATTGATAATACGAAAACAGTACAAAGAAGTCAGGAAATAAGGGAGGGATGGTATTCCCTTTCATAGAAGGGAGTACATAAAAACTCTCAAAACTTTAAATAGTTGACAACAAGTCTTCCATCCATGGGAGCCCCTGAAGATGTGCAGAGTGGTGGCTCTGCTTCAGCCTTCATGTTTGAGCCAACCTTTGTTCTTTATCTCAGCAAGCTGATGCTCTGATTTCTGTGAGTTTGTGTCATTAACATTCTAGTCCATGGGAGACAGACACACATAGGTCTGGTGACAAAACTGGGTGTCTGAGTATGCAGGAGGGGCTGGGCTATGCACCTGGTGACAAACACATCCCATGCATTCTCCTGGGAGACAACTAGCTGGTTTTTCCTGGCCACACTCCAGGGCAACCACAAGCCTTTCCATTTGAAACTTCTGCAACTCCTCTAGCTCATTCCATTTTCTCTTACAGCTTGTCCTGATGATGTGAGTTCACAGTATTTGTTTGTGATGTGGAGTTTATGAATAGATTTACGTAAAAGGAGTTTTGACTTCTGGCCACCAGTCTGGACTTGCCTCACAGTTTATCCCCAATTTCTCTAATCCTTCCAAAACTTCTAGCAAATGGAAATTGCTAAGGTGGCAGAGACTGGCTATGTGTTCACTAAACCTATTTTCTTTTCTTCCTCTACAAACAACTTGACTACATTTCCCAGCCTCCCTTGCAATCAGGTGTGGCCATGTGCTGGAGTTCTGGCCAAAAGAACAAGGAGGAGGTTATGTATACTACTCTAGACACAGCCATAAAAGTCTCTAGGTTGTCTCAAAAGATAGTCCCTGCAAAGGACTCCAAAAACCTAGCTCAGGGGCTGGCAAATTTTTTCTTAAAGGGCTAGATAGTAAATATTTTAGGCACGTGGGTCACAGAATTCTGTCACAACTACTCAAAGCTATTGCTGTAGAGCAACAGCAGCTGTGGTTAATATATAAAGAAATGGGCACAGGTGCACTCCAATAAAACTATATTTGACAAAAAAAGGGGCTGGCTCACAGATCACAGTTTGTTAATCCCTACCTGCGAGGATGGCAGAGCCACAAGATGGAAGGAGTCTGGGTTTCTGAATGGCTGCATGGGAAGCACTCTCTCCCACCCAGAGAAGCTAGCAACACTTGCCCTAGCTAATTTAGAAAGATGGCCATCTTGGGACGCCTGGGTGGCTCAGTTGTTGGGTGTCCACCTTTGGCTCAGGTCATGATCCCAGGGTCCTGGGATTGAGCCCCACATCGGGCTCCCTGCTCCACAGGAAGCCTGATTCTCCCTCTCCTGCTCCCCCCTGCTTGTGTTCCTGCTCTTGTTATCTCTCTCTCTGTGTCAAATAAATAAATATAATCTTTTTAAAAAAAAAGAAAGAAAGAAAGATGGCGATCTCAAAAGACACTGTACTGACTTTTCAGGCAGGGGGAAACCAAGTTCAAACATTCATTGCTCTATCACCTCAGTATTTCATGTGAAATGCTTTGGGGCCTCAATGATGCCAATTTCTCCAATTCCCTACTCACCAGTGACAGTTTAAAAAATAAAAAAAAATGGGGCGGCTGGGTGGCTCAGTCGTTAAGTGTCTGCCTTCGGGTCAGGTCGTGATCCCAGGGTCCTGGGATGGATCCCTGCTCCACAGGGAGTCTGCTTCTCCCTCTCCCACTCCCCCTGCTTGTGTTCCCTCTCTTGCTGTGTCTCTCTCTGTCAAATAAATAAATAAAATCTTTTAAAAAAATAAAAAATATAAAGAGTCATAAAGGCTAAGTATTAATTTAAAAATCTTCCATTTATAATCATATTTTAGTACTATAAACTTAAAAATCATAGCCTTTGAAGATGCCATTCTTACAAAAAGAAATACAGCAAGCTGCTTATGAGGGTATTTTTGTAAGGAAGATGTGCACTATTGCTTTTATCCTCAGCGGCTGCCACAGGCTGAGGCTGCCTGACCTGGCTTTTCAAGTGCAGTTCCATTACTCAAATTGCTCAGCACTGCAGAGGATCAACACGGTTGCTTGCCTCCAGATTCTGATCCACAGCTAATGAAAGATTCCACTGTTAACGCAATCTCTGCAAATTCTCTGGCATTGGCACTCAGATGTTCAGGATGCTTGAGATGGCTGGTCTATTCAAGTTTCATTGGTTTGGAATCTTAGCCTTTGCATTAATCCACCTGGTAATTTTGGGTGTTCTTGTCATCTTTATTTATAAATGAAAAGTTAAGCACCAAAACAGTGCCTGGCACATAGCAGGCATAGAATAAATAAATATTTGCTGAATGAAGTTCTTTTAAATTTTGTGTATAGTCATATGTTATTAAATTATCCCCCACATCCAGGGTATTAAACTTTTCTTGCCAAATCTCTTATAACAACAACAACAACAATAAGAACAACAAAACCAGTAAGAGAAACTGGCACATGTGGGATGAAATTTTTAGTGGCTGACAGATGGGGTCAGGGAGGATCATGAGACTCTACACCTGTCCTCCGAGGATGTAATCTGGATTGCTAGAATAGGTAGTTGACAATGTAAGAAACTTTTATGATTATTTGTCAAAAACAACTCACAGCAATTATAAAAAAATTAACGGGTATAAAGATGAAGCCAAACCATGCAGCATGTTGTCTAATGAACACATACAGATGAAATTCTAAAAAATTCACATGAATCACATTACCCAGAATAGTTGAAGTAGACTCGTTGGACACAGGATTTTGAAATTTCTCTCTCCCTTTTTTTTTTTTTTTAAGATTTTTTATTTATTTATTTGACAGAGAAAGAGTTAGCGAGAGCAGGAACACAAGCAGGGGAGTGGGAGAGGGAGAAGCAGGCTTCCCGTGGAGCAGGGAGCCCAATGTGGGGCTTGATCCCAGGACCCTGGGATCATGACCTGAGCCGAAGGCAGACACTTAACGACTGAGCCATCTGGGCGCCCCTCTCCCCTTTCTTTTAGTGAATGTTTGGATGACAAAAACATTTTCCCAATGTAAGAGTATAAGTTTTTATGGAGCCCTTACTTTCCTAAAATGTTACTCTTCCAACAAGATCACCTGTGGTTTCAGGCTGCTCAGTGTGGGGAACCATAAGTCAGTGGTCTAGGGGAGAGTTTAAAGGGAACTTGGAGAGAACTTACGATGTTCATTTCTTTTCTATCAATTTCATGTTTATTTTGATACAGCTAGAAAAATAACCACTTCTTATGAAATTACTCTCAACTTTATTATAGCTATTCTGTGGCAGTATTAAGCCTTGAAAAAGTAGCAAAATGTGTGAAGTAAGCCATTTTCTATTTTAAATGTCAAGCAAAAGGGAATATTCTGCATATTCAACATTGGCTGCTATTTTCCTGAAGAATGTTCAGCATATCATGGCATATTGTAAAAGAATGTATTGGCATTTTATTTTAACAGCCCCCAAAAGCTTTGTATTTATGGCTATCACCTAAAAATTCTATTGTAAGCAATGAGGGAATCAAGGAATTCAGCTGAAAATGATGGATATAATATTTTCTAAATTTGTATGCATGAGAACCAGTTTTGCCTTTTCCAACAAGGAGTAAAAGAAAAACTCACAAAAAATTGTTAAAAGCTACACCTAGTTACAAAATCTTAAAATAAGTTAGTATCCTAAAAGTGGAATGAGGCAGGGATTACTAATTCTGAGACATACATTTAATCAGAGAAATGCATCAAGACTGGTCGCCATTTATACATTATCTACTCCTTTCAAAAACTCCATAAGGTAGGTCTTATCACCTTGAAGTTGGGAAAGAATAAATAAGTGTCCCAAAGTACTTAAAGCGTAAAAAGAAGCCACACTTTATACCCAGGCTCCTTTGACTTGGCAGGCCATGCTCTGTTTGTCACCCCAGGCTGCTGAATTCATACTTCACCCAAGAGACATCCAGTGGCCCTCCCACCCCAATCCGTTTCCTCCATGCATGACTGAGTGTTCTCTTTGCTAAAGTCACATATGAGCAGGTAACCAGAATGACTTTAAAAAGGGGAAGAATGAAGGGGAGTAAATCGGAGGGGGAGATGAACCATGAGAGACGATGGACTCTGAGAAACAAACTGAGGGTTCTAGACGGGGGGAGGGTGGGGGGATGGGTTGGCCTGGTGATGGGTATTAAGGAGGGCACGTTCTGCGTGGAGCACTGGGTGTTATACGCAAACAATGAATCATGGAACACTGCATCAAAAACTAATGATGTAATGTATGGTGATTAACATAACAATAAAAAATTTAAAGACCTGAAAAAAAAATCAGTCGGGAAATTCACAGAGCACAGTGTCTGTCTAGGTGGAGAATGTGTCTTCATTGACCAGATGCAGCTTCTAAAGAGCAGAGCAACATGTCCCAGCTGGCCCGGCTTGGTGCCAATGTACCCTCACTTGTCTTGGTGTAATTATTAATACTCCTCTTGTGGTAGGTGGAATAATGGCCCCCTTCACATCCTAATCCCTGGCTCCTCTGGATACATTACTCTATGTGGTAAAAGGGACTCTGCAGATGTGATTAAATCAAGGAGCTGGAGAGATTAACCTGGATGATCTGGGTAGGCCCCAGATTCTCCCACAGGGTCAAATTTGAAGATGCTATCCTGCTGGCTTTCCAGATAGAGGAAGGGGCCATGAGCCAAGGACTGCAGACCACCTCCAGAAGCTGGAAAGTGCAAGGAAACAGATTCTCCTCTAGAGCCTCCAGAAGCCACACAGCTCTCCACAATTTTAGCCCAGTGAGATTTCTGACCTCCAATGCTGTAAGATAATAAATCTGTGTTGGTGTAAGTCACTAACTATGTGGTAATTCGTTTGAGCAGCCATAGGAATCGAATCCTTTCTATTTCAAAAGTGTCCTGTTTGTACAATAAATACTAAGGGGATAGAGTTCATAACTGATCGAGCTTTAACCTTGAAAAGCCAACACACCATCAAATTGTAAAGCTCTCATGGAAATCCCTTCCTGGGTTTGGTTTTGGGGGACCTCTGAGGCCCAATAAAACTAATTTCCTATACCTTCCATGGATTGCTATGGATTTAGTGTTCTGGATTCAATACTGTTGTCAGGTAATAAGAACAGAAATATATAACCACTTCTCAAAAGTCTTGTAAAATAGAGTTTGTGAGAGCGCTACGCCATGCAGGGCGTCTAATGCAGGATCCAGTCATTTGCTTCCTTGGGACGTGGGGCTTCATTGTCCAGTCAGCACGGCAATCAGCACTCAAAAGAGGCGGAGAAGGTGCAGACAGTGGACTGATGGGTGGGGAAGGGAATGGATTTTTTTTCCAAGGGTGGAAAGTGAGAAAAAGCAAATAATCAATGTTGGGCAGGAGAGGTTCATTTAATCATTTAGTTCTGCCTGGGTAAGCAACATCCGTGAGCAAATAGCCCTCCCCTTTCAACTTGCAGATATTTATAACCCGACCAGAAGGTTATTTAGAGTAAAGGCACCATGATTAAGGGAAGGAATAAACTATACGTGCAGACTGTAGTAAAACCAAATGAGATCTCAGGGGTCCCTGGTCAATCCTCAGTACTGAAGTGGGAGGCCCCTCCACATTGTTCCTCTCGCATTCTTGTCCAGCTTCCTCCAGCGAAAAGAACTCCCAAGACAGTCAATTCCACTTTCGGATGACTAAATGCTAACAAGATTTCCTTATATTTAGCCATAATCTTATAATCTTTGCCCTTTGGTCCTAGGTCCACATGCCTGCAGCCGCATAATAGGATCATCTAGGGAGCCTTTAGAAATCTCAAGCCCAGGGTGTACTGCAGACTGCATAAATCAGAATCAGTGGGAGTGGGACCCAAGCATCAATATTTTTAAAACTCTCAGGTGATTCCAATGTGCAGCCGAGGTTGAGGGTCACTGGCTTAAACTCTCTTCCCCACTACACTCTTTACATAGTTAAAGTCTCCCTCCCTGAACTGGATTTTCTCTTCGTTAGGCTGTGACTTTCATCCATCCCCTCAGAGCAGGCAATTTGAAGTAACTGGCAATCACTACTGAGCAGCCCTGGACAGGGGTACTGTTGGGGACCATCAGGGAAGACTTGGTGGCCCGGGGTCCATGGTGGGATTTGGCCTGGTTCCCTTCATGTTTTAAAAAGTATAACCAGATCGATAAATTGGACTTCATCAAAATTAAAAACTTTTATGCTTCCAGGGAAACTAACAAGAAAATAAAAAAAAAAACCACCGAGTGGGAGAAAATATTTACACATCATATATCTGATAGGTGTATACCACCCAACATATATAAAGAAATATTACAATCAATGATTAAAAAACAAATACCAAATTAAAATTGGCAAGAAATTTAAATAGACATTTCTTCAAAGAAGACACATGAAAATATAACCACCTTTTCCCCATCCCAAAACACACACACACACACACACACACACACACACGCTCCATCCCCTGACATCACCATTTTTGAATTTTGTAAAATTTGCCAAGATTTTTCCATTGACTAGAAAATGCTCATAATGATAAAGGTACCTCCAATAAGCATTATTTAAAAATCAATTTTCTGAGATGGCCCATCCGGCTGTAGTGGGAAACTTACAAGCCACTCAGACCCACCCTTCTCCCCAGCTCTAGAGCACCTCCCATCTCTGGGAAGCCCAAGGCCAATTTCAGAGGCAGGTAAGTTGGATCCCAGAAAAAAAAAATACTGGATTTTCCAAACAATGACTATTTGACTGAAAATTGAAGCACTGCTTGGAAGATTCTTTTAGAAAATAGGCAAAGGGAAGATTTTTTTTTTAATTTTTAGATTTAAGTTGAGTATTTAACTTATTTTTTTGCAGATAATAAATACCATTGTTCATAAAACAATTAAAGAACACTACAAGGCAGTGTGTATTCAAGAACTAAGAGGTGAGGAGTCAACTCTAAGTACAATGAGAGTGAAGGGAAAGAAGTAGAGCATTGTCTATATTGTAATATTGGTTACCATAAAATTAACATATATACTATAAAATTGTACCAATGTGTAACAGTACTTATCTGTATTTTCTGACTTTCTCACGATGAATATGTATTTCCAATAGACAACAGACCACTCTGGAAAGCAGTCTGGCAGTTTCTTATAAAACTAAACATGTTACGACCATACGCCTGGCAATTGGACTCTTGGGTGTTTATTTCAGAGCGAAAACTGTTCATGGAAGAACCTGTACATAAATATTCAGAGCAGCTTTATTGTGATAGCCCCCAATAGAGAAAACCCAGATGTCCTTCACTGAGGGAATGGTTAAATAAATTGTGGTACATCCATATCATTGAATAGTGCTCAGCAATAAACAGGAATGGGCCACTGACATACGAAACAATCTGGATGAATCTCTAGAGAATTATGCTGAGTGAAAAAAGTCAAACCTAAAAGGTTATATACTGTACATGCCATTCTTGAAGTGACAAATTTAGAGAGACGGAGAACAGAAGCGAGGCTTTGCGGCAGTACAGAGGTGGGTGAGAGGCAGGTAGGTATGGCTGTGAAAGGCAATGTGAGCCCTCGTGGGGGTGAACATGCTCTGTGTGCCCATGGCCTTCGTGTTCATATCCTTACGTTGTGCTATAGTTTTGCAAGATGTTACCAATGGGGGAAACTAGGTAAAAGGCAAATGGGGATCTCCCTGTATTATTTCTTAAAACTGCATGTGAATCCATTATTATCTTGAAAGTTTAATTTTAAAAAAAGACAATAGGAATCAATTTTAACTAGAGAAAATACTTATTGTGTTGAATCCATCGTTGCATTAAAGAAATGTATCTGTTAGATAGCAACACAATATATGTATATAGTGAAACATTGCTTTAAGAAATAAAAACAGCCATGACACCTCCAAATTGATGAACACAATTTTCAGCTAACACAGCCTCCCTTCTGATGGCATGATGGAGTGTTACTACATGGTTTCCTCTTCAGCAAACTTCTTTATCCTAAGTAAGTAGTAGCCCACAAAGCCTGGGAGGGGAAGATGGATGGCAGAGAGTTAGAACTGACGCTCATTCACGAGGAGAGCCCCAGGTCTAACCGGAAGTTAGTGCAAGCGTAAGGAGAGACACTCCAATAGGAATGGGTGCTCTTCAGGTGTCCCTTCCAGCTGTCAGAGAACATCAGCTTCACAGGGGAGCCTAGTAATGGTGCAGACTTCCCCAGACACATCCCCAGATTCCAGTTCTGTGGCTCAGAGGTGTGGCCCATGGATCTGAAGGGTGAGCCAGTCCTTCTGGGGAAAGGAGACTCTTGGGAAGGCTGCTATGAGGGATTCTGAGGACCGGACTGGATCTTGGCTGCTCGAGAAGCACCTGCGGTCCTCAGTAAGAATAGGTTCCAGTCATCTTTCCTTAAGGAGGATTCAGGAGATCTGTCTAGTTCAGGAGCTTATCGAAACAGCCACAGGAATCACTGCTGGCAATCCAAGTCACACTTGGGAACACACTAGCTGTGGATGCCTGACCGTAGCATAGAGAAGAAAAATGATGGCCACTGTGCCGTACCGTAAGACCAGGGCTCTGGAAAAGAGTTGGGTGTGTTGCCAGGGGCATCTCAGGGAAGCTGGTTCTCCCAGCTGTGCAGCGGGGAGCAATGGGGGAATGGGCTGTGACTTTTCTTTCTGCCCTAGTGAGGACCAGGGTGTGCTCAGGAGACAGAGATGGGACCAGCTAGACAAAACTAATCACAAAAGATGTATAAAGGCTGTCTAGTCCTACACCATTTCTTTCAGCTGTCATTTTGGCCACCACACTGGACACAGGGCTCCTTGTAAAATAGGGACTGGGCACATTATCCCTGTCTTCTGCCATGGCCATTTTCTCCACCTCTCGTCTTCCAGATCTGCTTCTGGTCCTCTCTGCTAACCTTGTTTGTGACCGCTTTTCCACCCCTGCCTGCCCTACTTAGTCTGGCTCCTGGCTATGACTGGCTTAGCCAGTCATATTTTTGAATATTCACTTCCGCTGCTTTACCTCGGGTCAACTCAAGTACATACTCCCTCTAGCTCAGCGCTTCTCAGGGAACCTCCAAACCCAGTTTGACCTGGTTGAAGATGCCCTGCCCACCGAGAGGCATCAGCTGGCCACACCCATGGGCTGGTGGTGTTAACTGTAACATCACTGATGAAGCCCTTGGCTAGAAGTGGTTGGAGTAATATCTTTTTCTTCTGCCACTCCTCTTTCCCTGTCCTAGTTTGGTCTTACCTGGTTTGGATACTTCATACTCGTCCATTTTCACCCTGGTCATAGTCCCCGCTGACACTTATCTTATAGGACAAGTTAAGGAATGGGAAATGGGTCTCTTCTCCTATACCAATCCTAATCAGTTGTTAATGTCTGAAGTGAGCGCGGTGTTTACAAGATGGCATCTGACTTCGGTGAGCCATAACGGATGAGTCCTGCCTGCCGTGGGTGAGCGTGTGGGTAGTCTTGCATTTGAAGAGACTGCTATCTTTAGACAGAACACTTCCTTCTTTTCCTTGGGCTGATATCTTGAACTGTAAATGCTTCACAAGTTCTCTGCATTCATTTACTCCAACCCCTAATCTTTCGGTGAAGAAACAATATTTCGAGTGCATTAGCATTTCCCATTCATGCCTGCTATGAAAATATCTGCAAAACAGAAATTGCAGGCACTGGATCTTTGCTCCAATGAGAATGTACCCTGCCAGTGCCTTTGGTAGAATCCATTTTGTGGTTCTAGTTTGGGAATTGTACAAATCTTCCTAGCTTTAGGCTGGAAAAAGAGTAAGCTTCTGGGGTGAATGGTATCAGAGAAAACTGTCTCCCACGATCCAAAAGCCCTTCCTTTATCTTTTTCCCTTTCAAGTGCCTGTAGTTACTGGTCTCTTGTGACAAAATGTTGCCTCTGTGTTCCAGTGGAAATGTGAATACCTAGATCCCGGGGCGGGGGCGGGGCGGCGGGGTGAGCGCAACAGAGTTGCACTCCCACTTGTCTACACAGAAGGGGCATTCTACTGCAGGGCATTTCCACCTATATGTGATATTTCCCACCAAGTATTGTCTTCACAGAGGAGCACTGACTCAACTTACCTTGTAGTGGAAGAGAAACAGTCCGCAGAACAGGCTGTACAAATCTGCTGTGAGCAGGGAGAGGTTGACCGAAGTGGCGCTGGTTTTCTTTATGACGACTGGCATGAAGCTGTAGAGACCAAACATGCAGGCGCTAAAGCCAACGTAGAGCAGTCCTGAGGGGAGAGGAAAGAGAAGTGACTGACAGCCTCCTCCGGGGCCTCTGAGTAACCCCAGCGCGTGGGAGAAGGGGGCCGGCGTGCACCGTTTACCTCGCACACAGGAGTTTTTCTTCAGTCTGCTAACGGATTTTATTATTGGGTAATAGACAGCTAAAACATAAAATAAAAAGTAAAAATCTTCATGTGGAAAATGAACTTTCTGCTCCGCACCACATAGCTGATATTTTGCCTTTTCTGGGAAGGAGTGCCTCTTAGTGGCTAGAGTCCGAATATGGGGTCAAGCCTTCTTAATTCTACTTCCAGTGGTGCTGTACTCTACTTTTTTATCTATGTCTTTTAAAGTGTTTTGTTTTTTTTTTTTTACTCTCTTTTTTGTTTGCAAAATGGGAACAAAACTACTGGGTTCCACGTATTGCTCACAGTGATGAATAACTACGTAGTCCTCAAGATGGAAGGGCCTACATATCACAGAGATGTGGACTAAGTCAGAATTGGAATCCTAACTGGGTGGCCTTGGGCAGACCACTTCATTCTCCAAGCACAAGATGACCTGTGAATTTCTTCCAGATTGTGCATCCTGCTCAGTCCTATACCCCATTAAACAGAGTCCTACTTCCTCCTCATCTTCCCTAGCATACTGCGGGTTCTCACATGTAGGCCCTGCTGTTTTAGAAGTTGTTAGGTATGTGCTTCATAGATCATCAGAGAACTAAGTGTTGTAAAACAGAAAGATTAAAAAAAAAAGTCCTTAAAATGCCATATGGTCAGCCTCTCATCCTCTAAAATTCTCTCTCAATATAACTAGATACACAATTGCTAGTACTAATTCCATAAGTACACAATTCTGCCGGGTCCCAAGCAGGAGTTTATGGCTAAATGCAGAATTTGGTTTACCTTTTACTAGGTCGAGATACAATACAAATGTACAAAAATAATGCTCATTCTCTACTTTGACAAAATAAAGCAAAGAATAAGCATAAGTAACATAATTCAGTGGATCTTTGGGCATTTTAATATAATAAAAGCATCCAACCTTTCCAAAGGAATCCTTGAGTAAATGTGTCTGGTGTGGGCTGTGGGATGATTGCTTCGTCTGAATCCTGTGAATTGGGGAGGATTTAGTAGGTACTGGACACCTAGTCCTTTGACTATGAATACAAGTGATTCCTCCGAAGAGAAATTTGGTTTTCCCATATGAAAACTATATAAGGGCATAAATATCATCCTATACATTTCTGATTCTCAGTTTAAGGAAAGCCACATCAAATCTATATGAAAAGATTATTCTGAACTTTAAGTAAGCAAACTCAGTACAATAGCCCCCTCTAGTGTGGTGGAAATGCCCTAAGAGGAAACTGGAAGAACCACTTTCCTTGCTCGGTCAAGTAGAAGTCCTCTTGCGGATATTCTGCGATACTAATATCAGATAGCTTCTGACTCCATCACAAGTTCTAATTCCCTAAAAACAGTCAATTCTCCTGTAATTGGATTTCATGCTACTTATAATTCATTTTCTTTTTAACCAAGTTACTAAAAGTGCAGTACTAACTAATTTATGATCAATGCAGGAGAAGACATAAAATTAATTCAGTATTCCTTCAAAAAATCTGGGATTAAAAGATGAAGAACAAGCTATATTCTTAATCTACTAAAACTCCACTAAAAATCAAACTTGGTCAGAACATAGTCCAGGCACCAGAGCCTTTTTTTTTAATTGCATCACTGATTTAAATTAAATATGATTGAGCTCAAAAGCTCCAGAATCCTACCCTTCCATCACCTTACCTGGCACACTGTAGACTCTCACATGTGGGATCTGACGTTTTATATTCACTCAATTATTCAACCATGTATTCCCTGAGGACCTACTCTACCCTCGGCTAGCCAAGCAATGGAAAACAGAATAGAGGAGAACCTTAGGGTTGCTTTAATGCTAAGACGGGGAAAAAAAAATGTTCATTTTAGGGAATGGCAGGGGGTTTGCTTCATTAAGGGTGACTAGCTAAGGCTTCTTTGTGCAAGCGGCATTTCCTTTGAATGCTGAAGGACTGAAAGGAGATGGCCAGGGAGGAGCCAGGGCAAGAACATTTTAGGCAAGGAGATCTGCAAATGAAAAACCCTGATGACAGGGCCTCATGTGTTCCTGGAGCTGCCAGGGGCCAGGACATCTGTGCAGAATGAACAGAATGGGGCAGTGGGAAGGGATGAGGGTGGAAAATTAGGCAGAGGATGGATTACGCAGGGCTGTGTAGGTCTAGGAAGGAAATCGACATCTTGTTCTAGTTGTAAGAGGAAGCCATTGAGCTGGTAGCAGGTGGCTAACACCAGACCCACATCCTTAAACGAGGACTCCGGCTGCTATGCCGAGAAGGGACCGGTGGGAGAAAGCATGGAGGACCGGCGAGAAGGGCAGTGTCCTAGTCCAGGCAAGAGAGGCTGGTGGCTCTGCTCGGGATGGCAGTGGAGATGGAGGAGAGTGGCTGGGTCTGGGGACATTCAGCAAGCCCTGGTGATAGGCTGGAGAAAGGGGCCAGCAACGATACCCATGGGTTCTCATGAGTTTCTGGTTAGTTTAGAAACTGGGTGAACTATAGCACCATTTACCGAGATGCAGAGAATGGAGAGAGGACAGGTTTTCAGGGGAAATAAAAAGCTCTGTGTTGCACACGTTAGTTTTAGACGCTTACACATCACCCAAGAGGATCTGTCCAGGAAGGAGCTGGATATATAATTAGCGGGCTCAGAGAAGCGGTGACCGTCTGACTGGTGAGCCACGGAGAGGAGAGAACTAGATCCACCGCAGAGTTTCGCTCTACTCATCAGGAGACGTCAGGGTGCTTCAAGCTTAAACACTCTAAGCCTATATTTAAAAACTACAGGAATTAAATTTAGGGGGACAGGGATGGAATATCTATGCCATCACAGTTCATCGCTTTGCTAGGTCAACCAATGTTTTTGCGTGGGAACATCCTGTTTTGCGAGCAGAACGTAGTCAGCCACGTGAACTCATGATCACGCTGAAATGGGGAGGCAGTGTTGGTGCAATTTGCTAATGTGCTGTTCGGAGGTGGACGTGAGCTAGTTCGTGGATGTTCGCAATACATCTGAAGACCCAATGTGCTGTCCATGCAGGGTTTTCAGTCAAACAATCCATGTGATCAAACAAATGAACTGAGTAAGTTTTTGACTGGCAGCTATATATAATGGCTGCAACAACTACCTTTATAGACAAGGTACGTGTATAGCCATTTCTTCTTTGCAATGCTCTCTCTCTCAAAAGATAGCATGTGGTAGCTGTTGTCCTCATGCACTAAAGAGATTTAAGTTAAAGAAACTAGAAAGAATACTATCGGTTCATATCGATTGTGTGCTTGTTACGTGCCATGTACTTTAGATGCATTAACTAATATCTATAACCATAGAACACCATTACTATTGTTACCCTTTTTATACAGGGAAGGGAATAGGCTAATAGAGTGGATCAGTTAAGAAACAGTCCATACCACAGGTTCAATAGAAGATATCTAATATGCGGCATAAGTCACAAAGGTGCTTGAGTGGGAGATAAGGGGAAAAGGGATGATGAGGCACCCTCATCAGGATTAGCAATAGCAGGAAGTTATTCACACTCCTGGAACTAGAGAGATCCAGGGAGGAAGCCATGTTCCCAGGGGTCAGAAGGGGAAAGCCCAGCAAAGGTACAATCAATCACTCAGAGGGCACTCAACCATTTCTAGAGACCTGACCCCGAACAGAGAGAAACAGGGAGACACCCCCTGGTTTCTTTCTTCCTCCCACCCTCCAGTCTCCTACTGCCTCCCATTGGCCAAATCTAGTTGGAAGCCCCTTAACAGGGCAGCCTGGAAAGTATAGTTTGCATGAGTCAGCCTCTGCAATCCAGAGCAGAGGAAGGGTAAGAAACAGATAGATCTGTGAATAAACAGGAAAAACCCGCATACAGAGGTTGAGTAACTTGCCCTCAGGACACAGGCTGCCAGACTTTAAATTCTGAGCACATACCACCAATCTATATTGTTTAATTGTTATGAAGAGAAACAGGGCTTTGATGGAGCATCCGATGTGATTCTAATGAGCATCTCATTTTTTATATAATATATATATGACAGATACATGATGTATGACTTATGATATACCTTTAGATATGATATACGCGTGTGTCCGTGTATGCTGAATATATTTTATCTCATCCCTTTGTGATCCCACTGATGTTCTTTCACTTTCCTTTGAATATACTAGATTTTTAAAACATTATTTTTAATTCTTAAAGATGGCTTCTTAGCCCATATGCATCAGGCTAAGTCGGCCAAGGGCCCGAGGCGGGCGGGGCTTGCTCAGAGAGAGCACATCCGTACCCATCCCCGCCCCCCCACAGGCAGCCGTGTGCCTCCTTGGTGGCCTCACCTCCCCAGGCCACTGATTCAACCTTGGTAAAAAGGGTGCGTTCTTAATTATACTTAAGGTCCTTCCCGCTCTGTGGTCCCATTACTCCTTCTGCAGGGAAAGGTCAAGTCTCTTACTCTGGCCTCCAGGAGAAAACCAAAACCAAAATGAGCATCACCCACCAGAGCTGAGAAGAGCCCCCTGTATACCACGAACCTGTGCTTGATGACCCACAGCACACTTTTTCTTTTCTTTGACGTTCGGCTCTCACATCAGTTTGTGTTTGTTCACACGTCCTTTAACACAATATGGTAAATGGGATAAAGGGAATGTTGAAGCCATTTATTAGATTTCTGACGGTGATTTGAACACACCTGCTCCACAGGACATTTGAGCTGTTAGGTCGTACATTTTACTCGAACTTAACGATTACATAACCAGACCCAGGCTCTCTGTTGGGTAGGGTAAAACAAAGAAATAAAGCACACAGGGCGTCTGGGTGGCTCAGATGGTTAAGCATCTGCCTTCAGCTCCGGTCATGGTCCCAGAGTCCTGGGATCTGGTCCTGCATCGGGCTCCCTGCTCCTTGGGAGCCTGCTTCTCTCTCTGCCTCTCTCTCTCTCTCTCTCTCTCTGTCTCTCTCTCTCTGTCTCTCATGAATAAATAAATAAAATCTTTAAAAAAAAAAGAAAGCACACAAAAATAAAGGTGGTCTTCTTGCTTTGAATTACTCTCCAGATCTTGTAAGTGTTATAGGAAAATAGTGGAATCTAAGTGCAGAAAATATAAAATACATTTATTATCCCACTTGCTCCGTAGAAAAAAAATCTTTTTACTTTGCTAAAATGTCAACCGCATGAGCTGTCCAAGAGACCGTGTGAGGGGGATTGCTGATGTGGACAGAGGGGAGGGAGAGAAACACTTTGACAGATGGTGGGAGATGAAGAGTCTTAGATTTTGGTCTCTTAACTAAGACGCTGTGAGCTTTCCACCAGACACAGCGATCAGAGCTCGGCACTCTTGGGTGACTTCCCAAGGAGTGCAGAGATGCCAGAGAGGACGCTCACTCCCACCTGATATCTCCTTGCCTCTCGGTCCCCAGAGCTAGTATGCCATCTCCCGGTTCTCCAGAAAGAAAGAGCAACGTCAAGGCTAGACCTCCCGCTATTGCCCCACCACTTCCCTGCTGTTGTCTATATTTTGAAAGATGAGAGAGGGCAGAACAAGCCCCATCCCCTTTGCTTGCCATTCACTCATTCACTCATTTAGTAAACATTTATTCACTGAATGTTATATGCCCAGAACTGAGCTAAACCATGACCCTGTGTAGTTGGTCAGGATGAGGTAACGAGGACAGAGGTAGCCCTCGTGTAAAAAATCTTAAACCCAACCCTATCGACACTTTGGAAAGAAAAGGATGAACATCTGGCTTCCTTTCTTGCCCATTTCAGCCTCATTTCCAACCAGGAATTAAACTGATGGCTCTATAACGTATTCCTTTTATACCGCCTTCCATCAGCTTGGACTACAGGGGACTGACAGTTTAATGGCAATAGGAGAGTTAAGAGTAAAACTACCTTTTGACGCCACATTTAACTAAAACTGAGTTAGAATAGAACCTCAGTGGACATGCACATGACATCCGTATCATTAGAGGACAAATTATTTTCGATCATTGCTGTGACTATTACTATGAAATGAATTTATACCACTGCGGGTGAAGTGTTACCAAGTACGGGTCACATTTTGTTTCCTGGCTCCGAGAGTCCCAAAGGCAAATGCATCTGTAACCTGCAGCTGGTTTCCTTTCCCGGCTGCCCCTCCCCTCCTCCCCGCACCCCCTCCTCTAGTGATTTTCATTAAATGGTAACATTCTATAGCAAAACTCAAAAGAAAATAAATGGCAGGATTCTGTGACAGACACAAGAGCTGGTCAGCCCTTGAAGTCACTAGCGATAACGCCCAGGGAGAGTCATGCCTGATTCTGTAGCTGGCTGGGTGCCTTCAGGGGGGATTATGTCAGCAGCAAGCTGGCCTTGGATGCTTCCAGGTCGGGGGTAGGTGAAGTGGTGCCGGGAAGCTTATGTCATTGCTGTCCTTGCTGGTGGAAGCAGAATTTGACTGAAGCCGTCAGTCTCATCAAAACTCACATACGCTGGAGGTGGCTCCAGCAGCCAGCTTCAGTGTGGGCGATCTGGCTTCACCTCGCACCCACATTCACAGTGCGAGCATTTTCCAAGCACCCTTGTAAGCCAAGCCCTGTGCTCACCGCTGGCCCCCATGCGTCTTGGCATAGATACTGAAGGGATATCTAGGCAGAAGGTTTTAAATGCCATTTCCTTTTAGGGCCTGCGTGTGATCATTATAGCAATCGCCCAGGATTTTAAATCCTTGTCCTATTTTTTTTTCTTAAGAGAAAAGTGATTTTCGAAACAGGTGGAATCTGAGAATCTGGAACCTGGATGACTCTTAACTAGCTCCAAGCGTGTCTCGTATTTTCCACCAAGTCCACCCGGAGATCAATTAACCATTTCTTATGTGCAAAGTGCTCCCTTCTGAAAAGGTTTTTATGGGCTCAAAACACCCATTACATTGTTTTCTTTTATGTCTTTTTGTTCATTTTTTTCCCCTTTACTAAACTGCCACTTTTGATGATCACATCAGTTTTGTGTTTCTTTACTAGAGAAAATTGCTGTCATTTACGTCCCACCACTGCCTCTGGGCATTTTCTCTTTCTGGTTGGTCTTTAACCTAATACCATACTTCTGTGTCTACACTCATGGCATCTTGACGATGATAACGGGCAGAAGCTCAATTAGGAAACATTATGAATCACACAGTTTAGTCTCCCGCTGTGTACAAGAATTCCTAAAATGACAAGGGATTTCATTTTCCTTTGTCCTCTGCGTTCTGAATCCTTTCATGGTTCCTGCCCCATGCCCACACACACCACTCTTCAAACATATCCCTCAGGTTGACTAAAAACAGCGTTTTTAGGTGAGCAAACTCCTTACCTATTTGCCAATCCCAGGGCACCTTTAACAGCTCCTTGTGCTCCATTATGGCTCTGCAAATTCAAAGAAAGCAGACCCGATGAGCAAGATTATAATGTGTCCTCCTTTTTTTTTTCCTTCTTTTTTCATTTACCAGATTTATACAAGTCACAAAACAACCAGCCACATTGCAAAGATAACCTTGGGCCAGGGCCAGGGAAGTCTACTTTGGCAGCCTGAGGTTTCCCCCGAAGGTGTGGCCAGCAGCGTGAGGGTGTCAGCGGGCATGGTGGCGCTCCAACCTTCCACTGGCCTTTTCCCCAAAGAGTCTGCCTGCGGCCTTGATTTCTTCTTGCTTAGACGCCAATGGTGAGGTATGGAAAATTTCTGTGCTTGCAGGTTTAACCAGGTTTGTTGTTGTCGGTTTTTTGTTGTTGTTGTTGTTGTTGTTGTTTTAAGTCAGTTTTCTGATTGAGGATTTTCTAGGGCAGTGGTTCTCAAACCTTACGGTACAAAAAAGCCATCTGGAAAGCATGTTGAAACAGTTTCTCGTGCCCCATCTCACGGTTCAGCAGATCTGGGTGGGGCCCATAGATGTGCATCTCTGGCAAGGTCTCCTGCGGTGCCAGGTGCTGCTGGCCAGAGAAACATGCTTTGAGAACCACGGCTCTAGAAGAGGACCCGGAGGGGAAGCTGGCCCCACTCCAGCAGAAATACGTTGGTTGCAGCATACCCTCAGTGCACCCCATTTGCCATCCACAGCCACGTGCCACTTCCATTATTTTGGCAGCAGTGGCGCTGAGGGGCTCCGTTAGCTCGAATGGACTGTAACTGAAGCAAATGAGTACTGGATATCTGATGATGTTTTTTGGATTCAAGAATAATAATCCATAAAATGATCCATCTATCTACAAAATGTTGGCCATGAATAGTTGAACCAGGCAATTTCTTTTCCTCTCACAAAGCTGAAGCACCAAATTTAGGAACTTTAAAGTGCCATCCCACTTTCAAAATCAATCAAAAATAAATCCTTTTCGGAGACTTTCCCCATATTCGTGCCTTGTTTGCTATGGAGCTTTTCCCTTGTATCTCGGGATACCAAAATTTGGAGGATTCTTGGAAACAGCCTACTGGCAAAACATGTTTAAGGTGATGCCAAAATATCTTCCATAAATAATTTCAGATACTGAACCAAAACAATTACAAAGCACCTGCCTTGCAGAAAGGGATTTGGTGAAATTAGAATTACTTGCTTTGTAGAAAAGGATTTGGTGAAATTAGACTGGGGACCATACCATCATTCTTCACCCCTTACATGAAACTAAAACATACGGTCTTTATTGATGGAAAAGTATGCTTTGTCTGACACTTACTCTCACTACAATTCTGAGGCACTAGTCAGTGATGACTTATATGCTCCAATGCAGGATTACTGCAAAATTGGTGTTTTGGACTTTCTGATGCTTGGTGAATGTCTGTGTTTCATCTTCATCTGTTTAAGGAAAAGAGGAACACCAAACTATTCTAATTGATGAATTTGAAATATGGTTCCTTCAGGCAAATCCTTGGGCAATAAAAGAGCAAACTTAGGAAAGGACCAACTTAAACTATAAGTTTTCTAGTAGGAGTTGTCAGTAGTAAGCAGGTGTCCCTTTTCAGAAGTGCATCAAATCATGGCATTTATACTTTGTTATTCTACTTCTCTAAGTAAAACCACTGGCTGACTTAGGAGAATCAATGTACTTCTACTGTTTTCTTGTAAATTGTGTTCAAAGTCAACTAGGTGGTTTTCTAATCATTGATAATAAACTTCTTTAGTTTTGAAGAAATTTACTAAGAAAAATATTGAGTTTTCAGGTTTCATGGAGGAGGTTAGTGAAAGGTTTCCAGCCTTGATTTTTATAAAATAAAAAGACCCACTGTACCTTAATGAAAATAATTAGAATAAGCCCCAAGAGTCTCTCCTGTCTGAATTTCTTATTATTTTTACTCACAATTGAATTCCACTGAAAAAAGCCCCGAAGAGTCCAATCATCCCCAGAAATTCCACTCGACTCAGGGTTCGGATGATGTATTCTTCCCAGACGTTGGAGATACCGTATAACGTGGCTCCTCCTAAGACCAGAAGGTCCCCTACCAGCTTATTTTCCCCTAGGAACCAAAAACACAAATGCAGCTTCATTAAAATTTTCTTAATGAGAATCTGGCACCAGCAAATTGACCTTCCTTTGTCTATTCTATTCTGATGTTTTTACAGAAGTCCAGTAATTTGCCAACCGGAGATCCAGTCAAGTGTGTTTATCTGCACTCTGGATATGTTCTGGTATAAAAAGGCTGCCTGTGTCTGCCCAACTAGAAGTCTTCCTTTACCCAAGAAAGGGACCAGTTGCTTCTAGGCTGCATCATCTCTACAAAGCCCCGTGTCTTCTGTCTATATACATGTCTAGGAATATACGCTAATCCATGTCTGCTGTGGGGTGCTTTCCAACAGTTTAGGGAGCATGGTGTAGAACAAATAGAATCAGTCTGAATTTCCACCCTCTGCTCTGCCAGGAGAGAAGCTATAACAGAAGCAGTCGAGACTCTTTATCTTGACTATGGGCAAAATGTGTCCTTGCTTAGAAAATGAGAGTGAAAGGGATTATGGGTTGAAACTTTCAACTCCCCTAAAGTAAGTAATGTAAGAGTGAAAATATAGGCAATTCACTATTACATTAATATTTCCTTTTATTTTCTTAAAAATATCTATTTGTTTTAAAATCAGTTTTGGCTGGTTTGGGTTTGTCCAATTTTTAATAAGTGCTGCACCCAGCTATTTCCTATAATTAGGCAAATTCCACTCTAGGAAGTGTGAAGCCAGGGAGGGAGAGTGGAAGTTAGCAGGCCATGCGGGCTTGTACCCAAGTAGTCTCCCACTCTGTCCTGTACAGCTCAGCACATGGGAGCATGGCAGGCATGCAGCTCTGGGGCACAGGAGAAGCCAAATGGGACGGGTGCTCTCTCCAGCACGATTGTAGGACAGGGGCTCACACCTTAGAGTGGACTTGGATTCCCACATTGGCTGGAACAATCTAAAACCATAGAACCAGATTCTCAGCTTTCATTTGGGAGCACTGAGCTTTCTCTGGGCAATGATTTCACATAAAAGAATCTGGGCTGGGCTGGGCTTGGGGAAAGACCTCTCATTCATGCCTCTGTGGTCACCTTGGGAGAGTCTATATTTACAGGTGCCCCCTGAACAATGCAGGGGTTAGGGGTGCTGACCCCCATATGGCCAAAAATCTGCATATAAATTTTGACTCCCCAAAGACTTAACTACTAATAGCCTACTGCTGACCAGAAGTCTTACCAATAATATAACCAATTAACACATATTTTGTATGTCATATGTATTATATACCATATTCTTACAATAAAGCAAGCTAGAGAAAAGAAAATGTTAAGAAAATCAAGAGGATGAGAAAATACATTTACAGTACCGTACTGTATTTATTGAAAAAAAAAATCCACGGATAAGTGGGCCCGTGCATTCCAAGAGCATGCTGTTCAAGGGTCGACTGTACTCTAAAGGTGTCACTTTTCCTAAGGCAAATTCCCACACCTGGTAAAGATCAGAAAGAGGAGAAGAGACCCTGAAAGGCAGGAGAGCTTGCTGGAGTAAGCCTCCTGGGAAAACCCCTACTTACCACTAGATCGAGAAATAAATGATGAATTATACTATTCTGGAGTGTTGAAAGACTATTCATATAATTTATGAAAATGAACCCATCCCACTGAATATTTTTGAGCTTTAAATGTAACCAACTGCCTTGTTTTCCTGAGACTCTCTCAGTTTTAGCACCAAATTCCCTCATGTGAGGAAACCCCTTCATACTGAGCAATCTGGGACAGTCTTTTCTCCTAATTTACTGCAACAGAACAGCTGTACATGCCTTATAAGGGTCACAATTACAGAAAAATAAGTATCAAGTGGTGTAGTAGAAAGAATACTGGCTAGATTCACATCTAGGCCACACCACTTGGTACTGGTGTGTCCTTGCATACGCTTCTGCTCTCCCTTAGCCTTGATTTTTTCAGCTGCAAAAGTGAGAATGAGAAAACTTTCTTTGCATAGTTAGGAGGATTAAATGAGATAATGCACGGGAAAGTGCCTGGCACCAAAAAAAAAAAAAAAAAAAAGACACTCTTTTTTTTTTTTTTTTTTATTGTGTTTAATTAAAATGTTCCTCCTTGAAAATGTTTTCTCTTCCTTGAAATAACTATAACATTATGTCTAACAATAAGAAAAAATGTTGTTATAGGTATCTAACATCTTTAATAAATGAACTGTAAGGTGCAATAAATGTATTATAGTAGAAAAACGATATTGTGGAGGGCAAGAAATAGATTTTATAATAAGGAGCTGTTTTAATTGAGTTTTATCTTAGTCTTAGGGCTTTCTACCCTTCCCCTCCCACTTTGTGCAGCACACTCCACAGGCTCTGAGACAGAACCTCCTGGGCCACGAACTGCGGATGATTTCTCTCCACTTCTGTCTGCGGTGGGCAAAGCTACTGGCAAAGTTTCATCGGAAGCACAACTCCTGATATGGACATTTCGTATCTGGAGAACCTACTGCCATCTGTGATGTTTCCTTTAGCAAGGCTTAAATCAAAATGAGGAAGAAACATTCTAGCAAGAATTAGAGCAATTACTTTAATTATAATGAAGTTAGAGTAACTTTGAACAGACCATTATCATTGTGCTTGAGGAAAGAATTTTCAAAATCCCAAGCTAAGGTGAACCGTGGATTAAGCAATATAAAAAGGATCAAGTCAGACAGTCTCTTTTCCTGTGAAAAGCTCTTGATTGGGTGATGACAATTTATATTGAGTTGAATGCCTGACTGAAGTTCTGGTGAATGACTGAAGTGTTTTAGAAAAGTTCTGTCCCTGGCTAAGTAATAACATTGAACCAATTCTACCAGAAAGGCGAAAACAAATGGAATATTTTGCATGATGATGCATGCCAGTTTTAAGATTATATTGTCCTTAAAACCAGAGTGTTTTTTTTTCTTTTTTCAAAACATTTTATATGACAGTTTAAATTGCTGCGTAATTTATCTTGCTTAATTTATTTTGTAAAATAAGCCCTTGCATCCTATATCTGGCTGCCTTTAGAACGTCAGACCATGTCCTTGGGAACCATTACTCTCCCACGGAAGGTACTCCATGATGATAAATTTTAACTGTTAACACGAAGACTTCATATGTCACAAAAAGGATGGTGCTGTGAGTCTTAGATAAAATCCACTCTAGTATGCTTGAGCTTCTCTGCATTGTTTTTAAAAAATTACTACTTTTGGAAAACCCTCAAATGGACTTACTTTCTTTTCTTTAATAGTACTACTCCTCTCCTAATACTGCATTTGAAATCAAGAAAACATTTTTTTCCCCCAGAAGTAGTGAATACAGTCTAGTGAAATCAATTCATTTCAGTTTAACATTCTGGGCTTAAACGTTGTCTTCCTTGACTAGGAAATGCAAGGTGACGGCTGGTGGTGAATGACTAAGGCTCAGCAAAGCAGAGTTTTCATAAAGAAGGGCACATGCTTCTGCTTAGTCTATGTTCACATCCTTCAAGTAAAGCTGAGAAAGTGTAATTAAATTATGACTTTAGAACCACTAGCCACATTGTATCAGACAAAAAGCTATCTGATTGGTCCAAAGAGATTATCCATATCAGGATCACTATGGGTATACAGTGTAAAACTGGCCCTTTCATATGGCATCTATTGATATCTCACGGAACCAGTGTTTCATAGAAGAGAATTTGGGAGAAGCTGGAGTGTGTATTTTTAGTCTATCTGCTGAGGTAGGATTGATTATGTTGTGTACGCAGTGGGTTTGTGAGGGCCGAGGCTGTCTCTCTTTTGCTCCGTGTTGTATCTTTAGCTCCCAGAGATGTGGGAGAGGGAAGGAAAACCGCCCCAGAGTTCAAGAGCCTTGGGTTCTCTTCTAGACCCTGCTCTTGTAGCTCTGTGACCTTGGGAACTCACTTGGCTTGCCTGTATCCTAGTGTTCTCGTGGGTCACATGTAAAGTTGCTGAACAAGGTCTGTTTCAGATACAATGTTCTACGATGCAACTTAAAAAGATAAATTGTATTTATTTCAGGTACTTCATACAACTTAGTCTCATTATGACAAATGTCCCAATTTTGACTATCATCTAATTTCCTAGAAGGAAGATCAAGTCCAAGAACTATAGAAATGGGAATATTTTCTATTCCATTCTTTATATTAAAAAAGGAGGTCATTGTTTTCTGTTCTCCAAAATCTTATGTAGCATAAAAATTTTTGTACATTTTAAAGAACAGCAAGGCTTAAAAAAGGATCCTCTGGAAACCATCCTGAGTCAGGGATGCCCATCAGCTTCATAGCAATTTGATGGGTAAATCTTGCAGATCTACAAGCTGTGAATGATAACCACAAATCCTTCCCACAAAAAAAAAAATAAACAAACAAACAAAAAAAACCCCATGCACAAGGAGACTAAACTTAGCTTCCCCCCCACCCCCATAAAAATATTAAGTATTCCCAATCTGGTCTTCAAACTTCAAATATCCACTCTTAGCTTATATACCAACCTCCACCCAGTGGTCTGAAAGCTCAGTCTTTCTCTGACTTGAGAAAGAAAGAGTTGCAGGGGGAGGGTGGGGTGTGCGGAAGCCCTTGCGGTTTAGGAGAGGACCACTGACTGACACCATGTCTAACCAGCTGGTTTGGGCCAGGCAGCAATGGCCTCCAAAATATCCTCTGAATGGGTCCTGACCCCCAGTTTTAAACACCATCTGAATGTTTCTGAATACATGTAGATAGGGCAGAAAATTTGCATTTTGCCTCCTTCATTCACTCAAGAAACATGGATTGAGCACCTCCCATGTGCCACTGTTCAAGGTGTTGAGGAACAAACATGAGTAAGACACAGACACTGGGAAGACCAGGTTCCTTGTTTCTACCCCACCATGAACATGTCCGGGTCTTGCTTTGGCCTCACGCATACAGGCACATAATGTGGTGAACACCTAGGGACTCACCTGCTCCCTGATGTCTTCCCACAAGGACATCCGCTCCTGCCATGCAGCCCATTCCCAGGATGCAGACCACGATGCCGAGGAAATGCACAGCTTTGTACCGGATCAGCAGGAAGAACCAGGAGAGCAAAATCACCACCGGGATCACAAAGCAGTCCAAGAGCTATAGGGAAGGAGGGAGGTAAGCAACAACAGGAGGTTCAGGGGGAAGCTTCCCATGTAATAAACAAACAAACAAACAAACAAACAAAAAAACAGCCCTAGAGAGAAGGTATTTCCCTTGAACCTGAGTGTCTGTGTAGACCCAGAACTGATTCAGTCAAACAGACTGAAACAAGCACAAACTAACTTTACTTAAACATCTTCCAAGCTTTGAGGGAAAGGGCAAAAGGCCAATGGATGAGACAGGCTGGTGGTGAAGGGTCTCCTGCCCTGACTGCTTTGGGGCAGCTCCCCCTCCCATCTTTCTCAGTGCCCAGACTCCCCCAGAACACCTCCCATGAGGGGAGAATACGCTGAGCCATTTTAGATGGTTCCTCTATTTTAGGAGTAAATCTGGGGATGGGAGGTGAGGAGGCAGAGGTCTTACCACGTTTTATCAATTATAATTTAGACAAAAGTTGAACTTAATTTCTCCCAGATAACTGTCCCCTTACTACTTGTAAATATATTTGCTCTAAATATAAATACAAATATGACTCTCAAGTTTACAATACTTTAAAAATTACTGTTGTAATAAAGAGTAAAGAGAGAGAGAGGGAAGAAAAAAGGATACAGAAAAAAAAACCACCTTTGATTTCACTTCTTACATATTTTATGCTAATCCTGAGATTACATTTGACATGGAAGCCCCAGGAGTTGGTAGAGAGTTGCCCCAATCATGTAGCAAGTCAACGTGGTCAAATGAGGGGACTCTTGTGCCTGGAGTCGGAAGGTTTGAATTTGAGCACCAGATCCTTACTTAACAGCAGTGTGCCCTTAAGCAAATCGCTAACTCAGGAAGCCTCAATTTCCTGCTAGTATAATGAAGATAATAACTCACTGACTTCCTCCAAAGTTCACTGAGAAGCTTAGACATAATAGATGAGAAAACATTTTCTAAATCACAAGGGTCTCAATGCTGGTCTGTTAACTCCGTGTGAGGCAGGCTCTCCACTAGACAAACTATGTCCCACAGGACGTCAAACTCCGTGTACTGAATGAGGAACTGGTGCTCCTGTCCCATTGCCCGGTACCACGCCTCTGCTAGAATCCTAAACAAGTGACCTCACCACCCAGAAGTCAAGGGCAGGGCAGTGATCCCTGTACTGCCCCACTCCTACTGCCTATGTCGTGTTGGTCACCAAGTTCTGACAATTCCATCTTCTAAACATCTTAAATCCATTCATGACACCCTCTCCCGTTTTTGCCACCTGGACGAAACTGGCATCCTATCCTACCTAGAATAAGCCTTTCCTTCCTGCCTTAGGGTCTTCAATCTGGAATGCCCCACCTGAACTCCTGAACTCCTGCCTCCTTTTCCTTCAGGCCTGCGCTTAGGGATTTTTCAGTTCAACCCATTAAAGACTTCTCAAGGGAGCCTCTTGGGTTCCCAGGCTAAGTCAGGTCCATCGATGCTTTCCTCGTGTCCTGTGTCCCTTATAGTGTTAACTGCAACAATATGTAATGAGTACAGAATGACTGGCACGAGGTCTGACATCCCCATGTGTCCAGAGGTCTATGAGAGCAGGACTCCATTCTCAGTACCCACACCCTGCTGTGTTCATGAGAAGTATCTCAATGATAGTGACTGAATAAGTACATACAGGATTTTTAATGATCAGTAACATCTAAGATTCATTAAAGGATGAAAAATGTTTGTATATTTGCAAAGCATGCCTGACCATCAGCCTGACTCTGGGCACCGTAAACAGCACTCAGAAATCCCCTCTATCCCTAAAGTTTTTCTTGATCCTGCAGACTCTCACTCTTCTCTGTGCCTTGGTCTCCTTTGCAACAGGAGCGATCAGAATTGTAAGCTTTCCCCGCGGGGTGCTGTGAGGAAGGGCCATGTGAATGCTGAGTAACGGCGTGATGGCTGGGGTCTGAGTCCCGAGGTCTCAGCACCCCCAGAGGGACCATGCATCAGGGTGGCGGCTGCTAGGATTGCAGGATAGCCCAGGGTTGCTCACTGCACAGTTAATTAGCAAGTTAATGATCCTACTTGATATGGTAAAACGCTCCAAGGCAGTTAGTACAACTGGCTTCAAATGCCATTTAAGTATACTAGGAAATTTGAGTTTGCCAGTGAAAATTATTCACTGGACAAAAAACAGTTGGTGTTTTGTTTGAAAAATTAGAAATGACTGAATCAACAGTTGAAATATTTAGCTACATGCCCCACGATTTGGATCTCATTGTCCAACTGGAAGCCTTTGGTCAGTGGAGCTGAAGGCTTCCATTCCTGAATTATTAAAGGCAAACCAGGCCAACATTCAAACTTTGGGGAGGACTGAGGGAGCCTTTTTGGTTCTCAATGTCATTAGAAACCCCAAAGCAGTGGATGAGTCCTGGTCTATTCCTTTAATGGGTTGAACTGAAAAATCCTTACTTGTACATGTCACGTGGTCCTATGGATGGGGAAGACCTTTAAAAGGAAGGGGAAAAGATAAAGAAGGATACAATTCGAACCAGGGTTTCTGGAATATTCAGCTAGGGAAGCTTGGTGCCCAGCATACAGTAGGGGCTCAATAATGCGTGGTTGAATGAATTAATGAATGGACAGATACTTGACTTGGTATCATGACTGTAAGAAGGGACATTCGGGCTATTTCAGGCTGCTGGGGGCATTTTGGCTGGGACAGTGTATTATGCAGGATTGCCCCATGCTCTCTGCAGGGCATTTAGCATTGCTGGGCTATGGCCGCTAAAAAAAAAAAAAAAAAAATGCTCATATACATTTACAACTGTCGCTCAGTTCAGAATCAGCTAGAATCCCCTCACTGCCTTTCTTTAAAAGCTGGGGACTCAGAAGTTTCAAGAGATGGAGTGATATGCTTAAGGTCACTCAAACTGTTGGTATCAGTGGGAATTCTGTCATGGTTTTTTGGTTGTTTTTTTTTAAACATTTTAATGAAGGCCAATGACAGGTATTGCCCCAGGTAGAGGTCTCATCACTGCATCTGTAACTACAGAAGAAAATAAACATTTGGCAATGTCTGTTAGTACACAGGCTATTACTTTTTAGTGATTTTTTGGCTCCAGCCTTTTCCCTGTGGTCATATAGCATGAAACATAGTGACAAAATAATTTTCCAATACTTTTCTGGTGGCTTAACTCCTTAGCAAAGTGGTTGCTGGAGTAATAAAAGAGAGAAGTGTGATAACAGATGCCCACAATTGGGACTGTTAAAAAAAGACAAAGAACAAAAACCCTTTTGATTCAGTCATTAATAATCTTTAGTAGATTTACCTTTCTTTTTTTTTTAAAGATTTTATTTATTTATTTGAGAGAGAGAGAGAATGAGAGATAGAACGAGAGGGAAGAGGGTCAGAGGGTCAGAGGGAGAAGCAGACCCCCTGCTGAGCAGGAAGCCCGATGCGAGACTCGATCCCGGGACTCCAGGATCATGACCTGAGCCGAAGGCAGTCGCTTAACCAACTGAGCCACCCAGGCGCCCTACCTTTCTTTTTTATTTTTAAGATTTTATTTATTTGACAGAGAGATAGAGAGAGAGCACAAGTAGGCAGAGAAGCAGGCAGAGGGAGAGGGAGAAGCAGGCTCCCCGCTAAGCAGGGAGCCTGATGCAGGACTCGATCCCAGGACCCTGGGATCACGACCTGAGCCGAAGGCAGCCGCTTAATCGACTGAGCCACCCAGGCGCCCAGTAGATTTACCTTTCTTTGCATATATCTCTATATCCAAAAAGAAATGATATAATATCAACACCAAAAAATAAATAAATGAATACTATTTCATAATTATCTTTTTTCCCTTTTCTGTTTGTTTTTTAAAGGTTTTTATTTAAATTCCAGTTAGTTAACATACTGTGTAATATCAGTTTCAGGTTGACAATGTAGTGGTTCCACACCTGCAGACAACATCCTGAGCTCATCACAGCAAGTGCACTCCTTAATCCACATCACACACTTAACCCATCTCCCCACCAACCTTCCCTCTGGAAACCATTAGTTTGTTCTCTATAAGTTAAGAGTCGGTTTCTTGGCTTGCCTCTTTCTCTCTTTTATCCCTTTGCTCATTTGTTTCATTTCTTAAATTCCACATGAGTGAAATCATATGGTATTTGTCTTTCTCTGACCTATTTCGTTTAGCATTATACTCTCTAGCTCCACCCACGTCATTGCAAATGGCAAGATTTCATCCTTCTTATGCTCTGAAAAATCTCAAAAAACATTAAGAATACTGCGGGGAAAAAAGTGTTCATTACAACCTTAGTTTTACATCTTTTTTATCCTAAAGATTTAAACTAATTCTTCCACATCATTCGTCTTTAGATGCTACCTGCCCTCTAGAGAGGTCTACGATCCTAAGTTGTCTGATTCTATTGATGGAGGCACTGAGGTGTACGGTGCTCAGTGGTTGGGGCACATTCTCTGAAGCAGTGGTGATAGCTCCTGGATTATTATATAAACATGATATCTTTAAATAACATTTACAGTAGGTTGTAAGTGTTATTTACAGTTTGTATTTATATATAGTTTGTATTTATTTACTATAAATTTACAGTTTGCAAAACACATTATTTTTACTTTATCTCCAAAAATAGCACTTGAAAGGAGTTATGATTATACCCATTTTATGGGTAAGGAAACTGAGCCTCCAATAATAAAGCAAGTCAGTGCTAGAGTTGGGGTTCAAATACTAGTATCTGGACTCCGAGACTTCACCGAGTTCAAGTGCAGCTTCTAAAAGTTATTCAATAATAACTTAAAAAGTCTCTGTTGACATTGCTTTTAGGACAACAGAAGTCAACATTAAATAACATTATATATATTTTTAAAGTACACATTGGAGGATCACAGCATCATTTAACTTTTTCTCCTCTCTCCCTCCCTGTCTTTTCAGCTTCAGCCAATCTCTTACCACTAGATCTTTCCCTGCAGTCTTCAATCACACTTAGTTGTGCTCTCTCCTACACACACACACACACACACACACACACACACACACACCCCAAACCCCCCTCTTCTTGTCAATACCCACTCAAGCTTCTCTCTTCCTTTCTATGCTAACTCTCCATTTGCCAACACTCCCCAGACCACCTCTGTCTGGATTCAGACACACTCAATCTGGTTTTCATGCTCACTCGTAAGTCCCTTCCCTCCACTAACATGGTCACTCCTCTCTCACTGTATTTTCCTACACCATCTCACCTGGAACCTGGGACTTAGTAGATGCCCAGTAAATGCTTGCTGAATAAAAAAAATGAACTTTTTCTGGCCTTACTCTGTCTCTAATTCTGCTGCTCCCATGACTTTCTCGCTTGCCATTCCACTGATTTTATTTAACTTATTTCTTGTACAAAACATGAATTTTATCCCTTCAACTTTACTTGATGTGTGTCTATGTCTTTATCCATGTGTATATTTAGTTGATTTGTGTCTATGTCTCTACAGTGTCTTTGTGAATAAACTTAAGTGGCAGAACTCAGAGCCACTACATAACTTGATTAGTTGAGGCCAATTACACTTGGATGATTATGATGATACATTTCTGACTTCCACAGAATTTCATTGTACAATCACCAGCATGTTAATATAAGGTTGTGATGGTTAAATGTAATTGTGTTACATGACTCTCAAAATTAGTGCAAAATGATTAAATAAGGAAAATAACATAAATCCTGTCCCCATGACATATCTCATAACCATGCAAAGTGCAACAACCTCACTTGTGGTATGATATACCATAGTAGCTGCCAATCAATATCACACTTACCATTGGATTACTGCAACCTCTCACTCTCTCTGTCTTTCTAGTTCTATTTCACCTTCATGCAGTTGGTACTGCCAATAAAACATCTACACCAGAGGCCTCCTTCGGTGCCGGTTGATGAAGAAATTCAATTCTATTAAACTGAATCCAGAAAAATGTGTTTAATGCAAAATGGCCCAATATCCCCTATATTTGTTCTTGGATTTGGGGTAATATTAAACTAAGCCTTTTGGGCCAAATCCATATCTTTCTCCAAACTCTTATACAACTTCAAATGAAATTTTGAATTTAGATATCTGCATTTATTATAGTTGTTAGATCGGTTGGAGATAAATTATACTTTTCAAAAAGGGCACGGTGACATTGATTTCAGATAGGTACGGTAGAGTATTTTTGTTTGTTTTTTAAAGATTTATTTATTTAGAGAGAGAGAGAGAGAGAGAATGGTGCCTGTGAGTTGGGGGAGGGGGAGAGGGAGAGAGAATCCTCAAGCTGACTTCCCGCTGACCACAGAGCCCGACATGGGACTCAGTCCCACGACTGTGAGATCATGACCTGAGCTGAAATCAAGAGTTGGCCCAAACGACTGAGCCACCCAGGTGCCCCTAGTATTTTTGTTTGTTTTAATCAAAACAGAAAATGTAGACAGTCACATAGCACTTAAAGTAAATGGTACATTTTAGGCTTTTGTTAAATTTTTTCTTTGAGTTAGTTCTACAGTTTCACCAAATTAATCCAAAGTATAAACAAAATTCATTGTATTTTAAAAAAGAATGAGTCTGGAGGTGCAGCAAAAGACCTGTAGGCTACTTCTTTCCATAAGAAGTGATTTCTTCTAAAAGAGCAAATTTGTGACTTAGATTTTATCCCTTTCAAAGAGTTACTGTAATTTATGAAAAGGAACAAATACCAGAGCATCGGGTAAGAGTCATAAAGTTAGCCTGTCATGCTATTTTTATGTTTTCTGACTTGTGTGCGTACAAGCTTTGTAACATGATGAAGATGACAAAGCAGAATAGGTAACCTGGATGGGAGAACTGCTCTGCAAACCAAAAACAGGCATTTCAGGAAATCTCCCTAGCATTTCCATTTTGTTCTTACAGACTTAAAGACTCAACATGGCTTGTCCTTTAGCTCCAGCTTATGTGCCTTAAATATCTTCAGAAAAACTGAGTCACTCTGATAAAATGTCTATGTTTAGAGGCTGTCTTTTGTGGCTAACAAGCTACCTGTACTGTTTTCTTTAATGTTGCGTATTTGTGGTTCCCATCGCTTACTTCTGCTCTCTTCCAGATTCTATCCCGCAGAAAATAAGAGCTTGACCCATTTGGATTGGCTATTTTTGTAGGTCAAATTTGTTGAATATTGACAATTCCACTTGGTCCCCTAAAAGACCCACAGAACCAAATGGAGATCAGATGCCAACTGTATTAACATTAGATCTGGTTTGCTGAAGACAGTGTTGCCTCTTATTTCCCACTTCAGTTTTAACTTGGCCTAATCTTTCTTAGGCAGATATACTGAGGAAAATGGCCATCAAGCTGAGGCCTCTGTTTCAGGGGTCCTTCGAGCAAGGGACAGTCCTTATCAATCCACAAAGCAGGCAGAAATGAAACATTCGGATGGCAGTTTTTTCCTCCTTTTTCTTTCCTATTAAGACATAACAATCCCACCAAGTGGTAAAGTTCCCTATAGGATATTGAATTCGCTGTTTCCTCCTTGGGGTGAAGTAAGAAGGAATGGAGAAAAAGGAGAGTTTTCTTCCATTCTCTCAGTGTTTGGAAGGGAATGGACGTCCCCCTGAGCCTGGGTGGTATCATGAGGAAAACAGGAGTTCCTCCATCTTCCTTCTGTACCATGTTTGGTTTGGCTAACAGTTATGTTCACATAAATGTTCATTCCTTGATCAAAGATCTACATATCATATTATCAGTCATAAAAATCTCTGGAAGGAAAAAATCAGGATCTGTAAGCATAAAACGTTAACAACGGTCATTTTTGGATAAGGTAACCGAACCCTCACAATCGCACTGCCCAAATTCTCTGTGGTTTCCAAATTTCTTCTCTTGAGTATATACTGCTTTCAAAATATATACAACAACACATGTTATGAGCGTATAAAAAACCTACAAGAGTCAGATCAGTCTTTCTCAAGGGAAGCAGATGGTTTGTAAAAAAATTAAAACAAAACACAAAACCCGCTACCCAACGGCTCCCATTCCAGTAGAGCATAATGAGGAGGTGATCTCATCCCTCTTTCTAATTGTCTGCCAAAAAGAGACTCCTCCGCCAGCCTCCGGCTCCTCATTAGCGCTCCCCTCCGGCTATTCATAGGGAAAAAGCTCCCCTCACGTGGCCCAGCTGTCAGAGGCTGAACCTGAGGCAGATAGTAGGTGATTCCAGGAAAGAGAACATTTCCCTACTTTGCCTTCCTCTGCTTTTAATTGGCAATTCTCCTGTGTTTCTAAAAGTGATATATATTATAAATTCATCTCCGGTGAGTAAAACTGAAGCATTAACAGGGAAGGATCTTAAAAAAGGACAATTTTCAGTATCACAGACACAACAAAAGTCCTTTTTCGGCAGACAGTCCAGCTGAAGAGAGTGGAATATAATTTGGAAAATGCACATTCACACATGTAATCAAGAACCACTTTAATTCAGTGGCCTGGACACGTACCCATCCCAGAGGCATTTGAAAAATCCAACTGGGAAAATCTTTCATCAGGAACAGACTTTTCTGGTAGACACCCCCCTTCCCTCCACCTCTCGGATTTATTCCTCTCAGAGTTACTCTATTCATAACAGATCCACCCCCACCAACCCTATGCCTTAGGACTTAATGTTTAGGTTTTATTGTCTTAAAAGATTCATATTGGATGAAGCCATGTTTCCATCATGTTGCCCAGGAGAGCCAAACTAATAAAATGTGTCATTGTGCTGCTTATATGACAGCCATTTTCCAGGAAATGTCCTATTTCCGAGACTTAGAAAAAGATTTTCACCAAACTACTTTTCTTGTCACTGCTAAGGATTTAAACGTGTGACTTTTCTATGTCCCCTCGTGCCAGTCCATCAGAACTTCCTAGCTGTTAAAATACATTCACTTTGCTTCTTTGACTTCAACTCTCAAAGACAGAAAGAAAGAAAGGGGGGAAAAAAAGACACTACCCTGCATTGAAAATCTGGGACAAGAACCTAGAAATCTAGGTGACCGCTGGAAGACAGACAATTAGGAGACATGCACTCTCTAGCTCTGCTGTAGGGAAATCTGCTTTAGGTGAGAGCAGAGCTGTCCCAGAGGACAAATTCTTTCTGGCTGAGCATCACTGGACCTTTAATCAGGTTTAAGAACAAGCTCTGATTATCAGTAAACTGGATTTTAGAAGTAGAAAGCAAGTTCACGTTTACTGAATGTCTACCATATAACAGGCAGAATGCTGTTAGGTTATTTTTCCCATTTTACAGATGCTAAATCAGCGTACTGAAGATAATAGGCGACTTACTTTAAGTCACACAGTAGTAAGTGTCAGAGCCAAGATGATCCCAGGTCTGCCACTCTTCTTGTACAAAGTGAGTGTAAGCAGTCAAGGTCCAGGTGGGGTAGAAGCTGTACCGGATCCAGTTATAACAACACCGGTCTAGGCTGGGTCAGCCTCGAGTCAGTCTAGCAGGCTCAGGTGCTCTGGCTTACACTTAGAGCACTCTGGGAGAGTGGGCAGACTCTGAAGGTATTGAAAAATTAATCACTGGCCGTCTGCATTTTTTATATTAAATAAGGGGCAGGTTATAAGCAAAAGTGTATGAGAATTAGAATCGTGTCACGGGAATGGAAGCTCCTACTTTCTAGTCATCGCAGCATAATCTATGGAGCTATTTTGCTGAAAACATCCATTCATCAACATCCACTCTGTGATGTGATACCTCTTCCCAGGAAGACAATCACAAACCTGGCTATGATTTTTTTTTTTCTTTCTTACATACCCAGCATTTTCACCGAAGGAAAAAAAAAAGGAATTTGAAGAGTTTGGTTTTAGCGATGGGTCTTTGATACTGTGTGGCTACCTTGAGTGTTTTTGGAGAAGTGGTAGCCTTAAGTCAGCCAAGCACTACTAACTTGGATTTCTTATTTATAAAATTCATCGAACAGAAGAACATTAACAATAACATTGAAGAAAGCACACATTTCAAAGCACATATTGAAGGAAATGACAGTTTTCTGATGAAATACTAATTCTACATTAATTTTGCATTACTTTTGATTCCTCCCAGCATTAAAACAGCATGCAGGAACAATTTCAAGAGCTACAGGAGAACATCTTGTACTTGTTGGGCTCTATTTCTAGGTTTAACTCGACTATTCCGGGTTTTATTAAAAAAAGGCAAAATTGGATTTTCATTGCCTTATACGCATCCCTTATTTATTTCTTCAACTGGTGTTTACTGAGTGCCCACTGCATGCTCAGCTTCGCTATGGACACAGCAGATCTGGTGAATCAAGACATTCTACATCTTGGTCCAAGCGGACAGCTGCCAATGAACACACATCTCTTTCCTGAAGTTCACAGCCAGTGTTCCCCTAGAACTTGCCTGGCCCTGAAGCTGACCCTGTCCTCTGTTCTTTGGGACCCTCCTGCTCTGCTCCTCAAGGGACCTCGCTTCCAGCATCTATCCCACGTCCTTCTTGATCCCTTCCTCTCTGTTGGCTATTTTCCTTTGCCATTTAGGCCCATGCTGCTTTTACCCTGGAGGCCCAAATGCTCTGTAGCTATTTATTTTTCCCTCTTCACAGCCAGCTTCCTGAAAGATTTATCTACAGCCACTGCCTCTCGCATCTTGGCCCCATTCATTCCTCAAGATACGGCGATGCTGACACCTCTATTCTCCACGATCACCAAAGCTACGTGGTGCTGCTTCGGCGGCATTTGGCGTCACTCATCATTCTCCCACTGAACTCTCGGCTCTCCTGATTTATGTCTTTTTTCTTCCCTCCCGCCTCTCTGGCCCGTCCTTCTGTTTTTTTGGGGGGGACTCACTTTGTTCTTTTTGTCCCTCAAAGTTGTCACATCTGAGGGCTCAGTCCTTGGCACTCTCGTTTTCACATTCTACATATGCCACCCTCTGGCTGTCACCCACCTCTTACTTCCTTTCCTGCCAAACTTCTTGAAAAGAGTTGCATTCAGCCATTGCTTCCATCCCTCTCAACTTCATTCAGCCACTCAGTGTAATCTGGGTTCTGTTTCCCAAGCACCATCAAAACTGATAAAAAATACACTCCCTGTTTTTGAACCCAGCAGAGACATTTTAGTCCTTCCTGGACTCAGCGTAGCATCTGACCCCCTTCCAGCTGGTGCTCTTACCTGCCAGGCTCCCCACCCACCACTTCATCTCTCAAGCCTCCTTGTCAGACTCCTTTATGAGTGCCTACTTTAGGGGCTCCTGGATCCACTCTCCTTTCTCAGATGCTTTGCTTTCAGGACTTTGCCAGCGTGTTTGTTCTCGTCTCTCCACACTTACCCCGAATGATGTCACCTACTGTTCTGGCTTTAAAAGTCATCTCTCTGCTGATGACTTCCAAATCTACATCTCAAATCTGGGCCCGTCTCTTAGACTCCAGAGCCTGCTGATCTGGTGTGGATGCACCAAAAATACCCACAGCTTAGAATGGCGCAAACATAACTCGTATCTTTGTCTCCATACTGTTCTCCCCCCGCTGAATGGGGCCACTGGAGACTTAGTTGCTCAGGTCTGAACCATGAACCCTGACATCCAAGGGGTCACTCTTTCCCTCCTGAAACACCTCCTTGACTTGCTTCCAGGGTTTATCACATTCTTCTGGTTCTCCTCTTTCCCTCCAGTCTCTGAATGTTGGTAGGTCCCAAGGCTCAGCTTTCAGTTTCCTTCTCTTCTCCATTTATATTCACCCCATTGGTAATGTAATCAGATCATAACTTTCAGCCCCATCTATTTGAAAATGATTCCAAATTAATATTATGAGCCCCCACCTCTCTCCTGAACCCCAGATACATTATCCCCAGCAACCTATAGCAAGCTCTGCCTGGATGTCTAACAGGAAGCTCAAGCCTAAGTGGCCAAAGCAGAATCTTGATTTTCTGCTCCACTTCTGCTCTTCCCCCGTGTTCCTCATTTCACTGCATGGCACAACCCAGTGGCTGAGGCCAATAACCAAGGAATCATTCCTAACTCCTCTTTTTCTCTCCAACGTCCCCGATACAAATACTCAGAAAACCCTATTGGCTTTATCTTATACATGTATCCCACAAGCTCTAGCCACCTCTGTGGTTAGCACCTGGCTTCAAGTCACATCTTTCGGTTAGTGGCCTCCTAACTGTCTAGCCGTGACCACTTTTGCTTCTGTACAGTCAACTCTCCATGAGCAGCCACAGCCCCAGTGACCTAAAAATACCAGTTAGGTCACATCAACCCCTGCTCTGCACATGCTAATAATTTTCCTTAGAATAAATCCAAATGGCTTTCCTTGATCGTCTGTGATAGCCTTATAAAATCATATACACTAGCCTTATGTAATCTGGCCCCTACCTCCTTCTTCAGTGTCATCTCTTACTGCCAGTAACTTCACTCACTCTTTCTGTGTCTTGAACATGCCATGCTCAGAGTCTTCATTCATACTGTTCCCTTTGCTTAGAACTCTCTTCCCTGTATCTTTGCACATCTCACTCCCTCATGTTCTGGTGGGACAGAAAGAAATTAAAATTAAGTATAACTTGGAAAGGAAGCCTCATGAGGCCAAGAACATGATCTTCTTTATGCTATACGTCTAGAACTCATAGAAAGGTATATATAATATATGCTCAATAAATACTTGCTACACATATGCCTGAATAAAACATGAATTGATCCTTCTTCAGCCACACAACAAATAAGTCACCAAGTCCTGTCTTTTTAGCCACCTGTATTTCTCTAGAACCTCTTTACTTGCCCTATCCTGACTGCCTCTTCTTCACCAGGCCATGCAAATGAACTCTCTATATTGCAAATTTCATACTATCATTACTATTCTAGAAACTCTCAAGATAAAGACCAAGTCCCTTAACGTGGTTTATCAGTCCCTTTGTGATCTGTCACCAGCTGCCCCTTCGTTCTCTGACCATTCCTCTTTCAAACTCCATGCAGAAGCATTTTTACTTTCTTTAACATGTCATGGTCCTTCTCAACACATTTCTTTGCACTGGCTGTTCCTTCTGCCCAGAGTTCCCACGTCCATCTCTCTTACTACCCCTCACCTGGCCCACTTAGACTTATCTTTCAGAGCTCAGTTGAGACAACACTTCCTCCAAGAAGCCCTCTTTGGCTTCTTAAATCCAAATTAAGTGTCCCCTCGGGGTTTTCCCATTGATCTCAGTATTATCAAATTGTACTTATTACGCTAAAACACAATTACGTTCCATGAGGAAAGGAATTTTTTCTCTCTTGCGCTCAGTTTTATTTTCTGAAGCTAGATGGTGCTTGGTACACACAAGCGCCCCCGAAATATTTTATTAATTCACTAAAAAATACTTGTGGAGGGTCTACTAGGTGCCCAGCACGATCCCAGGGAATAAGAAATCTAATTAATAACAAAAAATTCTGTACGTTTTTGGAGTTTGTAATCTTAGGTAGGAAGTGACAATCAAAATATATAGTATGCCAATGGTGATAAAAACTATGGAGAAAAATAAAGCCGGGGAGAGTGGAGGGAGTGTTGAATGGGGCAGGAGATTGTGATTTTAAACAGGGTGGTCAGGGAAGGACTCACTGAGAAGGTAACTCCTGAGCGAGGTCCAGAGGTGCTTATCTCATTGTCTAGCAGATCATAGATGCTGAATGATGAAGACCTTCTGCTTCCGTGAACCGTCTGGGGGGATTTGCTGTCACTGAGGTAACTAGTACTGCCTAAAGCTGCTTACTGAGATGACTTTGGCCAAAGGAGTTGAAGGGGAGTGTTCTGTGCAGTTCCTACTTCCTGCCCTCATTCTCTGGCACAGATGGTGTCACAACTCCTAAAGTGACCACAGAGTCCCCAGTTGATGGCTCCAGAAAATGCTCAGCTACATCTCGTCTTTCTGTTCAAGGGATCTGGAATTGGAATTGGCTCCTGACCCAGAAGATATAAAGAAGAGGGAGGACAGGAAGAAGGACGAAAACAGATCCTGCTATTTTCTCATAGGTTGGTGTTTTTATGAATTCTCATGGTCTGAGTCTTAAAAAGTCTTAGCAGCTTTTTAAAAAAGATTTTATTTATTTATTTATTTATTTATTTATTTATTTATTTATTTATTTATTTAGAGAGAGTGTGCTCGAGTAAGGCGAGGGGCAGAGGGGGAGGGAGAGAGAGAGAGGCAGACTCCCTGCTGAGTGTGGAGCCTGATGGAGGGCTCCATCTCTGGACTCCGAGATCATGATCTAAGCAGAAACCAAAAGCAGGATGCTCAACCAATTGAGCTCCCTATGTGCCCCTCCTTTTAAAAAAAGATTTTATTTATTTATTTGAGGGGGGAAGTCTTGGCAGCTTTAAGACTGTACCCTTCACTCGTGATGCGCTTCAAAGACTTTTACAGATTTATGATTTATTAACAAACACCTCCTTTCAAAAGCATTGACAAAGTAAGCAGGCTAATGCACATTTTTTTCTTTTTTTTAGTGCAAGTACACCCTCCTGCTTTAAGCACTTATTTACAAGTGAATTTTGTGTAGTGATTGAATCAAAATGAGCACTTCTGTAAAGGCAACCAGTCACAGTGCAGGAGTGTTTTCCTGTATGTCTATCCATGGCAGACAGCACCAAAGTGGTCCTCCAAGGAGTCCATCTAGGTGGCATTGGGAGCACTGGCATCTTAGTGACCACAGAGAGGAAATAGGTCCTCGGCAGGATCCTTTTCTCAAAGAATGGAAACACCAGCACAGACAGGCAAGAGAAGATTTCCCTTGCAACCGTGTGTTTTGGGTTCCTTTTGGAGAAGACCTTCAAAAGGCCAGCACCTTCACATCTGCCTGGGGGTGGGGGGGGCGGAATTAAATATTGTCTTCAAATGTATTCGTTTTCTGTTGCTGCTGTAACAAATGACCACAAACTTAGTGGCTTCATACAATATAAATTCATTATCTTACAGTTCTGGAGGTCAGAAGTCCTAAAATGAAGGTGTTCACAGAGCTGTGTACGTCCTGTGGGCTCTCGGGAAGAATCCTTTTCCTTGCCTTTCTCAGCTTCTAGGGTGACCTGCATTCCTCAGTTTGTGGCTCCTTTCTCTGTCTTCAAAGCCAGGAGGGTAGCATCCTCAGGTATCTCTGACTTTCTGACCTCCGCTTCCATTGCCACACCGTCTCACCCTCTGATTCTGGCTCCTCTTTTCAAAGGACCTTTGTGATTATATTGAGGTCACTCAAAGAAGTTAGGATAATCTCATTTCAGTTTCACTAACTGAATCACATCTGAGAGTCCCTTTGTCTAGTAAAGTAACATATTGCCGGGATTAGAACTTTGACTTCTTTGGAGGGCCATTGTTCTGCCTACTACACCAGCTATGTTCATTCATACATAATGAAAGGTGTGCCTTGAAAATAATGAGTTTTTTTTTTTTTTAAGGGAAAGAAAGCTGCCACTTATTGAACAGGGTGTGCAGGTGTTTACATATCTAATCTTCTTTAACACACTGGAATTTGTTCAATCTGGACATGGTTGTCATTCAAGGTAGTCACGCTGGAAGGTCATGGCTGTATTTTAATGAAGCTCTCATTGCTCAAAAACATTTTGAACTTTCTGAAATCACTTTCAGAGCACTCACTGGAATATCCTTAATGGAAGCAATTGCTCATTCTTCAAGAGTAGGTTTTATTTTTTGGAAAGAACACAAATACTGGATTAAGCTAGGTAACACTTTTGGGATCCAAAGGAAGGATAAATTATAAAGAAATCTGCATGACTTAAAATTGGCTCTGAAGATGTCAAAGAAATTCTACAATATGTTGAACAATGGTAGGCACATTTAAATAAGTGTATAATATAAAGCACTTTGAGGAATAATAATAATTTGGAAGTATAAATTTGGTTATGTTTACTAAACCACTTTGTTTACATCTTACATAGTAAAATATTGTTATTACCTCAAGGACATTTTTATTTGAAAAGAAAGAGAATTCTTACATAGAAAGATGTTTCTAATGAAACCATTTGGCATCTGCCTGCTCTTAATTCTCATGTTACACTGCCTAATTAGAGAAGCTATTTGTTACAAACTAGCTCTTTTCAAGTCCATTATCTTTTCATATTGTATCCCCTAACTAAATCCTTTATAGCATATAGGATTGTCTTTAAAATGAGCCCAAACTAGATCACTGGTTTAAAAAAAATCCTCTAATCTTGAAACCAACACATAAAATCTCTTACTCTTTCTTTCATTTTATTAATAATCAGTGATGTTTCAAGAAACCACGGAAGTAATTAGCTGGAGAAAACTATGAGAAATTACCAATGATGTTACTTAAAGAATTTTGCTTGAAGAAAGGCTGGGAGGATGACTTGAAGTAAAAACACAACTCGAAATTTCTATCAAAAGATTTCATATCTATGAAAATCACTTAAAGGCCAAATGAACATGTTTAGGCAACGAGCATACCTTAATTGGCAGGATTTTAAAGCATGGCTAATTGGAACACTCTTTTTTGTCTAACTGAAGTATAGCTGATAAACATCCTTATATTAGTTTCAAGTGTATATAACACAGTGAGTCAACAATTCTATACATAAAGCTACACTTACCACAATAAGTGTCGTCACCATCTGTCACCACACATTATTACAATATTATTGACTATATCGCCATTTCTTATTTTTCATCCTGTGACTTATTTATTTTATAATTGGAATTTTGTATCTCTTAATCCCCTTCACCTATTTCGCCATCACCCAACCTTCTCACCTCTGGCAACCACCTTTTTGTTCTGTATTTATGATTCTGTTTCTGTTTTTATTCATTTGTTTTGTGTTTTATATTCCACATATAAGTGAAAGTATATGGTATTTGTCTTCCTATGACTTATTTCACTTAGCATAATACCCTTGAGATCCATACATGTCGCAAATGGCAAGATCTCACTTTTTTATGGCCAAGTAATATTCCACTGTATATATGTATGTGTGTGTGTGTGTGTGTATCACATCTTCTTTATCCATTCACCTATTGATGGACACCTACATTGCTTCAATATTGTGGTTATTGTAAATAATGCTGCAGTGAACAGAGTGGTGCATATCTCTTCAAAATAGTGTTTTTGTTTTCTTTGGGTAAATGCCCAGTAGAGGAATTACTGAATCATACTGGAACATTCTGACTTTTAAAATTTTAATTAGTTTCGGGGCGCCTGGGTGGCTCAGTTGGTTAAGCGACTGCCTTCGGCTCAGGTCATGATCCTGGAGTCCCGGGATCGAGTCCCGCATCGGGCTCCCCGCTCAGTGGGGAGTCTGCTTCTCCCTCTGACCCTCTTCCCTCTCGTGCTCTCTATCTCTCATTCTCTCTCTCTCAAATAAATAAACAAAATTTAAAAAAAAAAAAAATTTTAATTAGTTTCTATTAAGGCTTCTAAGTCATAAGTTTCCAAAGTAAAGAAGACTTTGAGTTTTGAAATTTTATTTACTTGGACATTAGAAGACTTGTTTTCAATACTATGCTTTCTGTTTCGGTCTTGTTTTCTCTGTCTCCCTGTCTTTTCCTCTTTTATACACACACACACACACACACACACACACACACACACACACACACACACATTTAGAGGTGCTCACCAAATCTGTTTGCAATTCCTTACTTAAATGAATGAAAACATTGATTAAAAGTGTCCATTTGCCCATAAGCCCACCGATTCTATTTCGTAGAGAGCATACACGTTTGGGAGGTGTAAGGCAGTCAGTGGTTAACGGATTAATCTGTGTGAGCATATAGACGCCTTTGGGATATCCAAGGCTGGGCCTCCTGTGTCTTCCTCTCTACCCTGTTCACTCTTATCCAGCAACTATAACAGGCATTTTGGCTGCTAACTTTGAAAATATGAATCTTTGTGTGCGGGGTAATATTGGACTATAAGAGTGTTTCCCTTTTCACAAACTCAGTGTATGGAAAGAATACCTGTAGAAACAGATATAGTTACTGTTCATCATACAAAATGATTTCTCAATTTACAGGAAATACCCTGTACATTTCCCAGGTTAAAAATATAAATCATCTATAAAAATTTATTTGGAAGTACTATTTCAGGAACATGTTCATTGCAAAAAGGTGGTGCATCTGTACCACAGGAGAAAAATTTACTTGATTTTATATGTCAAGCAACAGCATTCCATGGCTTTAAGGTTTGTTTAGCCCCTGCTACTGTGAAAACATGATCCCAAGTAGGATATTACCATATTTGCTTGTACAAATTCCCTTGATAGTTTCACTCCCAGAGTGGGCTAGAAGAATTTTGCTTGTACCTAGAAGCAATCTCATTAATCTTTATGAGATCTCACCTCTATTGACTGGCAAAAGGTCTTACGTGAGGTAACACAGTAATCAATCAGTGGCAAATCTAATTGGAATGTGGGTTTCCTAACCTTCTCCTTGTGTCTCAAGCAAGGTCTTTCACCTAGAATGGTTTGCATGCAACTGTACAATTTTTCATTGCTTTTCTTCAATTTGCTGTCCAAGAGTGAGAGCCCGTGAAAGGACGGACTGGTTTAGGTAACGTGTATCTTTTTAATTTTTTTCTTAAATTGGATCAATGGAAAGAATACACAAAGTGGAAAATATGTGAGTAAAAGGACTGGTATTTTTGGAGCATCTACCACATGCTGGAGGCATGGCTAAAGCAGTGGATGTCCTAGCTTGGCCTAGGACACTGTCACATGGATCTCAGACGAGTCTGAGAATGTTGGAAGACGAGTGAAATTCTGTCTGCAGGAAGGACAGAGGAACTTCACTGAGGAAGGGGTTGGAGGTGGTGGCAGGATCAGAACAAGACAATTATTGTTGTTATTGCTTGTTGCATTATTGTCGCTGGGGCTGTGGGGAGACAAGGACCACTGCAAGCAAGGTTACGTGTGCATACACAGGACCACACCAGCAGGCAGGTTTTTAAATTCCTAGAAGTGGGAAAACAGATGCTCAGAGAACAAACAGATAAGGGCATCTCACTTATTTATAAGCTGTCTACATGAGCCATTGGAGCTGACAATCACCAGGGAACCAAGTGGCCCTGTTTTACTGTGGGATGCATGCTGTCAGTAAAGTCTAGGTTTATAGACCCCAAGAAAATGTCTCCTCTGGAGAGTCCTCTCTGCCACCGGTGGATCTAGTCCCTTCTCTCTGTAATCCCCTAGCATTTGTGCATAGCTCCATTTTACTACTGTTCACGCTGCACTGTGATTTGTCTATACATCTGTCTTCCAGAAAAGTAGGACAAAGTTTTCTGGAAATTTAATTTTCCACCATCAATCATGCCCCATACAGCCTTCTACCTGTTAAACTGAGCCACGAAGAGAAAGAGAGCGGGTCCTTTATAGAACAGAGAGGTCATTCATCAGCTTTCAAACACCAAGCTGACTTTCCTGAGATTTTTTTTTTTAAGGTTTTATTTATTTATTTGATGGAGAGAGAGACAGTGAGAGAGGGAACACAAGCAGGGGGAGTGGGAGAGGGAGAAGCAGACTTCCGCTGAGCACGAAGCCCAATGCAGGGCTCGATCCCAGGACCCCGGGATCAGGACCTGAGCCGAAGGCAGACGCTTAATGACTGAGTCACCCAGGTGCCCCTCCTGACATCTTTAGCAAAGAGAGGTCTAGAGTCAGGTTCAATGACAGAGAAGGGATCCTAAATTCTCTAATTCTCCCTCCAACATATAAAGAATTGATATTACCAACTACATCAGGGTTTCTTCCAGAATGTGGAAGGTTGCTCTTTTCTACCTTAGGACCCAACTGGGAGGTCTGGTGTCCCAGAAAGAGATTGTGAGACAAGGAAGTCCACGATAGAGAGGAAGAGCGGGGGCCGGGGGCAGGGGGAGTTCTTGTCTCTCCCACCGTGGACTGTGGGAAGAGAAAAGAAAATTAACATCGGAGAAGTGAGTGTTGACTCATAGGTGCCCAGTGGTGCCCTGTCTGGATTGAAGTCTCAGGGGGAGAAAGAATGCTAGATAGTTAGAGAGGAAATTGAAAGCAAAGCATTGTTTTCCTTCTGGGACAGCCACACCAACCTGAAGAGGCCACATCAGAGAACGATGAGAGGTGAAGTGTCATTAGCAGAAAGCACTCTAGTTCCCGCAGAAGTCTTTCCTGGGGCTCCTGTTTTGCCAGACGTCTGAGTGCTCTGCAAAGGGGTGCAGGCTGGCTTACCTGGGGTGGGGCGAGGCGTTCCATCTGGGAGGGGCCCCCAAGGCTGGAGACCAAACACATTCACAGCCAGATACCTGGAGGCCACAGCATCAGCAAGGATCAGAGGGCCAGTCAGCAAGGAGAGGGAGACCACTGGGGGGCAGAGTGAACAGCAGAGGCCAGCAGAATGCCAGGCACAGAATTGAGGAGGAGCTCCATATCCAGTCGAGCAAGGGCACACCCAACACCCAACAATGGGAGGTGGCCACCCAGGCTCCAAGCCACTGTCCTACAGTGGAGAGCAGCCAAAGGACCAACACAGGCCCAAGGCCACACTACAGACCTACCCCCATGCCATCTCAGAAGTGAGTATGGATGAAGGGACTTCTGAGAGGCTGAGCACTTGTCCAAAAGCAACTCAACTATCCAAAGAAAATGTTTAACTGGAAGACATTAGTAATCTTTATATGAAATCAGACTTTTCCCCTCCATCTACTGCTATTTAGCCAGCTTTTGGGTATTTGAGGGGAAGTTTCACTAGAAAGATTAGATAAATTATAGGATTATAAAGAAGGTGTAGATGCTTTGAACATCTAAGTATAGCATGAGTGAATCTGTATTGAGACAATGCCTATAACACTTGAGCTTCTTGAGAGCTGGGACAGTTTTTTCATCATCTCTACATCCCCAGAGCATAGTAGAATACTCCAAAGGTATTTAGAGTTTCATATCTGAGTCCTGTATGAATAAATGAACTTACTGATGATAAAACTACTAAAGGTCACTGTGTTGTCCTACCCCAAACATAACTCCCCTTTAGAAATTCATCTTTTCAGGCATTAACTTATTTATTCAAATATTTCATACATTTTTTGGCATCTATATATACATGATCTTGTGAAGGAAACAAAGATGAATTATTTCTGCATTTATTCAAACACCAAAAATTTATTCAGTGCTTACTGTATGCCAGGTACACAGGTCCCACCTTCAAGGTCCTTACAGAATGCAGGGGGGAGGAAATATGTAAAAAAAAACCCAACTATCATAAAAAGTAGAAAATGACAGTGACCATAAGAAAAGTGAAGATAAAGAAATAAATAGAGTCAAGACAGGATCCAGTGCATGCTTTCCAGTCCTGCAAGCATGGCTGTTACAGAGCACAGTGGAAGGGAGTAAAAGAGGTGCTCCTCTTGCTTTCCAGTGGCTTTACCTACGGCATCTGGGTGACCACCCAGGCTCCAAGTCAATGGAAGTAGAATGTGAAAGCTTTCTTCTCTAGAAGGCAGTTCTACAGAACACATTTAAAGACAGGTTTAGAGGGGCGCCTGGGTGGCTCAGTCGGTTAAGCGTCTGCCTTCAGCTCAGGTCATGATCCCAGGGTCCTGGGATCGAGCCCCGCATCAGGCTCCCTGCTCAGCGGGGAGTCTGTCCCTCTCCTTTTGCCCTTCTCCCCTGCTCGTGTTCTCTCTCTCTCTCAAATAAATAAAATAAAATCTTAAAAAAAAAAAGGACAGGCTTAGGGATGGGCATAGTAATGGAACTAAGGAGAGGTTGAAGGTAGATTTAGTGTGCTTCTCTGGTGATGAGCAAGGGTCTATATTCTCCCCAGGATAAAATGCTGACAGGAAACCTGTAGTGCCCAATCAAAATTTAGATTTGAACTGCTACATATTTGAGTGATTTATACAATCGTGAAAATAAAAAGTCCAGATCTAAGAAATCTGAAAGACATTCAGAATATCGTATTCCCTTTAAGGGTAAGAACTTTGTCTGCTTTTAAAGCTTCGCTTTTAAATGTATTTAAAATATCTCTGGAATAGTCATAAACTGCCACAGTCTTGCACCAGGGGCAGGTAAAGCAGCATGGGTAAGAAGGAGATACAGTCTTAAAAGCTGAGCCCATAATCATAAACTCAAGCCCATGGACCTGCTTCTAATGTGCATAGGCGGGCTTTGTCTCTGGGCTCATCCACGTGGTGGAAATACAAGTTGGCTACAAATAAGAAGTTTAGTGACTTTCTCTCATGTATCATGACTTCTTGACTACGGGACGACGGGTACATGACTCTTGGGGATGAGAGGTACCTCTCTCCTGTCTCCAGGAAAGATACTACTAATGCATCCTTTCTTCATCACACAACTGTATTGTATCCTAACCAATAACATAGCTGCCCACTGCCCCCTAGCAGGGCTGGGGTCTGATCAGTAGTCGTATCCCCAGCCTCTACCCACAGCATAGGCATTTTTAAATTAATAAAAACATCTGAAGGGCAAGTCTATTCATATGGCTTAAATTTTAGACATAACAATGTATAAACTACCTAGCCTTTCTCTGTATCTGATACAACTTAACCCATAACCTACTGAAAATTGACAAAGAGAAGACCCAGGAAGGCCTGAGAATTATGTAAAGCAATAAGACAAACTGTCACATGTGTATGTCTTGGCACGTTGCATATGTTACATGTATGTGTTGTGTGTGTATGCCTTGTAGAATTAGTCTCAGGGTTGGATATCACACTGCACATTGGGGAGGCTGGCTTGCATCCTGTTTTAATCTGTCCTAACACGCCCGAGTCAGACGGGCAGGACAGAAAGAAAATAACCAGGGCCAGAGGGATTTCTTTCTTGTCCTTTGCTCCTGATGGAAACTGCTTGAAGAATGGAAAATGCTCTGAAGTAGGCACTATGTGAGGAGGAGATGTGTTAGAGGTACAGACCCCTCAGCATCTTTATCAGCAAGAGTACTACAAATCGTTTCCAATGTGAGTTAATTTTAGTTACCAAATACCACGTTTGAAGAGACCCGCTTTCTTCTGATTTCACAGAAGCACTAGTTTCATCTGTTTGCATTTTAGTACTACATGGCTGAAAAACGATGAATAATCTTTAGGCGAGAAGTTGTAAAGCTGGTATTTCTACTGAAATGGTTCATATAGCACAGTTATAAAAATAGCAGAGCTTTTAGAATTTATCCAAATGTCATTGCTAATCTGTCTCAAAGTCACAGGCACAATCTATTCATTCTCTACAAGTCAAGAGATACAAACTGCCAAATGTGTCTTTAGAATACAATCCCTACCAATCCTTATAAATCTCTTCTTTTCTAATAAAGGAAACAGCTGGGTTTCTTCACTTCTATGTCTCTACTCCATCATCTTTTTCCTAATCTGTTATCTCTTTTGCCATTGTTAACTTTCTTTAGCTTCCAACTACGAAGGCAAAGTTAAAACATTTTTTTCCAAAAGATGTTCAACATTATTAACCTTGAGGGACTTGCACAATAAAACCACAATGAAATATCACTATGTACCTTTTGGAATGGCTAAAATATAAGATAATGGTAACACCAAGTGCTGGTGAGGATGGGGAGCAACTGGGCCTCCCATACATTGCTGGTGGGAATGTAAAATGGTGCTACTGCTCTGAAAACTGCTTGCCAGTTTCTAAAACCAAACAGGAATTTCCATATGACCCCGCAGATGCACTTTTGAGCATTTATCCCAGAGAAATGAAATCTTATGTTAACACAAACACTTGCGCACAGATGTTCATAGCACCTTTAGTTGTAAAAGTCCAAAGTGGAAACAACCCAAATGTCTCTCAACAAGTGAATGGTTAAACACACTCTGGTACATCTATACCGTGTAATACTACACTGCAATAAAAAGGAATAAAGTATTGATATATGCAACAATCTGGATGCACTTAAAGACATTATGCTTAATGGAAAAAAAAAAAAATCTCCAAAGGTTAAATACTGCATGATTCCATTTTATATGGCATCCTCCTGCTGACAAAATCACATAGCTGGAGAACAGGTTAATGGTTACCAGACGACAGGGATCGGTGGTGGGATGGGTGCAGCTTCACAGTGGTAGCACAAGGGAATTCCTTTGTGGTAATGGGACAGTTCTGTATTCTGATTGTGATAGTGTTTACACAAATTTACACGTGGGATCTAATTGCACAGAACTACACACACACACACGAGTGAAAGAAAAAGGGTTGAAAACTGAAAAAGGTCTGTATTCTAGCTAACAGTATTGTACCAAGATCAATATCCTGGTTTTGACATTACACTAAAGTCATATAAAATGTCACCATTGGGGAAAGTTGTGTAAATGATGCAAAGAACTCTATATATTTTTGCAATTCCCTGTGAGTCTATAATCATTTCAAAAATACATACTTCAAAAAAAAAAGAAAAAACATGTTCCTCTCAAGTTTCATGTATCAGTTGTTTGTGACATTAAACCCTAAGTTTGGTGAATGAACACAAAGGGCAGGAAGAGAAAGCATCTGAGAGGCTCTTCGTGTCTTTTTGCTTTATGTCTCTGTTTTTAAAAGAATCAAGAAACAAAAGTATTTGGTGCTGTGCCAACTATTAATGAAGACTGTCTTGTGAAAACAGAAGTGCTTTGAAAAAGGGTTACTGGGTCACATCCTACCGTTTCTTTCCTCAGAAACTTTCATGGCTCTCTTTTACCAATAAAATTAAGTCACACTCTTCCTACTGACATCTTCCTCCTACAATATGGCCCCAACTTAACTCTTCAGCTCTCTTTCTCGATTCCTTTAAGAGAATCCACTGCTTCAATCTGTTCTCTACACCAAGGCCTGAGTTTTCTTTAAAACTCAAATTTGGCTTCCTATGGCACTTAGCCTTAAGACTCAAACCCTTGACCTGGCCATTGAGACTCATAGTGTCTGGCCCCTGCCTCCTCCAGGTCATCTTGTACCACTCTTCATTCTCTATGCCCCATCACATGATTTGTCTACAACCTCATCCTTGCCACAGCCCTTCTCATTCAGGGCCTTGAACGTATTGTCTTCTTTGCTTGGATCTCCTTCCACTCCTCCTATTTATTTATTTATTTATCTTTTATTTTTTAATTTTTATTTTTTATTTATTTTTTATTATTATGTTCAGTTAGCCAACATATAGTACATGATTAGTTTCTGATGTAGTGTTCAGCGATTCATTAATTGCATATAAAACCCAGGGCTCATCACATGTGCCCTCCTTAATACCCGTCACCTGGTTACCTCAACCCATCCCCCCCTTCTGTAACCCTCGGTTTGTTTCCTAGAGTCCAGAGTCTCTCATGGTTTGTCTCCCTCTCTGATTTCTTCCCATTCAGTTTTCCCTCCCTTCCCCTGTGGTCCTCTGCACTATTCCTTATGTTCCACATATGAGTGAAACCATATGATAATTGTCTTTCTCTGCTTGACTTACTTCACTTAGCATAATCCCCTCCAGTTCCATCTATTTCGATGCAAATGGTGGGTATTCATCCTTTCTGATGGCTGAGTAATATTCCTTTGTATATATGAACCACATCTTCTTTATCCATTCATCTGTTGAAGGACATCTCAGCTCTTTCCATGGTTTGGCTATTGCAGACACTGCTGTTATGAACATTAGGGTGCATGTGCCCCTTCTTTTCACTACATCTGTATCTTTGGGGTAAACACCTAGTAGTGCAATTGCTGGGTCATAGGGTAGCTCTATTTTTAACTTTTTGAGGAACCTCCATACTGTTTTCCTGACTGGCTGTACCAGCTTGCATTCCCACCAACAGTGTAAGAGGGTTCCCCTTTCTCCACATCCTTGCCAACATTTGTTGTTTCCCGTCTTGTTAATTTTTGTCATTCTCACTGGTGTAAGGAGGTATCTCATTGTGGTTTTGATTTGCATTTCCCTGATGGCTAGTGATGTTGAACATTTTTTCATGTGTCTGTTAGCCATTTGTATGTCTTCTTTGGAGAAGTGTCTCTGTCCATTTCTTGACTGGATTATTATTTTTTGGGTATTGAGTTTGATAAGTTCTTTATAGCTCTTGGATACCAGTCCTTTATTTGTAATGTCATATGCAAATATCTTCACCCATTCCTCTCCCATTGCCTCTTAGTTTTGTTGACCGTTTCCTTTGCTGTGCAGAAGCATTTTATCTTGATGAAGTCCCAAAAGTTTATTTTTGCTGTTGTTTCCCTTGCCTTTAGAGATGTGTCTTGAAAGAAGTTGCTGTGGCCAACATTTATCCCTCATTATAACTACACATCCAATCATTTGATTATTTGACCAAATGCTGCTTTCCCTGTTTGACTAGAAGCTCCATGAGAATACAGCTTGTATCTATTTATGCTTGCAACTTTGTTCACCACTTAACAAAATGTGCTGAAGTTAGAATTTTTCAGTAATCACTTTTTAAGTGACTGGATGAATCAAATTGGAATAATTGCTCTCCAATCATATTCATTGGGTTTCCTGCCCCCACGCTTCTGTCATGCTCTTCATCCCATGTGCAAGGCTATACCCACATTTTATCCTCTCTACATTTTATCTAATCTTATAGACTCATATGAATGGATACTGTCTTGTCTTGGAAATATTATCTCTGTCTCCTTTGGAAACTGTAGCACTTAGGCATCTGTTCTCTTGCCATACTTGGCATTGCTATCAATAGATATTTGCCTCTTATGCTCTTTATCAATTCATATGTTTCTGGAGGGCAAGGCTTATTCATTTCTCTTCATGTCACCTGCAATAACTAGCTCATTTCTCAGAGGCTTAATTAATATATTTTCTTTATTGATTAATATGAGTAAAAGCTAAGCACATATTATAAGCTGAATTAATATTTATAGAAATAAGGAAAAATTATTGGCACTTGTTAGTTCTACTGATTTGCAATGAGTAAACAAAGTTAAATTACTAAACAGCAGTACAGACATGGGTCCCAGAGCAAATGCCTTCTGTTCGGACCATTTATTTTTATTTAATAGGTTTATTTGTTGTAGGTGGCAAAGTAATTCTAAAATTGTTAGATTCAACTTGCTTTTTTACTTTCCACTATTCCTTGCTCAGTAAATTACAGTGAAGACCAACTGATATTCCAGTAGAATTATTATTTTTCTTTCTCACTAAAGAATTAAAATAAACTTTTTCATAGAATGGAACATTATAATAGGCATTGAACAGCTAATTTGAGAGAGGTAGTAGGATGGATCAGGATGGTGGGGTATGACATGGGTTGAACTAAACACCTGAAGACCAGGGGACCATTTGTTAAGAATAAATTGCCACTGTTCAAAAAAAAGAAAAGAAAAGAGAAAGGAAAATTGAAAAAAAATTTTTCAAAACTCCATAGAACTTTAAGAAACCAACAATTGGTTGTGACTTTTCAATGCCTAAAGGAAAAAAAAACCCCACAAAAAGTCAACTGTATTTTCAGAGGGGGAAGTCTCTTCCTCATTCTCCCCAGGCTCATTTATAGTTTTTGGCTCTGGGCTAATGGGCTCAGTTCTGCCACAAAGCTAACATTTGTCTCTTCCTCCTCCTCCCACCATATCTGTGAAGACATTCTGGAGGCCTCTACATTTAGGTAGAGAACTGCTGGGAATTTCTGTGCCCCCAAATAGTGGAAATCAATGCAATTGAATTAACTTCTTTAAACATTTATTGAGTACCTGGCATGTGCTGGGTTTTCTTGTAGGTACTAGAGATTCGAGGGTGAACAAGAAATTACCCTTGCTGTGAAAGCACTCACAGTCGGGTGGTATAGGTGGGAATACTGAAACATCATTCTTAGGTAAGACAGACTGTGTAGACAGAGCTAACAAATAAAGTGCCATGGAAGCATAGAAGAGGTATCGGTTTCTGTTGTGGGGCTCGTTGAACTGAGTGGGAGTGAATTTGAGTGTGGAGGCACTCAGCTGATTTTCCAGCATCCATCCACCTCTCCTCTCCTGCAGTGGGTGACATGTGCCTGGTGGGATTGATCCCACCCTGACTCCACGAGTGAGTGCTGACTGGTGAGCCAGGAACCCTCAAGCAGACATGGTACCTCCCTGCCAGAGGGCCTTTGGAAATCCACAGGGACACTTTTAGTTGTTGCAAAGCTGAAAAAGACACTATTAGCATTTAGTGGACAGGAGCTAAGAATATTAAATGACCAATAATGTAGGAAAGCGACCCAAATCATGAAAAATTATCCCACCCAAAATGCCAGTAGTACTCCTACTGAAAAACATGAGTCTAAACCAATCAGAAATCTCATCCTGTATTGGGCTGGGGAGTCCAAGTTTAAGACAATTATCTCACAGCATTCCCCTGCTGTCATTGCAGTCCAATTAGAATAGGGCTCTGGACTTTTCTTCAATGCGTGTAGGTAGACAACCATCCTTTCTGTCTCTCCTTGGGCATGCAGGAAAAACCTGTAGCCCCTTCTCATTCCAGCTTAAACAACTTTGCATTCAATATATGTAATTTAAATATGTTTAGGGGGTTGGTTTGCTTGCTTGATTCTGCATTTTTGTTATTGTTGTTTCTAAGCAAATTATTTGAATGGCAGGAATGTTTTTGTGGCATCTAGTCTAAGTAAGATATAATATATGTGAATAATATTTTGTTTTCATCCCAGAGCTTTGGAATGACTATCAAATTCATAACATTGCCATAAAAAGGGAAATGAGTATGAAACAAAATGGTCAAATGTATTATTTCTGGTGTAATGAAGAAAGTAAGTGGTGTCTGGTGAAAGTTGTGAAAACCTAAGTTTAAACTTGCAATTGTGTGTGTGTGTGTGTGTGTGTGTGTATACACATGCATGTTCATGAAAGAAAAAGAGAGGGAGGAAGAGAGGACAGAGTGGCTATCTTCATGAATGACACTATTTGGGAATTTGTATCTTGTTCTTTTAGGAAAAATTCTGTCCTTTCAGGTTGCAAAATCTCCTCATTAAAGAAAGCTAAAAGAAAAGATTATTAAGCACTGATTACTTAATCAAAGTCCATTAACATGTTCTAAAATGTTATCAGTTGTGTTTAAAATAGCTCTGTTTTTATGCCTATTAACTCTTTTACTGACATAAGATTAGTTGGTAGTATTCATAGCTAGAAAGTATTTTCCTACATTGTCAATAGTTATGGTCCATTAAGGACAAAGAGGAAAAAGACATCTAATTACATCTGAATTAAGAAAAATTAATAAGACATAGAAATAAAGGTCAAGTTAATTTTTAAACACCCAATTTCCCTCTTGTTGCAAAACCTATAGAGGACTATTTAGATTCCCAGGTGACTATACTGAAAGTAAATTACATCTGGACACCGAGGAGGTTGAGAAGGACAGAAGAGCCACCAGTACCTGGATACTGGTCAGAGTCGTGTACTGGTAGGCCTTGACCACCAGGTAATTTGCTTCCAGGTCGATGAGTCCCAGGATCATATACTTCCACCATCTTCGTCGTAAAATTGCCAGGAGGTTTTCTTCTCCTGTGTTATGAGGATGAGAAGAAATGGATTAGGTTCTGAACACATAATAAACTGTGTATTTAGACGGATTCTAAAATATTGTTGTACTATATATTTTTTACTGTTCTTTAACAAATGTTTAATTAAACAAATGAATTGTGTCAAAGATTGACATGTTTTTACTTAGCTAATGGTTTTCATTGTAGACTTTGGCCTTTCAAATTGGTTTTTATGCCAGAATAAGACTGGGTAGGTTTTTAGTTCACCATGAAAGGCATTTTCTCATGAACATTTGAAGAAAAAAAGTTACATCATGTAAAAATAAAAGGAAAGGTATGTCAGAAAGGCTGTATAAACACACACAAAGTCCAAATCATTCTAAACTTCAGTATTATGGTAAAATAGAAAGAAATGAAATGAGGGTAGCCTATGGACAAAGGCTTATGCTTGATAGCAGATCTGCAGTTAGACTCCAAGATGCTATCCTGAGCGCTTGCTCAGCTTTGAACGTTCCATGCTTTGAACATTATATTCTGGTGGGGTGTGGGTGATGGGAAAAGAAAGGAAGTAGAGAGTCATTCTCAGATGGACAAGAGCTGTAGGACCATGGTCTGAATATTACCCCAAACCATAATCTTCACCATCTGGCCTCTTAAGCTTATAGCATCAGAACAGATTTTGCATCCCTTAGTTTTTCATCCACATTTTCCCATATTTCAAGCCTGAAAGAAACCTTATTTCTCAAGGGAAACCATGATTGTTAATAACAATAGCTCTCTGGAGTCAACCTGTGAGGTCTTCATACAGGATATGGAATCTGTAGAAACTGTGAGTGAATGGTGACTGTATTATGTATTGCTGCATGACAAATTATCCTAAAACACTGCTGCTTAAAACAACAAACATCTATTATCTCCTAGTTTTGTGGGTCAAGAATCTGGACACAGCTTAACTGAGTGTCTCTGATTCAAGCTGTCTCAAGAAGTTGCTGCCAAGTTGTCAGCCATGGATATAGTCACATCCGAAGGACTGACTGGGGAGGGATCTGCTTCTAAGCTTACTCAGCATGGCTGTTGGCAGGCCTCACTCCTTACCACAAGGGCCTGCCTGAAAATATGGCAGTTGGTTTCACCCGGGATGAGCAATGAGACAGAAAGAAGGGGGAGGGGGAGAAAGAAAGCAGGTGAGAGGGAAAGTACAGGTTTTTTTAAATAACTTATTATCAGAAATGGGACTTCTCCCCTATCCTCTTCTTTAAGAGAGGGTCAAGAAGTTCAACCCACCTCAAGGAAGAGAATTTTGTAAAGGTGTGAATACCAGGAAGCAGAGATCATTGGAGGTCATCTTAGAGGTTGGCTACCCTAGTGACACACACCTTTAGTATTATAGCCGGCCTTAAGCTGATCCTCAAGAACCTCAACAGACTCTATATCTTCACCTGTCTCTGAGCCACTCTCAGAACTTTGAACTCCTAATTTCTACCACTGGTCTTATTCCAGTGACCACGATATGAAGTGAAGGCCTTTTCAACCCTATGGAAACTTGTAAAACAAAGCTTTCCAGCTACATAGGGAATGTCAGAGTCTGGGTTGTGCCTAATTGGCAACAAGGAGGGAGAGGTCCCTGGACCTTCAGTAGCTAACCCAGTTTTCAAGCCTCATTTTGGGTGCCATACTTCTCACAAACTTTGCTCCAAGTATACTAAAAATCTTTCTGACTCAGTGAACTGCTAATTCCTGTTCATCCTTCAAAATTCAGCTATTCTCTACCATTTTGTTTGATGCCACTGCCCCCTGGGCAATGTGTACTCAGCTCTGTATAGTCCTTTCACATGATTGTGATTACTTAGAAATTGTCTCTTCACTAAACTGGGAGTTTGGGGATGATAAGACATCAATGTCTTACTCATATATGTATCCATAGCCCTTAGCATACTGACATATAGTTAGGATTAGCTAAGTGTTTTGGAATGGACAAATAATTGAACTGAAAAAAGTGTGAAGTGCTATTTCTCTGAATATGTCAAGAGTCAGCTCTAGAATATGAGTCACACTTCTTAGTGTTTTGCACTGAGCTTCATAGCCAGTGGACGTGATCCCCAAGGTCATTTCTTTATAGCCAGCTCATTTTGGCAATTCCCTTGCACAGCATTTCTGCCTTTCTTATCTGCCTATGCATTTGATCAATCAACACACTTCTCAGGATTTATCTTGTAAATTAGTGATTTGCAACCTGACTGAATAGTCACATCTTCTTGAGAGATTTTTTTTTAAAAATTTCAATGTCTGGGACCAGACACTCAAAATTCTGATGTAATTGGCTTTAGGTGGAGTGTGGGCGTTGGGCTGAGGATCACACTTACGACTTTCAAATGGTCGGTGTCCAGTGGTTATCCTCAGGATGACCTGTGCTAGGAATTTCAAAGAGATATAACCACAAGGTAGTGAAGGTTCTTAACACCAAAGAAACATCTGAACATCTGGCCTAAAGTATGCTTTTCCTTGTCTTATCTCTGGGGTTTTCTTTGTGTTGATTCCTCTGCTTGGACTATTCTTCCTCCAGTCTCCAAATGAAGGATCAGCATAGACACTACCACCAGGGAGCCTTCCTTGGTCTTCCTAGGGCTGGATTTCTCTGTAGTGTGCTTCTTTAATACCCTTTGCTTATCCCACATATAATACTTATCTCACTGTATTATAATGACCTATTTTCTTGACTCTATTACTCATTAGATTATTAACAATTTGACGACAGTGGCATTGCCTTGGTCATCACTTTATCACTAAGATCCAACAGTACATGGGGAGTGGTCAATAAATAATACAGAATGTATGAATAATTTTCATGTTTAATAATCTCAGCAATGCTAAATAGATCGAAACTGAGGTACTTAAAATATATTTACTATAAACATTCATGCTCCAGACAATGAAAATTGTTTTTCAGTTAGAATGTAGACAACATCTGACACAATTAATTTTGTGACCATTTTACACATGACATACTATACATAGGACATAAAAAGGTCGATGGCATGTTTAACTGCAAAGCTGCAATTCTATAGTCAGAGGTCATTGTCCCAGTTAATTTACACAATGAACAGAGAATTGCCAAACTCAGAGCATACCAGCCACATCTCAATGATATAAGACTGAAAATTTGGGTCATGGTGCTGTTTGTTCTACCAATCAATAACACATTCCAAGTGTAATTCATTACATAGATTCAAAGGAATGATTAGTTGCCTTGTTGTTCTGCTGAAAAAGTCTGCAAAGCAAAACACCCTAAATAAATGTTCCATACTGTTTCATATTGTTTCATTTGAAGCACCAGAAAACATACAATATTCTTGCACAGCAGAATTATCCAGGAAGGCAAGAGAACCCTTCTGTATTTTTGGCTGAGCAAAAAATCCAGCCCTAAAAAGGACTGCTTAGGGATTTATCTACATGGCTCTCATTAACACGGATGTACAATAGGCCATTAAAATTCTTTCTAAAATAATGAAAATGCATTCTTTACAGCCTTTGTGCCAAACCGCTCCCTAAATCTCATAAAATAGGGCCATCCATAAGAAACACCAGCACAATTGGTGGTATGTTAATGTTTTGAAATTCTTTTTTTTTTTTTTTAATTAACTAGAAGGCGTAATAAAATCCATGGGTGGAAACTTTACAATTAGAGTTTGCCAGTTACATGCATTCTGTTAGTTATTATTTTTATTATCAATATGTTCAAATATAAATAAAAATATTAGGGAATAATGTAAGGTAACCTCCAACCTGATTTTTTGTAAATTTTATTTTATTTTGTTAATCACCATACATTACAACATTAGTTTTTGATGCAGTGCTCCATGATTCATTGTTTGTGTATAACACCCAGTGCTCCATGCAGAACATGCCCTCTTTAATACCCATCACCAGGCTGACCCATCCCCCACGCCCCTCCCCTCTAGAACCCTCGGTTTGTTTCTCAGAGTCCATAGTTTCTCATGGTTCCTCCAAAGTGATTTAATAGATGTTAACATTTTGCCATGTTTGCTTCAGAAATTTTGGGTTTTTTTTTTTTTTTTAGGAAGAAAATGTTAAAGATAAAACTGAAGCTCCCTTTCTGCTCTTGCCAGATTCCATTCCCTTCCCTCCTTCCTCAAATTAGTGTTTAGATATTGTTGTGGATCCTTCATGTTTGCGTTCTTGTTATACATTTTCGACCTTTGTTTGTATCCAAAATAGTATATAACTTCCTTTGGTATGTTTTTAAACTTTAAAAGAAAGTTTATTGTATACACTGTAGTTGTCATTCTTTTAGGGGTTTTTTATGCCTAACATTGTTTTAGAAATGTATCCCTATTGTTTCACGTAGAGCTAACTCATTTATTTTAAACACTGTATATTATCATATTTTCTGAATATGCCACAATTTATCTAGTCTCCCACTAAGAAACATCTAAGTTGTTTCAATTTTTCTGGATTAGGAACAATGCAGCAAAGAAAGTTACCCTAATTTGAAGTAACAGCAACAATTCCAGCAACAATAACTACTTCACTAATTAAGAACAGGGAAAGAAATTACTGACATCATTCAGATTGATCACGTCATTCAGATTGAATTTTATTAAGCACCAACAGCATGATCAATCGAAAGTGTTTTTGAATTTTTGTAACAAAAACTTCTATGATACTTGGTATCAGGCAGTGTCTACATGCTTTACAAATATTAACTTACCTACTCCTCATTATAACCCGATACAGTAGACATTGCTATTAACCCTATTTGCGTATGACAAGACCAAGGCCAGGAGGAGTTAAGTAACTCCCTGAAAGGTCACACAGGGCAGCCAGGATCTGGACTCATGACAATCAGGCCCCAGGCTTCATACTCACTAGTACTGTGCAATTTTTCCTCTCTGATTTGTAATTGTGGCATTGCCCTCAGGAGTCACACATTTTTCATTAAAGGCTCTTTCGTGACCTACTTGTCCCGACTCACCCGCTGCGTGCCCCATTGCTAACTCCAGGGGGTGCCCATCACACCGCAGCTGGTGTGCATGGTGCCCCCTGGAGGTGCCAGTGCCCAGTGATGCTGCTCCTAAAGTGGCTTAGGGATGAAGATGTGTCCCACCACTAGCAAGTCAGTATCAAGGATTTGGTGTCTCCTTGCCTGATCTAAGCCCAAGACAGAACTTCGTTGTGAAATGTAAAATAAACTTTAAAATCAACTCTATTGCTTAACAAACCCTAACTACAAGAATTACTGTTTTATGCTGTACTACTTGCTAAAGCTTCAGGCATAGTAACAATGGTCACACATGGCGTGGGGCGAGGTTGGTGGTGCTGAATACATGCTCAATGAAGGAGGAGAAAACTTTTGTACAAAAACTGAGCCACGGTGCACATTCATGGCAGTGCCTGGAAAACAGAAGATCTTTGATTCATAGTGTTCTTGTTCACCCCCAGTGGTAGTCTGAGTCAAGAATAATAGTACTGCAAGACAGCACTGGAGGTAAAATTCAGCTCAGGGAACAAGAAGCTGCATTATTCTTGGGACATTTTCATTAAAGGTTCTCATGGGTGGTGTGATCCTTCATGGTGTTCTTATGCAAGAACAGAACCCAGGACGCTCTGCACAGAGAGTCTGCAGCAAGAGCAAAGCCCCCACATAGAGGGTGAGACCCTTACTTGAATGGACTCCTCCTTGTCTCACAATCTGGAACCATAATGCTGTCTTTCTTTACCAGAACTCTGAAGGGAAGTGTTTAAGTATTAATAAGTGAATCGGGAAAAAAAAGACTTTTGATGGAGGTTTTAATTACTCACCTTTAAAAACTAAAATTTAGTATTAGAACGTAGAGCTTACAACAATTCTCTTTAATGAGAAAAGTGAACAAAATAAATGCACTAATAAGGAAATGAAAATATAAATTGTTCACAAAAATGACTGCAACCAATTGTACGTTATAATATGAACCTGAGTGTAAGGATGAAATACAAAATGGATAGATAATGAAGATTCAATTTTGTTTTTTATGCTTTCACTCATTTTTACTATTAGAAACAGACAGTGAGATTGGGAAGAACATAACAGACAATGTTTTGTCTTGGTAGCAAACAGACTTGGGTTTGAGCCCAGACTGCCTTCTGCTATGTGGTACTAAGTAACTTGGTTAATGGCTCTGAACCTCAATCCCTCTACTACAAAATAGGGGTTATAACAACTACCTCGTGGGGCACTGTAGATCAAAGTAGTATGAGTAATGTGTATGAGCATAAAACATGATAGTAATGGGTAGGGCTCTGAAAGCCTTGTGCCCTTCCAGCCCCCACGACACGCTAGCTCACCATGTGTAGATGCAGCACAGAGGAAGCCCAGGAAGGTGAACCCTCATAATTATTCATTAGGGCGCTGGCCACACATCCCTGTCTGTCTCTTACTCTGGATCACATCGGAGCCAGTGTACGACATTTGTCCATCTTAGAGGCAGGCTGCAGGCCTTGTCTTTGACGCCTCTCCCCTGGACCAGACCCATGTCTTGATCCTTTGGATCGCACGACTTGACCGGAGAGTGGAGGCTGTGTGAACACATCTGTTCCCTGCCCTCCCATCCCAGTCCCCCTCAGCACTTCTCTTGTTTACATCTCCTCAACTATGCCTTCCTAGTGAGTTAGACAAGTTAGTCAACATATGATCTGGTTATTAAGGCAAGAGAGCTCAATAACACCTTTAAAATCTGCTCAGTCATCTGGCTGTTTTCCAGACATGCCTAATAAAACTTTGGAAAAATATCTAAAAGCTGCTAGAAGAGAATCATAATCACACCAGGTTCTGGTAGCTGTTACTTTAAGTCGAATATGAGAGACAAAAAAGCATAGATGTGTAGAAATGATTGCACACAGGATAGGTTTCTTAAGAGTAAATTTCTTTCTTTCACAGTGAAATTTCTGGCATTGATCATTAAAATACAACATTCTAGTTCCAATTATGAACTCAATCTCTTACCTCTTCTGAGGTTAAAACACTTACACATTGCAATATGAAAATAAAAGTCTCAGTGTATGCTACCATTTTTAACATGCACCAAATCACTTAAACCTTAGAAAACTTGTCTTTCTGGGTTTTTTAACCTGTCATTTTTTTTTTAAGATTTTATTGATTTATTTGAGAGAGCAAGAGCGTGCAGAACAAGAGAGAGAGCACAAGCAGGGGGGGAGTGGGAGGGGCAGATGGAGAAGCAGACTCCCCATTGAGCAGAGAGCCCGACATGGGGCTCGATCCCAGGATGCTGGGATCAATACCTGAGCTGAAGGCAGACACTTAACCGACTGAGCCGCCCAGGCGCCCCATAAGCTGTCATCTTTTACGAAGCTAAGATATATGATTTTAGGTGGCACATTTATACTGTACACTTTTCCAAAATATCCAAACTTCTTGTGGTCTTGCTGTGTCTTAGAAAACAAAATTCCTAACATTTTCTTCTTCATACAGATATAAAAATTGATAGCAAGTTTGCTTAACTTTGATCATACAGACAGTTAAGACACATAGGCAGATAAACAAAGAAAGAACTTTTCAGGATATCTAAAATCCCATATACAAAAACTACGTACCAACTATTAAGCTCTGTTGACCAATACCTCTGTGTTATGGGTTTCTTGGCCTCTTAGAAAATAGCGCATCGGATCTGAGCACATTCCCTAGATAAATCCCACCCAGAATTTAAAACATTCTTTAAAACACGCATGCATTTTACATTCTTGGACAGAGCACCATATAGAAGAATAAACCTGCTTGAATGACTAAACACTGTCACTATGAATAACTGAAAGAAGAATCTGAAAAGCTTAAAAATGTTAAGTCGCTGCATGGTCAAACACAAACTAACAATTCTGTCCCATATTTCTAGTTGTAGCAGACATGTTTATTCATATATATAATCTAACAAAACGCAACCCAAGCACATCTTCCTCCCCCCAGACTCCTGACCAGTTTATGCCTTTTGTTGAGCAACCGCCCCTTGGGGGCCATTTCAACTTCGTGCATCTTTTTGCAGTTATCTATGTGCACAGGTTCTTGCTCTGAAAAGTCTCACCAGTAGCTCCTCCCTTTTGACTTAGGTAGTGAGTCTATGAGGCTGGGCCTTTCCCTTGGGGCTGCTCACCTCCAGGAGGCTGACTTCTCAGAGAAGTCAACAAGAAAGGTGCCCTTCGAACTCATGTATATGGTAGTCATGCCTGTGCTCTGGGAGGGCAACATAGGGAGGGCACTGGAGCCATTTAGCATTGGGCTCTAAGCTAGGTTCTCCCAGGCACTGGCTATATGACACTGTTTTGCAACTTTGTCTCTCTAAACCTCAAGTTTCCTCATCTATACATTGGAGCTACTACGTGGACTTGCCTTCTTGAATATTTGGTAGAACTAAATGAGATATTGGTAAAATGCTTGACATGGTGCCTGGCAAGTAGCTCACGGTATTATTATCTTGATGTTTATCATAGCTCATGATAATCTCATGCCCTGTTTCCTACATAATGTAGTTGTATAGTAAAGAATTTAATCTTGCCTCAAAAGAGGTCTGGTACTTGTCCTAGGCTAACAATATGATTTAGGGTAGGGGCTGGCCATGCCAGAAAGACCAACAATGTGAGTTAGGGTGGGGGAATTTGGGTCACCCCCAGAGACTGGAGACTGAGTTCAGCCACACAGGCAATGCATCATGACTACATAATGGAGCCCAATAAAAACCCTGAACACAGAGGTTCTAGTGAGTTTCCCTGGTTGGAAATATTTTGTCCATATTCTCACACATTGGTGATGGGAAAGTAATACATCCTGACTCCACAAGGAGAGGACAATGGAAACTCTTGACTTGGGTACTTCACCGGGACTCTGCTCTATGTGGTTCTTCCCTGGGTTGATTTTTAATCTGTATCCCTTCCTTATAATAACTGTAACCATGACTATAATATTTCCAGTGAGTTCTGTGAGTCTTAGCAAATTACTGAACCTGAGTATGGTTTTGCGGATACTTCCCACCTATGAACTTGCAATTGGTGTCAGCAGAGGGGTAGTCCTGCATGGACCCTAAACTTTCTCACTTTGCTTAAACTCTCCCAGTTGGTGTGAGGTAAGAGTAGTGTTGGGGCTACACCCCTCAATCTTTGCAGGAGGTTTTCCTCAAACACAACTAAATTTGCCCCTCTCTTGCTCAAGAACTTGAGTCCATGTTAGGTGTATCTCAGAATAACCAGACCCCAGAATCCTCCAGGTCTGAATTCAAATTAAAACAAACCAACAAGTAGTCTCCTTTCCAGATGATGTTAAACGATGTATATAATTATTTGTTATCTTAAAAAAGAGTGTAAAAACTTTGTGCTTTATACCTAAATTTTCTGTCCTTATAAAGAGATCACTTACAGTGGGAAATACTGCTCACGAGCTTAAAATGGTTAATGATAGGTTGGCTGTGTGGAGGGGCAAATGCTTTGATTTGAAATTATTCAAAGCAATCATAATAAAACCACGCGCTAATATAAATCTCTCTATTTTCCTGGGTGCACCTGCTGAGAGGAAAATGTATTTGTCCTTTTTAATGACAAGACTATTTTCCTTTCCTTCATCCCATTTTATGAAAAGTGACCCTGCTTGCCTTTTGGAGGTTTCCTGTAATTCGCTCTGATGTCTCCTGACATTAGAAGATGAATCTGTCTGTTTTATGAATTTTGTTTTGAACAAAGAGCTGTGTAGCAGCCAATGACACATGATGTAAGGGAAGAGGCCAAAGCGGGCTTGCCTCTGGACTCCTGCTACTTGCTAAGCATATTCAAAAGATGTGACAGAAGGTGCCAGCCTGAACTCTTGAGGGCTGACCTTGAGCTCTGACATAAGAACATCTGTCATGGTGGACACAGAGGTTAGAACCAACATGGGAAATTAGCAAGAGAAGTGTCAACAGGCCAGGAACCCTAGGAAAGCAGAAAGCTGGTCAGCCTCCTCTCCCTTGTCCACCCTCCCACCTCCCAGCCCAAATGCCAAGCACAGATCTACCAAGACCACTTCTGTTACCTGACATCTATTTTTTCACTGAACACCATTGGTCAGGCACTGACACCATACATTCATTCTCTCATTTACTTGCCACCCTATACTCTGGGCTAAAAGCATGGAGTCAACAAGACCTGGGTTATGGTACTGACTCTGTCACTTAAACTAGCTGTGTCACCTTGGGAAAGTTTACTCATTTGTAAAATGAATGAAACACTACTCATTTGAAAATATGCTATATGGATTAAATGAGAAAATATATGTAAAGTGTCTGGCTCCTGGGAAATACTTGGTAAATGATAGCTTTGTTATTAATAGCCTTATGAAGAAAGTATTTCTCAGAGCATGAAACTGGAGTTAGAAGTTAAGTAATTTGTCTAAAGTTGAACCTGACTGTTTATTGGAAAGTATTCACTATTAGAAGAATGATGTTTTTTGTTTACATGGTACATTTAATAAAACAGATCAGAAATATTTTTATTTATATGATCTTTCTGAAATTAGTTTCAGTAGAAACAAGGCAGTATTTTCTGAGCGATGCAAAAATAGTATCAATACTTCTGGAAATATCTATCTTCCCACATGAAAATATTAGAGAATATATTTTGGGGATTAAAAAGCTTCCACTATACTAACCTAGTGGCAATGAGCACTATGGTGCCCAGATAACCATCTTAAAATATCATTTTCCACCAAAAGAAATAATGGTTTTTGGAGAAATGGTTAATTATAGATTTGGATTGGAAAATGTAATACGAGTCAAGCCTGGAACACCTTGCCATACAGAAGAGCAAGAAAGCAATCAAACACTACTAAGGTTGTGTCAAAAGGACACAGAGGCCAACTTGAAGGGTCTTTCATGTGACGATAACAAGTGAAATGGATTGAAATGCATCAGATATGTTTAGATCCATACGAACATAATAAATCTGAAAGCAACAGCAACAACAATTACCGCCAAACAAATAAAAAAACACAACCCAAACTGGTCACCATTAGAAGATATTAGTAAATCAACTCATTTTGAAAATTGGTAAATAAAGGGGGGGGGAATTAGGTTTTTGTCCCCTTGGATTCTTCCATGAATTATACCACTAGGTAACTAAACAGTAGATGAGGGGGAGATTGGTCTTTATGGTAATATTCTAACTAACACTTGAAAAAGAAATGAGAAAATTAGAATATCATAATTTTGTACCCCATGATGAATTAATGGATATTGGCCTTGAAGGTCAAGCTACTAACATTTCAAAGGAAGAGAGAGTCAAGCATTATGTTTTATGTGCTTCCTGATGGAAGAACAAAACACTACTTATTTAAAAAAAAAAAAAAAGAACCTAAATCTGATCAAGTCTCTGGACTCAACTTATTAATTTAGAGAATTCAGAGGTCAGAGAAGCATGTTAAAACACACTAGAGTAGGGGCGCCTGGGTGGCTCAGTTGGTTAAGCGACTGCCTTCGGCTCAGGTCATGATCCTGGAATCCTGGGATAGAGTCCCGCATCGGGCTCCCTGCTCAGCAGAGGGTCTGCTTCTCCCTCTGACCCTCTTCCTTCTCGTGCTCTCTGTCTCTCATTCTCTCTCTCTCTCTCTCTCTCTCAAATAAATAAATAAAATCTTTAAAAAAAAAACACACACTAGAGTAAATCAGCAAACTCCAGATTGTGAGATCTGCTGCAGGCTGGCTACTCAGTTTGGTATGTTGGATGTCAGCAGCCCCAGCAGTGAGGGTTTGTTAGAAATTCAGGCTCTTAGGCCGACCCCAGACCTACTGACTCAGAATGTGCATTTGATCAAGTGCCAGGGAATCTGTATGCATTACAGCTTGAGAAGCAGTGATTGCATAAGACACATGGCAGTTTTGTCAATAAATAAACTGTAAAAATAAAAGAAAGAAATCTATAGGTTAAAAGAACCTAAGAAAAATATCAACCATTTTGCATCCTGACTCAGACAAACCATAAAAGTATATACATCTCTGAGACCACTGGAAATTTGAATGCTGGCAGGATATTTAGAATTATTGTTAATTTTAAATGTGAACAAGGCATCATGGTTATTTTTAAGCTCTTATCTTTTAGAAATCCATCCTGAAATAGTTACAGATAAACTGATGTAATGTCTGAGATTTGATTTAAAATCATACAAGAAGGGGAAAGTGGTGAGGATCAGGATAAAATAAGCCTGACCATGATTTGAAATTTATTGAGGCTGATGTATTGGCACATACGTGTTCATTCTATTATTCTGTCTACTTTTCTGTATGTTTGAAAGTTTGCAGAATAAGAGAGTTAGAAAAAGAAGAGGTTTGACGGTTAACAGGAGGTTTAGCTAATGGAGGGTTGGCCAGAATGGATGAATATCAATAGTACCTATGTGTCTGGAGACTTCTTTAAGTATTTTACTGGTGTAATCACATTCCTCCATACAGCGTCCTTGACTTGTAGGTGATATTATCCTCTTTAGCAGGCAGAAAATGCAGACGTTTGAATTCTATTACTTCCGTGTCCTCATTTCAGTCTCGGAGGTCAGGAGGAATACTTGGCAACTCTTCCAGCAAAGGTTTTGACAAGCTCTTAATAACTAAAAACCTCTCTTGCTCATTGCCCTGCATTGGGTTTGTGGATGTGCCTTGCCCTTGTGCTAATGGCCAAGAGATGGCCTGCCCATGTTGCTTCATTTACAGATAAGACCTGTGTGTTTGGCCTCCCAAAATCCTCACAGGAAATCTTTTGTTGGTGCCATGTAGCAAATGTACCAACTACTGAAGCTTTGTAAAGCTGCTGGTGGAGAAAGCACTCCTCTCAAGGGTTGGTAGGGCCGTGTTCAGTTAAGTAGTTAGCATTATGGGGCACCTGGGTGGCTCAGTCAGTTGAGCTTCTGCCTTCGGCTCCGGTCCTGGGATCAAGCCGGGGGGGGGGGGGGGGGGGCCGGGGGGGAATCCTGGCTCAGCAGGGAGTCTGCTTATCTCTCTCCTCTGCCCCTCTCCCTGGTTGTGTTCTCTCTCTCTCAAGTAAGTAAATAAAATCTAAATATATATATATATATATATATATATACCATTAAGGTAGTGCCGGCTGAGTGCAGTAAAATCAAACTCAATGATGAGAGACGGTATGATTTGAATTGTGACTGCCAAGAACCAGGAGAGAAAAAGTTGGCAAATAATAAGCTAATGTCCATCCCAAGTGAAGGTTCCTGTGTTGCGTGGCAAATCCATTCCAAGTCACGGATATCATAGTGTAGGGAGGTTCCAGAGCATGTCACCAGCCCTAACCACGTACAGAGGCCTAGAACAAGTCATTAAACAATGCTGAACTATTTGGGAAGCAAGAAAACAAAACAGCCAGAGATTCAGTTGCTTATAGGGTTGTAGAAATGTTTATTTCTTCATGAAATCAGATTTTTGCCATCCCCCGCCCCCCAGCTTTGTCTCATGGGTTCTTATGCTTGAATGTGCATTAGCATCGTGTGGGGAGCTTTCCAGACGGCCAATTTCGGAATTCTACCTCAGACATTCTCACTCAGCAGGTCTGGGCTGGGGCTCAGGGATCTGTATTTTAAAAAGTGTCCCGGCGACTGCAATGCTTGCTGTCACCGATTCCATTACATTTAGGCAACCTTAATTTAAATTAATAAGTAAACTGGACTATTCCTCCCAGAGGCATTTGTAACTCATCACTTCCTATCATTACAAAGAAGAGACAACCAATTAGACTAGCTGACGATGAGAACCACCTGGCGGGATTGTCCTTAGCACCCGGAATAAATCTGGTATCTGTTCTAAGTCTGTCAGAGCCCAAGGGTGGCAGGGCTATTAATGGACAAATGCATTATTGTAAGCCTTGCTCCAAATCCTACCTTCTCAAAGAAACTTCCTCATTTTGACCCACACTGACCTTTCCTCTGAATTCTTATGGTCCTTATACATCATTCTATTGTTTTGGGAACTTAATCAAACTATCTTATATTTTTTAAATGTTATAGTGTATTTCTTCTGTTCTGAAGTAGTAGTAAATTTAGGGAAAGCAAAATAACTCTGTTTTATAGTCCCTTTTTAAAAAAAAAAAAGATTTATTTATTTATTTGAGAGCGAGAGAAAGGGAGAGCACAGGTGGGAGGGGCAGAGGGACAGGGAGAGAGAATCTCAAGCAGACTCCCCACTGAGTGTGAAGCCCTAACACGGGGTTTGATCCCAAGACCCTGAGATCATGACCTGAGCCGAAACCAAGAGTTGGAAGCTTAACTGAGTGCGCCACCCAGGCACCCCTCGAGTCCTTTTCTGTTAGGCTCTTATGAACATACGTCATTGTCTGCTTAACAAATACTTATTGACCTTCTGACACAAACAAATCCTCAAACATATATAATATAGAACCAAAGGCCTCTGTTTTTATCATCTTCTACTACATTTATGTATTATATTTTAGGGAGATTTTAACTTTCCTAAATTTCATTCATTCATTTATTATATATCAACTATGGCGCTAGTGATTCAGCTCACGGGCACTGCCAATGTTAACAAAACATAATGACCCAAGATAAAATTCACAGAAATGTACACCCCCAAGAAAAAGGTCAATTTTACAATATAATAGTTTTTTTAAAAAAATACAATACAAACCCTAATGACTCATACTAATTTTCTTGAAAAAATGGGTATGTATTCTTGGATATGTGTCCAGATACTCCTGGATGAGTATCTCTGAAGGCTGTCTGTCTCTGAGACACAGCAGATGGCCTGTACTGTTGAGCAATAGTCTACCCACATATTCTTATGTCTTGAGGTTAACTACAAATGGGAAGTGATCTCTTAGGAACCAAAATTGAACAGAATATGTTCCAGAAGTCAAGGGCTACATAGTAACTTTGAATATGATATGCCACTTGTCTGTGCATTTCTTAAGAGATAGAGAAAAAGTAGGAGCTTAAAGGTGAATAGAAGAAAACTCCAAAAATGTCTGATTAGTAGTCAAGACAGAAGGTAAGAGAGAGGCATAGGTTAAGATTAGGATTTCTAATGCAAACCCAGAAGACAATTCAAGCTCTTCTCCAAGCAGTCCCATTAACCTTTTTCCCTCTTTACTTCTTACAGCTTAGATCTAAACCAAATACCAAACTTGAAGTACCCACCTCCACACCCACTAAATCCAGTCTATATTTAGATCTGACTTCAAATGAAACAAAGTGATCTTTTGTGAAGGTTATGGCTGAAGTCTGCAGGGTGCCTGAAGGTCATGGATATTCACCTAGCTGAGAAATGAAGCTGCTAACCCCTTAAAAGGAAACTTGAATGTGAACAGGCAAAGTGTCCAAGGATATTTAGATACTTCTTTCCCCTGGTCTTCTGGGGGCACCATGCCTGTAAGCATACTTCCTCCATTCTCCTTGCTTACCTGTTTTCCTAAGAGATCTCTATAACTCTCATTTCTTCCTCGATAACAGAAACTTAGACTCAACAATAGTCCCATATAACTGAACCAAAATCCCAGGACTTGCATTGTACTTCAGAATAAAGATGGGGCCATCTGTCCAGTCTGTGGGCCTGCTGTCTATACCACACCATCTGTCCTACAAACTCCAACCAGGCCAGGAGAAACTGGACTTCCCTCTAGGCATTTCATCATTGCTCCAAGCATGTGGCTGGCCTTAGCAAGTGAAAATATAAATAAATAATGCTTCAAGAAAACAACATAAAGAAACATTTCCAGGAGAGGAAATTACTAAACTGACCTTATGGTATCCCACCAGAGTTTAAATTAAGACTCATAGTGATGCCACTATTGTACTTTTGAACCTGAGGTTGGAGAGAAATAAGCAAAAGGGTGCAATTCCAGCAAGAAATAATCCAAATGTTGAGTTAGAATGAATGATATATTTTTTTGATGATGATTATTTTGTGTGTGTGTGGCAAAATATACATAACATCTACCATTTTAACCATTTTTAAGTCTATAGTTCAGTGGAATTAAGTGCATTCACATTCTTGCACAACCATCACCACTATGCATCTCTAGAACTTCTTCATCATCCCGTTCTGAAACCCGTTAAACAATGACCCCCCCACCCCCTCTTCTCCAGTCACTGGTAACCATTGTTCTGCTTTCTGTCTCTATAAATGTAACTACTCTAGGCTCCTCATATAAGTAGAATCATACATTTGTCCTTTTGTGTCTGCTTATTTCACCTGGCATAATGTTTTCAAGGTTCATCTATGTTGTAGTCAGTATTAGAATTTCATTCCTCTTGAAGGCTGAGTAATAATTCACTGTGTTTATACCACATTTCGTTCTATCCATTCATATGTTGATGGACACTTGGGTTGCTTCCATCTTTTGGCTATTTTGAATAATGCTGCTATGAACACTGGTGTCTAAGTATCTATTCGAGTTCCTACTTTCAATTATTTGGAGTCTATACAGAGAAGTGGAATTGAGGTGATGATCTTTTATAAATTCTGAGAGTCACAGGTGAGGTTATATAATACATAAAGTTACTATGGGGTATTTTTCTTTTTTCCCCTTGTTTTGGTTCTTCTTGGTAGTCATCTATATTGGCTCTTCCAAATCACTGGATCTTTATGCCAGTTGGATGATCACTCAATTTGAATCACTTTGGAATCTAACTCAATTTAAAGCCACTCTGTGAGAATGGGGGTAAGTATGGAAGTGGGACTTATACATTATTAAGTTCATACTCTATGGGGAACCTGGCTAGCTGCTAGTTTTAGACTGAAAAGAAGTTGTACTACATATAACATATAGATATGTATATATATATATATATATATATTCTACTATATATATATTTCACTCCACATAAAATGTGGTACTTCTCACAATCTTGTGAGCCTCTAAAATCATGACTATAATAAAGTGTTACTCTATGTGCAGTGTTTTGGGCTCTTCAAATAAAGACAATAAGATAATAATTCCTGTGCGATAAATATATTATTGACAGTTGCTGACTAACCTTCATCAATTCTTATGATATGTACTTTATTATAAATAAATGGCTATAGAGGTCTCTGACACAATTAATGTCAACCATTTCCTGCTTTTGCTCTTCCACCTTAAACTAACTTAAAAATCCTCTATTCACTTTCTCCAACAGTTTTTTTTGGGGGGATACTAATCTTTGTCTCCCATTCAATTTTTTAGTAGTAGGAAAGATAAAACATGAATTCTAAAATTTGTGAGGATCTAGAGTAAAACCATGCACACCAAATATCCAAAATCTATAGGATTCCTGAAATGAACAGTGTTCATACTTCTATGAAAAAACTAGGGTGGGGAAAAAAAAACTAGGGTGGGAAATACACTTGCACATCTGCCATCATCTATCAAATAAATTTCACTTTTAAGTGACAGTCAAATTCCTCTGATAGGTGAGTGAGGAATTGAGTCCTTGTTTCTAATTCAGAATACAGCATATTTTCACTGCTTGGATAATCAAGCTTTGCTTCTACCGATGATAGCTGTCTAGTATACACTGAAATCTTACAGCTCCTTCCATTAGGAGAGTCATCAAATACAAGCTAGAAAGTTGGAAAAATCTCTACTAGGATAAACAGGTTTTTTTGGCATTAAAAATATTAACTGCATCACACAAGAATAGTGTATATTAGGCAAACAAATCAAGATGCCTCACCTGTCAGTCCATCATATCTTTATTTCTGCCATTTCCCATTATGGGAGAGCTTGTCAGCCTGATTCCTACTGTGACAAGAATTCACATTAAAATACTCATGAGTTCCTCTACCTTCCTGGTCCACCATTGTCTCGGTCGGTGTCTCTGTTGCCTAGCAACAAGACCATCTTATCTATGCAGGCAAATAACCTTTAATATATATTAGTTGAAAGCACTTCTTGGTCTTTCTTTTATTTTTGAAAACTTTCAAAAATACCCTTTTCCCACAAGCATTTTAAATTGCATTTTTTTTTTGAGATATAAGACTGCAAGGGAAAATTCACTGTGCGGTTTTCAGATCTCTTCTGTTTCATCTACCCCAAAACCTTGCAGTCTGGCCAAATATAGAAATCCCCAAGGAACAGAACATGTCTGAATGCCAAGGCACACTGTGGCTGACAGCTTTTTTCCCAGTTTTGCAGTGACTCCTACCTCAAATTCCACTTTGCTTGAGCCAAGGCTAGTGAGCAGACCCTGGAGGGAGGCTAGGGTTCTCTGCCTCCTGATACCAGGGAGAATAGTACAACCAAGTTCCCTGGAGAGAGGTCTTCGGATATATATCGTTCACCAAAATAGTGAGGCACTGCCTGCCAATTATCAGTTGATCACTTTTAAGAAAAGTGAGGGAGAAGAAGCAAAAACTAATGAGCAAAATCATACATTCATAAAAAGGACTATGTATGTCATTGGTTCTCTATGCTCCGCCCTTTATGTTTCTGTCCTCTATTCTCTCTTTCCCGCCCTCTCTCAATCTCTTTCAATCTCTTTTACACACACACACACACACACACACACACACACACACACACACACACACAGAGCCTGCTACTTTTTCCTCTCTTTGCAGTTACCAGGAGTTTTTCCACATTGAATGTGGCTGTTCAGGGAAAAGGAGGCATAGAGAGGAGAGCATACTAAAGTATCTAAAGTATGTTGAGAGCCATTGTAATAGTCGAGAGAAGGAATCCAGTACGATGAATGTTGAGCCATCCTTTAAAGGCAATGCTCTTGTGAGCACCTTGCCTCCACCTTTTCCACTTGAGTTAGGAAGCTATATACATTGGATTAAATTCCTTTTGATGCTCTAGAGGATGCATGCACATATGCTGCATTTAATGTTCAGTTCAGAACCTCAATCAACACATATTTACCGAGTTTTTAACTAAGGTAGAGACCTTGCTGGGCAGTCTGCCTTGTCAGTAGTCTTCGAATTCCTAGTCTCACCTAGAGCCCTTATTAATTCTATTTTCTTTCACTGATGATTTTTGTCCTTTCCAGTTCTCTCCATGAATACAGAGTGTGTTTTGGACTTTTGCCCTTTCTTCCAAAACTAATACACCATTCCCTTTCTCGTCAGGGCAGAGGTGTGATCCTTCAATTTCTGGTAAGACAGCTTTCTGCCTTACCACTCATTCTTCACCATCCTTTCCCACTTTTGGTACCCACAATCATTTGCACTTTCCATTCATCGTCCTGGTTATAGCAGCCTAAAGCTCTGGTGGCAGCTACAGTGGAGAGACACCCCAGATGATGCTTTTCCATTGGATTTCCAGCCAAGTTGAATCTAATTTATCCACTTGGCCTGGAGAGCTGGGCATGGTGCTACTACGAAGCTCCTCAGCTCCATGTCTCTATGTGTGCTTGACTTACTGGAATAGAGCGGGACTCTGCAGGTAAAAATGCCTTTGTCCTATACTGGTGTTCCTTTCTTTACATAATGGATGTGTTGCCCAAAAAAGTGGATGTAAAGAAACTTTTTGTAGATACCATCACATTTTACAGGTTTAGGGAAGAGGCTTACAAAACGAATAAATTTTTTAAAAGGGAATAATTCCCTTTTAAAGTGCCAATCACACCCTAATTTAATCTTTTGTAAGTGGTGATTTTCTTGTTATGTACTCATAGTGGGAAGCCTACCCACGTGTAATTGCATGACACCTGAAATAATTTCATATCACAAGGCTATTGAAAATATTTCTACACTGAGGCATGTCTGAGCCCACACACTTTTTCCAAAAAGGACTTTTAAATTCTAAAGCTACAAGATCCTTGAGGGTAGGACCATGTTTTATATACCTTTGTTATTTTCTATTGTACCAATCACAGTGTCTTATATATAGCAAGCAACTAATATATATTTGTTGAAAACTGAATGAATGAATTAAGCATCTTGGGTCTTAGTAGTGCCCTTGAAAGAATTTTAGTTTTGGAAAATACAGAAAAACAGTTGGCTACACCAATGTAGCTACAGTAGAGAAGTGGTAATTTTTAGCATTTTCTGAAATATCTTCAAACCATTTTTAAGAACAAAGTGAAATAAAAAATAAAACACTCCATATAAAGTCGAAGTGTTTACTTTCCCTCACACCCAATAGTACTTCCCCATCGTCAGGAGAAATGAAAGGGGATTTGTGAATTGGCTCACAATCTATTTCTGCTTTTATACATGTGTATATACATATGTGTGCATATCTATAAATAACATGTTTTTGTAAGAGTTTTATAAAATTGATAATACCGGTATCATACTCTATATATTATTTTGCAACTAGCTTTTTTTTTTATTCATCATGGTGTTTGTGAGTTATCCATGTTACACACAAATAAATCTGGCTATTTAAAAAGAGTCTGCTGAGCAGCATGCAACATTTTATTTATCCATTCCCCCCCCATTCCTGGACTCACAGGTTATTTCCAATTCTTGCTATGATAAGCAAAAATGCTGCAATAAACATGTTTCTGTGCCTGGGCAAAACTTACTGGTCTCCTAACCTACTGGTTCATAGCATATGAGCATTTTTTACCTTCCTAGCTGCAGCCAAGTAAACTCCCAGAGTGTTGATACCAATTTCCACTCCAACAGCAGTGTAGGAGGTTCTCTTTCTCCACTCTTGACAACACAAGCTGGACACATCCACCTTGCATGCTTACCTCACAAAAGACAAGGAGGATAATCTCTCTGCAGTTTTCTGATCAAGACAACGAAATTCAACAGTCCTTAAATTAGCGCCAGTACAGTGCCAACAATTATAACATGGGGTAGACTTGTTGATTTTAATACAGTGGATTCTAATTAAGAGGTAAGTGAGATAAAGGGCTGAGAGCTGAGAAGTGATGACTTGATCAGAACTGAAGTGCATCCTTATATGTTGCTGAGTTTAAAACAGATGCCCAGATGCATCGGACTTGCCTTAACTTGTTATTAGTGTGTTTATAATAATGTCGTGGGGTATCCCATCTCTAAGTGTTTTCTTGACCACTCATGGTTTTACCTTTTTATAGGCAAGATCCAGGTTAGGTATGAATTACTTCCTAGTATAAATGGTGTTTGAACATGAGATTTTCCAAGGTTACTTATGGTATCTACTTCTATAAGAAAACTAGATTGATTATTGTCCTAAATGCTTTGGAATAGTGCTGCTGGGAGAGTGTGGATGACTGCTAGCTACATGATGATTTCTGTGTCAAGATTTTTATCATGAAAAGCAACAGATCCCAGCCGTGGTTTCAAGTAGAAAAGGCAATTGTTGGAAGGCGGAGAAACCAGGTTTAAAACAAGTCCTTAAGGAAACAGGACTTCTCGGACAAACAAACAGTCTTTTTAATATTCCATTGCTGGAGCAAATCAAGACCAAATGTTTTAAGAGTTTGCCTCATTCCACCTAAGAGTCAAAACTTGGGAGAAAAAGAAACACTGGCCTACAACACTTGGATCACATGCCCAGGTCTTGGTCGGAGGAAGAAGGGGTGCCTTGAGTAAAGTTACACAAAAAATACATACATAGGAAAAAGAGCTTTATTTCCCTGAAGGAAATAAGGGATAATGGAGGGCAGGGGATGTTGACTGGCATGGAACAAATATCTGCTACATGTGGGTTAAACAAATACATATATTTAATATCTACCATATGCCAGGAATGACTAAACCACAGACGTGGCCATTGTGCACCAAAGGGCTTGCACAAAGCTTGAGCCTACAATTTGAGTAGTTCTGTGTGATTCTAACAAATTGCATTACCCCCCCGCACCGACATAACCAAGTGCGCCCTAAGTGTTCAAAAGGATGTGCTGTAAACAAGTGGATCTATTTTTTCAAAACTGAACTCAATTATCTCTTGTCCTGAAAATACCTTCTTCCTATTGTACTCCCACTTCCTGTTAATGGTGCCAAGCAAAATTTCAGAACCATCTTTGACTCTTCCCTCTTTCTTGGCTTGTCAATTCTGAATGCCTACTCATCCTGTCTTGTTATTTTCTCTGTTCCAGTCACCACCTCTGTAATTGTCATATGTTGACTCCAGTCAAGTCTTGGAGTGTTTCTCCTCTAAACTGTTGTGCTAGTCTCCCGGCTGATCTCTCCACCTCCCATTCTGAATCCCTGGGCTCCTGTACATTTTTTAGTGTTAGACTACTTCTCCTGAATACACTGTCTGAGAAAGGAGAAGGATGAATTAAGGAGAGAGGGTTATCTGATGTTGGAACTGAATCTCCCGTGTCTGTTGTCATCTACTTTCATGCTCTCAACATCCATCTATCCTTACATATCCTCTTTGCTTCTTTACAATTACAAAAAGGTCTGCAACTAAATAAAATTCATTCACTCTCCCCGCACAAAGGAAACTACTAAATGTCTCATCTAGTTATCAGGTTACAGTTTTAAGTCCAATGCTGAAATTGCTGTTGTGACTGTGAAACTTGGAATATACAAATGTATATGATCTAGGCCAAATATCCCTGAGTTGTGAGCAGTCTTCTCAGTGAAACTAAGACTCACAGCTCTTGAAGGTCTGGCAACTTTTCTCTGAATGATAAGCTTTCTACACCTCCAGTACACTGAGTTATACAATGATGAAGAGAGAGAAAAATACACTAAAACTCTCATTTGAGAAAGTGGAGAACTTTTTGCCTTGGCAGCAAAATACTTTTGTTCAGCCAATATAATTTGCTGTATTTCTGGTTGAAGAAGGCTTCTCTTGCCCCTTATCCTCTATAGTCCCTGGTTATTCTCCTAGGGAGAAGGTTTCTTGTCCATTTTGCCATGTGGCCACAGTAGGATGGGCACACTGGGGAGGATTCTTCTGTGACCCATGCCTCTTGAGTAATCCAATTCCTGGGACTGGTGAATTATTGGATAATCAAACAGTTAATAACTAGGGCGGCATGAAATACTTGGGTCTTTTCATTAGGGCACTGAAAATGTAATGTGGTACCTCCAACTTTTTCTGTTAGGTTTTTGCATTGTATCCTTTCATGACACAGCTCAAGGCTGAAGATCCCAGGAGAGAATGTCCCATGGGCTTCATTTTGGTCAAACATCCACCCCTCAAATGAGAACTGGGGGCCCTGGAAGGCCACCTGGCTTGGATAGGGGATGGAATAGATCCCTTGACAAAATCTGGGCTTCTGTTGGAAACAGGGTGAATGGATGCTGGCTGACTAAAAACAATGTCCACCCCAGAAGGTTTCACTATATACTGTTCTGTTTCCTTTTTATAATCTGTGAATGCCTCAGTTAATGCTCTTACCTGAAAAATCCAATTATATAGGTAATGCATCAACTAAGTTCTCAAACTCCTTTCCACTTAGCTGTGCACAGTTCTGGCTAAGGTCAGAGAAGGAATTTTTTATAACAATGAACTGTTAACACTACTTAAGCTCCTCTTCCTGCAGGGATAAGCGACACAAAAATACTAAAATACTGCAGTCAGCATGACATGATCTTGGCACTACTTTGAAGGGGTCTATATGTTCCTAGTTGTTGTTCTTCAATTGATCATGCATTCTTTAACTGGCATTTCATAATGATTTATGTCAGTCACTTGCCTCTTTGAGGTCACATTTATTCATTTAGCAAATATTTATTGAGTGCCTAATAAGACTGTGCTACCCTCAGGGTTTACAGTAGGCACATGATAATTATTTGATAAATTACTGAGTATACTGTGGGCATTGTGAAATGAATTAGACTTAGATCTTGCGCACAAAGATCTTATGGTCTAGGAAGAGAGCTATGAAAGACCAACACATGCATCGTTGTAATACAAGGCAGAAAGTAAGAAAGACCAAAAAAAAAAAAAGCAACAGAAATTCAGAAGAAAAAGGGCTTACTTGTGACTGGGGTATATGTTAGTTTGCTACCATAACAAAGTACTATAGACTGAGTCGCTTAAATAATAGATATTTATTTTCTCACAGTTCTGGAGGCCAAAAGTCTGAGATCAAGGTGTTGGTGGGGATACTTTCTCCAGAGGCCTCTCTAACGGGCTTGTAATGGCTGCATTCTCCCTGTGTTTTTACATGGTCTTTCCCCCTGTGTCCTAATCTCTTCTGATCACAGGGACACCAGTAGAGTTGAATTAGCACCCACCCATGTGACCTCATTTTACCTTAAGTACATTTTTTAAGACCCTCCTTCAAATACAGTCGCTTTCTGAGGTACTGGGGATTTCTTTCTTTTTTTTTTTTTTAAAGATTTCATTTATTTATTTGACAGAGAGAGAGACACAGTGAGAGAGGGAACACAAGCAGGGGGAGTGGGAGAGGGAGAAGCAGGCTCCCCGCTGAGCAGGGAGCCCGATGTGGGGCTCGATCCCAAGACCCTGGGATCATGACCCGAGCCAAAGGCAGACGCTTAACGACTGAGCCACCCAGGTGCCCCACTGGGGATTTCAAACTATGAAAGGGGGGGTCAATTCAATCCTTAACAGGTGGTAAGGGATAGATTCATGAGGGCAGCACTTGGGTTGGGGCTCTGCTCTGACACAGGTATGGAATAATCAGCATGTAACTTTACACTTGCCAAAATGCTTGAATTAGGGTTGGATACAGAACCTAAACAGAATCAAGAGAAATACTGGGTTTCTACTTGAGTGGCCAGGAGGAAGCATTGTTCTTACCCCGAATGCCCGAACCTGAAAGTTGGAAGGCTGGAATCTGAAACTGAGGTAGATTTCTTATAATCACATGCGGATAAAAAAAAAAAAAACTCATTTGTCATGATCCTGGAGTCCCGGGATCGAGTCCCGCATTGGGCTCCCTGCTTGGCAGTGAGTCTGCTTCTCCCTTGGACCCTCTCCCCTCTCATGCTCTCTCTATCTCATTCTCTCTCTCTCAAATAAACAAATAAAATCTTTAAAAAAAAAAAACTCATTTGAGTGTGGGTCATACTCAGGGGAAGCCAGAGTGAAGAGATGTAGAAATGGAAAATTGGATCCCAATGCCTAATTTGAGGCAGGTCAAGCTATGTGAAACCAGCACTACTTTCCGTTTCTCCAGTCAGGTTTTTTTGTTTGTTTGTTTTTTTGGTCACTTGTCATCATAAGAGTCCCCACTGGTAAGTACTCCAAACAAGATTTTCCATAAATCAGGTGGTAACATCTTAACAGGGAAAAATGTCTTCAAAAGGGATTAGAAATGAAGGATATGAACATCTGAATATATCTGTGGATAATTTTTAGCTGCTGAAAATTGTTGAAGAATAATAGTAATAATCATAATTAGGTCTGATTTTAATTATAAGGAGAACTAATAACTCAGGCAGAAAACTATAAGCCTGCCATTTTCTCCCATGTTCAGCCAAACTTCTCAAGGTGCAAGAGCACATATTTGCATAATTGGGGTCCTTTTCTTCTTTTACTCGTTCCAACCAAGTGTCTTAGTAACACTGTTACTGTTACCACTGAGAGATAAAATAAATTTAAGTTAGTATTATAGCAGGCTACTGAAATTGTCATTGCTATTCCTTAATTTAAGCATAGCAAAGGTACAGATGATACCTTTGGAAAGGTAGAATCAGAAATCACTTCTGTTCTTTTTTGTCATATGGATGACGCTGGAAGGTATAATTGAGAAGCATCTGGGAAAGTTAGCATAATGTTTAATATCACAAAATATTTGTGAAAACTAGGATGTACCATGCTGGACTCTCACAGAACCAGGGGCACTATGAGTTTATAAACTCTTTAAGATTATTTAAGGTAATTTTATTGCTCTGTTGTCTAGGGGGTCAGTGTTTTTGTTTTTGTTTTTTTAAACTATCAAGACTTCTAAAATGTCATGGCTACCAAAGGGTGGGGGAATGGGTTCTGGCTCCTACAATAATATTAATACTTAATAGACTTAGTTTTCAAAATTCTGGGCACCTAAACACTTTATTGCCCAATTCAGAGGTAAATTTCAATACATCTACTTGTTAGAATATTTAGTAGTTTTTAAAAAAAGTACTTGTCGAAAAGCTTTGTAAAACAATGTAAAAATGCCAAGGATGGAATAGTAAGGGTACAAAAATCAGGCGTGAACATTGTAAACACAGCATGACTTCAATTATATAAAATAAAAGCATAAATACTTAAGTATTGAAAGCCTCTAAAAATGACATCAAAACATTAACAGAGGTGTTTGAGGTTGAGTGATGGCACAATGAGTATTTTTTCCTTCTAGTTACATGTATTTCTCAGTTTCTCTTTAAAAAGCATGAATTGCTTTCATAATTAAAAAGTGCTTATGATTGCTTACAAATTGGTGCAGTCTAACTAATAAAAGGGTTATTTTGAAATAAATTTCACTTCACAAGTTTGAACTCCCATAATTTAACAAAGATTTATAAAGAAATCAAAGAATGATTTAATCCACAATACCAAACAATAAATGTCTTGGTCAAAGGAAATTGCAAAGTCATTTGTCATTATTTTATGAGCATTGCTCACACTCAGTGGTAGGCTCAACAGATGGGTAAAATGAGAAAAATACTTGAATCATTGTTTGCATTAAGGATAAGCCTAGGCAAAAGTAGATTGTAAAAGTAAGGAGAAATGTATGACCATAAAATTTAAGCACAGACCTCAGAAGGGACCATAGGAAGCATTTGTTCCTTTTATAAGAAAGGAATGATGGGACCAATTAATCAAAATAACAATTCCTAAAGTATATGCTAAAATAAAAGAGCACATTTGATATAAATCAGTTACTTAGGGTTCGTGTATGAGTCAGTTTGGTTGATTGGTTAACTGACTGATTTTAAGAAATAATCCCTTTAAAATATTTCTGTATAATAAATTACAGGGAGATATGTTCTGCAGAATATGACTTAGAGTCCTCTCCTGTAGTTCTCAGCCACTGTGACACATGAACAACAAACAAAGGTTGTGTTTCTCTAGACACACATGAAGTACACTCTTCTACTCAAAGGCAGTGTAGAAAAAGTAGTGGACATCAGTGTAAAAGGATCCTCAAAACTTGTTTGATTTTTTTTCTGTTGTAAAAACATACAGAAATCTAAGGTTAGAGTAGCCTCATCATTCTTACATGTGATGTAGGAATCCAAAAGGCTTTCTATGATTTTGACTAGAAAAATATATTCATTATTGCATGGAATATATCCATTCATTGTATATGAATAATGAGAATTCATAACTTCTCAGTTTGATTTCATGTCAAAAGGTTTGTGGGCTGGTGGCTCTGCACTGAGGTTGAATAGACATTTCTAGAGAAATGTCTAAGGTGATGCCTTCTGGGGATAAGTCACAGGTAGCAGAAGTGAGCTTAGAGAGTATGGCCCCTAAGTACTTTCACCAAAATTGGCCCCTTGTCAAAAATGTTTCTAAACATAGCATGTTGGGAGTGTCTGGGTGGCTCAGTCGTTAAGCGTCTGCCTTCAGCTCAGGTCATGATCTCTGGGATTCTGGGGTTGAGCCCCGTATCACATCGGGCTCCCTGCTCAGCTGGGAGTCTGCTTCTCCCTCTGCCCCTCCCCACCACCCACCCTCTTGCTCATGCTCTCTCTCTCTCTCAAATAAATAAAATCTTAAAAATAAAGATAGCATGTTGACATAAAATGAACAAAAAACGTTAGAGAAAATAGTGTAAAAGACAGGCCATTAAATATGGAGAAAAAGGAATCAAAGAGTTGGGGGGGCAGGAAAGAGTTGTGGGGTTTTTTTTATTGTGGTAAAATATACATAACATAATATCAATCATTTTAACCATTTGTCAAAGGGCACAATTCATTATTCATTAAATGACATTAAATATATTCATGACGTTGTGTAACCATCACCACTATCTATACCCAAAATTTTATCATCATCTCCTACATAAACTCTGTACCTATTAAACAGTAACTCCCCATTCTTCCCTCCCCTCAGTCCCTGGCAACTTCTATTCTCTATTGAGAATAGAAGTTGTCTCTGTGAATTTGCCTATTCTAGGTACCTAATAATGTAAGTGGGATCATACAGTATTTGTCTGTCTGTGTCTGGCTTCTTTCACTTAGCATAATGTCTTTAAGGTCCATCCCTGTTTTAGCCTATATCAAAATTTAATTTATTTTTAATCACTGAATAATATTCCATTGTATGTATATACTACATTTTGTTTCTACCTTTGTTTATTGTGAATGATGTTATTATGAATATTGGCATACAAATATCCATTTGAATCCCTGCTTTTAATTCCCTTGGATATACACCCAGGAGTAGAATTGCTGAGTTATGTGGTAATTCTGTGTTTAAATTCTTGAGGAATAACTATTCCCCACAGTGGTTGCACCATTTTATGGTGCCACAAGCAGTGTGTGAGGGTTCCAATGTATCCATACCCTCACCAGTACTTGTCATTTCATTTTGTTGTTGTTGTTGTTGTTTTATTATAGTCATCCTAGTAGGTGTAAAGTGGTAAATCACTGTGGTTTTGATTTGCATTTCCCTAATAACTAATGAGTTTAATCTTTTCACATGCTTATTATCTATTTGTATATTTTCTTTAGAGAAATGTCTATTCAAGTCCTTTGCCCATCTTTGAATTGGTTTTTGTTGTTGTTGTGGGTGGTGGCTTTTTAAAGTGTTGCTTTACCTCCAGTTAATGGCACAGACACCTTTCTCTACCAGAAGCTGCCCATGAGCTCACACCCTCTTTTGGAACTCCTGCACATGGGTTTGCAATGTCCTCTGAACTGCCTCCCCAGAGGTGTTCCTCCTTTATGGAGGATGGGCAATGCCGGTGAAGCTGCATCAGAAAAAAAAGGAACGTCTTCTGGGGCTCCCTGGATGTTGCAGAAGCCAAAGCAAAGCCAAAGTCTCTCACCTCTGACAAAAGAAGCAGAGGTGAGAGACTAGCCCCTTGTCAAGCTCCTCTCTCCTGGGGCACTCCACTGTGGCTTTCTGTCAGCCTCACACTATTCATGAGATCCTTTGCTCTTTGGACCCTCTTATCTTTTGTCCTTGGCTCTCAAGGAGCCTTAATTCAGCTGGTCAGTGGATGATGTAATGAAAAGATTCTTCTAATTCTGCATTTTGAAAGTAGACAAAGGAATTGGTGGTAGGTTACGGTATATTGTTTCAACAATGGCCCCCAAAGAATCATGCTTTCCTGTGTACATCCTTACATAGTCCCTTCAACATTAGCTCTTGACTGGTCAGGGGATTTGCCTTGACCAATGGGTCATTAGCAAATATGACACAAGTAAAGGATTGAACAGTGTTTGCACTTTTTTGTCTGTGTTTGGAACCTTAAATTTGCAATATGAACAAGCCCAAGTCAGCCCACTGGAGAAACCACAGAGGAGAACAGAGGTGTTCCAGCCAACATTCAGACATGTGAGTAGGCCCATCTTAGACTGTCTAGCTTCTATAGAGCCTTACGATATCTTTGGCCACAATATCAAGCACAGGTGTGCCCAGCCCACAGGATCATAAGCAAGTCGATAACCCACAGAATCATAAGCAAATAGCTCATTCATTGTTCTAAGCCACTAACTTTTGAGGTAGTTTTTTATTCAGGAATAAATACAAGACATAGGCTTGTACCCACAATATGTACAGAGCAACAAATCAATAGGAAATGGACAACATGCAATAGAACAGTGGACAGAAGGCTTAAACAGGCATTTCACAAAAGAAGATACCCACACAAGCAATACACATACGAAAAAGTGCTCATCTTCATTATGCATCAGAGGAAAAGTCCCTGCCCACTCAACAGATTCAGTAGCTTCATGACTGTCCATTTAGCAGTTAAGTCACCTCTGAGGGCACATCTAGGCTCACATCTAAAAGTTTCTGAATATTTTAGAAAATGAAAATAGAAATTTTCTAGCAGTTAAGAATTGAGAATATGCTTCATTTGTCCAACCATTATCACAAGGAAGAGTGACTTTTTCAAAAGGCAAATTTGATCATATCTTTCTCCAAAATAAAAAGCTTCCACAACTTCCATGACCCTTTGTTCTGTCTTCACATGACCTGGCCCCAGCCTACCTCGGCATCTTCATCTTGTTCCACTAGTTCCCTGGCTTACGATGCTGCAGTAACACCGGCCTGTTCCTCAAGTCCACTCAGTACCCCCTCCCCTCCTTGCCTTTGTGTCCTCTGTTCCCTGCTGAGTTGTTCTTCCCTGCCTGTCCCCATGATTTACTCCCTGACACCTTGGGTTTCATCTCAAGGGTCACTTCTTCCATGACATCTCCTCTGACCATCTTTCCCCCATTGTTACTGTCTATATCATCTCCTAGTTTATTCCCTTTATGATGTTTATTATTATTAGCAATTATCCTGCTGATTTGTCTTCCCCACTGGCATATAATCCTGCAGGAAGGCAGGGACCTTGTCAATCCTGCTTGCTACTACATTGCCCCACCACATGCACTGTTCAAAGCTTTTCCCGTTGCCTAAATGCTGATTTGCTACACAAATGAATGAAGAAATGAATGGCTCTAAATTAATTGGATAGAAACAGCATGTTCTCCCATACTATGGTTTCCATAGCACAATTTGAATTACATGGGTATTCAGTTAGGAGTACCAGAGAGTTTCCACTTATTTCTCTTTTAACATCTCTCTGTGAACAGGCTTGCCTATGAGGCTTGGCAGGAAACACACATATCCCTCCCAACAGCACGGTTCCCTCCCCTTCACAGAGCAAGGCTTCACTCCAATGACCTCAGATATTTGTTGAACGCAAATAGAGTCCTCAGAGGGAGATGGTTAGATTAAAACACCAAGGAGATTTGAGGCGCCCTTCTGAAAGGTGAGAGAATGGAGTGAAGAAAAGACACTTGGGCGATCTACATACAGCAGAGGTGTGCGGGTCCTCAGTTTGTAAGATCCTACCTTGACTTCCAGAGAGGCAGCTCAGAGGTGGGGCATCTTGTGCATTTGGCTTCATTCATTCATTCATTCATTCAGATGACTTTTGATAGCAGAGTGCTAACAACTAGGAGGGCACTGCTCAAAGGAGCTGTGCTTTACTCTAGATCAACACTGTCCTCAGAGCCCTAGGAATTTCAGACAACAGTTGGCTCTTGCATAAATAGGGTGAAAGGGTGCTTGGAGACATGGCAAGCTCAGGAGTGAACAGCAGTGAACACGAAAACTCATAATCCTGTAGAGAGATCCTGGCTACCGTGTGGGAGCAGCTGGGCTGCCTTTTGTTGAATGTGGTTTGCCAGAAATCAATTAGCTGCAGGTGGGAACAATGGTCTCTCTCTCTTCAAGGAAGTTAGTTCAGAGTTTTTGCTTCATTGGGTTCCTACACACAATTTGTAATAGAAATGTAAATCCTCTGGGCCTCTTACTAGCATTTTCTCTAGAACTCAACATTGAGGTCTCAGCTCAAATGTCATCTCCTTGGAGAGGACTTCCCTGATGACCCAACTTAAAGGAACCAACTAAACTCCTACTTTACTTTCCCATTTTGCTTTTCATTTTTTACTGCTTTAAGACTAACCTTGATAGTAATTTAAACCTGGTTCCCTTCATTTTAACATACTAGATGATGAAAGACACTGGGATGGAGTCTAACTCACAGATTGCCAAAAAATTTTGACATTTGTTCAAATAAGCCCACTTTAGGAAGGCCAAGTTGCCATGAAAATGTTATCAAGCACTTGAGAAAGAAAAAAAAAAACAACAAGAAATAAACAAAAGCAGTTGCCCTCGTATCCATTCATTTGTGGGGAAAATGAACAATCACTTTCCATCACAATTTCTGTACTTAATGCCAAGCCCCCAATTCCTCCAATCGCACAGAAACAAGAGATGGTGGAATTAAGTAAACAAGGGCAATTTTGTTACCCTTTCATGGGCTGCAGGTGTTTAGACTGTGTCCTAACCATCGAAGAGCCAAGGGAAGAGGAGGAATGTGGGAGAGAAAAGTATGACCAGGGCAAGTGGCACCAAGGTTCTAACCATGAGCACCATGGACAGAGTCCCTGTGCTCAACTTTCCAATCTTTAAAGATTAAACAGCAGCTCGGGACTGCTTTAACCTAACACCAAAGAAGATGCCCAGAAGCCTGAGGGGGAAAGTAAAATTGATGCAGAAGAAAATAGATCATATCTAGCAAGCCGTAGCTCTTACTGTCCAGGGGCCTTTCAAAAAAGAAAAGGCATATTGGAGGTGTGGTTCCAGAATGCTATAAAAGAGATGTTTGGACGAGAAAGAGAAAGGAGTCTAAACAGACATATTTTATGAGGCGTCTAAAACCCACAGTCGCCATCACGAATTGAAGCAGTTTATAAAAATATAACTTTTGGAGATGATTTGGGGGACCTGGAGCTCACCTACACTGTGAGAGTGTGAGGGGTACAGTCTTTCTGGAGGGTTGCCACAATGTATCCAAAATCTTAAATGTTGGTAATTCTCCACCCCACCAACCACAAAACTGTGCATTTTGACCCAGTCATTGCATTCTAAATTTAAAAATTATAGAAAACAGGGATTTAGTAGTTAAGATGTGTTCACAGTAAAATTTATTATTTGAATTTGACCCAACAATGGGGTTGTAAGGAACCAGCTATGTGCACCATTATTTGTGTTTGCATACGACTCTGTATAGAAGTGCACTTGTAGGAAATGGATAGAAAGGCAAATAATTCCTGTCCATAGAAATATATATTGTGTCTGCGGGAATGCAAATGACTATTTCACTGTGGATATCTATCAGTTTTGCATTCATTTGTAAATTTATTTTAGTATACTTTATACTCAAAATGTGAGATACTTTGAGGTCTTTTTGAACTAGTTGTAATACTTTATAAGTTCTTTATGTATTGATGAGATAAAATCTCTGACAGGTATTCATTTAAAATTTGTATGGGAATCAGAATTTTATACTCCTTAAGATGTATCCTTCAATATGGCAATTGCTTAAATAAACTATGGTACATTCATATAATGAAATGCTACATAGCCTTAAAAGTTGTTGCTACAAAAGAATATTTATTGACACAGAACAAGGCAAGTTGCAGAACTATATGCCCAGTATGAGTTACATGCACAGTATGAGTTTACCTTCTATAAAAATGTAAATAAAAATGTAGGTATATATGTACATATATATGTATATGTGAATGCATATCTGTATGTATGGATAGATGGCATTCAGGACACAGTGCCCCAAAATATGTCAACTTGTGATGGATATATATATATTTCATCTCTGGAATGATATACATCAAGGTAATAACAGGGATTATTTTGGGGGATGAAACCATATTTAATTCTTCTATACCTAAAAGTATTTTCTCATTTTTCTAAAGTAAATTATACCTACATGAGGAAAAAGCATTTTTAAAAATTGGGAGTGGAGGGGTGCCTGGGTGGCTCAGTCGTTGGGTGTCTGCCTTTGGCTCAGGTCATGATCCCAGCGTCCTGGGATCGAGCCTCACATCAGGTTCCGTGCTCCGTGGGAAGCCTGCTTCTCCCTCTCCCACTGCCCCTGCTTGTGTTCCTCTCTCGCTGTGTCTCTCTCTGTCAAATAAATAAATAAGATCTTTAAAAAAAAAAAACTGCAGTGGATAAGCAAGAACATTTTAATCTTGTACTAATTTATTTTCAGAATTAAAAACTCAATCCCTCATATAAATTAGGTCAGGACAGTCCTGTTTTCTGCCTGTTGTCTCCACGTGAATAATGGAGCCCCTTTCATTCTCAAAACTGTCTCTAGTTTGAAAGAAAAAAAATTACGTTCATTTTACTTCTGTGACATAAAATCCCAAGATTTGAAACTTATGCCTCAGTGCATGAAGTAAGCAGTATAAAGGGAAGCTAGACTACCTGGGAGCAATTGCATAATTCACCTTGTTTGAAATCTGAATTCCATCGAATCCAGAAAGCTATTCTTGCAAAAAACAAAGGATGCTTGCCTTCACAGATTGCACAATTGAATTCCAAGCTGATGTAATTGTCCGAGTGAATGGGGAAGATGATTACAGCATTTCTTGCCATTTACATTTGCCATAGGGCTAAAAGTCCTCGAGTCAGTTGAATAAGGGAAAGTGTTGCAGAAGAAGACTATAAGAATTGCTTATTAAAAGCAAATAAAAGGAAATTTTCTTTCCTCTGTAAATTCTACATAACTGCAAACAACTTACAGATTTTAAGATAAAGCAGAGGCATCAGATTTAAAGCAGCATTTATCTTGTCTGCAAGTTTATTAGAGTGATGCCTTTACAAATCCACTGCGAGCCCCATCTAAGGCTCTCCCAGTGGGGAACCAGTCGTTTCAGAAAGTGAGCTTTTCAAATGTAAAGTAGGGTTGTGTTTTTTTTTTTTCCCCCCTGCCTTCTTCCCTCTGAAAGCAGACAACTTAAAGTCTTAAAAATTCAACCCTGAATTGTTACAAGGGCATTTCTAAGGGCTGAGTACAGTTTGGGCCTCAGGCCATGGTCTTTATTCAGGCCAAAGCCTCGGGAGACTGATTTTTATAAGCTCAGAGTTCTATATTTTCCCGAATCCTCTTTCACCCTATTAATATAATCCCAGGATCAGATAGGGAATCTTTGACTTAATCCCAGAGATAGTGGCATTGGTCTGATCCTCTGTACTTTCTAAGCTCAACGTGGGAAAAATAACTTCATAATAAGGTAGAACCTCCTTTTCATTCATGTATATTCTATAAAGGCAGCACAAAGGTTCACTGATTTTTTTAAAGAGCAAGATCCTAACATTATTAGTTTCTCATATCATTTAGTTTGCAGACAACTCAGAGCGTCAAAGATCTTAGGTTTCCTAATGAAAAGAAAAGGAAAGGAAAAAAGGGGAAGCAAATAAAGAAAGGAAAAGGAAAGAAAAGAGGGAAAAAAGAGGGCACATAGCTAACTGAACTACTAGGCAAAATAACTAAGGCATGCTGAGATCTTTTTTCCTACCTGCTACTGAGTTACCAATGCTCCAATAAACCTCAGGGGTTTCAACCAGAAGTAGAGTTTTGCCTGCACTACGATTTTCTTTGGCTGGATTTGAATAAATGAAGACAGGTTGAAAGACAGGGGAAACCTAACAAGTGGGAAAGGAATTTGCTGCTACTCAGAAGTGCCATCCCCAGGAGAGACTGAATCATTTTATTGAGGGCCAGCTGGTGTCGACAGCAGCCCATCTCCCCCTGAACCTGTGAGTGGGCATCAAGTTCTAAGCGATGCTGTTTCATTATTGCTTAAGTTAAGGAGAGTCACGCACACTGAAGCAATCAGATCCAGTATCAAATTCTTTGGTAAGCGCAGATCAATGACTCGACAGAATGTGAGTTAAATACATTACGCTGTGGTCCCAGTGGAACTGGGCACTAGGAATTCATGCTGTTATTCTTGAAATAGCTCTGTGTCTGGCAAGAGACAGCGCTCTTGAGTAGGTGTCTTCCCCAGTGGAGCGGGCACATGATTTATATGCCAGAAGGAGAAGAGTTTCTCTCTTGTCTGGAACAAAGATTATTTTTAACTCTCAGCTGAGAAAATTCTGTTTTCTGGCTCAGACACCTTTTAGATTAATATGCTTCCTAAAATTGAAATGACTCATCAGGATCTGTACTTTGAATGGGCTGTGGGCTTGGTTCACACATCGCTCTTCAGAGAGCCGTTGGATCTCAGCCTCTGCAGAAGTCCCTCGGCTACCGACATGGATAACTAGGGGAACCTGATGTAGGAGCTGTCAAGGACAAAACCCCAAGCCGAGCAAAGTGTAAACTCTGTTATCACTGAAGAAAGGCTTTGTGACCAAAAAGTGAAATAATACAGACAAAACTCAGCCTCTTTCTGTTGTTTCTTTTATATGCGCAGAAAACCGACTTCATGAATTGGTTATAGTTTCTCCAAGGCCTCTTTTTTTTTTTTTTTTTCCTTATCTAGGGGAAGGGGTTTGGCATTAATTGGAACACTTGTCAGTCTCAGCAAAGATGGAGAGGGAGAAAGGAAAGGAAACAAAAACAGGCTCTCAGACTGCGAATGCGCCATTTGACAGAAAAGCATTTTCAGCCTTGGGATTTCGAGGAAGGAGAGAGAAGAGAGGTAACATTCACGTGCCTGCCTTGTGCAGGGTGTTGGTACATAAATTATCTCATTTAACAGATTTTGCTCAGTGATAGAGAGCGGGGACAGTGAACAAATCTCAACTTGCACACCTCAGGAGAAAATGAGATCTTTCCAAAAGGCAGCTGGTTGAGATGGAAGGAGAGAGACGGCCGGACAGAAATAATGGGATTGATACGGGAAAAGGGGGGGATGTCTGGAGGGAAATGGGAGTCTATAGAAAATATGTGCCCATGCCAGCGTTAGCAGATAGTCCCCAGCCCTGGGAAGCTGGCTTTGGTTCAAGTTGTCTAGGAAACTTGTCATAAGCCCTTAGCAGTTCACCAGACAGGAAAAGTTGTACCTTTATTTGGGTTGTGGGGAGAGTTCCCCAAGTTCCTCATGTCCCCCGAGACAGACCACTGTGGCCTCCTTTAGAGGATGCGGGCTGCCCGCCTCAGTCACCTTTCTATCCCTAGCACCTAGCTTGGTACCTTGCCAATGACAGCAACTCAACAAGTGTTTATCGAATTAATGCACGAACACTTAAAATATGTATTTACCATTTGAAAACCGGGCAGACTCTTTCACAGTAAATTTAGTTCATATGGAATACTTCTATTTTCGTAGGAACAGTTAAAAAGGAGAAAGCTGGAGACTGGTAAGAGGAGTGATGACGATGGTCCAACAGGAAGGGGCCTTTGCAAAGCAGCTTTGGGCACTGAGTAAGAAGAGAGAGGGAGCCGGAGCAGAGTATATTTCGATGCCCTGGAACTGTACCCCTGAGAATTATCTGGATTTAAATAAGAGGGGCTGCTGCGCTTGTATTTCCATTCACATATGCTGAGTGCCTTTTTGTGTTGGGCTTGGGAGTACAATGGAATAGGAATTCTTTCTCCTCTCCTGGAGCTCGGATTCTTGATGGGAAGAGTATCATTAAACATGCATTGAAAGTAACTCCAGGTATAGGCAGGGCATACGGTGGTGGTGATGGTGGTGGTGGTGGTGTGTGTGCGTGCGCGTCTGGCTCTGGATAAGGTGACTCGGGGAGGGGCCAAGAAGGCCATGTGCCTATATCTTCTGTCTTCTGTCCCCTGGCATGAGACCGCTGAGGATAAAACTTATGCCGATCGACATTATATCCTGCAGATAAGTGGCAGAATAAAGTTGTCATGTTAACACATCAAATCCTTGCGGGTGGAGAGGGGGATAAAGCAGAGTTGAATACAAATTAAATGGTATGGGTTTTTGTGGGGGAGGGAGTCAGGATTTGAATCTATTCATTCTAGACATACGTGTTGAGTCCTAATTCATGCTAGACACTCAGTTTGTCATAATGAACAAAAGAGACCCTATCTTTGACATCACAGAGCTTAAAACATACAAACTCAGAGCGGGGCTCATGAACTCAAATGCCCACCAAAATAAGTAGCCGATAGATTGTGGCCAGAGGGAAGGTGCCTATCTTGCTTAGGTGGCGAGCCACAGTTCACTTCTTGGGACTGAAACCAGTGACCAAAGGGTTAATGGGAGTCCTAAGGCCAGAAGCAGACCAATAAGTACCACTGAAACTTTTTCCCGGGGCCTCTTTCTGTTGGTCTTTAAATATTCCTGACTCCTCTCCTTCAGGAAGGCAGACTTGAGGCTTGCTCTCCTCTCCTCCTTTGGCGGCCTCTTGAATACAACCTTTCCTTGCTGCATACTCAGTGTCTCAGTGACTGGCTTTGCTGCATGCTGGGCAGACAAATATGAGTTCAATTATAAATTTGGGGAGCCAGCCAAGAGCTCTTTGCCTGTGTTTCATCCATGCCAGCTGGTAATGGGAGTCCCGAGTCCAAGCAACTGCCTAGGCTCTTTGTCCCAGGGACTGTCCCTAGGGCCCCACTCTGACTGGATGCCACCAACTCTTGGGGCTTAATTTAACTTTTTTTGGCAAGGAAATGGGTTTGGGTTTGGGTTTGGCCAGGTGTCTCTTGGTGAGTGTTTCATGTGTAAAGGCATGCATTTCTTTTTCCCATTTGCCTTGGCTCGCTTAGATTTCTTCCTCCCATTCAGTTGCCTCCAAATAAGGAAGTTTGGTTCCCTTAGCCTCCTTTTCTGGCTTAAGAAAAGGTTGGCTAGGAAGCTGTTTGGCTCAGTTGGCAAAGCTCTGACTTTCAGAGAGGAACTAGAAACTAGGAAGAGATTTGGTTCAGTCGGTGAAGCCCCAACTTTTGGGGAGGAACTGATCCTCACAAGAGGTACTTTGGGCTTCATTTGGTTTGTTTGTTGCTACAGCTTTTGAGTAAAACTTCCAGTGTTCTACTGGAAAATGGGAAATGACAGTAAGTTCCATGTACAGCCCTTTGGTCTATATTCTCCAAAATTGGGCCACGTTTAGTTATGAACCTATGAAAAGGAAAAAAAGTGATCTTTTTTGGCTAACACTGGTTGGCCACAATACTCATTAGACTCTGGAGAAAAATGACTAATTAACAGATCCATAAATCATCATACCATCCTGCATTAGATTTGTTTTATAAAAGGGAGATATTTGGAAATTGAGCCTTTAATATCCTCTCCACAAATATTAGTAAAACAAAGGCCATAAGATTTTGTTTGCTTCTTGTTTGTGTATTCGTATGTGTGTCCATGTATGTTGTAAATGTGAGACATTTTCTCTACCTCTGGATGGTATCATTAAAATTAATTTGTAAAAGTTCTATATAGTTGGTTAAAGGCAAGCACTTGTAAGAACTGGGCATTCTAAAATTCAGAAAAACGGAAACTAACCCAAGTGTTTTTCAAGTTCATGTGATCTGGGAAAATATTTTATATTAAAGCCAACTTAAGGTTGTGGGTTTAATTAAAATGAGTATCTTTAAAGTTGTCAGCATTAGATGTAGAACTCTTCTTCTGCCTCTATTTCCTAAAAGTCAGGAAGGTTTGTGTTATCTCCATTACAAAATCTGTCAGAAAAGAAAAAAAAAATCACATGGCACTTGTCCTTCTAGCACCAATCTGTCGTTTGTATTTATAAGTCTGTTTCTACTTTGTTTTGTTTGTTTTTTTGTTTTGTTTTTTTTAGGGAAAAAATTTTAGAAAGAATTCTAATAAATGTTATTAAGACTATTGGAAATAACTCCATATGCAAGGAAAGTGAGACTAATCATTTGAAGTGGGAAAACTCAGGACAAAGTCAAAAAGTAAAAAGGAAAGTTGTAGAAGATTTGTGAGAAGGGCATTTTGGGAGAGGAATTTTGTGCATGGTCCGGACTAAGATTATGATTATGATCACCACCAGGGGAAGAGAAGGGAGGGTAAGAGAGCGAGATTAGGCAAAAGTTAAGCAAGGATATAATATCAACAGAGGCCTTAGCTGATTCTCTGAAAAGTTCCAAAGGTTAGATTACTTTTTAGGACCATCCGAAATTGGGGCAAAAGGTCTAGACTTTTACACCCTCATATTGAACAGTCCTTGGATGTGACCATCTGGGAAGAGGGCATGACCTTGGCAAGGTGATCCCTAATGGCATGTGAGACATGAGAGCTGTTGGCGGAATCCCTACAGCTAAGATCCTTCTTTTCTGATGGGGATTCTGGTCAGCACATCATAGCATGACCACAAGAACTGAGATCCAGGTGGTGCCCTGCATGTTTTTGTCTCAGTAAGTATATGATAGGGAGGAAAAAAGGAGGAACTGCATAATTTTTAAAAAATTCATCTTATTGGAATGAATGAGTTTGAATATCAGAAGTACACGAGTGTAGGGCGCCTGGGTGGCTCAGTTGGTTAGGCAACTGCCTTCGGCTCAGGTCATGATCCTGGAGTCCCAGGATCAAGTCCCGCATCGGGCTCCCTGCTCAGCAGGGAGTCTGCTTCTCCCTCTGACCCTCTTCCCTCTCGTGCTCTCTATCTCTCATTCTCTCTCTCTCAAATAAATAAATAAAATCTTAAAAAAAAAAAAAGAAGTACACGAGTGTAAGACTAGCATTTGATTTTCTCTCTGTAACCCTATTTATGTGCTTTAAAACTTTCTGATATTTCTTTTTTTTAAGATTTTATTTATTTATTTGAGAGAGAGAATGAGATAGAGAGAGAGAGCATGAGAGGGGGGAGGGTCAGAGGGAGAAGCAGACTCCCTGCTGAGCAGGGAGCCCGATGCCGGACTTGATCCTGGAACTCCAGGATCATGACCTGAGCCGAAGGCAGTCGCTTAACCAACTGAGCCACCCAGGCGCCCTTCTGATATTTCTGACAAACCTTCCCAAATTCAACTTTTAAGTGAAGTCTTTTTGAATAATCAGATTTTATTTATTTGGTATGTCAAATTACATGGGAAGCACTGTCAAAGAAGTGATAATAACATTTTCTTAGTTATATTTTATGGGTGAATGCTCTGTTCCAGAAATTATATAAAATTCCTAAGGTTTTGATATACCCTGGTTTATTACCCTCATTTGTAATTCTAATTATTGAAGTGACACAGAATTTCCTTGTCAATTGCATTGCAATGACAAATACAGGTCTCTAATACCTTTACAATCTTCAAACTAAGAATTTTTGGAACAAATGGGACAATTGCATTCAAATAGAGCAAGAATCAGTAACATGAGACTGAATGAACTGAGGAAGATGATTATAATTTTTTATGACTCGTGTTTGAAACACTCCTGGTTCTCTAATGTTTGCTCTTCAAGATTTGAGGAAACTCTTTCTCTTAAGCTCTCTATGACTTAAATATTCTTTTGTAAACAAATATGAAACATTTATCCTTTTCTCGCTACCTGATCCCTCCAGAGTTCAGAAACTCTCTGTGAGTATCCTTATATTTTCATGGCAATGTATCTATTTGCACAAGTTCAGTGAGAATCTATTTTCCTTACAACACAAGTGGAAACAGGTTCTATTACCAAGAGCTTTGACTGCAATGTCCTATTTGAGGGAAACATGCACAGAATCAGATACGACCGGACAGCTTTAAGGAACTAAGGTTGACTTTATGGAGTCATTGAAGCCCCTTGGAAAAACTGGCCTGGTATCTTGCTTACAGGGTTCCCAGTAGCTTTACCAGGTGAGTAAAAAAAGTCCCTTTCTGGCAGGTGCAGGAACCTCAGGATATTCTGGGGACCTCAAAAAGAGAAGAATTACCCAAATCTATAGGTTTTGTAGGTGAAGTCTGATGGCAAATATTTGGCTTAGCTTCTTAGCCTTGAACTGTTAAAAGTTCAATCCAAAATGTCTTATGAAAAGTTCCAGCAGGGAAATCCAAATCAAAACCTCAATGAGATACCACCTCACACCCGTCAGAATGGCTAAAATTAACAAGTCAGGAAACGACAGATGTTGGCGGGGATGCGGAGAAAGGGGAACCCTCCTACACTGTTGGTGGGAATGCAAGCTGGTGCAACCACTCTGGAAAACAGTATGGAGGTTTCTCAAACAGTTGAAAATACAGCTACCATACAATCCAGCAATTGCACTACTGGGTATTTACCCCAAAGATACAAATGTAGGGATCCGAAGGGGTACGTGCACCCCAATGTTTATAGCAGCGATGTCCACAATAGCCAAACTGTGGAAAGAGCCAAGATGTCCATCGACAGATGAATGGATAAAGAAGAGGTGGTATATATACACAATGGAATATTATGCAGCCATCAAAAGGAATGAGATCTTGCCATTTGCAATGACGTGGATGGAACTGGAGGGTGTTATGCTGAGTGAAATAAGTCAATCAGAGAAAGACATGTATCATATGACCTCACTGATATGAGGAATTCTTAATCTCAGGAAACAAACTGAGGGTTGCTGGAGTGGTGGGGGGTGGGAGGGATGGGGTGGCTGGGTGATAGACATTGGGGAGGGTATGTGCTATACACTGTGAATTGTACAAGACTGATGAATCATGGATCTGTACTTCTGAAACAAATAATGCAATATATGTTAAGAAAAAAAAAAGAAGAAGATAGCAGGAGGGGAAGAATGAAGGGGAGTAAGTCGGAGGGGGAGACGAACCAGGAGAGACGATGGACTCTGAAAAACAAACTGAGGGTTCTAGAGGGGAGGGGCGTGGGGGGATGGGTTAGCCTGGTGATGGGTATTAAAGAGGGCACATTCTGCGTGGAGCACTGGGTGTTATGCACAAACAATGAATCATGGAACACTACATCAAAAACTAATGATGTAATGCATGGTGATTAACATAACAATAAAAAATATTAAAAACAAAATAAAAGTTCCAGCAAAGCAGATAAAAAAAAAAACCTATACAGTCGATCACTATTCTTGCCGCATTTATATAAATATTAGGCCAAATTTGTTAAGACTGGACTTATTTTATAAACGAATCAGTATTAATTTGGCTATCCTTGGTGGAAATGAGGGTGATTTTAGAGAAATTATGTTTCAGTAACCCCCTCTGTGAATGTTAGATTCTACTCCTGATCAGCTATCTTTGAGTATTTATTGTTCACCTATAAAACTGGGCTGGACCCTGAATTTTTCTGATTTCCTCAAATATCTAGCTATGAGTCTCAAACTAAGGTTTCTAATTTTCTCCCAGTCTTGGGAAGTAAAACTGTTCTTTTTTCCCAAAGTCCTGCAAACTGAAGCCAGAGAATTTGAGGTAAACTTCAGAGAAAATTGCCAAAATAGCTCATGTTTGCCTGTTGCTGTATGGGCCACTCAAAAAGATCACCAGAACAAGTTTATTCCAGCTGTTTTGATTTGATGGATCTGCCACTGGAAAATCCAGATCTTGAGCTGGTCTGGATGGGAGCTGTTTTATGGATCAAGGACAAGAAATTGCTGGATGCAGTGGTGACCCATCAGCTACTGACCACTGCTGAGGATATCAGAAATTGGACTGTTTGCTCAAGGGAACAGTTGGGACCCACAATACAAAGACTCTAAAGCCCTCTGGAATGGCTTTCATACCAGACACTGAGAAAAGCTAAAGAAAGGGGATTTGGACACCATGTTGGCACTAAAGTTGGCTGGAAATATAATGAACAAGAAATAATCCTTATTCCAGAGCATCTTACAGAAAAAAATAACTAGTCATATTCACCAAAGCACCCATTATAGGTAAGACACCACTCTTCAGTGGATCCACAAATATATCATGGGTCCCAATCTTCAGAGAACTGTTCAGAAGATAGCCCAAAAAATGTGACATTGGTGCTAAAACAGTCCTAAGACTGGGCCCACACCAGTTCTCAAGGGTATACAAATTAGAGGCACCCAACCTAGTGAAGACTGGCAGATAGACTTTACCGTATGCCAGAATAGGTAATCTTCGTTATATGCTAGTATTTGTAGATACATTTACAAGTTGGATTGAAGCTTTTCCATGCCATTCAGAGAAGCCCTCATAGTTGTCAAAACACTGTCAAATAGTCAACTTAACTTGGGAAAAAGCCTTGCTGGTTGCCTTGCTTTGGGTAAGAATGGCCCCTAGAAGTGGACTTGGTCTAAGCCACTCTGAAATATTATATGGAAGACCCTTTTGACACTCTTTTCATGAATTAGGAGTTCCTGACGGTGCTCACATTAGGGAACTGGATATTCTCAGTGTGTTCAATCTTTGGGAAATACTCTGTTATAGAAGTTTGCTTCCCACAGGCTGATGTACCCCACAGATGTGCCGTTATACTACCTGGGTCCTGGAGACTTGGTGTTATTAAAGATCTAGAAAAGCAAGCACCCAGAGGACCAACTCCAACCTCACTGGATAGGACCTTGAGTTATTACTACTGACCACCCATTCTTCAATGAAACTAAAGGGAATTAAACCATGGACTCACCACACTAAAATTAAGCTCGTTCCATGAGAATCCACAGGTTCCTTATACCTGTCAGCAAGGAGAAAATCAAAAAGAACAGAACCCTGCTCAGACCAGCGAGCCTCTGACAGACCTGAAACTACTATTTAAGAGAACTGGTCCGAAGAAATCAATCAAAAAGTAACAAATAACCTGTGACCTATATAAATATTTCCCTTGGAAATACGACCCCGTTTAAATGGCTGGAGCACAATAAAAAGTCTTAGACTTTCTGGCCAGAGTAGTTTTAGATAATATAATTGCTTTCTATTATATTTTAGCAGAACAAAGAGATGTTTGTGTAGTAGCTAATTCATCATACTGCACACATACTACAAAATGAGAAAACAAGATACTTGGTTATAACAAAGCTCCCCTAAGGTCCTAGACTCAGACTGGTTCTTAGGATTCCCTGGGGAATTAGGTCAGTCTTACTAGGGTTATAAAATGTTGTACAAGAACTATTAACCAAAGTACAAAAATCTTGGTAATGCAGAATGTTGAGTTTTAATACGGAACCAAAGAATATTTCTAGATGAGTACAGAAGTGTTCATTCCTCTAACCCTGATCCCTACCCACCTTGGCAGAAGCAACTAGAGCGATCATCATCCCAATTCCCTCAAAAATGAGGAATGATCAAAAGATAGTGGGGATTGAAACTGGTAATCAAGGGGTTAGCAGGACTAATAAGTACAACTGCAGCTTTTTATCCAGACCTTTTTTCATCTGCCTTTAAATTTCCTTCCTCCTTCAGGAAGGTAGATTTGAGGCTTGCTCTCCCATCGCCTCATTTGGCTGCTTCTTGAATAAACCTTTCCCTTGCTGCATATTGGGTATCTCAGTCACTGGCTTTTCTGTGTCAAGGGCAGACAAACTCGGGTTAAATTATGGGATTGTTGCTGTCAGCCAGGCCAACCCCCAGTTGCCAGGTCTGATTTTCAATAGAAGCTGGAAATCCACACTTTCATGTGAACTGTCCTCACTTTTTAAAATGTTTCCAATGAATTCAAATTTTTATAAACATTGTGTGGGCCAAACACAATACCATCTATAGTCCAGAGTTGGCGTGCAGTCTGCCTGTTTGTCACTTCTGTGTTAAACAATTCTAGTAAATCACTGACAAAAAGATTAGGGTACTACCTGAAGCCATAAAGGGGACGCCTATAGTAGTCAAGGAATGCTTCCCTGAAGCACCTACATCAAACTTACTATATGAAGTATTTGTTTATATTATTTGATTTTCATTTCCTCTTGGCTTTTGTGGCTAGCTACTATTTTGAGATTCTTTTTTCTCTCCCTGTATCTTTTCTTATTCCTTCCACTTATGCTGTTTGTTTTATTGCCTTGATTGGGGGGAAAGTGGCAGGGCCAGTGCAGAATTAACTTGCAAATCATTCTGGCTTTTATTTACCCAAAGCTTAAAACTTTAGTAGGGGTAATTTGTAGAAGAGGTAAAAGGAAGAAGGATGTTTTTAGTGTATGCAGAGTCTTGGATAACCAGAGGGAAAAAGTAGCACTTATTTCCTGCCTGAAGCAAGAAAGAAGTTCCTCCCGGGCTGGGAAGAAGTAGGAAAAGAAAAGAAACAACTCTGGGTTTCGGAGCAGTGAAGATTCTGGCTTTGCTTCTTGCTAATGCTATCACTGGTGCGTCTAGGCAGAGGGGTCTGTAAGCAACTGAAAGAATATAACTGTACCCCAAGCGTGGCATCAGAAGTTACCAAGAGCTGTTGGCCAAGGAAGAGCCATGCAGACAGGACAACAGGTAATTCAATGGAAACTACATTTCCTGGTTACCCATGACTATGACCATGGAACCTCTGCCATTTTTGACACTGGAAAAGATCTTAGAACCGGGGCATAGCTCTAAGCATATGGGAGAGCCCCAAGTACAACTGAGGTGAGGTTTTCTTCTTCCTCGTCGTGGTAGCTAAGGCTAAAATAGACTGAGTTACAGAAAACATGAAGATGTGTTATTTCCTACAAATCTGAGGATATGGATTGAAATTCAAACCCACAACAGGTTTTAGTTATAACATCACATGTGAAAGTGTCCATGTTTTCATCTAATCCCCCCTTTTTAAAAATACAGATATGGTATGTATTCTTTTTCACTAGTTCAATGTCCTGACCCTGAGAGACTCCAGAAACAATTCCTGCGTACACCTCCCTAGAAATTTGAGTGCAAAATACTCTTTCTATGGGAGGACTAGTGAGGAGAAGCAGGAAGAGGGGACTGGGTGCATTTGTTCCCCACACAGAGCATGGTCTCTGGGTACTGATGAGAGAAGGCTTTACTTAACATGTTATTCCCCTTTAACAGAGTAGCTGGGAGTGTTTCCATACTGTGGTAAAGCCTGGGAAACCCCTTGGACTGGCTTTCCAGAAATTCTGATCCATGCCTGTTAGAGCCAGGTACCCTGTCATCTAGAAACACTTTTGAGAGTCATGTTTTTAATAATTATTCCAGGACATGGGACGTAATGTGGCACAGTCATAGGCAAGCCAGGATACATGGTCATGTTACACTTATTCCGTAGGGTGATCCTCTCATGGTATGTTACATTATGGCTGTTCTGTGCTTTGTTGGGAAAACATCACATCCTAGAAAACTGCCAGAAATTGATGATTTCTAAATAACCCAGAGGAACTGGAACCAATAACTAGGGTAAGCCATATGCTGGTCCATTAGCAGTTCTACAAAGGTCTTTGCTGTAAGATCTGTTCTAAGATAGGTGAAGAGAGCAATAAATTTCTCTCTGCTCCCTGATTGCTGAAAGATTAGGAAAAGGAACAAAAACACAAAGAATAGAGAATATTTTACCTTTCTTCCTTGAAAGAAGGCATTCAAAGAAATTATTTTTAAAAAAACACAAAAGAAAAGAAACAGAAGAATATGAAGAGAAGATGGATTTACAGTAATTTGCAAAATGCTCCTGTTAATATCCAATTAATTACAGAGTTGTTTGTAGACGATAGGCCTACTGAGCCCTATTCCAGGAGAGCATCTCTAGCTAGGTTGGCTCTTCTCGAGTTAACCAGGTTGGGATTCTAGGTAATGAGAGCTTATCAGAAAGAACATGCTTTGGATTCCAAGGATATGTTTTGAAATGAGTGTTTCTTGATGGCCACTATTGAGCACTGCGTTTTACTCTTAGTGTTGTTATTTCAACACTACCAATTTTTCTCTAAAAAGCAATCTCTTTTTCCGTGCATGTCTTAACACCATGAAAAATTTTGCTCTGACACTGCCACCCTCTGTCATCAATAATAGCTCTCAAATATCCAGGTGGAATTCACCTCTAACCTTAACTTCAAGAGTGGAATTTTAGCTTCAACTGTGACCACAAAATATACAAACACATGTTATCCAATCATTTGCTATCTGTCATGGGTTTCAAAGCCCCCTAGCAAGCTTCAGAAAATAAAGATCTTCACTGCTGGTGGTATTTCAAGACATCTGGAGCTCCCATGATGGATTGCAGCAATCTCTAACCATGCAGTTTCTCTTACTTTGAAATAGATTTTGAGAAAGGTGTTTAAAGTTTTAGAATCAGACCAAAGAGAAATCCTTCCAGGGGGAACATTAAAAAACAAAACAAAACAAAACAAAAAACCAACCAGTAAGGGGCTTTAGTTGATTAATTTGAACAGAAGAATCATGAGAATTACCTAAGTTTCACTGTAATGATCTTTTTTTAATTAATTTATTTTTTATTTTATTTTGTTAAGTAAATCACCATACATTACATCATTAGTTTTTGATGTAGTGTTCCATGATTCAGTATTTGCGTATAACACTCAGTGCTCCATTCAGTACGTGCCCTCTTTAATACCCATCACCAGGCTAACCCCTCTCCCTACCCCCCTCCCCTCTAGAACCCTCAGTTTGTTTCTCAGAGTCCAGTGATCTTTAAGAATTAAATTTGGTCATGAAAAAGTACCATCAAGGTGATTTTACTTTATAAGGCTTTGTAAGTCTATAAAAGTATAATTTTGCTACAAATGTTTTTGTGCATAGTGCTTATTCTATATATGAAAACAACAGTGTCATTTCATAACAATATAGAACACCTACATCCAATTACCTCTTAATTGTTTACAAATTGGTTTTTAATGTTGGGTTTATTAATGTCTTGGGTTTAATCTGTACTCTGTGGAATTTCATAAGGCCAAACAAAGAATAAGAAAGGGGATAATAGGGGCACCTGGGTGGCTAAGTCAGCTCAGTTCATGATCCCAGGGTCCTGGGATGGAGCCCCCATCAGGCTCCTTGCTCAGCGGAGCCTGCTTCTTCCTCTACTTGCTGACCCCCCCGCCCCCCTCCCCAGCTTATGCTCTCTCTCTCTGTCAAATAAATAAATACAATCTTTAAAAAAGGGGGATGGGGTGCCTGGGTGGCTCAGTCGTTAAGAGTCTGCCTTCAGCTCGGGTCATGATCCCAGGGTCCTGGGATCCAGCCCCACATCGGGCTCCCTGCTCAGTGGGAAGCCTGCTTCTCCCTCTTCCACTCCCCCTGCTTGTGTTCCCTTTCTCGCTGTGTCTCTGTCAAATAAATAAATAAAATCTGAAAAAAAAAGTCTTTAAAAAAATTTAAAAAGGGGGGATAGTAAAGGACAAGTAGAGAAAATAATGAAATAGAAAGCAGACATATAGGCAGTATTATCCAAGTCAAAAGTTGTGTCTTCAGAAAAATAAAATTAGCAAACATACTTTACAGTATTTCTTGATATACGAGTTATTGAGTCACATTAAAATCTCCCACTTCAATGGATCAATTTTTATGTTATCTATCTTGAATCTATATTATGAGTTGTTTACATGCTTAAGATTGTTTAATTTTTGATTAACTAAACCTTTAACCAATAGGGTAGTAGGCTTTCTCATCACTAAGTAGAATTTTTGTCTTAAAGTTTTTATCAAATATATCCACAGCTCTTTTTATTTAGTGGCTTCCTGATTTACTATTCCATTCTTTACTTTCAATCTTTTTTTAATCTTTCCATTTTTAAGTGTATCTTTTGTAATCATCATACAGCTAGAAATTTTTAAAAACTTCATTCTGATGACTGTTTTTTTTAAGTGGAAAGTTTTAGGGGCACCTGGGTGCTCAGTCAGTTAAACATCTGACTCTTGATTTCGGCTCAGGTTGTGATCTCAGAATCATGAGATCGAACACTGTGTCAGGCTCTGCACTCAGCACAGCGTCTACTTGTCCTTCTTCCTCTGCTCCTCTTGCTCATCCATTCTCTCTCTCTCTCTCAAATAAATAAATAAAATTAAAGTGGAAAGGTTTGTGCATTTACACTTATTGTGATTTCTGATACATCTCTACTAATTTTTGCCATTATCTTTGTACTTACTTGTCTTGTCTCATGTATTGTTTCTTCTCCTTGTTGTATTTCTTCCCTTCTCTTGCATTTATTGAAATTCACTCCCTTGTTTCACTGTTTTTCCTCTAATAGCTTTTATTTTATTTTCTTTTTTTAAAGATTTTATTTATTTATTTGCCAGAGAGAGAGACAGGGAGAATACAAGCAGGGGGAGTGGCAGGCAGAGGGAGAAGCAGGCTCCTGGCTAAGCAAGGAGCCCGATATGGGACTCGATCCCAGGACCCTGAGATCGTGACCTGAGCCGAAGGCAGATGCTTAACCATCTGAGCCACCAGGCGCCCCCCCCCCAGTTGCTTTTAAATTTGTGTTCTATTTCTATTCTTTCAGTGGTTACCTAAGAAATGTTAATTTCTTAAAGTTAATTTTGCCTCTCTTCAAATCAATAAAAAGCCCTTGGAACATTTTAACCCCAACCATTACTTCCTAACTTAAATGCTATTGTCACTTGAGGTTTTAATTTTCTTTTCAAAACTAAAACCTCACAAATAAACATCATATTTTGCACACTTAATATTTGCACAGACATGCCTTCATGTTTCCTCATCATTATTTGCCATTCTCTTCTCTTAGACCTTTCTAAGATCATATTTATTTTCCTGAAGTACATCCTTTGAAGTACTAACTGAAAGTTGGTTAGTAAACTCTATTTGTGAGAAAATATCTTTAGTACACACTTTCCTTTAAAGATTATTTTATTTTATATGTAATTATAGGTTTTATTTTCTCTGAACAGTTGAAAGGCACACATTTCCTCTATGTCATTGATGCTCATCTAATTGTTTTTTGTGGAGAGTCCATATCTCCTCTTCTGTTACGTTTAAAATCTTCTCTTTTCTTTGGTATTCTGAAGCCTTATTATGATGTGTCTAGATGTGGTTTTATTTCTATTACCTTGCTTGGGTTTCACTAGACTTTTGGAACCTAGGGATTTGGTTCTTTCATCAACTCTGGAAACTCTTTTGCCATCATCTCTTTGGTAACTCTCTCCCTTTCCTCCCATAATATTCTTCTAGGCTTCAAGTTCATGTTGCATATTCTCTACTCCCTGTGTCCATTATCATCTGTTTCATATTTTTATCTCCTACATAAATTCTTAAGAACTAACTTTAGGTTTACTTATTCTTTCTTTATGAGGATTGATTTTTTTGTCTAACCTCTATGCTGCTTCTAATTTCAATTATTATGTTTTTCATTTCTAGGAATTTTATTTGGTTCTTTTTTTTAATCTATCTGATTAATTTTTGGTAATCTTTCTCCTTTATCATACAATGAAAATCCTCTTTTATCTCTTAAACATATTACATATATTTACTTTAAATTCTTTATCTGGAAATTCTGGTATCTGTAATCTTTACAGTTCTGTTTCTGTGTTTTACTGTTATGCTGGTTGTTACTTAGAGTGTTTTATTTCCTCAGTTTGCATAACATGAAAAACAATTATTAGCTCACATTCCTTAGAACGTTGTCTGTGGGAATTTCTGAGATGAGATCTTAAAATGCATTCCTTCAGAGGATCTGTAATTGTCTATGCCAGGCACCTACAGAAACTAAATTAAATTTTAGCCTCAGTGCTTTTGAATTCATGCAGATAATATGACATCTGGCCCCAAATATGCATGCATGTGAGTTCGTGGGCAGAAATCTCAGGGAAAATGTATTTCTATTGATTTTGCTCTACTCAGATCAAAGCTCAGACAGGCACACATGCCCACCTCTTCTTTTGATGGGACAGATTTCATCCTAGTTTCTTCCACTGAGAGGGTTTCCTTTTGGAAGTCCTGGATTTATTCTAGATTTCTGGTCCTACAGTTCATACTTATTGTTCCAGGCCTTTCCTTCTGAATGCCATATTGATGACCTGTTAAAACCAGTACTCTAAAACTAGAATCTAAGCGACCTGTTATACACTTGAGGGTGACTGGCTCCAGTGTGAGTAGGTCCATCCAGATGATGTTATAGCCTACAACTCATATTTGGCTTCCACAAATTCCCATAAGTTTCTCGTAAAGTCAGTTATGTTTCAAAAAAGACTTTTAAAACATATTTTATCCCATAATCTTAGAAGTGCTATACTGGGAAAGGTTTCTCAAAATATATACTCTATATCATATTTATAAATGAAAAAATTAGAAATCCTAATATGATATTCTGAAAAGTACTCATTGTTTGGATTCCAGTAACATAAAATGATACTGGAGTCCTGCCTTGGCAAAATATACTAAATAAAGAACAGAAAGTAGAAGACTAATTTATTTACAGGATATAGAATTCTTGAAATCCACCCATTCAACTATTTCAATAATAAATCTACTTCCTCAATCCCCAAAAAGGTTTGGAGGAGAGGTTCTGGTTAGGATCCTGACCACTAGATCTATGTTTAGAGAGGAAGCATAGCCATACCGCTGTCCCATAAACCTCTGAGATAAGCCTGGTTGCAGCCAGTTTCTCCTCAGTCCCCAGGTATGGGAAAGGGTAGACAGGGATTTAACCAAGAGGGAAAGTTAATTTAATCTCTGTCTTGAAAAGAAATGAATCAATTCAGTCATGTATATTCTGCATTAAAAAAATCATTAAAATTTTTAGTAATGTAAACATAGCCTTTTTATTATGGCCCCTCATAAAAATATTCCTAAGAAGACTGTTCAAAACTATTTGACTATTACCTAAGTTTAAAGAGACCAAGTTACAGAACCACCATTGCTGAATCTGATTATATGTCAATCATAGACCCAGGTTTTTAGAGTACAAATCTGCTCACAGAGGTACTGAAAAAACCCGGGAACAAGATAAGAGCGTTACCTTTGGGATAAATCTTATATCTGTCTTGTGATTGTCTGGATTTCCTTTAGGTACTGGCAGCTCCATCTCGACCATGGTTAGGCTAGGTCTTCACTGAAGCTTAATGTAGGGAATTTTCTCTTTATCTAGGGTACAGTGGAATAAAAAAGGCATCTGTGCTTGCTTTATGAGTCTCCTTAAACCACCTTAAACTACCAGTGAGTCCCCCTTTTAAAAGCAAATGATACAGAAAAAGTATTACAAGAAAAATTTATCTAAATTTTATCTAAAATACTAAAAAGTCACTTTTAATGTTAAAATAATAACTTCAATAAAAATTCTTGTAAATAAAATGGTCAGCTGAATTGAGTACAAAAGTCAAAGAACATGAAAACTTTTTTTAAAAGGTAACGGCAGAGGAGTGCCTGGGTGGCTCCGTTGGTTAACCGTTTGACTCTTGATTTTGGCTCAGGTCATGATCTCAGGGTGGTGAGATTGAGCCCTGCGTGTGGCTCTATGCTCAGCAGGGAGTCCCTACTTGAGATTCTCTCTCCCCCTCCCGCTGCCCCTCCCCCGCCAATAAGTAAATACATCTTTAAAAAAAATAGCTATAGAAACACAAGGTCTAAAGCTGAACATATCCTCCCACACATGGGCAAACAGCTGGCTACTGAAAACAAGGTACTCTGACAAGAGAGGTTTAGAGAAGGAAGAGAAGTGGGACATTACAGATGGAGAATGAGGGAAGGGAAGGGGACAGAAGAGTTGGCATGCTTCAGAGAAGGGCCAAAAATCCAAATCACCACTTCCTAGGAGGTGTTGATATTGAGTAGTATAAATATAATAAGGGATCTGAACAGAAAGGACAAGATGCAATGATGGGGATCTCATTAGCTGTGGTTTTCAGCTTTCAGGGATACCTGAGTTGCAAGGTTGGGAAAGTTATTGCTGTAGTAGAGGAATATTTCACACCTTACAAAAGTGAGCTTGAGAAATTCAACACCCACCTGCCCCAGTACTGTCACAAAAGGATGTTTAACAGTGTGAGACAGGAAGCTAAGAAGTAAAGAGGAATGGGGAATGGCTTTATGGGCAGCATTTAACCTGGTTGTTTTCTTCATGCCGAAGGCCAATGTGTTTTATGTACCCACTAGCCTTTAATGTGACACCGCTACTAAGCAGGCAGAGACCATTTTCCAGAATTCATGGTTAGCTGCCAAGGGGACTTGGAACCTTTAGCAGTAGCAAATTAAAAAGATCATTACCTAGAACAATGGAACTATAACTGAGGAAGATTCTGCTTAAAGTGTTAGTGTTGATTATTTTAAAAAGAGACTAAGAATTCTCTGTAATTTGTAATCACTTTGTCACAGACCAATGAGAAGAGATGTTTAGGGGACAATAAAAAGAAAAGTTTGGACCAGAATAGAACAGAGATCATTCCCTCTCCAAAGTTCTGGCATTTTCCCTTTTAAACTCAAGACAAAAATTCTTAAAGAAATGCACTCCATTCCTTTCATTCTGAGTTTTCACAATGAGACATACAACTATTCCATGCTCCAACTGTAAGGGATGTCAGGGGGCTTATCTCTCATACTTTCTTAACCATTCCAGTGAGTTTTGATTTAATAGAAGAAATATGACAAAATAAAATCCATCTAAGGTAGCACAAAGATAGGGAAGCTTGCTCAGAAAAGATGAACTTTTGTCAGTTACACTACATTTAAGAGTATCTAATTCAGAGTTTCATATTTTTAGAGAGTGTGGCAAGATCAAAGAGAGTATGAAGGTATGCAGTGAAAGCTGTGATAAGCATAGAAAATAGGACTTATGAAGAAAGCTTTAAAAACTAGGCAGTAGTCCTTAATCAGAGATGGAAAGGTTCTAGTGACTTCATATGACTTAAGGTGACTTTGAGGGACAAAAAAGATAATTAAAAATAAGTGAGTTTATAATACAGTGGAAGAAATTCTGGTCAGGTATCAGATAAAATAACTTTAACAAGTTAAAAGTTATGGAATTAACTGCTTGGGGAAAGGCCTTCCTATAATAAAGATATAGGAATAAATAAGAAAGTCAATCAATTACTTTTTTATTTGGGACTACTTAAGTTCAACTGAGTTGTGAGTGCAAAAAAATAAAAGATCAAATGCAAGTTTAAACTTCATAAATAAGAATGTCATATTTAGAAAGAGGGAAGGGATCATTCTTCTTTCACTACGAAAAGCAGAAAAGTGGATAATTGTCTCTCAAAAGGGTATGCACTAAATAGAAGAGGTTGAGAGGAGAGTAATCAGAATGGAGAAGGGACAAGTTTTGAGGGACTGGAGATGTTTAGCCCAGGGGAAAATGTGTGCATGAGGGTTTTGTTTTTTTTTTTCAAATATTTCAATGGCTATCTTTTTTTTTTTTTGAGAAAGAGAGCACAAGTTGGGGGGAGGCTGAGGGGCAGGGTAGAACGAGAGAATGAGAGACAATCTTAAGCAGGCTGCAAGCTGGGCTCGATCTCACAACCCTGAGATCACGACCTGAGCCAAAATCAAGAGCAGGCTGCTTAACTGACTGAGCCACCTCAATGACTATCTTATAAAGAGGAATTTAATATTTATGGGGCCTCTCAGAGTAGGTTTAGGAAACTGGGGAGCAAAAAAGGAAACAGGTTTTGGCTTATTACAAGAAAGAATTTTAATGGTCAGGACAGCCCAAGATGGGATGCAGTTCTCTGGAATATAGAGTTCAAAGTACTTAAGCATACTCTGAGTCCCTGGCCTAGATATTGGAGAAGTGGAGATTCTACAGTTGTAGTAGCTGACTCTTAAAGTCTCCACCAACATGTTTTGTTTTTTTTTTTCTCATTGTCTTACTACAAACAAAACAAAACAAAATTATCTTTCTTCTTTGGCTCTATCTGAAAATAGATTAGTGACTACAGATACTTTCTCAAGTGGAGCTGAAATGCTTAGTCAAAAGAAGCCACCTCTCCTAACCTCTAGGTATGGTTTCTCATCTTCTGCCCCAAAACGCTGTTGTGAATACATACTGCAAAATGGTGATTTTTTTTTAATTTATTTTATTTATTTATTTTTATTTTTTATTTTTTATTATGCTATGTTAATCACCATACATTACATCATTAGTTTTTGATGTAGTGTTCCATGATTCATTGTTTGCGTATAACACCCAGTGCTCCATTAAAACTGCGAACCAAATTTTTGGGACTATCCATGTGTATGCCTATGATAATAATGGTGTTTGTGAAACTGAGTCTGCTTCATGTAACTAAGCTTAAAGACATCTGGGAAATGACATGTGGAATTAGAGAATATCAGATATCTTTGGCAGCAGGAAACCACATTCGTGCTTTCCTTTATAACCTAAACAATTATCTCAGTGCCATTATGGTAAATTGATTAGAAAATTCTGCTCTTTCCAATGGCTTTAAGTTAGAAAAAAGTGGAATATACTGAATCTGCACATTTAAAGTACTGAATCTCTTATTTTTATTGGCAATGAGGATTCATCATGACAGAGAAAGGCTGACAAAGATTCTTGATGACTTTTCACATTTCAAGTCTAAAAATGAGATGAAGGAAAGTGGGCCATGTTGAATTACTCAATGGATCTTATCTCTAATTTCTAATTTGCCAATCTGAGTTCTGTAGGAGGTAGAAAATGGGATATTTGATTTTACTTTCTATACTTCTTAGTGATTTGATTTTTTTTACCATTCATTATTTTTACAATAAAAATAAATTATAAAAATTAAACACTGAAAGGCTGGCATTGACACAGACATAGGCCAACACACAACAAATACAATAGGCAGGGCTGAATGGTGGGAAGCAATCTTCCTATTTATACTGTTCTGGTTCAAATCTTAGCTCTGCTTCTTACTAGCTATATGCTTTTTATTTGGCTCTACTTTTAAAGGATACTTTCATTTTTTATAGACTTACCTGATGACAGGTGTCTTTTTTCTTTTAGCACTTTAAAAGTATTGTTACATTTTACTCCCTCCCTACTGTTTCTGGTGAGAAGTGTTTTTCCCTTAGTGTAATGTATCTTTTCTTTCTTTTGCTGCTTTCAAGATTTTTTCCTTGTCTTTGGTTTTTAGCAGTTTGACTATGATATACCCAGATGTAGTTTTCTTTGCATTTATCCTGCTTGGGATTTCCCGAGTTTCTTGGATTTATTAGATGTCTTTCAACAAATTTGAGAAATTTTTAACTATTATCTCTTCAAATATTTATTCTGCCCCATTGTCTCTCTCCTTTTGTTCCGGAAGTTCAATAACATGCCTGTTGGATAATTTCATATTGTCCCACATATTCTATTCTGTTTCTCTTCTCGTTTTTTCTACTCATTTTTTTTTCTGTGCTTCAACTGGATACTTTGTACTGACCTATCTTCAAATTCACAGATTCTTTCCTCTACTGAGTTCTACGTTCTTCATTTTTTATACCTTTTTTTAAAAAAAATTTTATTTCTAGCATTCCTATTTGACTATTTTAAGAATAGTTTCCTGGTCTTTGGTTAAATTCCTCATTTCTTCATGAGTGTTGTCAACCTCTTCCACTCAAAATTAAGATTTTGATCATAGTTATTAGTAAGTTCTTGTCTAATAACTCTAATATCTATGGCATTATTGGATTTGCTTCTATTGATTATTTTCTCTTTTGACCATGTGTCACATTTTTTTTTGCTTCTTCACTTGTCTAGTAATTTTTTATTGTACCTGGGTATTTTGTATAAAATAGCAGTAGAGACTTAATGAAAAAAAAATTTGCTTTCAAAAACAGAATGTCCTTTTTCTGGGTTAGGCTGCTTGGATGGAGGAAGGAGTCAATCTGATCACTGAGACTTGGCTTTCTTGCAGCTTTAGCTTGACTTATTTCACTACTGACTTAAAATGTTTTGAAAGCAGGACTAGTACTTACCCTTCTTCAGGACTTGAGGTCTGAGTACTGGTGAGATTATCTAGAGATCTCTGCACTCTATTCCCAGGTACCAACTTTCTGAACCACGAAAAATATACCTTTACTTTACAATTCAGTTGACTACTGTTGGGTTTCTGGGGAATTCTCTTTGCTCTCTGGTCCTGTAGTCAGCTTTTTGAACCTATAGAAATCTCTCTCTGCCTGGAACATTTAGAAAGATTTCCCTCCACTGTCTTGCCATACCGTCAATCCTTGGCAGCTAAAAGTCTGGATTGCCTCTCGTTCCTTTCTCTCAGATCTCCCGTACTGCTCCTCTCCATCTTCAAAACATGGCTGTCATGCACTTGAGGAGGCTCCACACACACCAGGTAGAATCTCTTTTACTTCTTCTGTGCCACCTCTCAGTTTTTGATGTACATGCCCAGCACTAGGCGAAGACCCATGGAACATAGTTTGTAAGTGTGTATAAAAATGCTCTGTGGCTGAGGTCCTTTAGAATATAATCTGCCACACCAGGTCACATGTGTGCATTAATATAAAGTTTTTGCTGTTTTTTTTTTTTTTCTTGCCTCTCTCTTTGTGGATTCCTTCTCTTGTCACTCTGTCAGGGATGAAAGAAACTGAATCTTGTCTAAAGGGAATTTTCTGGAATTTCATACATTTAGATTTCTTTTCTTCCTTAGCTTTCTGGTGCGTTCAGAAAAAACTATGATTTTATATGTTTTTGTTGTTGGAGTGAGGGAGATGGTCTTTTGTGACTAATTATATCCTAAACAGAAGCCACTATATAATTCTTGATAAGTCAATTAATCTCTCTGAGCCTCAGTTTTTTCATATATAAATGACCTATATAATGCTTGTAAGGCCTAAGTATATTGTATACTGCACATTTTCATTCCTTTCTTTTTCTCCTTTGGAGGGGGGGTACTAGAAATGGTGTATCGTGTGTTCATAGAATCAAACAAACCCACTGTGCACTGGTTCTTTCTCCCTTCTTATTTTTTTCTCCCTTCTTTAATTGTGCTCTCCTCTTTATCAATGATCATCAAAGTTGAATGGACTGACTTTGCACCTATTGTTTCAGAAAATCTTACTCCATCCTGAAATATACTAGTTTTATTCAGAGCTAGGGCTTAAGTATAATAGCTGACATTTAAAAAGCCACATAAATTGATTATGTCCTTCAAATATCAAATAGATTAACGTTCTAATGACATCATCTCTGAGCACATAAAATGATCAATATATGTTAATAAACAATTTTTATTGAATAGTTATCCACTTTTTTTTTTTTTAGCTAGGAAATCTGAGTCATAGAGAGATTAAGCTGACTTGCTTAGGGAAGAAACATATTCATAGTAGAGACCATCCTTCAGTGTAATTTTACTGCCCTGATTCTTCACACCAGTGATCTAAACCCCATTGTTAATTTACACTGATTTGGGATTCCTGGAGCTTATTTCCATGTCACATTCCTTATTTTTTGAAAAAGAGATATGAAGTATATGTACTAAACTGACTTCATTTTTTGAATTAAATATTAATAAAGCTGCACAATAGAGAAGAAAACCATATATACATGACACTGAGCCATAGAAATAGCCAGGATATATTGGGATAATGGACATAATTCTACACTGATACAGCTTAAAATTTCTCTATTTCTCTCTAATCCATTCTTCCCAGGCACATCTACACCAGTAAACCTCCCCTGTAACCCAAAGTTGGAAAATGCCCAAAGGTTATCCTTCTGCTTTCTAAGCAAAAAGAATCTTTTTTTTTTTTTTGAATGGAGATTCTGATTAAACCCTAGCTAAACTGACTCATGTCCTTTGGTTTACATGATGTCCTAAAGGATTAATACTGATGTCATTTATATGATCACAGGCTGTGTTTACAGCAATAAAGAAAGCTAGGCTTAGGTAATATTAATAGCCCTGTTAATTACACAACTATAAAAGGTTTATGGATGATATAAATTTCTGTATTATTACTCCAGTGCTCTGGCAGTGGCATTCTTCCAGAGGAACGTATCACAGGGCTCATTTGTTTTCCCTTCTTTGCACTAATTCATGAGGAGATGAAAACAAGAGACTGAGTGAAAGAAAGAAGGAAAGGAGTCCACCGGGACTTAGTCTTACACCAAGAATAGACTTGGTATACAATTGTCGTAAAACAATGAGATTTTTTCCCCTTTTAGATTGACAAAAATGTTACTGATAATATCTGATGTTGATAAGTAAGTGGGGAAACATACTCTCAGATATTGTTAGTAGGCTTTTGAACTGGTAATACTTTCTGGAGAGGGGAGATTTAGTGATATTTATCAATATTTAAAATGCCCTTGACTCAGCATTTAATTTTTTAGAAATTTAAACTACAAAATACACTCACATGTATTTAAAATGTATTTACAACGATGTTTCTTATAAAATAGATGGAATAATTCAAAATTGGAAATAATCTGCATAACTACGAATTGTGAGTTTAACAGTTTAACAGTTTAACAGTACTATTGTAGCAAATGTACACGTGCTGAAATGGGAAATTTTCTGGAATATATTACTAAGTGAAAAAAGCAACTTTCAAAATAACATATATAGTTCCTACCATTTACATTATAACTATATATTTGAATGCATATACATAGAAAAATGCCATGAAAATGAATAACAAAATTTTAACAAAGATTCCTTTGAAGAAGAAAAGGATTTTATTTCGGTGGTGGGAAGCACTATCTCTAAAAAAAACCAACAAACATATTTATGTCTGTATTTGCAATATTTATATTTGCACAAATATGTAATGTTTATATTAATGTATTATTTTGGTAAATTAAAAATATAAACATAAATTTTAAAATTTTCAGATGGTTATAATATACATATTATATATAACCATTTTTAAATTATATATATAAATATATATATAACCATTTTTTAAATTTTAACATAACACTGCCTCCTCAAATATTGTCTCAGTCTCTTGGCTTTTCATGGTTTCCTCCTAAAATTTAGCAGTTTTTATAAAGTGGACATCTGCCATAGAAGCAGTCCAACAAAAGTCTTTGATTGGAAGATTTATTATTAAGGAGATCTTTCAATGTATTTTAACTCAACCAAATTGAACAAATTGAACTGATTTTATTTTTTTTGTTTTTTTTTTTGAACTGATTTTAATTGGAAGCTCTATATTAAGGGGTAAATGGAATTCTTTGAGTTTAGCGGTAATGCTGTATACAGAGGACAGTATCTACCAAAGTTATTTTTTAAAAGATTTATTTACTTATTTTATGGGGTGCCTGGGTGGCTCAGCCATTAAGCATCTGCCTTCGGCTTGGGTCATGATCCCCAGGTCCTGGGATCGAGCCCGGCATCAGGCTCCCTGCTCAGTGGGAAGCCTGCTTCTCCCTCTCCCACTCCCCCAGCTTGTGTTCCTTCTCTCACTTTGTCTCTCTCTGTCAAATAAATAAATAAAATCTTTAAAAAAATAAATAAAAGATCTATTTACTTATCTTAGAGAGCAGGGGAGGGGCAGAGGAAGAGGGAGGGAGAGAATCTCAAGCAGACTTTCTGCTGAGTGCAGAGCCCAACACAGGGCTAGATCTCAAGACCCTGAGAACATGACCTGAGCTGAAACCAAGAGTCAGATGCTTAACCGACTGAGCCAGTGCCCCCAAAGTTATTTTTTATGAAACTAGTACCTAAAATATTAAGTTTTTATTTTGTTTTGTTTTGTTTTACGTTTGGATCACTCTGAAATCCAAAGCAACTTAGCATGCACTTTAGAAGACATTCTGCTCAGAAAACAAAAATTAGAATATTACATCTTTGGGCTCCTTCCCTCAAGTAGACAGGCTAATTAGAAAGTAGGAATAACAACATTCTAGTATCTTGATTTTGAGCTTCTTGAACCTTATAAAAAGACCTTATTTTGGTTCAGTGAATAAAGCTGGGAAGTATGTGTTGATTTCAATGGGTCTGGAAAAAAAAATCAATTCCTTTCCCCAACTATTTTTAAAAATCCTGAATTCAATATAAATAAAAAATAAAGGATTTACATAATTATCCAAAGCCTGATTGACTAAGGCACTTTAGCTTAGAACAAATAAAGTTTTAAAAGAGGCCGTAGGGGAGCGCCTGGGTGGCTCAGTCCTTAAGCGTCTGCCTTCAGCTCAGGTCATGATCCCAGCGTCCTGGGATCAAGCCCCGCATCAGGCTCCCTGCTCAGTGGGGAGCCTGCTTCTCCCTCTTCCACTCCCCCTGCTTGTGTTCCCTCTCTCGCTGTGTCTCTCTCTGTCAAATAAATAAATAAAATCTTAAAAAAATAAAAATAAAAAAATAAAAGAGGCCGTAGTGATGAAGTTGTGGCAGGTGTCAGAGATAGAGAACAGCTCAGGAGTTGTCATAGCAGTTCAGGTAAGAGGTGATAGATGGCTTGGGTTAGGCATGCTAGAGCAAATGGGGATAGAGAGAGGGCACCTGAGAGGGCCTCTCACAGTATCTGGTACACAGTGGGCTCAATAAATAATGGTGAAATTTAACTGAAGACAACTTTGCATCAGTCAATATATCCCACAACCAAATGTAACTTTAACCCCAGAGATGGTGGGAGTTTTCTAAGTTAGCTTGTTAGGTGTGTTTAAACTTTAACAGTGGGAGCTGCATAGATACACAGGGGATACTTGTGGTTATAGATATACTTGAAAGGAGAGATACTCTTTTTCTGGTTTTCAGGTGAAACCATGAATAGATTAGATCAGGAATTTAGTAAGATTTAGATTAATAGGATGCAATAATGGTTTCTTCAAGGAATCATCATCATTGCTACATTTAGATATTTATCTGTGCCACTTTCTGAAAACAAATTGGGACTATTGGAAATTGTACATATTGTGAGACTGGTTATCAAAGGCACCATTAATTCACTCCTCCAAAGTACTATCAAATGGTAACCTACCCTAAAAGACATGTGATGAATATTTGCTGAGTGGGGCAAATGAGTAACAAATTAATCGTCTACCTTCGGCTGGGGTCATGATTCCCAGGTCCTGGGATCGAGCCCCAGTAACAAAATGAGAAAATGGTTAAAAGCAAGAAGGTGATATTTTGGTTTTCCTTCCTGCTACTCCACAGCTGCTAATGGTCCCAGTGAGTGGTTGGCAGTCTTTCTCCTCTGTCGGGTACTGAGCTAAAGTTAATGAGCTTTGATAGTCTTTACTGTGCTGTTGCTTTTCACTTTATAACCTTAAATTATTGTGGTTTCTAATATATTACAGGGGTTGCTGAAACTTGGAAGAGCTGAAGTTCATATACCAGCAAGTGTGGAAGGTACATCCCCAAATGACCGAAAGGGTAAAGGGCTTCTTAAAGGGATGAAGCCAAAAAAGTAAAGGACTGCTTGCTACTACACAAAGGGGTCACAAGCCAGGCAAAGTGATGGAGAACTGTGCTCCATATATAGCTGCTTATAAGAGGATAGGAGACCTTTGAGAGTCTTGGAAGTCACTAATAATCATGAAATTGGCCAAATGCCCTAGCTCATAGAAGCTTAGCAGCCAAGAAGTCACCACAGCTAAGTCTACATAAAGGCTGGAAGATATCTGTGCGGTATTCTCCTGGAACAACAGAGTGTGTGTGTGTCCGTGTGTGTGTGTGTGTGTGTGGGAGGGGGAGGTACAGGGACCGGAGGAACAACCACCACTATTTTAGCGTAAAGTCAGGATCCTAGAACAAAGGGCGTGTGCACAGGCCACAGGGAGGCCACGAAACAGCAATGGATTGATTGTAACTGCTTGTAATGAATTCTTCTGCTGTGAAAAATTGGGGAAGGGAGGACTGGCAGCTGATGGAGAACAGAGTCGTGAAAATAGATGACAGAGGAGAAGTAAATTCTTTGACAAAGAAGATGTGTGGAGAGGAGAGAAAGTGAGGCCCTCAGGTCTGGCCTCTTCACAGGCCACGCTCCTCCTTTTGCCTGTGAGCTTAGAAGAGTGGGAGAAGGGAGATCATCTTTACTCACTTAGGCATCCTTCACACTGGGTCGTATTGTGCTTAACAGAAGGAGGCCCTCAAAAAAGTACTTGCTGAATAAATGAATGACATAACAGATGGGATGAATACATGGAGAAAGAAATGTGTGACTGAGTAAGAGACATTTGAGCAAGATGTAATCAGTTCAGAGCCTTCTAGAAGGTTCTGTATAAGGAAAAATGGGCAGAATTAAAACTGTAAAACTCAGTAGGCTGGGGAGCAGTTGCATCCTTGGCTTGTGTATATCAGGCCAATTCCTTTTGTTAAGAGACACTCTGAGTATAGGAACACACTTCAGGAGTTAAGTATCTAAATTACTCAACATATCTGATGCCAAAACAACAGAAACTAGGAGTTGAGATCTATTAAGTTTCCATATAGTAAATAACTTATAATTTTTAACAGTGCAGAGATTTCCACATTTATGCCACTTACATAAGATCTGCCCACACATTTCTCTGTTAAAAAGAAGTTACCAAGTTCCTTAACTTTATTTTTAGAAGTTGAGTTCTTTGTTTGCTTCTGAATGATCTTAGTTTCTTTTAGTCTGACAAAAGTTTAAAATCAATAGCTTGCTTAAAGCTGTGCTATAATGGCCCTGAGTTTAACACAGCACAGCTGGAAATTTCGACCTCAGCGAATGACATCCACTAAGCCAAAAGTTGAAATGTGTTTGCAGGTACAGAACCAGATGCTTTGAATTTGGTGAGACCCCAGTAGTCCATTGAGTTTGTCTGTGGCATGCTCTTCCTGCTGAAAGATGGGTGAGTGAGAGCTCCATGATCTTGACAGCATGGCCTTCCCCTCTTCTCAGCTAGAAGATGACACACTGGCGGCCATTTCCCTGGCTATGTAGCCCCCAAAGCTTTATGCTCTCTTGGGGCATTTTACAGCTCTTTTTCATCTTGGATTATTTTTATTTTTTTCTCTCCCCACCCTGATTTTATTTTTCAACTTTAAAATAGAACAAACGTTCTTGCCGTGTCAAAAAATGGGAGCACGATTCCTTTTAATGAGCTCATCCAAGGACAATTCTTGTCTGTGCAGTAGTTCATTAGTAAGACTGATCTCTACTTATGGATTTTGTACTATGGCTTCCATTGAAATGTCCCTAAAAGGGACATGCTGCTCACTGTTTATTCTAAATAACTAATGGAGATTTGGGATTTTGACTATAAAATAGTGACCCTACTCTCCCTCTGGTAGTGCATCTGAAGAATCCCTACTGTTGTAATGATAGGTCTTCTAAAGCATCTATGGCCACTGCCCAAGAACTAATCCCTTGCTGGAAATTATCTTGGACAGAAATGCCATCCCTTCTTGGCTTTGGTCAAACCACACTTCTTTGTCCTCAACTTCTCCAGCTGGCATATGCCTTGGTCATCAGTCCAAATAGGAATGTGATTTTCCCAGCTGCTTCGGATCTGCTTTGCTTTCCATACGTGTATTCAGTTGGTGCAGTTCACAGCTGCATTCTGTGTGTGTTGTGGAAGGATTAAAACATTAAGGAGAAAAGGTAATCAGACTTAGTTTACAACATACTGATCTTAATTGTTGTCCTTGTGATTCCAAACCTTTCCTTGAGCAAAGAATAGTAACTTGGAGTAGTAATTTGCAGGCATGGCTTAAACTGAATCTGGATCTTCTCTGTAGTATCTAAAGTTGTAGTGACAGTTGTGTCTCAGTAAAGTGAATGAGAATGTTTTTCTTCCCATTTCCTCCCATTTGTGTGTCAGTTATGATTACGGGAGAAGGAAGAAACCGGATGAAGAGAGGAAATGGGAGAAGAGAAAGGAAACATACACACAAACAAGAGGAAAAGAAAGGATGGGAAACAGTTTTGCTTTCAGATTGGATGGTCAAAATCAAAGCTGTAGAGCAAAGAACTCACTCATTTCTGGGGACAAGGACTGATCTAGGGAATTGTTCTTTCAAGTCTTCCTTTGGCAATGTTCTCTTCCCCTTTATGATCTCTCAAGGTTTGGATGCAGTTATGCCTGAAAGTAGAAGGGTGCTGCTGGCTCCCTCTGGACAGATTCTGGGTGCTCACTGCTCCCCTTGGCTTGGCTTCCTCAGGCAAAAGACCCTGGGGGAGAGGGACTTGGGCCAGAGCATTTCAGAATGAGTTGTGCGTCAGTGTAATAATTCAATCAGTGAGTTTCCTCACTCACGTTGGCCACCACAGTGGTAAGGAAACATCTACAATGTCTCATCTCTGTATTCCTCTATGAATCGTACTAGTACCTACTGTGATATCCAGCGACAAGTTAAGGAGAACACGACTGCTGGAATATGGCCGATGAATTTCAGGGTCCTTACAGTGGAATTTATTCAAATTAAGGGTTACATGTGTAAAATCCAACTTGCTAGGGAGGAGAATCAATATTTATTAAGTCACTCTAATACCGATGATGGCAGATCATAGGCATTCAGTGCTCTTATATGCCTGACCCTGTGCTAGAAGTTTTCCATACATCACCTCATTTAGTCCACAGGAAACCTGTAAGGCAGTTACTATGACTATCCTGACATATGAAATGAAGGAAAACAGCACACAAACGTTATGGAAACTTACCAGGATGATGCAATTTGGCTCTTAAGTTTGGATTGAACTGAGAAACAGAAAAAGTCTAGACCCTAATTGTTTAAAATTATATTTTAATTTAGTGAACTTATAGTAATTCCTAAATATGGTCCTTAAAGATAGACATTTTCTCAGACATGGCTAATTAGATAGTTAAAGGTAAAAGAAAGTAATATTCATGCTACTTCATAGAAAGAAGTATCAAATAGTAAAACAAAAAATGCTCAGAAACATAAATTCTGATCACATTTTCTTTTTTTGCATGTCATTTCCTTTATATTTTTCCTCATATAGGTCACCGAAGGGGCCCAGGCACTCCAACTTGCAGTCAGAACCCACCATTTACAAATACCACACTTAAATTTGGTGAGCTCTATGATCTTTTTTCTGGTCCCCAAAAATCTCAGAAAAGGAAACCAATGAAACCAGATACTCAAAAAATGCACAGACAGGGAATTCTGATCTAATGCAATTCTAATCCTGTGAAGGGAAAAACAAAGTTTGCTTCCTTTTTATTCCCCTGCAGATCTCATGTAGCAGACAGCAATAGTGGTTGCAAGATGGCTAACTGCTGAGTCTTTGATTTAATGAAAACTTAGGGAAAGCAATTCAACTCACTGCAGGGACTGCTTTGTTCTTCCATTATGATTCTTTTTTAATGAGAAAGATGATTGTAAGGATAAACTCCATTCCTCTGAATTTTTACACTAATTACATACAAAGCACTATTTTGGCAGAAGGGGACTTATCTCCTTCAGGAATACAGTTATCATCTTGTAACCACCCTTCAATCTCCCACAGGAACACGGGAGCTTTGTGCCAGGAATGAGTGTTGCTCTGTGCCACCTCTCAGCATGGATAGGTGAAAGCTTAAAGATTTCCAGAATTAAGTCAATGTGGATTCCACATAAGACAGAGAGACAATCCCTCCCTCCAAGCTTATATGCTGTTTGGAATGAAAGAATCAGAAGGGCATCCCTTTAATGAATTATTTGGCATGGGGAATGAGGGAGAGTCTGATGTATAGTATGTGTGTGCATGTGTGTATGTTTATATGAGGATTCATTAAGAGAAGACAGTGTTGCATATTCATGTCATTTTCCTTTAATCTAAAAGTCATTTAAGTAATATTGAAAGTTCTGTGTAAGGTATCACTCTACTCAAGATTCATACATGTTAGCACAAACAGGACATGGTCTGTTGGATGCTCTTAACTGTAAGACCGTGGAAGAGTTGATTTGGTGCAGATTCACCCTGTAAGTACTGCATATGTATGGAGTGTGTGTGTGTTTGCATTGTTTAATGGATTATAAGCTTGATAAATAATAGTTCATGTCACACAAGCAAGGTCCTTGGAGTAGGTATTTTTTTTTGAAACTATATTCATTCTTTAGTCTAAAAGCATGCCATATGGGGTGCCTGGGTGGCTCAGTTGGTTAAGCGACTGCCTTCGGCTCAGGTCATGATCCTGGAGTCCCAGGATCGAGTCCCCCATCGGGCTCCCTGCTCAGCAGGGAGTCTGCTTCTCCCTCCGACTCTCCTCCCTCTCATGCTCTCTCTCTCTCATTCTCTCTCTCTCAAATAAATAAATAAAATCTTTAAAAGCATGCCATATGAAGTGGGAAGTTTTAATGGTGACCTCCTAATACCCATAAGTGACTGAGGGAATAGCTACTATAGTTTCCCTGTTGAAAACTCTGGGCCTAATGAGACATTATTTTATCATGGTAACCATGAAGGGATAGTAGACAGTCAATTAATTCCCTTTCATTCTTTTTTTTTTTTTTTTGCCTTTGGTCAGGTGTATTAAAGTATAATTTTCATGTGATAAAATCCATCTCTTCTAGCACAGAGCTTGAAGAGTTTTAACAAATGTATATAGTCCTGTAACCTCTACAACAATCAAGATCTATAGAACATTTCCATTACCCTGAAAGTTCCCTTGTGTCCCTTTGCAGTCACCCTCTCCCACTCCTAGGCTCTGGCAGCCACATATCTGCCTTTTCCAGAATATCACATTATTACCCAGTATGGAAGTTTTCATGTCTGGCTTCTTGAACTTAGCATAATGCTTTTGAGATTAATCCATATCATTGCATGTATCTTACTCCTTTTTATGGCTGAGTGGTACTCCATTTTATGAATTCACCACAGTTTGTTTATCCTATCACAAGTTGATGAGCATTTGGGTTGTTTACAGTTTTTGGCAATTATGAATAAAGCTGCAATGGATGTTTGCGTATAGTTCTCTGTGTGGACATCATGTTCTCATTTCTCTTAGAAGAGTGTGACTGATGGGTCATATGGTAAGTGTATGTCTAACTTTAATAGAAATCACCAAGATATTTTCCAAAGTGGTGGTATCATTTTGCATTCCCAGCAGCAGTCTCTGAGAGCTTCAGTTGCTCCATATGCTGGCAGACAGTTTTGCTAGAACTGGAGTCTAGTTTTCTCCTGTGATTTTCTCTCATAATTTCTCAGGATGGTTTGTGTACATTCCCCTCTTCCTCACCATCCCCCCACCTTTTCTTCTCCCTTCCCCAAAAACATAAGCATAATTCCCATGGAGTGTCTACCAAGGATTCACCTGAGTACCTCAATTCCTGAAGTACAACCTTTACTATGGGGGCTAGAACTCTCCAATCATACTTCAGTAAAAATAAAGGCAACCTGACAAGGAATAAGAATGGAGATTTGCCAGGTAATTTCCCACATGGGAGAATTTTTAAGAGGCTCCCATGAATATTACCTCACCAGACTTAGGTAAGTGACAATAATATTCTCCCCCCCACAACTCTCAAGGTTGTTTTAATTCAGTATTTACACTTGACAAGTGCTTTTTTTTTTTTTTTTAAGATTTTACTTTTTTATTTGACAGAGAAAGGGAGAAGCAGGCTTCCCGCTGAGCGGGGAGCCCGATGTGGGGCTCGATGCGGGGCTCGATCCCAGGACCCCGGGATCATGACCTGAGCCAAAGGCAGACGCTTAACGACTGAGCCACCCAGGTGCCCTGCCAAGTGCTTTCTTATGCTGGCAACCCACTAACAGTCCTCCTCAGTGACTTAGTCAAGGTTACCCAGAGAATTGGAAACTGAGCTATGTGGGAGCATAACTTGGGCTTTTGCTTTGAGAAAATCCTGGATCCTGCTTTAACTCTTTTCACTGCTCTGGCCCGTGTTTTTGACTCCCTATAGTACATTCCAACAAAGAACATTCCAACAAAGGCAAGGGGCAAAGATTCACAGAGGATTAAAAAAAAGGATTGATTTCTTAAGTTTTACTTAAGAGAAAAAAAATCAGATCAACTCAATTAAGAAAATAGAAAAGGATTATTTTAAATCACAATGATCAGTGGACTCTTTTTAAAAGTACATATCCAGATGATGTAATAACCAGGATTAAAAAAAAGGACTGAATCTCATAAGAGGCCTATCTCAGTAGAATCTAAATACAGTATGTGATTAACAGAACTAGGAAGACAAGATGTTCAGGCGACTCTAGGATCTGACAGATATGTAAGTTTCTAAGATGTCATTGTGGCTCTCTGAGAGGTCTATATTATTTTGCAGGAAGTCCTACATTTCTTCTAATTACACAGATATTTTTAATCTTGCAACATTGGTAATTGAGAATTTAGCCTATGTAATTGTATGTAAGAAGTGCAGTGTTTCTGCAGAGAACAAATATGAAGCCTGTCTGGTGTGGGAAGAGGTAGCAATTACTTACTGATTAATGTTTCCCCAGCCACCACCAAAAGGAGAAATGCTTTTTTGGCACAAATTCTGAGAAGAGCATTCACTGAAAATGCTGAGGGCTATGGGACTGGACCATTGAGCCATGAGTTGGATCTAGCTGTTGTGTGTAGACAAAGCTGTCATTTTTATGTATTTCTCTCATCTGTCCTGCCCTACTTGAGTGCTCTGAGTAGGAAAAAGGAGATGGTGGGTAGGGCAGGCAGGGAGAGAGCAGGTGCTAAAAATAACTGAATGGAGTTCATTTTTTCAGCCTCCCCACTTAGAACTGAAATTTGAACTAGGATTTCTGTCTTCTGGAATTTCATGTTCAAAATGAGGATATTTTTCATGAAGAGTATACATGCGTTTACTTTTCAGTATTCTCTCTTTAGAAAAAATCAAAGGGATTACATATGGTGATGTGTTTATGAGTGCTCTGTTAGTACTCTTGGAGACCTGTTTCATTTTCACACTAACACAAAGAAATATATAAATGACTCAATAAATCCTTTAATGTCCATGTTTCAAGAATTTGCTGAAAAGCAAAGTACATGCACTACCCATTAAATTGCTTTTAGCTGGAAGCTTGTCTTTTATTCAAAATTAGAAGACTTTATAAAAATATCTTTCAGTGAAAAAGCAAAACTTAGAGAATGAGTCACCAGGGATCAATCTAATGATGATCAATGGTGGCAGCATTTTATTTTCTTTCCAGGGTCGTATATGAAATGAAGCAGACACTTCTCTTTCTATTTCTGCTTTCATTACTGGTACCTATTTTTTTTTTATCACCATGCCTTGAGGAGGAAAATAAAGATTGAAAGTGTTTTTTCCCCCTCAGCATCCTGCATTTGCCCCACAATCATTTCCTCCCCCATCACAGAGTAAACAGTGAAAGGAAAAATAAAAAGGAATTAGAGAGACAAGAACTGAGAAGAGCTGGCAGATGAAGAAAAGAAAAAGGAAATTATTGACTGTTTAAAACCTAGGGTTTATCTACACTCAGAAGTTAAAAACTGCCAGAAGAGGAACCATGGGTATCTATTTAAGAACTGCTGAATGTAGTTCTGGGAAGCAGGATTCTTATAATAATTGATAAGAGAAGTTTATGGGCAAAAAGTGTGATGACATATTTTTTTCTTGATATCCTATCTTCACCTTTGTTTTTAAAAGCCTGTCACATTTCTTGCTTCTGCAATATAAATGCAAGAACTCGTTGGGCTTTAGTTAGGCCCCAGCCTGTTCTTTCCTCTTGTTTATAGTCTTTGCCTTTTGTGTTTCTCTGCTTCCTGATTTCAGCTAGTATTACAATGAATTTTAAGGGGAAAAAAAAGTAGATATGAGGAAGAGTCTTCTTTTGAGAGTTTCCTAGGCAAATCCATAAAATTTTTGGAAGCTGCACTATACTTTTGTAGTTATATTCCTGTGAGAGAATAGAAAACATAGGTATTGGTCTCTGCCCCCAGTTTCTGGCACAGAGCTCCTAAAACTCTTGCAATTTCCTAAGTAATAAGAATACTCAGGAACATCTTTTGTTCTAATATTTGGTCCCTGGCCCTGGTTCCCGACACAGAATTCCTAAATCCCTTGGAATTTCCAAGGTGATGGCAATGTCTTCTGCTCAAATGAGGTGACTCTCGGTGGGCTCCGGGATAGGGACCAGTTACTACAGGGTCCTAGCCATGATTAGAAGTGTGGAATTTTCAGCCCTACCTGTCCATTCTCAACAGGGGAGAGGGGCTGGACATGGCGTTAATGATCAATCACGCCTACATCATGAAGCCTTCATAAAGACCTCTCAAGTAGAGGATTCAGAGAGCTTTAGGGTTGATGAGCACGTGGAGGTGCAGAGAGAGGGACATGCCCAGAGAGACATGGAAGCTCCCTGCCCCTTCCCACATACTTTGCCCTACTCATCTCTTTCCTCTGGATGTTCACCTATATTATTTATCATATCCTTTTATAATAAACTGGTAAACAGTAAGTAAATTCTTTTCCTGAGTCCTGGGAACCACTCTGGCAAGTTCATCAAACCCAAGAAGGAAGTCATAGGACTGTCTGATTTACAGTCCATCAGTGAGAAGCAGAGGTTACAACCCAGACTTGCAATTGGCCCTGAAGTGAAAGGGGCAGTCACGTAAGACTCAGTTCTTAACCTGTGGGATCTTACGCTAGCTATCTCCAGATAGACAGGGTCAGAACTGAGATCAACTGTAGGACTCCCATCTGATGTCACAGAATTGCTTGGTAGGATAAACACCACACATCTGGTGACAATAGTGTGAGACTAAAGGAAGGATACACAGGAAGAGAGCTGAGCTTTTTTTTATAATTCCTGAAGCCCTACTAGGTACATACAGCATGAGTCTGGGTTTCAGGCATTACTTCAATGAGCACATTTTAACTGCCTTGAATAACTTCTTAAAATTGGTCACTATTAACCTACTGAAGTTATAGCTAAATTCTCAAACTTGTTACAGTGTCAATGGAATTACTTGTTTGAAGCACACTTTTTCTATAGAGATGTATTATTGAGGCTCTTTGTTATGAACAGCAAAATCGTTTTGAATTTTAGAACTATCTGGAATAGGGGCACCTGGGTGGCTAGGTTGGTTAAGCGGCTGCCTTCAGCTCAGGTCATGATCCTAGGGTCCTGGGATCCAGCCACGCATTGGGCTTCCTGCTCAGTGGGGAGTCCGCTTCTCCCTCTGCTCCTCCCCCCACTCATGCTCTCTCTCGTGCGCTTTCTCTCTCAAATAAATAAATAAAATCTTAAAAAAAAAAAAAGCGTGTTGTAGAACTATCTGGAATAAAAACCTAGCACCAAGCAAGTAAAGGGCTAGACTTAAAACCTGTCCAACTAGATATACATTTTTTAAGGAGGATGGTAGTCAAATTTTTTGTAGGAAACAATTAATAATCAGGGACAAGTCCAGAACTCCAGCTTGACCTGCAGTTATATTGGAATTTCTACTGGAACCTGATGTTTCAGAGTCTTTGGTCACTGGTTCAGTGCAAATCTGGTAAAGAGAACTCAGTCTAACTTGAAGTCAAATTTCCACAAGGCTTTTGCCATAACATCACCCTGAACCCTCTTGAGGGGCTTCCTGCTTTCATCACGTTGTATTCACATGTGACAATCATAACTTTTTAGAAGTTGTATGGTTACAATGATAAAGAAATATTTGTTTAAAGATATGTTCCCAAGACTAACTTCTTGCAGTTATGTGACCTAAGGTGACATCAAATTAAATGGTGGCTTGGCGGGGTAAATGGTGTCTGTGCTGGGGGAATGGGAAAGACTGTAATTTTGTTCAGTCCTGCTCTGCAGCCCTCTGGGAGGAGTGGTCAGGAAGCACCAGGAAAGAAGAAACTGTGGCTATGAGAGCACGTCCCCTGCACACACCAGACTTTCCATCCTCTCATCGTCTTTGCTCTGTTTTTCATTCCCTCTTAAATCGTGAGGTGCACAAGGAAAGAGATCATTATGTCTCTAGAACACAGTACTGAATCAGCCTATACAAAATTAATGTAATTACTCTGTTGATTTCCAGATGTTAGCTTAATGCCAGCCTATTAAAACTTCTAAAGATGAAGATTAAAACAAACATTATGAGTAAACACCCACATAAAGACATATCAGTGAATCAAGTGATCAGCTGAGGCAATGGCAAAAATCTCCAGATAAGGCATTTTAGAAACTGATTCTCTCCATCACTGGTTGGGATAAACAGAATTTCCTCAGGCGCCCTTCAGTCTTTTTTCCAAAGGGCCTCCAAATTCCTTGTCCTCGTCTTTGGCCTCTTGCCAGGTGTGCCTCTCCCCTGTCTACCCTTCCCACCCACCCCCGGGCACCACATCCTCTTGACTTCCTTGCTCTGCCTCAGGAGGCCTGGCCCCAGGGCGGGTTTCTTATTCAGGGCTTTTAAATTCAAGCAAAACCCCTTCCTTTAGTTCAGAAGTATCTTCTTTTCCTCCTTCTGCATCCCCTAAACCCCACATGGGGTTACAGGGAGTCCCGGGAGGCACGTGACCTTGGCCTAGGGTGAGCCTGACAGCAACTAGTTCTACAGCCTAGAGCAGGTTCCTGACACAGGAACTTATAAAATTTTGGATAATAATACTTATTTCCTTGGACTGAAGGAATAATGGAGATAACTTACATCCATAGCGTCTGGCACATTATAGAGTCTTGATAGAAGGTAGAGTTATAAATTTTAGGTCTTTTGCTACACTTAGTTTTCTAAGCTTTTCTGACTGAAATTTTCTCTCTGTTTCTTAAAGTGACTTGATTTTATTTTTTCCTCATGAAGGTTTTTGTTAAATCTCTGGATTCCTGGAAAGTAAGATGGACAAGAACCCAAAGATTCGTTGCAGTTCACCATCTCGTTGTCTAGACTATTTAGTTCTAAAAATCTTGAGAAGATAAATTCGCCACTTTCCTGTGAATTTTGTGGGTTTTCTTTTTCGCATTTGTAGTGTTCAAACTGTTAGCTTCCAGATCACACTGAGGAAATATAGCTGAGACTCACTGTCTAGAACTTTTGTAACCTGAGGTTTTATTTGAAATTTTATTCTTAAATTAATTATGTCTACTGTTGTTAAATTAAAACAAACAAACACCAATAATACAATTTTTGAGAAGTAAATGAAATTAGCTTTTCCAATACTTAAAACAAATCCAAAGTTAAACTGGAATTCAGTCCCAACTGAATAAAATCTAGTATTGGCCACATTGTTATAATTAAGCAATATTATTCTGGATGACCATTTAAATAAGTGTAAAAATGAAATTCCTGATATGGTTCTTACAAAAGTTTCAAAAAAGTATGACTCTTAGGGTTGATGAGTAAAGCTATTCATGTATCCTTATTTATTATTAAGGTGTATAATTGTCTTTAAACCTATTGACGACTATTTTTAAGTGCATATTTCACAGTCAACAGCTTCTGGGGGTGAATTGTTGGCTATTTCTGGGCCAGAGGAAAGAGTGTTCACACCAGATTCAGTGTTATAGTGATAAGATTCTGAATTATACTTCTTCCAGAGATACACCCCAAGGATTTCAACTTCAGGTGCCAATTAAAATGTTTTTCTTGCATTGATTCTTGGAGGACTTGTTTTATTGCTTTAGCTATTTTAAATTTAGACAGAACATCTCCTCTGACCATTTGTGGTAGTTTTCTTTCCTTTCTTTTCCCCTTTATTATTACTAGAGTTGATTGTGTTTAATATTTTTATGTTTCTTATGACATCTTCCTAAGGAACATACATTCGTCTGTATTTCCCTTGGATTTCTCAGGACTGGCATTAGTGAGGACAGCTGCATCAGGCCTTTCCAGCTTCCAGGGAAGCACCATTCTATTTAGATTCACTGAGGGGTACAAGGAATGTTAACAGAAATTCAGATAGTGAGCAATTGTACATTTTGCCTATACATGCATTTTCCACTTCCCGCTGAATTCACACAATTTATCCTTCTTTGTGATTTATTTGTTCATTCTGTTTGCTTTATTACTGCAAAATAGAAAAGTGAGATTTGAGGTTCTGAATTGGCTTATGATGCTGTAAGTGAAAAAAAGTTAATTTAGTCACGGCTCATCAATCCTCTAGATGTTTGTAAAAAAGAAATTGAGCTATATTCCAAGCCGCATATGGGTTTTGGCACGCTTACCTTGTCTGACAGCTAGTGTGGTGGTATAGACCAAAAAGAGAAGGATGTAATTGAGGAAACTCTGGAAGACTGGTGTATTGGCATGGAAATCTTCTGACAGGTACTTGCTGGTCAAGCCAATTCCACAAATAAGAAGGGATAACACCTGGCCCAGAGCCACAGAGATTAACATCTCCCTGAAAAGTAAAGAGAAACAGCAAACATCAGCTGGAAGTCCATTAAAACAATAACAGTTAAAAATCTACTGAGCACTTGTGCCATTCACTAGGCTAAGTGCAATAAAAAGTATTTCTTTTTATCCATTACAGCAATCCTATGAGAGAGGTGCATTTTTAGTGAGGTTTTATACAGGAAAAAAAAAAACCTAAAGTTTAGAGGGGTTAAGGAATTTCCTCACTGTCAAATAACTAGGAAGTAGCAAAGCTGGGATTTGAGACCAAATCTCTCCAAGTGATCTTGGCTTCTGGCCACAGCGCTCTGGAGCCTGTGGGGGGGAAATTAACATCATCCCTGATGCCCACCATCGCATTCACTAAGTGTTCAGAAACCCCAGAGAACATCTGCACACTGACAAAGAGGTACCGCACTGTAACCTTATCCTCAGGTTCTCATACCAACAAGGAGAGACTTTTGTTTATAGATTAAAATCTTGGATCCAGGAACATCTGAAAATCTGGAACCACCATCACCTTTCCATTCCCAGATTTTGGATCTTTGTTTGCTCTAGCAAGCACCGATAAGCACTAGTCTGCTCTCCTCTACACAAGTTACAATTGCTTGCATATTAAAATTGCTACTCATGAAGGAAATTTAGTTACTGAGGTAGTATAATAAAACATTTCACATTCTGTAAATATTTTCTGTGCCTTCTTCAAAGGCATAGTAGACCACTGTAGAAGGGACTAAAGGCAAGAGTCGAGGGGTTCACTTTGCATAGAAATTAAGTGCTCATATGGGCTTTATGATCATATAAATCTGCATCATCTGACTCAGGAAAAGCCCCATGGAAATACAAAGCAGGCTTCTGCTTTCCCCAAAAGTCCCATCTGACTTTCCTGGTTTATTTATTGAAGCAGCAATGTAAAATAAGCAAGGAGTGGTATTTCTAAACAAAAAAGCACTGGTCAGAGGATTTACAATGTTACATATTTCCTCCCCCATGGCAGATGTGAACCCATCTTTCTGAAAGGGGCAGAGTCCTGGGCAGATACCTGGGTGGTGTCTTGCTTAAAAAAAAGAAAAGAAAAGAAAAGAAAGAAAGAAAAAGAAAAAAATTAAAAGGCATCGATCACATTTTGGTCATTCCATTTGTTTCCACGAGGAGGAAAAATATGGCAAGGCATGAGGGCCCATAGAGAAGGCTTTCTTTCCTGAGGTTAACCTGTAACACACTGGTAGAGGCTTCTCACTGGCTGCCCTGTTCCCAGGTACTGGCCCTGACCCCCGTATTCAATCTTTATTAAGGAATCAAAGACATATATTTAAACATATATGTCTAAAATATCAATCTGTTGCTTAAAATCCTATAATGGTACCCTCTAAAATGCTGTGATCTATAAGGCCCATGGTACATCGTCTACAAAAATGGCTGCCAACATTTCCTCCTATCCCTCTGCATTCATGCTGCTCCTCTCAAAGGGAGGTGGGATCTATTTCTCCTTTTCTAACTGAGCTTATCTTGTGACTTACTTTGGCCAACAGAATGTAGGGGGAAAGATGTCATGTGACTTCTGGGCTAATCCGTAAGAAGCTCTGCAGCTTCCATTTTTTGCTCTCTTCAGATACAGCTTTCATGTAAAGAACCTAGGCTACAGAATCTTGAGAGACCGTGTGAAAAGGAAAGAGAAACCCGGCCAGGGCCACCCCAGCTGAGGCCCCAGACATGTAAGTGAGGATCCTGGATCCTCCTGCCCCAGTGGAGCAGTACCAGTCTGTGCCACATGGAGTAGAGATGAGCCATCCCCAGAGACAGCTACCCCATTGGAGAATTGCGAGAAACAATCAATGGCTATTGTTTTAGGGTATGAAATTTGCAGCGGTTAGTTATGGAGCAACAGGTAACTGAAAACAAGGCCCTAAATGCCCTCCCTCCACTCTTTTTACCTCCTGCTTTCCCCATGAAGTCAGAGCTCTAGTCCTACAGAGCTACTTACACCTCAACAATGAGTTGTGGTCTTCTTTGCTGGCATTCCTTTGCATGTGTTATTACTATTTCCAGAATGTTCATCCTGCCTTTATCAGTCTGACTCCTATTCATCTTTTAAGATTTGGCTTATATGTCACCCCCTTTAAGAAGTCTTACCTGTCCTCTCTGGGATGTTTCTCCTTTACTTCTACATCATTGTATTATAATTACTGATTTTACCCCCTTTTTCCCTCTGCCAGACTATGAAGTCTGTATGATGTTCTTCACCGTATCTAGAGCTGGGCAATACCATTCAGAAGAAGTAGAAAATGAAGGGATTCAAAGATAGTGCAGAGATAGGCCTAGGCAACCCTGAACAGTTTTGTTGAATTGAAAGGTGATAAAAAAGAAAGGCAGAGGTAAAGAGAAGTACCAGAATTATTTCAAAGGTTTTTAAGCCAGCCTAACAGAACTAAGATATCCACTAACAAAAATCGTGATAAGGAGTTGGTTTTAGTGCAAAGATAACAAATATTTTTGGTATATTGAATTTGAGCCGCCAGATGAACTTCCAAATGATCCAGCAGTATTAGAAACAAGAGATAAGAGTGGGATAGGGAGGTCAACCAGGAGATAAATATGCAGAAGTTATACACCTAAGAGTGATGGCTAAAGTACTAGACATAGATAATATCGCCAAGGAAGGGAGAATGGGAGAGAGAATTAGAGGGCCTAGGAAAAATCCTCGAGGAACTCCCGGATTGGGGTTAGGGGAGAAAGAAGAGGCACATCATTGGAGTCAGAAGTGGTTAGAAGGCTAAGGGGAAAACCAGCATAGTTCTTGCTCTAAGAGAAACCAAGGAAGCAGAGCCTTTCACGGAGGAGGGAGTTGTCATATTGAATGTTGCTTAGAGGGTACGGAGAATGAGGACTGACAGAAGATAATCTGTAGTCAATGCTAGCCTTTGAAAGACCAGTTTTGGCACCGTGGAGAGCACCAGAGCAATACTGGTATCATGGAAACCAAGGGAACAGAGAATTTCACAGAGGGAATGGTTAACTATGACTAAGTAGACAGGAAGTGCTAAGATATAAAAGTTTTGACTTTGAAGAATTTTGAAGAATTCAAAGAATTCTTTGAAGAAGTTTGAGCTAGTCACCACAAAACACAATAATTATGCTAATAGTTAATAATGTATAAAATGATTAAAATTTTAATTTAGATGGACTCATGATTATCTTCTCACTGGGTCACTCTTGATTACTTGCATAATAACTTACAATAACTAATAAGAGAAATGGGGAGAGTTACAACTAATTGGTTGCTCCCAGCGCTGAGTACATCCACTGGAGAATACTGGGTATGGAGTATGTCTCCTTGGGAAAAGAAGGTTAAAAACTGCCATGATGTGGTAATTCCTACAGCTGATTAAATTACAACCATGGTATTCAAAAACTTTGCAATATCCTGTGCCTTTCCTGAACAAAACCAAGCCACCAAAAACGACTAGTTACTTATGTAAGAGAATAAAATTTCAGTCCTTCTGATGCGTATGTACCAATATACTATAAAACAGCCATCTACAGGTCAGGCACTATATATGCAAAGATGAATAAGACACAGTCCTTGTCACTGGAGAGCTACTAACCAAGATTTTAGGACTGAGTTCCCAAATAACTTACTACAGAGTGAGACCAGTTAAGGAGAAATAACAATAATAATTCATATTTAATAAGTTTTCACTCTGTGCCACGTCCTGGGCTTAGCTTTATATATACTATCTTATTTAATCCTCATAATAACTGAATGAGGCAGGTACTACTTTTGTATTTATTTCTCATAGAAATGTGCTGACACTGGGCACATTCTGAAAGCTTATGGTGCAATGAATCCACTTACCAGATAGTAATCTACTTTTTAGAGTTTTTAAAATACAGTATGATTACATTAGCATTTGAATTAATGACCTTTTAAATTCAAAGGGACTAAAGCAGTAGTCTCTTAATACAGAATGATAACTGGAAGACCAAAATATTTAGAAGTCTGTTTTCTAAATATTTTATACCCATCTATCTACTGCATATATCATTATACATTCACAATATATATTTCTACTAATTTATACTATATAGATGTATAAATAAATATGTAGATATTTAGATGTTTTATAGATACATACATATATGCTTTAAATCAAATTAATAAAAGTTATCTCAAAAAGCATTTTTTATTATCTAATAAATGTCATATATTATACTAGACACAGAATAATATGATGAATAAGCATGTGCCCAGATCTTAAGGAACTCAGTTTCAAGTAGAATAGGGCTGCCTACATAACTGCAGGTCCTAGTGAAAAATGAAAATACGGGGGCGCCTGGGTGGCTCAGTCGTTAAGCGTCTGCTTCGGCTCAGGTCATGATCACAGGGTCCTGGGATGGAGTCCAGCATTGGGCTCCCTGCTCAGCGGGAAGCCTGCTTCTCCCTCTCCCACTTCCCCTGCTTGTGTTCCCTCTCTCACTGTGTTTCTCTCTGTCAAATAAATAAAATCTTAAAAAAAAATGAAAATGCAGTGTCCTTTGTTCAAAAAGTAGGGACAAGTGTGATTATAGGTACACACAAAGATCTCTCCCTCTCAACTTGTCTGTTTTTTTTGGTTACTTTTTCAGCCCCCAACCCCCACAGCTCTGACAATGACCAATGTGTTCTATTTATCTATGTGCTTTTTTTTTTTTAAAGGTTTTATTTATTTATCTGACAGACAGAGAGACAGCAAGAGAGGGAACACAAGCAGGGGGAGTGGGAGAGGGAGAAGCAGGCTTCCCGCTGAGCAGGGAGCCTGATGAGGGGCTCGATCCCAGGACCCTGGGATCATGACCTGAGCCGAACGCAGACGCTTAACGACTGAGCCACTCAGGTGCCCCTCTATGTGCTTCTTTTTTAATAAGAAAAAAAAATCCACATATAAGAGAGATCATGCAGTGTTTGTCTTTCTCTGAGTTATATCATTTAGCATAATGCCCTTAAGATCCATCTCTGTGTCGCAAATGGCAATATGGTTGAATAATATGGCACACACCACCATATACACAGCACAATTTCTGTATCCACTCATCAATTGATAGATTATGGTTGTTTCCATATCTTGGCCATTGTAAATAACACTGCAGCGAACATGAACATGTTCAACGAACATGAACAATCTTTTCTAGTTAGTGTTTTTATTTTCTTCAGATAAATACCCAAAAGTGGAATTGCTGGATTATATGGGTAGTTCTATTCTTAATTTTTTTTTGAAAACTTCCTTACTGTTTTCCATAGTGGCTGTACCAATTTACATTCCAACCAACAGTGCACAAGTGTTTCCTCTTTTCCACATCTTTGTCAACACTTATTTTTTGTCTTTTTTTACAATAACCATTCTAATAGGTGTGAGGTGATATCTCACTGTGGTTTTGATTTGCATTTCCCTGATAATTAATGATGCCAAATATCTTTTCATATACCTGTTGGACGTCTTTATGTCTTCGGGAAAATGTCTATTTTGATCCTCTGTCCTTTTTTAAATTGGATTGTTTGTATTCTTGCCATTGAGGGTTTTTTTGTTTGTTTTTGTTTGTTTTGCTGTTGTTGTTTTGGCATTAAGTTTTATGAGTTTTTTATATATTTTGGATATTAGCCCCTTATCAGATATATGATTTGCAAATATTTTCTCCCATTCAGTAGGTTGTTTTTCAATTTGTTGATAGTTTTCTTTCCTGTGCAGAAGTTTTTTAGTGTAATATAGTCTCACTTCTTTTTACTTTTGCTGCTTCTGATTTTGGTGTCAGATTGAAAAAAATCATCACCAAGACCCATGTCAAGGGGTTTACTGTTTATGTTTTCTTCTAGGAGTTTTATGGTTTCAGGTTTTATGTTCAAGTCTTTAATGGATTTTGAGTTAACTTTTGTATAAGATAGTGGTCAAGTTTCATTCTTTTGCATGTGACTGTCCAATTTTCCCAGCACCATTTATTGAAGAGATTGTCCTTTCCCCATTGTATATTCTTGGCTCCTTTGGTGTAAATTAATTGACCATATATGCATTGGTTTATTTCTGAGTTTTCTATTCTGTTCCATTGATCTATGTATTTGTCTTTATGCCAACACTATACTGCGTCAATTACTATAGCTTTGTAATAAAGTTTGAAATCAGGAAGCATGATGCCTCCAGCTTTGTTCTTTCTCAAGATTGCTTTGGCTATTGGTTTTTGTTTTTATTTTTTTGTGTGTGTGGCTCCATACAAATTTTAAAATTATTTGTTCTATTTCTTTGAAAAATGTCATTGGAATTTTGTAGGGAATGTACCAAATCTGTAGATTGCCTTGGATAGTATGAACATTTTAACAGCACTGACTCTTCCAACCCAGAGCACAAAATATCTTTCCATTTATTTGTGTCTTCTTCAATTTCATTCATGTCTTACAGTTTTCAATACAGGTCTTTTACCTCCTTGGTTAAGTTTATTCCTAGGCATTTTATTGTTTTTGATACAATTGTAAGTGAGATTATTTTCTTTATTCTCTTTCTGATAGTTTGTTATTAATATAAAGAAATGAACAGATTTTGGTGTATTGATTTTGTAGCCTGCAATTTTACTGAATTCATTTATTAGTTGTAAGAGTTTTTGAGGTACTTTTTAGTGTTTTCTATATATAATATCATGTCATCTGCAAATAGTGACAGTTCTTTTCTAATTCAGATTCATTTGATTTCTTTTCTTGCCTAGTTACTTGGGCTAGGACTTCCAGTACTGCATAAATAAACATGGGAAGAGTTGGCATTCTCATCTTGTTCTTCATCTTAGAAGAAATGCTTTTAGCTTTTCACCACTGAGTATGGTGTTAGCTGTGGGCTTGTCACATATGGCTTTTATTATGTTGAGGATACCCACTTTGCTGAGAGTTTTTATCATAAAAGGATGCTGAATTTTGTCTAATGCTTTTTCTGCATCTACTAAAATGATCATATGATTTTTCTCCTTCATTTTGTTAATGTGGTGTATCAAACTGACTGATTTGCAGATGTTGAGCCGTCCCTGAATTCCTGGAATAAATCCCACTTGATCATGGTATACAATCCTTTGAATGTATTGTTAAATTTGGTTTGCTAACATTGTGTTAAGGATTTCTGCATCTATGTTAATAGGGATATTGGCTCATCTTTTTTTTCTTGTCATGTCCTTGTCTGGTCTGATATGAAGATAATGTTGGCCTCATAAAATGAGTTTGGAAGAGTTCCCTCCTCTTCTATCGTTTGGAAGAGCTTGAGCAAGGATCGGTTTAATTTTTCTTTGAACGTTTGATTCAATTTACCAGTGAGGTCATCTGGTCCTGGACTTTTGTTTGTTGGGGGTTTTTGATTACTGATTCAATCTCCTTACTAGTAATTGGCCTGTTCAGATTTTCTATTTCATCGTGACCCAATCTTGGTAGGTTGTATGTTACTAGGAATTTGTCCAGTTCTCTAGTTTGTCCAGTTTGTTGGCATATAATTGTTCACAGCAGTCTCTTATGATCCTTTGTACTTCTGTGGTATCAGTTGTAAAATCTCTTTCATGTCTAATTTTATTTAAGTCCTCTGTCCTTTTTTCTTCATGAGTATAATTAAAGGCTTGTCAATTTTGTTTATCTTCTCAAAGAACTAGCTCTTAGTTTCATTGATTTTCTCTATTACCTTTTTAGTCTCTATTTCATTTATTTCTGTTCTAATCTTTATTCCCTTCCTTTCTTTCCTTTCTTTCCTTCAAGTGTGTTTTTCTTTTTCTGGTTCTTGAGGTGTAAAGTTAGGTTGTTTGTATGAAAGTTTTCTTTTCTGAAATATTTTTTAAAAAGTTGTTTGAGGTAGGCATTTGTTGCCATGAACTTCCTTTTTAGAACAGCTTTTGCTGCATCCCACAAACTTCAGTATGTATGTTTCTGTTTTCATTTGCTTCAAGGTATTTTTTTACTTCTCTATTTCTCCAATGATACATTGGTTGTTCAGCAGCATCTTGTTTAATTTCCACATATTTGTGAATTTTCCAATTTTCTTCATATGAATAATTTCTAGTTTCATACTACTGTGGTCAGAAAAGATGCTTGATATGATTTCAATCTTCTTAAATTTATTAAGACTTGTTTTGTGGCCTAACATATCATCTATCTTGAAAAATGTTCTAATTGTTGGGGCATCTGGGTGGCTCCATCGTTAAGCATCTGCCTTCAGCTCAGGTCATGATCCCAGGGTTCTGGGATCGAGCCCCACATCGGGCTCCCTGTTCCACGGGAAGTCTGCTTCTCCCTCTCCCACTCCCCCTGCTTGTGTTCCCTCTCTCACTGTCTCTTTCTCTGTCAAATAAATAAATAAAATCTTTAAAAAAAATGTTCTAATTGCACTGGAGAATAATGTGTATTCTGTCACTTTTGGATGGTATGTTCCATATATATAATATATATAATATATATATAGTCCATCTGATCTAATGTGTTGCTTAAGATGAATATTTTCTCATTGATTTTCTCTGTGGATACTCCATCCATTGATGTAAGTGGGGTATTAGAATCCCCTACTATTATTATACTGTTGCCTATTTCTCCCTTTAGGTCTATTAATATTTGTTTTATATATTTAGGTACTCCTATGTTGGGTGCATAAATATTTATTTACAAATGCTATATCCTCTTATTGAATTGACCACTTTATTATTATGTAATGCCCATTTTGGGGTCTTATTATAGTCTGGTTTAGATTCTATTTTGTCTGATAGAAGTATAGCTACTTCAGCTTTCTTGTGGTTTCCATTTGAATGGAATATCTTTTTCTATCTCTTCACTTTCAGTCTGTGTGTGTCCTTATATCTAAAGTGAGTCCCTTGTAGGCAACATAAAAATGGGTCTTTTTTTTTTTATCCAATCAGCCACCTAATGTCTTTTGACTGGAGAATTGAGTCTATTTGCATTTAAAGTAATTATTTTTTTTTAAGATTTTATTTATTTGACACAGAGAGAGAGAGAGTGCATGCACAAGTAGGCAGAGTGGCAGGCAGAAGGAGAGGGAGAGGGGGAAGCAGGATCCCTCACCGAGCAGAGAGCCTAACGCGGGACTTGATCCCAGGACCCTGGAGTCATGAGCTGAGCCGAAGGCAAACACTTAACCAACTGAGCCACCCAGGTGCCCCTAAAGTAATTATTGATAGGTATGTACTTATTGCCATTTTGTTAATTGTTTACTGGCTATTTTTGCAGTTCTCTTTTTTTCTTTTTCTCTTGCTCTCTTCCTTTGTGGTTTGATGACTTTCTGTGTATGCTTATATTCCACTCTCTTTATCTTTTGTATATTTACTATAGGTTTTTGCTTTGTGGTTATCATTAGGCTTACATAAAACAGCCTATTAAAGATATTACTATTTTATAGAGAATTAAATTTTTATAGTTAAGCAAACTGATGCTTAGAGGGGTTAAGCAACCAGCTCAAGATCACAGAGCTAGCATGGGGAAGAGTTTAGATGGAAACTAGGTTATATGACCCCAAAACCCAACTTCTTAATTACTATGCTACACCACCATTATGCTGCAAAAAACCTCCCAAAAACCAAAACCAACCAAACAAACAAAAAAACCACTCTTTGTCCTCACAAAAGCACAGAGCACAGTGCTAGAAACATTTGCTGGGTTCTAGAAGTATTCTGGGGACAGTAAAGGCAAAAAAAGCCAGCCAGACTGACTAATGAAAATTCTTCCATCAAGACCTCTGTAATGTATGCCTTTTAACAGGAGGTCAACACAGGTTTATTCTAGTTTCTTCAGCCAAATGAAACAGCAAATCTGCAGTAATTAATTTCTGTTTTTAATTAGTGACCATGTCATTTAGCTGCTTTGATATGATTTGATACAACATGCAAATTATTGTTTTATCTGTCATGCTAATAAACATGACTTGTAAAACAGAAAGGAATGGAAGGAGCCTTTTATCAGATTAGTTCATGAGTTCTTTCCCAACTGTATGAAGCTAGATTTTGTAGCTATTGTAGTTTACACATCTGAGCTAAGTTATTAGAGTCACCAAAGCAAAATAAGTAAATAAATAAAAACATAAATAAACCTAAATGTGGACCTAGATAGTAAATTCTGCTAATTCTGCCTCCCCACCCCTGCCATCTTCCTCTCATCAAATTCTCTTTTGTTGTCTTTAAGCACAGGACAAATCCTTTCCGTGATTTGTTTCACAGAATGTCCTCCCTAACACTCTTCTGTAGGAACTTTTCAGTTCACTTGTTATTGCCTTATCATTTTGAACTATGTTTTTATTTTGTTTTTGTTTTTTTTTTTTTGCATAGGTAACCACCACAATAGATCTGTGGTCCCTTCACCTAACTCTTCATAATCTGAAGACCCATCTTCTCCAGAAAACCTCGTTTTGGCTACTCCCTGCTCCCCAAGGCTGAGTTAAGTGTCCTCATTTGTATGCTCCTATCTCTATTTGTACTCACCAAATTGTGTAACTCATAGCTCTTGAAAAGAAGGGAATGTATTCTATTAATTTCTGTGTTCCTGGTGCCTTGAGGATTGCTGGATTGAAAGGAAATAGATGCTCAATAAATACAGAATGAATGAATAAACAGGTTTATGAGTGAACAAATATTTATAAATGAAAAAGGGCAAAGTCTTAGAAGATTTGAAAGAGGGCTGCTTACCTTACCTTGAAAAACTACTAACTTTGAAAGACAAAACCAACCTTGTTTTTCCTGTATTGCATCTTCCAGTTAGACACTGAGTTAATAAGTTATTTTCTGTTGCCTTTCTGAACAAGCCTGGTAAGGTGCTATCTTGCAAAAATGATGCTAAATATGGTGCTGGGTGGAATTCTGCACAGGGAGCTGCTCGTTATTCATGCAATATATAGAATAACACACCAGATGCATTCTAACATAGGAAACAGAGGTCCTATAATTTTAGTAGCAGAAATTGAGAAGAGACTGTGATACATACTTTCATCTTCTTTGTTTATGCATTTAAAAGGACATCCTATCCACTTTAAATTCAGAATGACTAGACAATGAAAAATGCATGAGTCTCAGGAAAAATAGTGCTGCTGGGAGCTGAATACCTATTATAATACAGCTTATATTCATAAAGACTGACATAACCATTATCACAAGCACTTTATTCTGTTAAAGAAATAGACTTTAGGACCTTGTGAATAACCTTGTTACAAATTAGATATTCAAAATAATAAGATTTAAAATAAAACATGAACTGAATCTTGTTTTCTTCCCCCAGTTATAAGAATACGTTCTTTCAAAAGGGTATGGAAAATTTCAACATAGTGTTATATAATCATATCACTTTGTAATTCTTTGGCATGAGAGTGAAATAATTATGTTATCATCTTGAATCAGAGCACATCAACCTTTCTGTAGCGACATCTTCATTCTGATAACTATTCGCAGGCAAGCCATGATAGATTTGGGTCAGCATATGAGTTCAGATATACATACCTAGAGAACACGTAAGTAAACTCCCTTGACTAAAAACAATTTCACTTGAACATGGGAGAAACATGTGTTTTACTATGTTCTTTGAAAAGATTCATGTTTTCAGAAGTAAGGACATTGGCTTCTTGAAGTTCTTTGCTGAAAGGTTTTATCACATTTAAGTATTAATTAGACTTCTGTGTAAGAAGATCACTAGGCAAGAAGCAAATATACATATCCACAGATTTAACATTAATTGGAGTGTCTTTGCTTCAAATTCTATATTCATGGAATTTAATCTATTCTCTGATTCTGTGGTATCAGGTTTTTCTTTTTGTTTTTGTTTTTAGAGGAAACCAAGTAAGCCACAAAAAGCCCTCCTAAACGATATTTCAGTGAATCTATGAGGCAAGGCAAAGTGTAGGAGACATTTTAAACTCTAGTATGAGAGGATGGGTCACAACTGTGCATACAAATTGTATGTCGTATATCTACAGACGTGGCACAGAAGAGTGTAAAAGCACCAAATACGGATTTGTAAGCTTCTGGCTCTTGAGTTCCACTTAATTAAGCTCCATAATCTTGGGCATCTTCTACATTGGGCTTCGGTTCCTTCTTATACAAAGAGTATATTATAACTGGTGAATGGCTAAGATACCTCTTATGCTCTCCCTTCAAATCCTCTTGGTCTGACCAACCTCCAAGGTCTCTGGTCACTTATTCTAGCTCCCGCGGTAACTCCACCAATTGTGCACAGACTACAACCAACATTATGTAGATTGAACCCAGGGGCCCAATGCCTCGTGCCCATTCTGTATACCTTGTGCCTTCTACCCTGGAGATTCCACATTGATGCTGAGGGCCAGACCTTGTGAGGATCTGCTTACTGCCCGCTCATCAGCAACCGGAAAGTGCAGGAGAATTACTGTACCTCACCACTAGAAACTACAGCAGACAGGTCCATTCTTCTTTCTTCCTCCCTTAGACAGACTGTCCTAAGAAGCAGTCACTTCTTCAGGTTCTCTGAAGAGGTCCTGCCTCACAAGATGCTCTGCTGGGTACTCCTTGTATTGTCTTTCCTCCATCTGTTCTTCATGCCTGCTCTCTGGGATTGCCGTCTTTAAATAAAAAGTAGCAGCACATAAACCTCTGCTTTCTGGGTAACTCAGGATAAGATAATTAGCTTTATATTTCCTTCTATTCCATGATTCTGATTTACTTTTAGAAGATGCTGGTGTATAATCATCAACTCTTAAAGTTGGTATCTTCAATCTTAAAGTCTATTCCTTTTGTGTATTTCATTAAACTCTTTTGGTAGCTGAGTTACCAGGAATGTTTGCTATTTATTATGTGCAAACTCTGTGAGTTATGTGATTAGCAACTGAGAAATAAATCAGTTAGTAGCATTTGCCAAGGCATGCTAAGTCCAGGTTATGAGAAAGGAATGTTTGGCCCCTACCTCCCAGAAGCTTAGAGAGACATGGAACTAAATAAGTGAAACTATCTAAATAGAGAAAATAAAAATACCTATATACTCAAGTAGGTTTATATAAAATTGCTTGAAGTGATTCGGATCATTTTAACCTTAAAATGAGACAAAGAAAATTGGGAGGGTTTCATGGAGAACATAGTTTTGAGTCTTTTTATTTGTTTGTTTTAAATAATGGAAGAGATGTAATTTGGTATTGAGAAATTGGCATGCCATCCCAGGAAACAGAATGCTGTGCTGTCTCAGAAGCAGAGACTGATACATAGAATCACTTGGCTTATCAGTGAGAATCGTAATAGCAGAGATGGATAAAGATGGGTAAGCAGCAGAGGAACCTACAGCATGAGATAGAGTTTTAATTCAGTAGGAGTTGTTCTTTGGAAATTCTGAGCAAGAGAAATGAAATAAGCTCTTGCTACAATGTCCTCAAATTTCTCTGCTCATTCCCTTAGAACCAAATCCTGCTTTTATTATGGGGAAAAAATTTCAGTAAGAGGCAAGTTTGAAGAACCAGATCTCTTTGTGTAAGTGTGACACACTGAAAGTCCATTAGCTTCAAATCCACAGTGACCTGGGCATGCTAGACACACCTTTCATCCTAACATTGCAAAGCTACAGTCTTGTAATACTTGCTTCTTCAAATCATTAGCATGGCTTTCTATGCATCTTTCAATACCATCTGCCGACAGAAGAATTGTTTTAGTCTGTTGCCACTTGTTTTTCTTGTGTTTTATAGTTATTTCTACAGTGATAGGAAGAATTTCTCCAGTAGTATAAGGATTTTGATCATTTATTTACTAATAAGTAAAAAATATCAATCGAGGCTAACTAAACAATTATTACATTTAATGGAATTTTTAAGAGTAATGGATTGATGACTTTAACATAACCCCCCCAGCAAAACTGCAAAAGTTATATTTATGTTGTGAGTTGTTTAGTTTTTACTTGTTTGCTAATATTGTGTCAGGTAATATCTTAAGGCACAATGTACACTTAGAGTGAAGCCCATCTCTAATAAATGTGGAAGCGAGTTCATATTTGAAATTATCTTATTGACATTACAAATTCTGGTTGATATTTTTGTTTCATATGATTAGATTTCATTATGTTTGTTTTATTTTGCAATGTGGTTAATGAAGAAAGGTCAGAGAGAAGTTTCAATTGAGTAAATTTTTTCTTGTTTATTTCTGGAACATTTTGGTATGATCTTTGACTCTTAGGTGTTGTGTGGAAACAGTTTGTGAAATTTAGTTACAGAGTGATATACACTAAATCCTTTAACTAGATCCACATAAACAGAGTGAAGTCAGGGGGCTACCGTGAAACCCCTCTGAAAGCAGAACATCCACTCTTCTGTCAAAGAATCTCATACCTTAAGTGAGTTGACCATCTAAAGAAGCCAGTTACAAGGGTGCCTGGGTGGCTCAGTCGGTTAAGCGTCTGCCTTCAGCTCAAGTCATGACCCAGGGTCCCTGGATGGAGCCCTGCATCGGGCTCCCTGCTCAGTGGGAGGTGGAGGGAGCTGCTTCTCCTTCTGCCCCTCACCCCACTCTCGTGCTCTCTCTCCCAAATAAATAAATAAAATCTTTAAAAAAGATAAAGAAGCCAGTCACAGAAGACCACACATTATATGATTCCTTTTATATGAAATGTCCAGAATTGTCAAATCTACAGAGATAGGAAGTAGAGAGCTGGTTGCTTAGGGCTGGGAGGATGGGGAGATAGGTTTTAGCTAAAGAGTATGGAGTTTCTTTTTTTGAGGTGATGAAATGTTCTAAAATTGTGCTGTTAGTTGCACATCTCTGTATATTAAATACTGATATACTAAAAACCATTGAATTGTACACTTTAAATAAGTGGATTGTATGGTATGTGAATTACATCTCAGTAAAGCTGTTATTAAAAAGAAAGAAAGAATGAAGGGAGAGAAGAAGGAGTAAAATAGAAAAGTGAAAAAGAAAAGAAAAATAAGGGCGCCTGGGTGGCTCAGATGGTTAAGCGTCTGCCTTCGGCTCAGGTCATGATCCCGGGGTCCTGGGATCGAGTCCCACATCGGGCTCCCTGCTCCTTGGGAGCCTGCTTCTCCCTCTGCTTCTCTCTCTCTCTCTGTCTCTCATGAATAAATAAAATCTTAAAAAAAAAAAAATAAAAATAAAAAAATAAAAATAAAAATAAAAATAAAATTACACAGCAGGGAAAAAGAAAATTCAACCATTTCATCTACAAATTGAGTGATTGTGCCAGGGTCAATTTATACATTAAAAATTAGTCAAGCTTGGGGCTCCTGGGTGGTTCAGTTGGTTAAGCGACTGCCTTCAGCTCAGGTCATGATCCTGGAGTCCCGGGATCGAGTCCCACATCGGGCTCCCTGCTCAGCAGGGAGTCTGCTTCTCCCTCTGACCCTCTTCCCTCTCGTGCTCTCTGTCTCTCATTCTCTCTCTCTCAAATAAATAAATAAAATCTTTAAAAAAAATTAGTCAAGCTTAATTACATTCTTATTTTTTTCTATGTATAAAATAAAGATTTTTTTCTTTTAAATATAACATGATGGCAAAGTTTTCTCCCTGGATCCCAGGGAATCATCTCGTATTATCCCTTGAAATGTGTACTCTCACTTTTATTGACTTAAAAGGTAAGTTTTCAATCATTAGCTTGGAAGGTAAGAACATTTGTCATCTTCCTCCAGAGAATCAGCATGGTGTCATAAAATAAGAACATGCTTTGAAAATGGATTTGGATCTTGCCTCTGACACTTATCACTGAGACTCATTTTGTTCATCTATAAAGTCGGGATAATAATGCCTACCTCACAGGACTGTCATAACCACTAAATGAGACCGTTTTTGCAACTGTCTCTCTACTACAGTATCTGGCTCATGGTAAATGCCTAGAATCATAGCTCCTATTAACTTTTGGTACATTTTAGAAGTACCCATACTCATACTGACTACTTAAACCTATCTGTAAGATTGAATTATACATTTAGAAAAAACTAGAGAAAATGTTGCTAACGTGCATCTCAGATTTATTTCCACAAGTTCTGACTAGTGCTTTTACTCCCAAATTTGGAAAATTTAAAGGATTTCTGACCTTTAGAAATCGGGGAAGGTAAACAAAAAAGAAATGAGGAATATTTATTTATTTAAGATTTTATTTATTTATTTGAGAGAGAGTGAGTAAAAGAGAGCATGAGAGGGGAGAGGGTCAGAGGGAGAAGCAGGTTGCCCACTGAGCAGGGAGCCCGATGTGGGACGCCGGGATCGTGACTTGAGCTGAAGGCAGTCACTTAACCAATTGTGCTACCCAGGTGTCCCCATATGAGGAATATTTAAAGAGTCTTACCTGACATGACAATTATGAAACTAACAGATATGATTTTTAATAGGAATTTCGACTTGACCTTCTCACACTTGCTAATAACATCTTCTTGAAGAATAGAAAAGAGATGACGATATTTTTGGGCCAATGGTGTTACTGTTTTTTTTCTTTATGCATTTTTAAATGACTTTGACATTTTTCATTACAAAATGCTTTTAACTTTGCATTTTTAATTATGTTAGTGAACCCTGACACCAAATAGCAAACATTTAACTCTAAAATCTACTGAATAAATAAAAACAAAGAAAGTATACAAGTGGACTGGTGACTCACTTTCTTTCAAAATAAAGACTCATGTCAAATTCCATTATTTTGTCACATATTTACCAAATTTGTATGCATGCAGTATAGTGTATGTGAAGTAGAGAAATTTGGGAAAATTAGATTCCACTAAGTGCTGAACTTCTCTGCCCACAATTAAAATCTGCTTGAAAAATGTATAATCAACTGAGATCATCAATTATGCCTTTTACTTGGAAGAATATGCAGGGAACTCAGGATAAAAAGGTAGGGAAGCCAGGCCTCATTTTACAAGACAAATATATCTGGCTTTTGCTTTCAAGTCATAAAAGGATTTTCTGAATGGAAGCTAGCTGACATTTTTTTTTCATCATTCTTTGCATCAAAAGATGACTCCAATTGCCCCTTCACAAGGATCTGATGATGAAGTCTCAGGACTTCTGATAGCCTGCCTTGAAAAACAACTCAAAATTCAACCAAAATCCAATTTTTGCATCATGAGCTAGACACAATTTATTTTAGAGGAAAAGGTTTTGTGTAAGAATAAAAATTGGGTATTTATCATAATTAAATATTATGACTGAAAAGAAATTTAACCTGTTGAAATTTCTACTGTAGGAATGTTCTAACAGAAAAAAAAATCTAATATTGTCACTCTTGCTTCAGGATTAGAGGAAAAGGCAGTTAGAAGGAAGGGATGTCTTTTTTTTTTTTTACTATTTTTTAAAATTTTTATTGTTGTTAATCACCATACATTACATCATTAGTTTTTAATGTAGTGTTCCATGATGCATTGTTTGTGCATAACACCCAGTGCTCCACGCAGAACATGCCCTCTTTAATACCCATCACCAGGCTAACCCATCCCCCCACGCCCCTCCCCTCTAGAACCCTCAGTTTGTTTCTCAGAGTCCATCGTCTCTCATGGTTCATCTCCCCCTCCGATTTCCCCCCTTTCATTCTTCCCCTCCTGCTATCTTCTTTTTTTTTTCTTAACATATATGGCATTATTTGTTTCAGAGGTACAGATCCGTGATTCAACAGTCTTGCACAATTCACAGCACTCGCCATAGCACATACCCTCCCCAATGTCTATCACCCAGCCACCCCATCCCTCCCACCCCCCACCACTCCAGCAACCCTCAATTTGTTTCCTGAGATTAAGAATTCCTCATATCAGTGAGGTCATATGATACATGTCTTTCTCTGATTGACTTATTTCACTCAGCATAACACCCTCCAGTTCCATCCATGTCGTTGCAAATGGCAAGATCTCATTCCTTTTGATGGCTGCATAATATTCCATTGTGTATATATGCCACATAGGAAGGGATGTCTTTAAGTGGGAAATCCCAAAAGGCTCACAGCTGCCTTTAAGATGGAAAAGGATAGAAAGACACATGGGAGAGAAAGCTCCTGAGACAGGGCAACCTAAGGAGGATTTTTAAAGACTCGGTGGGGGATGAGGGCTGGTAAAGAAAAAAACAACAAAATTTAATTGATGAATTTGTTAAGACAACTCAGGTTGGTTCATGAGGTATAAAATGTCCCAACTTTTTAAAACCTACCAAAACTAAGCATTGTGGTAAAAACATCAGGTCAAACAAAAATATCAGGCAGATTACAAACCAAAAGTGCCATCGTGATTTTTTTATTCTGAAAAGGAGTGTTCTCATTAAATTCACGTTCTCTGTAAAAGATATGAGCCTGTTCATACAAGTGGAGCCGCTCCCAAGGCTATTGACTGAAGACCAGTGTCTAGTCCTCAAGTTGTGGGAACCCCCTGACACTTTTTGAAGAACGAAGCAAAGAATAATGAAGGGTTGCTTTTAGTAAACATAAGTGGTATGCTCACCATTCTCCTACTTGAGCAAATCTGTGAGATAATCTGTTAACATGACAGGGTGACTTCTGGTATACCTGATGGTGCAATGCAGTCCCCAGAGTGAGAAGGGACGTGGCCCAGTGCCTTCTGAACTTGCACCAGGGCTTCACTCTGGTCTGCCTTGGTACAGCCACCCTTTCATAATGTGGACTGCTGGGGAAAGCCGTCACTTACTTGCCTCCAGTGAAAACCATTTACAAACCGCCTTTCCTTCCTTTTCTTTTATGTCAAGACTTGGGTAAATCCAAGGACTTTCAGAGACTGGACACACTTCACCTAGCTCACTTGCTTACCTATTAAGGGCTGCGACGATGTTTCCAAACTGTCCAAAACACAGAGGGCATCTAATGAGTATGTGGCAAAATACCAAGAGAGAACATTAAGACTTTGTCTTTCAAATTTAAAGAAAGGAAAAAGGCCTCATTCAATGTTTGAAAATTCCTCCAAAGGGGAAATGAATAAAACCTTGAGAGATGAAAAATAAACACTCCAATTTCATTCTAACAATATTTTTTACTGAAGGCATATTTTCTATCTACCTGCCCCTCCTCCACACTGTACCTAAGTTGTTGCAACTGTCTAATGCTCCTTTAATGCAACAGGTGCACTGATACAGCCTGATGACTGAGAACAACGTTAAGGCATTATGACAGCTTCAGCACACTGGTAAACCTAGAGAGTAATGGGCTTACCGTCTCCCTGTGAATGCCTCAGCTATAGGCAATTTGAGATCAAGAAAATATAGGGAAAAGACACTTGCTATCCCCTTTTGTTTCTTGAGTCACAGAAGTATATAGCCTTGGAGGGTTTCTGTTAGTATTAAGTCAATCATGGCCACCAACAATCCAAAGACAGTCCTCTGGCTACCCTTCTGGAAAATGAACTACTAAGTCAGCATCCTTCCAGTGGTGCTTAAGTAGTAGTATTTGTGTGATACCAGTCCCTTTCAGACTGTGTTAGATCAACTGTATCCCAGTGTGGCACGTCTATGCCTTAGGAATGACAACAAAACAATTTTCAGGCATGTTAGCATTTTGAAATATCCCTAAAGAACAGAGTTTCAAACTCCGTTCTTGGTTTTCTTGGCAATCTAAAGTTTTGTTTGTTTATTTTTCCAGATTTATTTGAGGTATTACTGACAAGCAAAAATTACATATGTTTAGGTTGTACAGCCATGTGATTTCTTAAAGGTGTACAATGTGTTGATTTAATACATGTATACATTGTGAAATGATTACCAAAATCAACTTAATTAACAGATCCATCACTTCACACAGTTACCACTTTTTGGTGTGTGTGGTGAGAACACTTAAAAATCTATTAGCAAATTTCAAGTATACAATACAGTATTAATAACAATCACCATGCTATACATTAGATTCCCAGAACTTATTCACCTTATAACTGGGTTACTGCTCTTTGATCAACATCTCCCCATTTCCCCTATGCTCCAGCCCCTGGGCAACCACTGTTCTACTCTCAGGTTCTATAAGTTCAGCTTTTTTAGGTGAAATGGCAGAATGATTTTATCTTTTATGGCAGAATAATATTGCATTGCATATAAATACACATGCTACATCTTCTTTATCCATTCATCCACTGATAAGACACCTAGATTGCTTCCATATTGCGGCTATTGTGAAATATGCTGCAATGAACATGGGAGTGCAGATACCTCTTCGAGATACTGATTTTATTTCCTTTGGATATATACCCAGAAGTGGGATTGCTGAATCATATGGTAGTTCTAGTTTTAATTTTTTGAGGACTCTTCACACTGTTTCCTATAGTGGCTGCACCAAGTTACATTCCCATCAGTAGTATAGAAGGATTCCCTTTTCTCCACATCCTTGCTGTCTCTTGTCTTTTTGATAACAGACATCCTATCAGGTGTGAGGTTATATCTCATTGTGCTTTTGATATGCATTTCCCTGATTATTAGTTATGTCAAGCACCTTTCCATATACCTGTTGGCTATTTGTACACCTACTTTGGAAAAATGTCTAGTCAGGTCCTTTGCTCACTTTAAAAAAAATCTTATATTTTTACTATTGGGTTGTACAACCATTATATATTTTGGAAAGTAACCCCCTTTATCAGCTAAATGGTCTGCAAATATTTCCTCCCATTCTGTAGGTTGCCTTTTCATTTTGTTGTTTCCTTTGTTATCCAGAAGCTTTTTAGTTTGATGTAATCCCACTTGTTTATTTTCGCTTTTGTCGCCTGTACTTTCGGATTGACAACTTAAAGTTTTAATAGTGAATGTGAGGTGATTTGAATAGAGTCTGAATATCGTTTCTTTTCCTGTATTGATCCATTTATGCATGTGTCTGATGAGAAACAAGGGAGGAGCCAAGATGATATCGTTTTTTGGAAGTACAGGTATACCGATACCTGAAGTACCTGTCTCACCAGCACACACATTGCCAAAGAGATTGAATTCAAATGAGTTGTACACGGCATGCATAATGATGTACATATTTTGTTTCCCATAGTGCTCCTGAGGACCAATTAGCGTATGCATGAAGTGGATTCTTTTGGATAGAATACTGCAGGACCAAATAATTCCATTGCATCTTTAAAGTAAAAATAGCAAATAAAATGAATCAAGGTACAACATGTAACATGATGTATGCATTCTGCAGAATTTAATTGAGTTCTAATTAAATTCCTTGGAGCAAGATAAATCAGATTATTTTTCAAGCACATTTTAGAACTTCACCTAATGAAGTTCTATGAGTGAAAAAGGCAGAATGGGTTTTATCTAATGACTTGGTTGCTAATATCTTCTCTCAGAGTGAGTAAGAGGTCAGACGGACCTTGGGTCATTTCTTCCTTGAGTGAGACAGATATTACATTAACTTCAGAAAAACTGGCTAAAATGAGCCTAGGATTTTCTTTATATTAATACAAAAATAATCTATTGAGGCATTTAGTTATGTGGTTTTCCCCTAATATTTTCTTCCTCTCATATTTTGAGTCCCCTGGCATCAGAACAGTTTTTATTAAGAAGGAAAACAGAGGACTAAAACAAATGTTCCTTTTGTTTCTGGTTCCATGGAGAGGATTAGGTTAGGGGTAGGAAAGGCGTCTGCCTTTAGCTAGAGAGAGGAAGACACAGAAGTATCAAGTCAGCAAAAGATCTCTCAAGACTAGGGCAGGTTCTACAAGGGAAAGAGATGGAGACACAACCCCTCATGCCACCCTAGGGAGGGGAAAGTTATGGACATCAAGGTGGAATGCTGTGGTAGACCACTTAGGTAGGCTGTATCCCAGGAACAAAGGCTTCTAGCTTGTATGGATTTCTGTGCCCAAGGATGGCATAAAACCCACAAAGCTTCTGGATTCCAAGGGACAATGCAGGCTTGGAAAATATGTATACTGGTAGTCTAGTATGTTTTTTGTTTTTTAAGGTTTATTTATTTATTTGAGAGAGAGAGAGAGAGAGCACTAGGGCAAAGGGAGAGGGAGAGAGAATCTCAAGCAGACTCTGCACTGAACACAGAGCCTGATGTGGGCCTTGATCTCACAATCCTGAGATCACAACCTGAGCCGAAACCAAGAGTGGGACTTAATGTATTACACCACCCAGGCATCCCAGTCCAGTATGTTTTGATATGCATAAGACCCCGAGTCCTCGGTTTGGCCCAAAAGGAATGGGTGGGGCTAGAAGAAGTGGCATGGAAGGGTCTGGGGTAAATTGGGACTGGGGGAAGGGAACACCCTCCCCAAATGGCTGAGAGAGAATTTCCTCTGAGTCTAAGCCAAGAGAACATGAAAGCAGATTTAAGTTGGTTTGTGGAAATCTGGAACAGAAGGTCTCTCTTCCACTCTTGAGAAAGTTCATTTCCATTTTGTTAGCAAAGAAGTCATTCATGACTAAAGCATCTTGCTTACCCCCAAATCTCCTCTTTTTTCCTACTCCTTTGGAAAATGCTTAGAATTTTTTTATGGACAAGGATTATAGTTTCTTTGACTTGGGGGGAGGGTGATGAGTAAAATCTGAGGAGATGGAGTAGAGGTTTTAAAAAAGAAAGGTTTACAAACTAAAGGACACTTAAATGATGTGCTAAAGGATAAATGAAATAGACAAGATCTCATGTGTAATAATATCTAGAAAAATAGAGCTATTCCTATGACAATTGCTAATTTTTCTAAAACAATGACATATAAAATCAAAGACGACTAGGTTAAGAAACTGCGAAAGTTACCTAGCCATGAATGGATACTACCTAATCCATATTCCAGCTCCACAGCCAATCTGAGGAAGGTGAGAAATGAGGCCCTTTGAAGAACAGAACATGATGGCTACTATGATACATATTACATAAAATGCTTTCTTACGAAGTGTTCTCTCCTGTGCGTTCCCTGAAATATATCAGTGAGGGACAGAAGAGGGGCCAGTTATCTCACTAACTCACTCTTTCACGTGTGGCACGTAAACTTTTGGTTCAGTTGAAAATCCCAGGACACATTGGCAAACATCTTCCCATTTCAAATTTATGGAAGTATTTGTCGCAAGTGTATGTCTGGAAGTGGAGCAAGACTCCCAAAGAACAAAAAGGGAGGGGGGTGGGAGTGGATGGGTTAATGAGGGAGAAAATGGGCTCCACCCTCTACTAGTATCGAAATTCCTTCAAGACATAAATACTGTGATTCAACTCTAATAAAATTAGAAACTAAAAGAAAAAAAAATGTTTTATCCCCATCAAGGCATGCATGTTAGCACAGAGACCTAAAAATCCCAAATAGAGACACTTAAATAAACCAGAGGGTACTTTTTAATCAGTTACGTTAAATGTTTCAGCAATATGGGGACAATTCTTGAAAGATGGAGCAGATACAGACAGAACACTGTGTTTAATGTGTTAATTAACTATAGATTACAGGCAAGACAATGGTAGGGAAACATCTGAATTCATCACAATTATTCTACGGTAAATGTAGACCATTGCTAACACCAGAAGAACTATTTAAAAAATGCTAATTTACAGTGTAGCATGGCCAGCTAAGGGCAGGCAATGAGGAAAAGATACTACATGCTCACAGTGGAGAATAATGGGGAAAGTGTTGTAAGACAGACTGTCTTTCCATGGTGGTGCTTGTTTGTCAATGTCAATCCCCAAAGTCACATCATGGCAGTAACCTAAAGGGTTTTGATCCTGTGTGTCCCAGTAACCCTAAAGCCCAGTGCATGGAGTGAGAACCCAGGCAGTGCAGTGTTTTACAGAATCTCTGCAGAAGTGAATATCCGGCTTCTGGGCCTGTGAGGAAGATGAGAGTGAAGATCCGCCCATCCCCCAACTATGTGAAACAGGTGGTCAACACCTGGTTCTAGTTTCCCTCTACAGAAATATTTTGAGGAGAATTGGTGAGGGAATTATGCTGGAGATAATGTAAATTTTGTAGAGTGTATTTAGTTGTAGTGAGTGTCAGAAATCACCCAAATGTGTTGTTCAAGCTCCAACCTCCCTTCGCTCCATGAGCAGCAGAGGTCTTCAGAATAGTTAGAGACCAGCAGGTGTTAAATCTTTGTGCATGCAGAGACAGATGCTGAAATCCAACTGGACTGTGCAGCAAGTGGAAGGTTCAGCTGGCCTGCAGAGCAGCCAAGCCAAATTAGGAGCCTGGGCAGGGTCCTACACAACAACCAGCACAGATGGCCAGTACCCTCCATCTAAATGCTTCCAAAGGTGGAGATTTCACAATGCTTCAATCCTCCCTTTATTTTAGATGCATCTTTTTGTGAAGCAACATAAACAATGTTTCCACTGTAGAAATGTAATATAGTGTTCAAGTGGCACTGAAATTTTATGAATGATATTTTAGAGAGAATGCTATGATTGACGAAGAATTTACAACCTAGAGAATAAGTTTGAAGCATAGAAGGATTATGGAAATGGCAGAGTAGGGTGACCCTAAGCTTGCCTCCTCCCTTGAACACAGCTAGTTAAATATCAAATCATTCTGAACACCCAAGAAATGATCGGAAATCTTTAAGAACAAAGTTGCACATCTACAAACTGGAAAGATAACCCATGGAAGGTAGGAACTGTGGAGAGTTTGATTTGTAGGGGAAAAGAGCTGAGGACATGCTGGGGGTGGGGAGGGCACCTGATGGGGAGATAGTAGTGAGAGAGAATGAGTGAAAAAAAAAAGTGAAAACACATGCAGGGGACTGCACAAGAAAACTCTTCCCCAAACCCACTGACTGGAAAAAAGGAGAGCGTTTCAATATTGCCAGTTTTTTAAATAAACAATGAGCACAGAGTCTGAAGTTTTGGAGGTCAGTTAGACAGGGTCATTGCCTGATGAGTGGAGCGGCTCTCAGGTGGGAAGCAACATGGAACTCCCATAGCACCACAGCATGGTCTAAAGATCCCCTGGATCCCACAGGGAGAAGCACTCCCTGCTTGGAGTGCATTTGGTAGAGGGGATACAGTCCTTCCACACGCAAAAAAACACTGCGCGTGCCATTGGAACAAAGAAGCGGGCTGAGGGCAGCAAACCCTGGCTCCAGTTGTGTGTTGCAATTTACCATAAACTCTGAACCACTGCCCAGTTGTGCGACTGTTTTCTGGGACGAGCCACCATGCCAGACAGCAGCAAGATCCTCCCCCAGAGGATCAGCATGAGTCCAAGCTCTAGGGGCCACGAAAGTGTGGGGCTTTGAAACATAGTCTCCCCTGAGATAAAACACAGGAGTGCTGCCTTGTTTGGCAGATGGATGGCTCAGACACAAAAAGGGTGAAGGCAGGGATCTGGTGGAAAGTGGAAACACAGGAGGGGTCATTGCGTGTATGTGAGGGCAGACTGCAGAGTGTTGGGTGCGAATGTCCAGCTCCGGAGATAAGGGAGTGGGACACAGCCATTTTCACCCTTCACCCAACAGCACTGATGGACTCCTGTGAGCTAAACAGCACCACCAAGTGGAGAACAAAGCCACTACACCAAGCCCCACCCCTCTGAACTCTGCCAGCACATCTCCACTACCGCAAGTGTACCTGAGAATCAGAGCAGCAAGTCCCTCCCCCAAAAGGCCAGCACAAATCCCTCCCATGCACTAAGTCTACTGATCATGGAATGCTGCAAAGCTCCAGTTCTAGGGGAAACGGAATCTAGTTTCCTTGGGGTTTTTTTGTTTGTTTTGTTGTTCTTGTTTCTTTCGTTTTGGATACAGAAAGAGCAATTTTTTATTTTTTTATTTTGTTTATTATTTGTATTTTTTTAACTTTTAATTTTTTATCTTTGTTTTTTTCCTATCAAGCTTCTTATAACAAGCAGACCAAAACACACCTAAGATCTAGTTTCCTTTATTTTAAATTTTATTTTATTTTACCTTTTTTTCTCCAAAATGACAAGATGGAAAAATTCATTCCAAAAGAAAGAACAGGAAGAAATGAAGGCCAGGGATTTAATCAATACATATATAAGTAAGCTGTCTGAACTAGAATTTAAAACAACAATGGGCGCCTGGGTGGCTCAGTTGGTTAAGCGACTGCCTTGGGCTCAGGTCATGATCCTGGAGTCCCGGGATCGAGTCCCGCATTGGGCTCCCTGCTCAGCAGGGAGTCTGCTTCTCCCTCTGACCCTCTTCCTTCTCGTGCTTTCTATCTCTCATTCTCTCTCTCTCTCAAATAAATAAATAAAATCTTTAAAAAAATAAAAAAATAAAAAAAATAAAACAACAATTATAAGGATACTAGCTGTACTGAAAAAAGCATAGAAGACACTGGAGAATCTCTTACTGTAGAAATAAAAGAGCTAAAATCTAGTCAGGCCAAAATTAAAAATGCTATAACCAAGATGCAATCCCAAATGGATGCAACAACAACGGGGATGGACAAAGCAGAGGAACGAATCGATGATATAGAAGAAAAAATTATGGAAAATAAGCTGAAAAGAAGAAGGGAAAAAAGGTAATGGATCATGAACACAGACTTAGGGAACTCAGCAACCTATTAAAACAGAATAACATTTGTATCATAGGAGTCCCAGAAGATGAAGAGAGACAAAGGGGCAGAGGTTTACTTGAGCAAATTGTAGCTGAAAACATCCCTAATCTGGGGAAGGACACAGACATCAAAATCCAAGAAGCACAGAGAACTCCCATTAAATTCAACAAAAACTGGCCATGGCCAAGGCCTATCATAGTCCAATTCACAAAACACACAGATAAGAAAATCCTGAAAGCAAAAGGAAAAAAAGTCCTTAACCAAGGGAAGACAAATTAGGTTCTCAACAGATCTGTCCACAGAAACTTGGCAAGCCAGAAGACAATGGCAAGATATATTCAACGTCCTGAATGGGAAAAATATACAGCTAAGAATACTTTATCCAGAAAGGCTGTCATTCAGAGTAGAAGAAGAGCTAGAGTTTCCCAGACAAAAAAAACTAAAGAAATTCATGACCACTAAGCTAGCCCCTGTAAGAAATATTAAGGGGGACTCTCTGAGTGGGGGGGGGAGACCAAAAGCAACAAGACTAGAAAGGAACAGTGAACATCACCAGAAACACCAACACTACATAACACAATGGCACTCAATTCATATCTTTCAATAATTACTCTGAATGTAAATGGACTAAAGGTCCCAATCAAAAGACATAGGGTATCAGAATGCATAAAAAAACAAGATCCATCTATATGCTGCCATTTTAGATCTAAAGATACCTGCAGATGGAAAATGAGGGGATAGAGAACCATCTACCATGCTAATGGACATCAAAAGAAAACTGGAGTAGACATACTTTTATCAGACAAACTGATTTTAAAACAAAGACTGTTAACAAGAGATGAAGATGGGCATTGTATATTAATTAAGGGGTCTATCCATCAAGAAGATCTACCAATTGTAAATATTTATGCCCCCAACTTGGGAGCACCCAAATAAATAAATCAATTAATAACAAACATAAAGAAACTCATCAATAACAATACAATAATAGTAAGGGACTTTAACACTCCACTTACAGCAATGGACAGATCATGTAAACAGAAAATCAACAAGGAAACAATGGTTTTGAATGACACACTGGACCAGATGGATTCAAGAGATAGATTCAGAACATTTCATCCTAAAGTAGCAGAATACACATTCTTTTCAAGTGCACATGGAATATTCTCCAGAATAGATCACATACTGGGTCACAAATCAGCCCTCAACAAAAAGTCTGAGATCATACCATGCACATTTTCAGACCACAACACTTGAAGTCAACCATAAGAAAAATATTGGGAAGACCACAAATACATAGAGGTTAAAGAACATCTTACTTAAGAATAAATAGATTAGTCAAGAAATTAAAGAAGAAATAAAAAAGTACATGGAAGCAAATGAAAATGAAAACACATCAGTCCAAAACCTTTGGGATGCAGCAAGGGCAGTTCTAAGAGGGACATATACTGTAATACAGGCCTACCTCAAGAAGCAAGAAAAGTCTCAAATACACAACCTAACCTTACACCTAAAGAAGCTAGAAAAAGAACAAGAGATAAAGTCTAAAGCCAGCAGAAGAGGGAAAATAATAAAGATTAAAGCAGAAATAAATGATATAGAAACAAACAAAAAACCAGTAGAATAGATCGACAAAACTAAGAGCTGGTTCTTTGAAAGAATTAATAAAACTAATAAACCCCGCCAGACTTATCAAAAAAGAAAAGAGAAAGGACCCAAATAAACAAAATCATGAATGGAAGGGAAGAGATCACAACCAACATCACAGAAATACAAACAATTATAAGAGAATACTATGAAAAATTACATGCCAACAAACTAGACAATCTGGAAGAAATGGACAAATTTCTAGAAACATACAATCTCCCAAAACTGAAATAGGAACAAATAGAAAATTTGAACTCATATCCAGCAAAGAAATTGAAACAGTAATCAAAACCCTACCAATAAACAAAAGTCCATGGCCAGATGGCTTCCCAAGGGAATTCTACCAGACATGTAAAGAGGAAATAATACCTATTCTCAGACTGGTCCAAAAAAATAGAAATGGAAGGAAAAACTTCCAAACTCATTCTATGAGGCTGGCATTACCTTGATTCCAAAACCAGACAAAGACACCACTAAAAAGGAGAATTACAGGCCAATATCCCTGTTGAACACAGATGCAGAAATTCTCAACAAGATACTACCAAATCGAATTCAACAGTACATTAAAAAAAGTATTCATCATCATTGAGTGGGATTTATTCCTGGGCTGCAGGGCTGGTTCAATATTCACAAATCAATCAACATGATACACCACATTAATAAAAGACAAAGGATAAGAGCCATATATGATCCTCTCAATAGAGGCAGAAAAAGCATCTGACAAAATACAGCATCCATTCTTGATAAAAACCCTCAACAAAGTAGGGATAGATGGAACATACTTCAACATCATAATAGCCATTTACGAAAGACCCACAGCTAATATCATTTTTAATGGGGAAAACTGAAAGCCTTTCCTCCATGGTCAGGAACAAGACAAGGATGTCTACTCTCACCATGACTATTTAACATAGTACTGGAAGTCTCAACCTCTGCAATCAGACAACAAAAAGAAATAAAAGGCATCCAGATCAGCAAGGAAGAAGTAAAACTTTCATTATTTGCAGATGACATGATACTCTATGTAGAAAACCCAAAAGACTCCACCAAAAAATTGTTAGAACTAATACATGAATTCAGCAAAGTCACAGGATATAAATCAATGTACAGAAATCTGTTGCATTTCTAGACACAAATATTGAAGCAGCAGAAAAAGAAATCAAGGAATTGATACCATTTGCAATTATACCAAAAATAGTAAAATTCCTAGGAATAAACCTAACCAAAGAGGTAAAACTATAGAACACTTTTGAAAGAAATTGAGGAGGACACAAAGAAATGGAAAAGCATTCCATGCTCATGGATTGGAAGAACAAATATTATTAAAATGTTTATACTACCCAAAGCAATCTGCATATCTAATGCAATTCCTATCAAAATACCACCAGCATTTTTCACAGAGCTAGAACAAACAATCCTAAAACTTGTATGGAACCACAAAAGACCTCAAATAGCCAAAGCAATCTTGAAAAAGAAAAACAAAACTGGAGGCATCATGATTCCAGACTTCTCGCTATATTAGAAGGCTGTCAAGACAGTGTGGTACTGGCACAAACACAGACACATGGATCAATGGAACAGAAGAGAAAACCCAGAAATGGACCCACAACTATATGGAGAACTACTCTTTGACAAAGCAGGAAAGAATATCCAGTGGAAAAAAGTCTCTTCAAAAAATGGTGTTCGGAAAACTGGACAACAACATGCAGAAGAATGAAACTGGACCACTTTCTTACACCATATACAAAAATAAAACTCATAAGCCCATAGAGAGGTGACATTCTTGTTCTTAATCTCTACCTACTTGACCTTCCTCATCTACTGACTTAGTCCTTGTATAACCTCTGTTAAGAAGTAAGCTTTCCAACTTTGTCCTTCATTTAGACAGAACAGAAAGTCAACAAGCAAATTTTAATCCCTAGTTTGATAATATGAAAGACAAAACTCAAAGAAGAAAAAGAAGGAAGAGAAAGGGGAACAGGAGGCGGAAGAAGAGAAAGGAAGAGGAAGAGAAGTAGAGAAAGATGATCCTGATGTTCGCCTCCTCTGATTCATGGAGGGAAGAGAGTGGAGGTCTCTAAAACTGTATAGTTCATTTATAAGCCACTATCCAGGTGTCAAGGGATTCTTTTTCATGTGTCATTAAATTTTTCTAGTCCCTGGCTCCACACCCCAGGAGAGCCTGCCTCACAGAGTCGTACTATGAAAGAAGAGACAAACACAAAAAGGACTTCCTATGTGTTGCTGCCCACATCACGCCACGTCTGTCTAGGTCTCTGCCTTAAACTCACCTTGGGATTCTATTAATAAACTCTGCCTCATGTATGGCATCATTCTGGGACTTAGCACTATTTACTGACCCCCTTTCATCAACTCCCTGCCACTGTAAGCAGCTCAGTTGTGGACCAACACATTTCTCTGGCTCTTATGTCCCTAGAGAGCTGGAGGCAGCTTCTAATTCCCTGTCTCCAGCTGGACTTGACAGATGATAAAGCAAACGTCTCAAAGGCAGGGAGGAGAATTTCATAGTAAGTAATGAGATAACTGTAAGATGCAACCAAACGGCTTTCCTCTCTGAAGCAAGACCTTGACCTTGTCTAACACTGTGTTCTTCTCTAAGGCCCAGCACTCACCTTGTGCATTTCACTTCTGAATATGGTACAAGGCCAGTCCTGCATAGGCACTCTTCTTTTTCTGATGATGCTGTAAACTATTCCTTTTAACTGATATATCTTTATTAACTTCAGATTTCATATGGATCTGAAATTTCTTTTTTTTAAGATTTATTTATTTATTTATTTGAGGGGGAGAGAGAGGGCAAGCACACAAGTGGGGGAGGGGCAGAGGGAGAGAATCTCAAGCAGACTCCCTGCTGAGCACAGAGCCAGACGTTGGGCTCCATGTCTCCCCTGTGAGATCATGACCTGAGCCAAAATCATGAGTTGGATACTTCAACTGACAGAGCCACCCAGGCACCATGGGATCTAAACTTTCAAAAGTGGGTGCCTGGGTGGCTCAGTTGGTTGGGCAACTGCCTTCGGCTCAGGTCATGATCCTGGAGTCCCGGGATCGAGTCCCGCGTCGGGGTCCCTGCTCAGCGAGGAATCTGCTTCTCCCTCTGACCCTACCCCTCTCATGCTCTCTCATTGTCTCTCTCTCAAATAAATAAAATCTTTAAAAAAAATAAAAATAAACTTTCAAAAGTGAGTTGTGTGTCATCTTCCAGAAAGGAGATAGATAGAGGGAGACTCTCCAACATACGACACTCACATTAAGACTGCCTTGATGGTCTCAGAGACATTTAGGGGAAAAAGGTAATGAGATGCAAAGAAAGGACAGACCAGTATTAACCAAGAAGGCTCGCTGTGGACAGAAAGACCAATGCTTCCACAAAGCAGAGCACTAAATCATTCAACATGACCAGGCCATGCAGCTACTGGGCATCCAGTGAGTGCCAGTTACATATCCCTAGGGACAGAGACTGTGACAAGGGATGTCAGAGCAGATGTGTATGATCACATCTAGAAGTTAAGCAGTCCATCAGTAAATCGAAGAATCCATTATTTTTCATACCTTAAAAAAGTCTATAAGCAACAACAATAAGAATAAAATAGTGTCCTGGATCTCTGCATTATAAGAAGGAAAAGAGAAAAAAAAAAACACAACTATTTTTCCTTGAGAATGAAGTCTGTTTTCTGCAAATTTAACTCCAAAATGGAAATCAAGAGAAAATGTTCTTCCCTCTGGTAATTCTGCACATTGAAATATTTCTATGCAGTGAAAATTGGCCTATTTTATTCTATTAATATGATTAACCTTTCTATAAACTAGTTCTAGGTGGAAATTCATTTTTTTTCTAGCCAGAAATGTTGCCATTTATGCATCTAAAAGCTAGTTTTAGTGGAAATAAATGACATTTTTTTTAGAACCTAAAAATAGTTCTGCCACTTAATTTCAAAGAAAACCTAAATCAAAGCAACAGCGTTCTGCTCATTCACAGCACTAGTAATGTGTACTTTTGCAGCTAGGTTTCATTTTTTATTTTTCTCTTTCATTCGTCTCTTTCTTCTTTGCCATCAGCAAGGTCCTGCCTAACATCTCTATGGACCAGATCCTTCTCTTGGATCCAGGGACAAATCATAGGTTACTAATTCCAGGAAAAGATCATTTCGCGTGTAACGCAGAGACCTTTCACTCAGATACATCACATAACTCCTGGATTATCCTTTCCAGAGATTCAGGTCCATTCCAGTTATACATCTTACCCAGATACAACATGCAGGGAATCATATGGAGTCATATATCATCCTCTTTCCTCCCTCCAGTGTTAAAACCACATTCAGCCCCACGGCCCCCTCTCAGCCTTTCCTTTTCTATCTCCATGCTTTCTTTTCCAAGGAGTATGGTCTCCTGTGTTGTCTTGACCCCTCAGGAAATCCTGATAACCCTACTAATAGTGCAGCGAGATGGTGAGGTAATATCCCACCTCCTCAGCATTTCAGAAGATGGTAAAGAGAGTAGGATAAAACTCAATAAAAAGAGATGGCTATAATAATGGAACTAGACAATTTAGTGGAAGATACATTGGAGGATAAAACTTTCCAGTTGCTGCTTAAATCACACCCTCTGGGCAAATATCTTGGGGTGGCTAAGAAGATGTGCCACAAATAAGAGAATAAAATGTCTCTACTCAATCAGTCTTCACTGAGAAGAACAAGTTATTTTGGAGATTTCAGTTCTTATCATGTAGTGACAATAATAAAAATCATCATTATAACGAACATTTATTAAGCACTTACTATGTTCCAGGCACTCTAAAGGCTTTACATGCATTAATCCTACAACAACCCCACGACATAAGTATTTTCATTATCTCCATTTTACAGATGATGAAACAGAGGCACAGAGTGGTTAAGTAACTTACCCAAGATGACACAGCTAGTGAGTGATAGAAATGTAATTCAAACTCAACCTAATTCCAGTGTCGAATTCTTAACCACAAACTATATGGCCATTCCCAGATGACCAGAGATACATACACCACACACATGGGCACGGACATGTGTTATAGTGCTTTTTTTTTTTTTTACATCATTACTTCATTTCACTGCATTACTTTTCTTTCTCATATATTTTCCCCCACTAAGTCTTCACTGTTATAATATTTACATCACTCTGACCCAAGGGCTATGAAATGATGTGATATGGGTTGGGGGAGCTGGGGAAGAAGAAAGGAGGTATGATCCATTCTGAAAGACCTGGATCTGTCTGCTTGTGTTTCTTGAAATAACAACTTCTGAAGAGTAAGTTTTGTCCTTTGAGTCATTTACTAAATCTACATATCCATTTCTTGAGGTCCTTACAAAATAGTAGTATAAAGCATGGATTGTATATCTGACACTTAGGGAGTTTACAGAGTTCTCTTAACAAAAGACTTAGTCATATTTATGCGGTGTTACTTATTTCTAGAAAAGTTTAAGAAAAAAAAACTGATCTTTTAGCAAGAAGACGAAATATCATCCGTAGGGTCATATACATTACTTAAATCAGTATATATTTATATATTTACATATGTGTATGTATGTAAATATTATAATATAGCATATAATAGTATAACAATATAAAATAATATAATAAATATCATATAGAGTAAATTTATGTTTTTGAATGCCAGAACGCAAAATTTAGAGTTACTATATCAGTGATGCAAAACTTTCATTCACTTACACACATTAAAGTATAAAAGGTAAAGGTAAAAAAGATAGGGCACAACATCTCTGCATTACTGATAGCGGTATATACCAAGATATAATAATATTCATATTCTTCGACACTTCCAGTAATCTCCTGAGAATTTATTATAAGGAAGTCATCCAAAAGATGGAAAAACTAGACTTGCATCATGATTATTATTCATTATGACAAAAACTTGGAAGTGACCTAAATGTTATTATAACTTAATGGTTCATTAAGTTACAGTGCATCAACTTGATTGAATAATAGGCAGCAATTTCACATCATTGCTAAAAGACTGAAGAGATATAAAATGCTTAAAATATAATACCAAGTGAAAAACACTATAATAAAAATTGCTTCTGTGCTTTGACCACAATTGCCTAAAATTATTTTATGCATATTGACAGGTTTTTTTTCTCTCTTGTTTTCTTTCAGTGTACATTCCAACTTTCATGAATCAATAAAAAAATGCTTACTTTTGAATCTGTTCTCCTCTAGTAAGTTAATCATTGAATAACTTGAAATTGTGGAAATTAATATGATTGATAAAAAATGTGTGTGTCTTTGGGGAAAGTGTAATACTGGAACAACCAACAATATATACTGATTATTCTCAACCTTGGACTTGAGCAAGGCATTGACATTCACATTTGCAGTATGAGGGCAATGTTTGCTAGCTTTCCATGCCACATATTTTATGAAGATTAATCAGAAGATTGCAAAGTTATCTGAAGTAATTGCCTGAAAAAAATTCCTAGTTATAGAAAACATAAAATATTTATAAAATCTTAGCATACCTTTCCCTTTCCTTTATTGGCTTTGGTTCTGTTACTTTTACTTAAATGATTTATGATCGCTGAGCCCTTTACCATAATCCACCTCAAATCCTTTCTGACTGTAGCACAGTATAAGTAGGTAAGAAATAATAATAGCGCTTCATGCATAACAAGTAGTGGTCATTCTCTGCATACACAACTGCAGATCAAATTGAAAAAAAAATTGCTGCCTTAAGCTGAGTGTATGTTTTTCCACATTTCTGAACATTTGACATAATGTAATATGACTGGCCAACTGCTGCGTATTTGGTGTGAGATACCCCCAAAACTACGTACGTACACCTTGCTAAATTCAGCTCCTTTAGAAAGACACAGCGTTCTATAGTAAACCAAACTCTCCACTGCTTTCTAAGAAGGAAACCATCTTTATTTTGCAGATGAAGAAACTGAAGCACATATATCCTAGATTAATAAAAGGAACTAAAATTAGTTGAAGTCATACTCTGTGACAGACATTGCATAGCACTTTATAGGTACTACGCGATTTGATCTTCACAACATCCCCCTGAGAAAGATACTACTGTCAAATTCCAGTTTACAGATGAAGAAACCACCAAAGAAAGGTTAATACTTTGCCCCAGGTTTCAAACTAAGAATATAAATCTCTCAAACTTCTTGTAACATAATGCTTCAAATGTTTTAGAATTATAAAGTGTTTTATAAATAACCTATGGTATAAGTAGGGGGATGAAGAGTTTGTAAGATTAATGGTGATATATCTGAGGCAACAGGCAACCTCACAAAAAGAAAAATGTACGAAACTTACCCGATGTTCTTACATTCGGCGAATTCCTAAAACATCAAAAGGCTTTCCCATCTGCTATATTCTGTCCAATAACACAGAGTATAGGATCCTATGTTTACATTATATGTAAATTATCTCTTAAATATGTGAAGATTGTTCATTCGGCATCTTTGATTTAGCACTCATCATATTTCTCATCAAAATTGAGGTAGGGGGTTTCATTTCATACCCCTGATTCTTCCCTGTCTCTCACATTCCAGGCCCAATCCATTTGCGGCAAGTCCTCTTGATCTGATTTCCAAAACACCTCTGAAATTCATCCCTTATTCCCACCAAAACTGCCAACCTCCTAGTCCAAGCCACTATCCCCTCTCCTGCTGCCCCTGGTCTCCCAGCTCCCATAATTGCCCACCCGCTTCAATCTACATTTAGATAACTCAGCTAAAGGAACCTTGGGACATGCAAATCACAGCACTTAATAACTTGGTTTAAAGAGCCTTTGATGCTCTGACTCCTCCTTCTCACTCCACACTCTTCTCCTAGACAAAGCCTTCTGCACCTGGGCCTACATGCTTTCTTCCTATTTCCACTGCTCAGTATGCTCTCCCCTCAGCTCCTCTCAGGCTTTGTACACCAGCCCAAGTAGCACTCCCTCAGAGAAGACACCTCTCATCTCCCACCTAACTTAAGACCCTGCTATTATTATTCTTCACCACCGTTCCCACTGACTTCCTCTAAAGCATTAATCATAATCCACAGTTATTTGATACATTCATTTCCTTACTTATTTATCATGTGTCTTCCCCATCAGACTGTCAGCTCCATGAGGGAAGGGATCAGGCATCTCCCAGGTACTGTTGTATCCTGCCTGCCAAGCACCTTGCCTCTCACATGGAAGACTCTTGGTAAATAGGTGATGAATGGATCAATAACAATCTTGTGAAATATTAGAATGAGAGCAATGAATGTGTTGAGTAAGCACTGCTTAATCATTTATTTCTATGAAATACCCCAAGCTAAAACTCTGACATACCAGCAGTGGGGAAAGGAGTCTAATGCCATATATATTATGTGGCAGGCTCTTTTCTAAATATTTTACATGGATTAATTCATTTAATCCTAACAACAAACCTCTCAGGAGAGGCTATTTGTATCCTTGTTTTACAGGTGAGACACCAGGCCCAGAAAAGTCAGCAGGTGCTTGTTAGTGAGGGGTACATTGGTGCTATCATCTTTGAAGCTTTAACCACTAACTATTTTGCCTCTCATAGTAAAACTCTGACTGTATATAGTCTGAATTTATTTTCTTAAATTTTCTGATCCAGTATAATTTCTAAGTCAGTCTTTCCATGGTCAAATGCTAACAGAAATATCTACCACCCTAGGAATTAAGCCAAACAAGCGGCGGAAAAAGGATAGAGATATTCAGGCAGTAGCCCCAAAGCTGCTCCAGGCCATGGAAATGCCAAGCCTCCTCATCACTGGTGTGGCTGGCTGAGAGTGGATGTAATGATATTAACAAGGTCATGTATTAAATATTCCCCCCAAATCTCATCAAAGTCACAGATGTCCTATGGCTTGCCTTGCTCCATCTCTGGTGCATTGGCAAACCCCACATCTTAGAAACATTAAAAAGTAGGACCAGCTTGAAGTTCTAAGTTATGAAGCTGTCCACCCACTGGGAGTAACTCTGGAGGAACAGGCTATGAGGCTTAACTGGGACTGCCCAGGTAAGTTTACCAATACTCAGAAATAAACACAATTAATCAGAGTCTAATTCTTGCTCCCCAAAGCTTCTCAAGGTCAGAATTTGCTCATTCTCACCTTTTAGAAAAATGCCAATGAATAACTATAAATCCAATGTAAACGTACTACATCTACCGTAAGTATGTGACCAAAACGCAAATTTGTTTTTAAAAAAGTGTTCCAATTTTATATATATAATTGTTATCTTTTCCCAAATAATGGTGTAAAGTTAAGACAGCACAGAGGGATAAGTGACATATTACTCCCTATAACAATAATTTTAGCTAGCAGTTTTAAATTAGGAACCAGAAATAAAACCTGAATGCTTAATTCTGAGAACACCATTTTCTTCTTTTTTTTTTCTGTAAATAAATGTGTTCTTGGTTTTTCTCTAACACACACACACGCATACCTGCAAGTACCTACTTATATATCTGTATGTCCAAAGATGCATAAATTTGTGCAAATTATTGCTTATCCCATCAAGATTCTGGAATGTGGGAATAAACATGAGAAGCTGAGCTGCATGATATCCTGTTCTAACATTTCTACTGTCCACGGTTCCTGGCTGATCAAGTTTTGCTTCATTATAATTTACTGGTCATTCATCCTGCTGTCGTCTATTTCGTACATTGTGAAGAATATCAAGAAATAGGTCAGATTAAAGAGTAGCATTTATAATTGTAACTGCCAGTTATTTTTATAGTTTATGTTTTTAGTGATACCTTGAGAATATATAGAATTTCTTGATGAATTCCTGAGACTAGATTTGATTACATACACCTAGCTGGGTCTCTTCCCAGAGGAAAGGAGCAAAGTGTTTGTAAATAAATATATGGGGCTTTCATTAGATCATGAAAGGTGACCTCGGGGTGCCACCCAAAGAAGGATAAGTCAGCCTGGATCGGGGCTCAGTAAGAACACAGAGGCCTGAGACCTCAGCCAGGGGAAGACAGTGGAGGCTTCTCTCCTTTCCTGTGTGGGCACAGGTTGTTAATATTTTATTTTTTTCCTCTCTAAGGAGAGATAGGGATATGTAGGTCCAATACCATAGAGGAGACTCTTGGATTCTCAGCTTGGAGAGTGCAGTTCAGAAAAAGAGAATGACTACCCCATTTAAAAATAAAGGCTTCCAGAACTGCCATTTTGACCCAGAGTTCCCAAAAACTCTCACTAAGGGAGTAAAAGTGGACTTCAGTTCAAGCAAATTGTTCCAGAAAATGGTGGGATGTCTTGACAATGATAGGTACTCACTGAAGTCTGTAAAATGTCAATTCAGAAATGTTTCTATTTTAAGCCTGGGTGTCTTATTCTTTTTCGGGAAGGCCAAGGGTTGCAGAGATTCACCGATTCCATGATTGGCACTTCCAAAACATTAAGATGTAGAACAGCAAAGGACAGAAGGGAGTCACCTCTTAAAGTGCACATAGGCAATTTCCTTCCTTGTCATTTATTAAATACCTTATCCGTTTGTTTAGAACCCCTCTCCATGGTAACTGTAAAAAAATTTGTCATTTGGTATTGAATTTCTAAGAATGGCCTTATAACACCTACCAAATATTTTACCTCTGATCATCAATTCTACCCAACAATAATCAAGTGTTGGAGTTAAAGCAAAGTGTAAGCTTTGGGTTGAATTTGCCTATTAATTCAGGCAAAAGTGAAATTGTTTTACTTTAAATCGTCTGGGTAATTGCCTCAACCCTCCACTTTAATTGAACTTGGAGACATAGCCAGAGAGTGTTTCTCTCAGGATTTTATCTTTAGTTTGTAGATAGGTATTTATTACACAACATAAATGGAACATAAAGCAAGCTTTAAAAAAAAAGGCCTTTTGAGAATAAATCCTACTCAAACTACCAACTACCCAACCCATCTCATCACTGAAAGTGAAAGATGATCTTTTTTCTAGCTATTAGATGAATCTGCTGCTGCCAGCTAGCTGTCTGATTTCCTCTCCTATTGGGGTCTGTTTCTATCTAACTTCCTACGTTAGCCCATAGCCTGGACTCCTACTAGTTGATAAATGTTCCAAAATTTTCAATGCTCTTCCCTGTGCCTTATTCATTGCTGAGCCTCTGTTAAGTGCTGGGTATTTTATTTTAAAGCCAGCTCTTAATTATTTGGATGCCAATTAGCCAGGGTCTGGAATTAACTTGACTCTGCTCTCCCTCTGTTTCTTTTCTGCTCCCTGCCTTTTGGCCACAGCACAGCTTGTTAGTTCCTTCATGAGGGAATGAGGGGCAGGAGTGGGGTAGGGATAAAAGCCTGGAGACTCAGATAAGTTCATTTTGTTATTTGTTGGCAGCTCTGGTTAAAAGTTTGGCAAGGCAGTGTATTAAAAGTGCACAATAATAGTAAACTTTCTTTATGATGTATATCTCATTTATCCGAGCTCTCCCAGATTCCCATTGCTGGTGTTAAATAGGAAGCTGCCAGAATTGCACTTGGTACTTTATATTATGGCAGGAGAAAATAAAGTTTCTCTGACTTGGCAAAAGCTTGTTTAATGAGCAGCTTTGCTTAGTACTGAATCCTTTCAGATCAGCAAGCACAGGGCAATCAGCCATTGGAAATCAAGCTACCGCATTGTCGAAAGCTCAGGACAACCGAGGGGCAATGGTTCTAGCTACAATGGAGTTTATGTTTTTGTTGCCTATCATTTTTCTCTTAATAAAATGAAAGAAAGAAGAAGAGAAATGAGGGAACTGAAGTAAAGACGCTCTTATATTGGACATACAAAAATAACATGCTGAAATCTTCAACTAGAATAAATTATTACATCATTATTTTACATCAATTGAGATATAAAAATAAGATATCGCTGTGTCCTGAATTACATTCTACAAGTAAAGGTAGAGTTCATTTTATCAGTTTCCCATTTTCTGAGGGTAATTTCAGTGTTTTGAGAAAATGTAACATTGAAATGGGGAGATTTCTTATGGGATTTGATGGCAACATTTGATTCTGAAAGACTAGGACAGCTATTCAAACAGGGTACGTGAAGAACTTACTATGAAATCCCCATATGCACCGTTATTAAGTCATCTAGTAATTTTTATTTTATTGATATCTTAAAGGTCTGAGAATTATATTTTCCCTTATGTCCACCAGAGTGTGTCGTGTCTTTCTTCAAATGAGAAAGACAAAAGAGAAAGAATGTGAGAGATCATATAAAAGATAAATTTAGATACGAAGAAGAATTTCATACCTTTGAGGGGAAAATAAAGCATCAGACTGCATCTCTAAGGGAATGGCAGGGCTGTCCTTGAAGACAAAATAATTTCTCATTTACATGGATCACTTAAATGTGATTCAGTGAGATGGGAGGGTGGTTGGCTGAAACAATCCTTAAGGAGGTGGTTTATTTGTACAGTGCAGAAGAATATAGCCAGGTAGAACTGGATTCAAATTCCTGTCCTGCAACACACTAGTACTATCACCTTGAGCGACACACAAAATGCTCACAGGCTTCAGTTTTCTCAACTTTAAAGTGATGGTCATGAAAATGTACAACAATTTTGTGAAGGTTAAATTAGATCAATATATAAAATCCTTACCATGGTGGCTATATCATAATGTTTTCAGAGGGTAATAGTTATTTTTATTAAAGTCCCTTTCAACTTTCTGAAAATAGAGTAGTACCACAGATTCTAGTTTATACCTCTGAATAGCAACTCTTGAATGCCTGATAAAATAAAGCAGTAACTCTCCACATTAATGCTTATGATGATAAATCAGAAAAGAGACGCAAAAAACAGCTGCTAAAGCAAATCAATTTTTTCCTAATTCTTGGCTTTTTGATACCTCCCAATGTTAAACCTCTTTTTATTGGTCCCCTGTCTACTTTCAAAAAACCTTTGAGATCACTTAAAACAAAAATTAAGCAAAAAACTATATATTAGATATTTCTGAAAGAACTGTTAAACATTTAAAGATTTATTTATTTATTTTAGAGAGAGAGAAAAACATATCGGGGGAGGGGCAGAGGGAGAGGGAGAGAAACACTCCCCGCTGAGCTTAGAGTAAGGGATCTCACTACCCTGAGGTCATGACCTCAGTCCAATGCTTAACTGACTGAGTCACCCAGGGGCCCTGAACTGGTAAACATTTAAATTCAAAACAGTTTAAAGGGCGACAGTCAAAAAAAAAAAAAAAAATCAGTATGCCAGGAATTAGTAATAACCACTGAGTTTATTAAAATTCAGGCTTAAGTTTAATATTGAGAGTGCTGGCAGCCAAGGCAAAGAGCTCCTTTTATCATTAAATATTTAGAACCTTAATGGAATGAATTCTGTCAGTGACACTTTAGTGTGGATCCCTGCAAGGGGCTGTGGCTTTCATGTGGTTTTCATGGGGCTTCAACTCACCCATCAGCCTCCATCATTAATTTTAATGTACAATTTTAATGTACTCTTAAAATGTACAATGAATTAAGGGTTTGAGCCTTTAGTTCTCAATATTTTGAATTATCTTGAGAAAATATGGAAATTATTTGTAAGCAGAAGACACAACCCAACAAACTTATGTTCACAAGAACTACATAGAGAAAAGGGTTGGTAAACTGTAAGGATCCTATGGCCAAATTTTTCCCTTCTAAGTTTACCTCTATAGATATAAAGGGAATTCCTTTCTTTGAGGGTATTTTAAGCATCAGCATGCATCTGTAAGGGAATGATGGGGCTATCTTTAATATAAAATAAGTTCTTGGGGCACCTGGGTGGCTCAGTTGGTTAAGCATCTGCCTTCGGCTCAGGTCATGATCCTGGGGTCCTGGGATCAAGCCCTGTAACGGGCTCTCTGCTCAACAAGGAGTCTGCTTTTCCCTTTCCCTCTGCTCTTCCTCCCACTCGTGTTCTGTCTCTCTCGCTCACTCTCTCTCAAATAAATAAATACATAATCTTAAAAAAATAAGTTTCTTGATTAATCTTTGAACTAGTGAAATTTGATTCTGAGTGATGAGTTGGCAGTTAGCTGAAGTGATTCTTACAGAGGTGGTCTTTGAAAAATCTACAAAAGCCAAGCAGATCATCATGAATTACTCAGATAGTGCAGGCTGGATTAGCCTGGTCTCAGCTAAGGCTATTTTGTAGCATCACTGCTTGAAATCAGACATAAAAGATTTAAGAAAAGTTGTGTTCTGTACACAGTTCCTTGGATTCTTGAGAATTTCTAACTAGCTCATCAAATTGTACTAATTGCCTATTTCATGCCAAGTGCTGAGCACTGTGGGAAACCATCTGTATGTTTATTATAGGTGTCAAATTAACCCAGAAGAAATGAGAAGATACCTTTGAACTGGGGTTCATCTGACCCAACTTAAACCTAGAGGCTGGAGTAGTCTTTTGTTGGTATTGTGGCCAGAAGCTGCTATTTTTTTATGCTATTTGTCTTTCAGGTTCCCATTTCAAAGGTTATCCTTTTCAATATGTAACCTTATTATTTTTACAAAGACTTTCATCATGTTAGACTTCCTAATTCATTTTATCTCTTGCTTTTCCATCTGTTGTATACTCAATTTATTAAGCTCAGTAGTGCAAAATGTAAGTTATTTATTTAATTAGAATTGGATATCTACAAAAGATAAGCTACTGTGTGGTCAGAATGTCCCTCAAAAAATGCATGCCTATCATTTCATCCTGTAAAAGGGAGCATAATATTGTATATTTCCTATACATTTTAGGTAAGCTGCGAGGATTACTGAGCTCACATTGGGTAATTCTCAAGGGTACCTGACAATATGCACAATGGTGCTGAACAAATATGTGATAATGACTAAAACTGTGTATTGGACAGCATTGTTGTAGATTAGCCAATAATGTATAAATCTTTTTGCTTTTTAAAATAAGAAAATATTGTTACTGCTGAATTATTTTACATCATCTTGTATATAAGCATCGTTTTTAAAATCTTTAAAAAGGCAGAATACTTGTGCTACATTTCTTTTCTTCTAGCAAAAGATTTAATGACCACTGAGAAATATCTACCTTATTTTAAACCCTTTGTGCTTTGAGATCTACCGCCACATAGCTTTGTCAACATTGCTCACTCCAGTATAGTCTGAAAGTTACTTTATGCTATTTTAGAGGAACTTCTGTCAAGAAAAGAATGGTTTATTGTCTCTTAGTTCAAGAAGAATCCACGTCTAAATGCTGTAGCAAAAATGCAAAGCATATCTTTCCCTCGAAGCTGCCATTTTCATCACAGGGTCTTTCATTTGCATCTTGCCATGGGTATCAATAAATCACTGGTGTGCAGTATACAGCCGCACACCATTCAGCCATACTGGGAAAAGAGGCCCCTTAGCTCCCAGCTCTGCCCCTTCCTGAAATGAATTCCGCTCTGTTTACCTACCAGATTTGTTACTTCCTCCACATAAGAAGGCATTCACAAGAACTCAAAGCCTCCTGGATTCTTTCAAAAATCTGTTTTGAGGACAACACAATTTAAAAGTGAACAAAAAATTTGAAGAGACACCTCACAAGATATATGAACGGCTAAGAAGCCTATGAAAAGATGCTGTCCTTCACTAGTCCTCAGAGAAATGCAAATTAAAACCACAATGAAATACCACCACACCCCCACTAGAATGGCTAAAGTTAAAATGACTGATGACAACAAGTGTTGATGAGGATTCAGAGCAACTGGAATTCTAACACACTGCTGTTGGAAATTCAAAATGGTATAGCCACTTTGGAAAATATCATAAACATACATTTCCTGAGTGAACCAGCAATTTGCACTTCTAGATATTTATCCAATAGGAAATGAAAACATATGTTGCACAAAAATGTATATGCAAATGTTCATAGTGACATTAATCGTAACAGCAAGAAACTGGAAGTATCTTTAATCTCTCTCAACTGATGAATAAATAAATTGTGCTATATCCATACCACAGAACAATACTCAGCAATAAAAAATGATGAGATAGTAATACACGCAACAACATGGATGAATCTCAAAACATTATGCCATGCGAAAGAAGCCAAACACAAAAGAGAATGCACCGTGTGACTCCATTTACAGAAAATTCTAGACAATATAAAACTGTACTGACAGAAGGCAGTCAATGGTTGCTTCAGCTTGGGGAATTCAAGGAGGGGATTTTCTGCAAAGGGCATGAGGAATCTTTAGGGCTATGGAAATACTCTGTATCTTTACTTTGATGATGGTTGCACAATTATATATAATTGCCAAAATTTATCAAACTGTACACTTAACATCTGTGAATAAAACTTCAATGAAATTTTTTAAATCTGCTCTTTTTGGTTCATCCTATTTGCTATAAAGTGATAAAACTTACTCCAAATTATTGATCCTTCTTACCTAGAAAATTAACTCTGATAATCTCAGAAGCCCTCTCATTCCATGACTGCTCCCATAAAATGAGCCATTCCCTTTCTTTCTACTTATTTTCAGAATGCAGTTGCTACAAATGTCCATGTGTTATTTTTTCCTCTCTTCGTTCTATGTCATAAGCAGTAAGCACAGTGCCACCAGAAAAGTAAACTCAAAACTGTATATCCCTTCACTTAGCAAAATATAGTAAAAATTCCTGACAAGACTCTGTTTAGAAAGTGTTTGCCTTGATAAAGGTGATAATATTTAGAAGTATATGCAAATAAGGTTGTTGGTACAGCAAGGTGTAAGTGACCAACCTCTCATTTGTCTGCTGCAGGCCTGAGAATGACCATCTCTTTTCAGTAAAGAGGAAGAGTGACACATACATGAGGCCTTAGATAGCAGAACTGGGGTCATTTTTGGAAGTTACACAGTTTGTATGTATACAGAAAGAAAGCTCAAACCTACAACTGTTTGAAACTAGTATTGGCTGCCTTGTGAGACAGTGAGCCTCCCCCCACTACAAATAACAAAGCAGAGGTTGGATAAACATCTGTACAAATGTCATAGATGTTATCCCAGCAGCAGCTATGAGGTGAGACAGTGTGATCTCCAAGGTCTCACTTGACGCTGAGATTCTTTTACTCAATGAAACTATTAATGACCTTCCCATCTGCAGTTTCACCAATGTCATGGGTTAAAAATCTAGATTGCACAGGGAATGAGCTAGCAATCACAGACTGCTTGCTTCAGCAAGTTTGAGAATTTGGCCATGAAGAGCAGGAAGAAAATAAGAAAACAGAGGTACATATCATAACTCCTCAGCAGGGTCTAATGAGCACCCCCCTTTTAGGAACATGAGTTTCAAAGACAACAGGAAGGAATCAAGTTGAAAAGTGAGCACTGAAGTGACAGAGAGAAAGGAAATGAGAGGATATGGTGTAGGTCCCTGTACATGAAGTAGTCACTGGATGATTTCTACCTTTTCAGTACAGTGGGAGGCAAGGCCTTTTGAAAAGGAGGAAGAGAAGAGAAAGGATTTAAAGAAATATACAGTGGAGAACGGATGAATAAGAGGATGTTTGAGGAGATGTGTCACATAAAATTAAACATCTTAGATGGGTTACTCACATGTTTTATGTCTCCCCTGGCAGCTCAGATTAAAACAAAACAAAACAAAACAAAACAGACAGCAGGTGCTCAAGGTTAAGAGTGAGGTTTAGTACATTCTCAGCTAAAGATCAAAGAAGAGAGAATTCTAGCAGTGGAAAAGAGCAGCATTAATGTAGTAAACTCTGAAAACTCAGTGAAGCTAAAAAGGCTTAATGATGTGGATAAAGCAAAAGACTTAGAGGTCTTGGTAAAGAAGAATGGGAATAATCTCAACAGTAACCAACATTTGATGGCATCTCACCAAGGCTTTTTCCAGACACAATTTTATTTCATCGCTGCAACAACTTGGCAAAGCATCATTATCTCCTAATTTTAAGATTAGGAAACTGAGGCTTAGGTACAATGAGAGACCCTCACTACGTTACAAGGCTCTTATGGAGAGACTGGGATGTGAACAAGGTCTTCTACTACCAAACATATCCTCTCATACCAAATATCCTCTCTTCTTCCAAAAGAACTCTGTCTTTTCTGTGTGTAGAGCCCAATGTAGGGGACAGAATGGGAGACAGAAGCAGCAAGCTTCTCACAACAAGATGGTCATGCTCCCCACCATGTCATAAGCACCCAGCAGTATTAACAAGCTCATAGCAGGGACTCGGGAAATACGATTAGAGGTGAACTGAGAGGAAAAAACCAAAACGGAGAGCTACCCGAAGCCCAGCAAGGAAAACCGTTCTGTGAAACACCTTGAAAACCACAGGAACATAAATGAATTAACCATCCTAAGTCACTGTCCTTTATAATACATAAACCATCCCAGGTTTTTGACCTCCATCTTCTTCAGTCCTTTCATTGCATTTTTTATGGTACTGTTTGACACACCTTGGCATTTCTCTTTTCTCTTTTTATTTTTAAAATAGTCTTCAGAGCAGGGCGCCTGGGTGTCTCAGTTGGGTAAGTGTCCGACTCTTGATTTTGGTTCAGATCATGATCTTGGGGTCATGAGATTGAGCCCTATGCTGAGCTTTGTGCTGAGTGTGGAGCCTGCTTGAGATTCTCTCTCTGACCCTCCCCTGCTGCTTGTGCTCTCTGTCTAAAAGAAAAAGTCTTCAGAGCTATAACTTATATTAAAGTAACAATTTATTTTTTAAAGTAATAATTTAGAAAGGATATTTATTATATTAATCCTTTCTAAATTATTACTTTAAAAAATAAATTGTTTCATTTAGCATGAGATAGATGCTAAAGCACTATTTAAATAATGTAACTTATCAAGTCCCTTTCATTTGGATGTGTATTGCTTATTCTATGCATCTTAGATGGTAGTAAATATGGCTTGAATTAAATTACAGTTTAGGCATTACATTTATGCCATACATCTTTAATGCCCCCAGAAGGATTTTATTTCTAGAAATACCTTCAAAATTTTCACTTACTGCGAAGTTGTAAAATGTTGACCACTCTTGTATTCATTTTATAATGCAATGGTCATCAAACTGGGTTATGTATATCCATAGGAACTTTACAAATGTTTGCAGGCAAGGTCAGTTTGAAGAAATCAATTGCAGATCATCAGCTTCCCCTATATATGCTTTCCTAACTGGATCTGCCTGAGAATCTATAGTTGATGGTCATGCCAGTGCTCTTTTCCCCCCCTCTCTTTTGTTCATGTCATTTCTCCCACTTTACAGAAGAAATGCGAGCCTCTCACCCGTTCTGCATTACAGTATGGTGGCAGAGAGAGCCTTGGGGTATAAAGAGTACTTAAGGACACTAAAAAAAGGGACAGTGTAAAATACTGTGTTTGCCAAGTCTTCCTTTATCAAGGCACCAAGTCTGTCTCTCAGTTGCATATCTGAATTATCTCAAGGAGGAAGTGAAAATTTCCATGTTTACTTCCAACCATTCAACATTAGATCTTCAAATAAAAAAAAAACATTGGAGATAAAGTGATGTTTCATATTTTCTTTTTACTCAGACTTGAATAAGAAACTTTTTATTTTTAATATTAACAGTTTTATTAACCTTAGCCAGATATTTGCTGGATACAAGAAATCCATATTCATTTTCTACCTGGGTAGGAGTTGGCTTGCTGTCATTTTGTCAACCAATTCTTTGCTCATTTATTCCTTCTTATTTGAAAGACTTATATTAAACTTAGCAGAGTTATATTGTGGTAGGGGAAAGTGTGAGAAGAAAATTGCAGAGATAAGATATAACTGCTTGACTGCTCTCTGGTTCAAAGCAACACCTGGTGTGGTGCAAAGAGCACACCCTGCTGACCAGCTTCAGTGTCTGTAAAACGCACCATCCACTTTAAAATTCTGGTGGTGAAGCCTCAAGGAAACAACTGATGTTAAATGTTGTGTGAACTGTAAAATACTATGAATACAAGTATTTTTATTCTAGAAGAAATAGAAGAGAATACGGTATAATCAATAAAACCACGACTCTGTCCTTGATTCCTCCTATCACTTCATCTTTTCTCCTGGTTGGTACTGCTGTTTTTCTTCTTCTTCCATTTGTCAACCAACAAATGCTCAGTACACACCTGCTATCTGGTCAGTGCACCTTCCTCCTTTCTAGCAGCTTTAGGACCCGCTTCACCTCTACAAATCTTCTCTTTTCTCCTGTCCCTGCTGATAGTTGATGGCTAGCTTTGACACACCAAGCATGAATCATTCTTCCTGGGGCACTGTGACAAGCACATCAATGTGGAATTATGGATAAAGTCACACCTGACAGACTCAGCCAGAACAGCTGCAAGGTTTGAAACAAAGCTGTGTCTCTGAACACAACAGCTAAAGACCTTGATGGAGATGCTGAAGGTCAAAGCTAACTTCTTTAATTGCACATACACTGTAATTCTATTTCACAAAGGCAATGATATCCTAGATGCTGCTTCTCTGGCAGTCATTTTACTCTTTTGTGGTTAAAAATGTAATTCCTTATAATGGCACCCACAGTGTGCTACAATTATATAGAAAGGCACTTCCAGTTATAATCCATTGCTTGATTAGAAGACATCAGCAAAGCACCTGCCAGAAAAAGTAGCACACTGTAAATACTATTAGTTCCTGTCTTGTATCAGTGCAGAACTGTGCTGGCACTAAAATCAGCTGATTGATGCTCACCATTATCTGAGGCAAGAGCTGGGAGAGTTCCTAAAACAGAACAGTGACTTAAAAGTCAACTAATAATTCAATGCAACTGTTTGGGAAGAGCAGTCTGGATATCAAATTATAACATCTAAAACAAACACCTTCTGTGCCAAGTGGCTTCTACATATACCCTGTATTAGGTTTGCATGGTTATTAAGTGCCACAGATTATGTGTCTCTTAAGCTACTCTACTTTTCAAAAATGTAGTGAATTGTTTACACTTAATGAAGACACTAGATATGTTAAATAAACTGTCTCTCCCCACCCCAACCATTGCCCATGATTCCAATTAAAAATAACAAGATTACCCTTTCCAAACCTAATTCATGTGAGACTGAATGAAAGTAAAATGCTATATAGGAGAAAGATTTCAAGGAAGGAATGAGAGCTTGAAACACTGGAGAGGAGACCAAACATCTTTGGGGTGAAGCCAAAGAACACAAGCGCGGTCAATGAGAAATGTAAGAAACCAGGGTGAAAAAAACCCAATAATTCACTTGGTAGTTAAAATATCCTAAGAACATGGACCAAATACACAAAGCAAATGGAAACATTACTGCGACAATAAAGTGTTCATAAGGGAAGAATTTAAGGTGTAGTGGTTAAGTATTTGGGCTCTGGGGTTCAACACTGCCAAGTTTGAGCCCCATTTTTGCCACTCAACAGCCTTGCTTGAGTTCCATGGTTCATTCTCTGAGGCTTGGTTTCCCAATGGGTATAACTGGAGATAAAACCAGTACTTATCTCTTACGATACCTAAATGATCTACTGCAGATAGAAGGGCTTGGTTTAAGTTAGCTAATACTGGTATTTTTCTTCTTTGTTTGTAGTGTTATATATGACACTATGCTGAATAAAGACAAGTAAACAAGTCATTGAACACTGCTGACACATCATCTAAACAGACGACACTGGCACTATGATATCTTAATAGCTGCAGCATACAAGAGAGACAATATGCTTTTTATTTTTATTTACTTATTTTTTTTAAGATTTTATTTACTTATTTGACAGAGAGAGAGACAGCGAGAGAGGGTACACAAGCAAGGGGAGTGGGAGAGGGAGAAGCAGGCTTCCCGCTGAGCAGGGAGCCCAATGCAGGGCTCAATTCCAGGACCCTGGGATCATGACCTGAGCCGAAGGCAGACGCTTAACCAACTGAGCCACCCAGGCACCCTGACAATATGCCTTTTAAATAAGGAAAATTGTACAGCATTATTAAATGGTACTAGAGAACTAATTTATAATTCTGGGCTCTAAAATATGAAGAATTTGAGAAGGAAAGTCAGAAACATAATTATCTCATGGGAAAGCTAGTCTCCTAAGTGCAATCTTTCGACCTCCACTGGCCCACATAAGAATGGGCGTTGGGTCTGGAACACTTCCTTACCAAGAGATAAAGAATCCACACAGCCTGTGCCTGGCTTATCACCTTGTGTGAGAATCTACTTATTTCAGGCTCAATGACTACTCTTTTGACACTGCGTAAAGCATGTGTGTTACATGGCACCCTACTGTTACACCTACTGTTACACCTGTCCTCCACAAGGAGGGGATAGGATTTCTTTCACTGTGAAACTAGAGGAGAGTATATGTAGGCCACCTGCCCTATGTTGGCCACAGGGAAAGACCCACTGGCCACGGGAGGCTGAGAGCCATTACTGAAGCTGATCTTGCTCTGTCTCTTCTCTATAAAGTACTTTTCCATTCAGTACTTGACTGTGTTGTGTTTTCCAGTGACTCCAACACAAAGATGCAATGAGCGGAAATATTTAGAGTCCTCTCCTGGGATTAGTAACTGGTGCACAATATTCTGTTCCCTTGGGATTGATAACTGGTGTCTGGTATTCTGTTCTACACAAATAAATTTGAAAATAGAACTTAGGAAAAAAAGTTAAAGAAATGAAATCATAGCTAGAAAAGATAATATTGAGAGGTTACTATAATCTTCCTTGCTATGAAGTCTGCTCTCTCCAAAATTAATATAGCTATGCCAGCTTTCTTTTGATTAGTGTTAGCATGGTATATCTTTCTCCATTCCTTTACTTTTAATCTATCTGTGTCTTTTCATTTAAAACAGGTTTCTTGTAGACTATATAGTTTTATTTTTCTATTCACTCTGAAAGTCTCGTCTTTTAATTGGTGTATTTAGAACATATACATTTGAAATGATATTTGATATAGCTGGATTAATATCAATCATATTTGTAACTGTTTTCTATTTGTTGCCTTTGTTCTTTGTTTCCTTTTTTGTCTTCCACTTTTTTTTTTTTTTGCTTCCTCTGGCTCTAATTGAGCTTTTTATATGACTGTTTTTTCTCTTTTATTAGCATAGCAATTATATTTCTTTAAGACACTTGTTTAGTGGTTTCTTTATAGTTCACAATATACATTTATGACTAATCCAAGTTCACTGTCAAATAACACTATACTGCTTCATGGGCCATACAGGTACCTATTTATTCTGCTTGGTGTTCTCCAAACTTCCTTGATCTGCAGTTTAGTGTCTATCATTAATTTTGGAAAATTCTCAGCCATTATTATGTATTTATTCTATTGCCTTTTCTTTCTTCTCCTTCCAGTATTCATATTACATGTATGTTACACCTCTTGTAAGTATCCCACAGTTCTTGGATATTCTGTTCCATTTTTTCAACTCTTTTTTTTTTTTTTTATCACTTGCATTTCAGTTTTGGAAGTTTCTATGGACATATCTTCAAGTTCACTGATTTTCTTCTTGATCATTTCCAGACCATTAATGAACCCATCGAAGGCATTCTTCATGTATATTATGGGGCTTTTGCTTTCTAGTACTTTCTTTCAATACCTTCTTACAGTTTCCGTTTCTCTGCTTATATTACCTACTTATTCTTGCATATTGTCCACTTTTTTCATTACAGTCCTTAGCATACTAATCACAGTTATTTTAAGCTCCCAGTCTGATAATTCCAAAATCTCTGCCTTGTCTAAATCTGGTCATAATGCTTGCTTGTTTCTTCATATGGTATTTTGTTGTTGTTGTTGTTGTTGTTTTACTTTTTTGTATGTCCTAAAACTTTTTGTGGAAAGCTAGACATGGTATAACAGACAAAACAAACTAGCAAAGAAACCTGAAGTAGAGAGGACTTTAGTGTCAGGTTTTATGTTTATCTGGCTAGGAGTTAGACTGTGTTTACCATTTGCCCTTGCTGTAGTGTCAGAGGCTAAAATTTCCTCCAATGTCCTTATTTTTATCTCCTCTGTTGTCTTTAGGTGTCTCTAGAAATTCCATAAAAACAGTTTGAGACTTGCAGTTCTTTTGGCTTTAATCCCCTGTTATTATATAAGAGCCCTATTGGCGTGCTCTCCAGTATATCCCCAGTGACTAACACAGTCTCCTACAGAAAGAAGGTCCTTACTAATTATATGTTGAATGAAAGACTAAAGGTAATGTTAGGTATAAAGAAGGGTTTTTTGAAGGCTGTTAATGGCCTGGACTGGGTCACGAAGACAGGTTGTGAAATCTCCCTTCCCATATGCCTTTAAAGGCGGCCCAACTTTTAGTATGTGTAGTATGGTTTCTGAGTTCTCCTGTCAGAAAGTGAAAGCATGGATCTACCAGTTTCTCAATGTTCTTCATAGGTTCTTCTGATTTCTGTGCATTTCCCTCAGGACATCCTAACCATCAGTACACTGCCTCATATGGACTAAGAAAGGTTTACATTGTTACATCTCAAGAGAAGTTTAGTCTTTTATGCCTTAGAGTTATTGTCTTCATTCATTCAATAAATATTTGCTGAATACCACCTGTGTGTGGGTTGCTGGTGTTCTATTTGTTAATATACTACACTTGTCCACTTTTTTCTACCTTATGTGATTTATTCTTATTTTAAGACAAGTTAACTCAGAATAACTCCTCTTTCTACCACACTTTCCTCCCAGAATATTTAGGTCAACTTTAGCACCTGCCCCCAACCAGTGAAGATTTATATGTTCTCCAAAATTCTTTTTTTTTTTAATTTTTATTTATTTATTTGTCAGAGAGAGAGCACAAGCAGGGGGAGTGGCAGGCAGAGGGAGAAGCAGGCTCCCTGCTGAGCAAGGAGCCTGCTGTGGGATTTGATCCAAGGACCCTGGGATCATGACCTGATCCGAAGGCAGACACTTAACTGACTGAGCCACCCAGGTGTCCCTGTTCTCCAAAGTTCTTACATTTCTAATTGCTAGATGGTGAAACTCTAATAAAAGTTTCATATCCAACTGAAGGCTTGATCCTGAGCATTGTTTACTCAGATTATAGTGCTTTCCTTTTCAGATAGGGAGCAGGGAAAATTGATGTATGAGCCTTAAACAGAAGGCTATTGTACCTCTGGCACTGGAAAGAAAAAACACAAGGAAAACCCCATAGAGGTATCAGTCAATGCCTTTGGGATTTTGAGAGCTAGTATTCCGCAGTCTTTCCACTTCCAACTACCATGACCATGATCAATGATCTGGCATAATCACAAACCTTTGGACATCCACATTTCTTCATATGCTCCGTATCTGTTTATATCACCCATTTCTACTATGAGTAGATGAATCCCTTAAATCCAATTACTTCAAACATTCAGATTTTATCATAAGGCTTTGCCTTACTATTTCTATCTGAATCTCATCTTCCCTCTACTATGATTCCCAGTAATGAGGAAGTTGTTCCTACATGTGAAGTTCCATTTTAAATTAATCTGCTCCTTTGATACTCTTCTTCATTAACTTTCACTATGTTTTCGAAGTTTCTTTGACTTGAAGCTGTTATAATTTATCCAGCAGGAATGACTTCAAAGGAGCATAGTCATAGAGGACTTTAGAATGATTCAAAACAAAGAAAAGCAATAAGTACTGCAATTTAATCTTACAAGAAGTTTAATTTTTCCAGTGTGAGAAAATAATATACCCATAAAATGTCACTGAAACATAAGAAGCTAAACTCATTTCTCCATCTATGGCTTGATAAGAGAAAAAAAATTTAATGGATAGCAGTTGATTGGTCATTTTCCGCACGGGAAAAACAGTATAGATGGGCTCCAAAACAATTCCCCGACCCATGCTCTAGTAATAACACAGTACAGCAACAGACAAGGCATTTTAGGAACAGACCGTTTTTGAGAAAAGATCTTCAAGTAATTTCCTTTCCTTTAATCATACATCCAAGGTATTTTTACACATATACATTAAAAAGTATCTACAAATAAACAAAAAAAGCATCTGCAAACAAGGACCTGGTGCTTTTAGCATTTTGGGGGGTCCTCCACTTCTTAAAGAGTTCCTGCCTTCTCCCACCACAGGCGACTATGGATATACAGGCACACTGTCCCAGGGCCTAAGACAGCGATAAATCACCATTTAAAAAGTCCACAGTGACTCCTTCAGATTCTTTAAGCAATTTACCCAGAAGTAGCTTAGGCACTGGCATCAATATGATGACTGTGACAAACAAGTCTTGATCATGATAAAAGCTCACTTCATACTTTAATTATAGAAGAACTATGGAACTAGTAAACTGGTACAGTTAAATATCAAGCTCCAGAGGGATATTAGACTGGCCTGGCAAAACAATGAATTCTTTGTTATTTGGCAGCAGCAGAGTTTTTAAATGAATCAAATATTTGAGTTGCATACAATGTACACCAAACACAGACTATCCATCTCCAAATAATTATGTGGATTCACACTAAAATTTTACACTGCTCATTCTTTCTGGAATGATTCAGAAAGCATTTTAACCCATCACAGCACCTCAGGGTAGGATCTGAAGTTCTCATTGTGCCAGAACAGTGTGAGAACTGAGGGCTCATAAAGACTTCTACTGATAAAACTCCAGGCAGGGTAGAATTTGCTGTAATTTGAGGGAATGCTTAGAGATTTGTGGGACTCTGAAAATATCTATAATTTTTCCCTGAACCACAACACCATCCATATTACTATCTCTACTAACCAATACTGACAACTCTGATCACACATACACATACATACACACACCTTGCCTATGTGTGTATAGGTGGTGTGTATGTCTAATTTACACACAAGTCCAAAGTGCCCAGTGTTATTTTGAAAATTTTTTTTTATGTAGAAAAATTGGTCTAGTCTCTATTCCATTCTTCTTAGAACTAGGATCCATCGAAAATATTGGCCCAAGAGTCCAACATTGATAGGCTATGTGTTCATTTTTCTAGCTTTCTTGGGCAATGAAGAAAATCTTTCCTGATATAGAGTTCCATTTGAGGGGCAAACAGTTAAGGAAAAATATATTTACATGTGCTTCCCAATTCTCTCCCTAGGCGGTACTGAGTAGATACACAGTCCAAGTGAAAGTGGGAGGAAAGGGTTTGGACATTGAGAGTGCAGGATTTAGAACAGGGAACAGAAAATAGAGCAGTAATGGAGGGAATTGTTGGAAAGCTGTGATGTTTTTTGCTTGTTGGTTTTCATTTTGTTTTTCCTTTGAGAAGGCACAAACTTAAGCAACTTTAAATATTTATAGGAAGGATCCAGTTTTTGGTCCATCCATTCTTTCATTTAACAGACATTTCTTGAGCATCTTCTATATATATCAGATATTGTTCTAAGCATCAGAGAAGAGCAACAAATAAGACAGGCTAGATTCCCATCGTTACTGAGCTTGCCATCTATTTGGGCAAAACAATTAAACAATAAGCAAATAACATTAGTATTCGTTTGTGATAAACGCTATGAAGAAAATGATCCAAAGTGATGCTGAGGGGTGTAGTATTATTTATAGAGAGTAGTTAGGAAAGGCCTCTGAAGGGAGGTGACATTTTAGTAGAGGCTGAAATGATGAAAAAATCCAGTCATGAAACAATATGAGGCAAGAGCATGCAAAACAGGGAACTCTAAGGCAGGGACACACAACTTGGTGTGTCTAAATGGCTGAATGACAGCCAGTGAGTGTGGTAAATGAGGGGAAGTGGTAGAAAATAAAATCTAAGAGGTAGGCATAGCCCATCAGCCAAGGGAAGGACTTTGAATTTTATTATTTTATTCTAATCACCATAAGAATATATCATAGAGTTTTCAACAGAGGGAGTGGAATGATCTTATTCAAAATTTAAAACAATTAGTCTCCCTATTGTATGGAGCTGGATTATAGGAGATCAAACAACAACCACAACAACAACAACAACAAAGTAAAACCAGTTAGACAGCTACTAGTGTAGTACATGTAGGAGAGATAGAGCAATGAAATGGTGAGAAGTGATCAGACTTAGCCTACAGTAGATGTAAAGCCAACAGTTCTTGCTGAGAGACTGTATGGCTGTGAAAGAAAAAGAACAAGGATGTCTGAGGCCTTTTCCATGAGCAACTAGGTGGATGGTGGTGCATTAGGGAAATGAGACTCTTGGCTTGGTGTAGGGAGAGGAATCAAGCAATTTCTAAGCTCCTGTTGAAAGAAAGGCATTGACTATAATGAAAGAGGAGGGAGAGTTGATAGTTTAAGGTTCTAGAGAAAGCAGAGAGATAGTATACAAACCTTATGTGGAGGGGTCATTATTAGTTTTAAGGAGAGTCTGCTCTTCTATTGTACAAGGAGTGTGAGGGAGAGAATGAGTATTAAATTACAGGTTTTCAGGCTTAATAACATTAGTATTATCAACATTTAGTTGCAGGTCTGATATTCTGATGGCTACTATTTTGTCTATGAAGTACAAGGAAGCAGAGACAGAGGGATGACTGGGATTTGAGAGTGAAGTTTTGGAGAATGAGCTGAAGAGAAAAAAGTAAGAGTGTTGCCAGGTAGTACTGAGGATATCTTCAAGGTTAGTGTGATTTTTGTTTATTAGTACTTCACTGGTCAGAAATAGGCACAAATAAAGCATAAAGGTGTGTTCCTCTAGAGTTCATATTTTATCTGATGGGTATGATGAAAATTTGAGAAAGAAGGAAGTTAGGGGTATTGGCAAGAATCCTATTTTTAAGAGGGATTCTTGGATGGGGTGCCTGGGTGGCTCAGTAGGTTAATCATCTGCCTTCTGGTCAGGTCATGATCCCAGGGTCCTGGGATCAAACCCCACACTGGGATCCCTGCTCAACATGGAGTCTGCTTCTCCCTCTCCCTTTGTGTGCTCTTTCTCTCTCTCTCTCAGATGAATACATCTTTAAAAAAACAGAATTCTTGGAACCTAAGATAGATAAGATAGATAAGGATGCTATTAAAAGATGCTTGGACAATGAATTAAAGGGAATAATGAGGTAGAAAGAATGCCAAAGAATGGCCATAGTGCAAGTAATGGAGCAAGCAAAGTAGGTTTCACACAGAGTTTGGAACAATTAAATTATTTATTTTGGAGATGGTGATGTCAAGGTCCAGGGGTAAATTAGTGTGGGTTTCTGAGATGGAATATAGAAGGATCAGAGAAGAGGAGATAAACAGGTGAAGGAACTGAGGTCCAGGATGTTGAATGGGTCACTCATGTGGACACTGAGATGAGGATGGAGACTGTGAGCCAATTACCAAAATCTTTAATGAATGAGCAAGACTGGGGAGTAGACAAAAGCAAGAAGGTGGGAGAGAGGCATGTCCACAGAGAAGGGCTGGGTCATAGCTGAATGCAATGAAACAAACAGTAACAGATCTACTGTGTCACCGTGAGGAACCACAGATGTGAAATAATACTCAGCTACTCTTCGAGAAGACTATAAGAAAAGTAGTGTGCTGAGGAGGCAGCCAAGTGGAATATAGGAAGGCTTTGAGAACATGCTATGGAAAGAAAGATGAGAAAGGACCTAGAGGGCACAAAGGAAGAAGTCAAGAAGAGGAGCAAGGAGGTTCATGTCTAGGACAAAAGTCCTTAGAACATCAGGTCTGGACTTGGAGGGGAGGAGTTATTCTGTAGGCTATAGACAGAGAAAAGAAAAAAGAGAACAACCTTAAGGATCTTTTTAACTTGGAAGGGCACTAGGCCAAATAACTAAAGATCACTAGGAGCTGGATGACATTGGTCCAAAGCTTTGAAGCTCCTGTCTCCAGTAGCTACACTGAGAGTTTTTAGAAAAATATATTCTTTTTACTTTCAGTTATGTATTTACTTATTTAAAACACACTATTAGGGATTACATTCTCTCTCCCTTTATACTTTTTTCTTATGATAAAACTTCTATAGTGGCTGAACCTGAGAAATGAATCACAACCAGCACAAATAATACTACTAAAACTTACAAAATTCTCCACAAGTAAATAAAGTAGCTAACATTTATTGAGCAATATTATGTGTCTGGCACTGTGCTTCGTGCATTATCTAAAGCTCACAAGAATCCTATGAACCCAACATTATTATTTACATTTCACGGATGCTATAACTAAGAATTAAGGAGGGTCAATAGTTTGCTGAGGGCCTTATAGCCAATAAATAGTAAATTTGGCCCTGGTCAGTCATATTCTAGGCTGCAATGTTAGACAGCCGCTGGACACACACAATTTAATTTCTAAACATACCACTGGAGTATTTAAATACTTTAAAACTGTTATAAAAAAAGGAAGGAAGGCAGTGATGAGGTTCAGGATACCCCAGAATATGGCACCTTGACATACTGAATATTTTAAGCTGAAGGAGTTTGAGAAAACAGCAGCAGCAGGAAGGTCACTCTGATCTTCCCCTGCTGAACCACTGAAACAGGTTTAAAAAAAACCATTATGTGAGAGGTACCTTCCCTATACCCAGAGAAAAGGAGCAGCCATGTCTCTGAAGACAAAGGGACTTTGAGAAGAATCCCAACAAACAGGTCTCACCAAATTTCTTCCAGTTTACTATGCTTACCTCATACTCTTTGCCCTAGCATATTCCTCCATGACAGTCCAATCTTCATCAAACTTAGCATAAAATACTCAGATTTAACTGTTTCTTCATTTCCTTCCAAAGGTTCTTATGTCATATAGAACTTCAATAAATGTGAAGCCTTTCTCCTATTAATCTGAATTTGGAAAGGAAAAGACTCTTACCACCTTACTCAGCCAGTCCCCACATAAGGAAGGAGGGAAGGAAGAAAGGAAGGAAGGAAGGGGAAAAACCTGATGTGATCCTGAACCGGTATGCATGCTATTTAAATGTTCCATGGCCAGCTTCGTGACAGAACATACAGTATTTCGGTATGTTTAAAGTTCATAAGGAGGCATCTGCTGATAAAATATAGTAATCTGAGGCTTTTTTAGGTGGCATTACTGGTTAAGAATAACTGCTGGCAGAACTGAATCATGGCAAATGGAAATGTTAAATCAAAACCGTTTCAAGGCTGCCGAAACAATCCTCTGAGTTTGGACAAGCTGCACTCATAAACTAAACAAGCTCATACCCATTGGGCTATGACCTGCACCTTCTCTCTTTGTGGGGGAGAGGTCCACTCCCTCCCATGATGAGACGGGAAAGGGTAGAGAGGTGGCCACTTATAGCTCCAGACAAGCTGCCTCCCCTTGCAGAGATGGCTGGCATTTCCACAGATGAGCAAACACACATTTGGGTTCACTCAGCACCATGTGGTGGCCCTCCTTCCATTTCTGGAACAGCATGTTCAACAAGGAGATGGAATGTGCCCCCTCAGGCTTCCAGGGCTGGGCACAGGGGGCATGGCTTGGGTGGGCACAACCATCCAGCCCACACCCTGACAGAACTGGCCTTCTACTGAGGCAGGTTATCAGCCAAATGGCACTGGTAATAACAAATGAACAGTAATAAATGAATGTACTCAGCTGGACCTTATGATCCCCAAAGCAGCAGGTCACTAATTTGACAACTCATAAGATAAATTAGGCACTAGGATAGTGTGATTTAAAATAAGAAATATACTTGGTCTTCATCCATGGCTCCCAGGACAGAGCTCCTAAAACCTTTGTAATTTTCTAAGTGACAAGAGCTATAGGGTCAGCTTTTGTTCCCAGCTCCTGAAATAGTTCCAGAGCAATAAAGGTGAAATGAGTAATTTTGGTTATGCATGACTTCAACCATACCTGAGTATATGTTAATGAATGACTACTGAAGAGCCCCGATGGATGAAGGCTGGTTGCCACGGGAGCCAACCATGTGATTAGAGGGCTGGAGCTTTCAGTCTCACCCTCTCCCCACCTCCCCAACATCTGGGAAAGGGAGAGGGACTGGAAGTTGAATCAGTCACCAATTGCCAACAATTTAATCAATTATGCCCATGTAATGAATGAAGTTTGGAGAGCTTCAGGGTTGCTGAACACAGGGAGGTGCTGGGAGGATGATGCACCCACAGAGGCATGAAAGCCTTGAGCCCTTTCTTCTACATCCTGCTCCATACTTCTCTTCCCCCTGGATGTTCATCTGTAGATTTTAATGATATCTTTTTATAATAAACCTGTAAACATTAAGTGTTTCCTTGAATTCCGTGAGTCATTCTAGCAAAAACTGAACCCATGAAGGGGGTTGTGGGAACCCTGATTTATAGACAGTAGGCAAGATGGATAGGTGACAATCTGGCATCTGAAGTGGAGACTGTGTTGTGGGGCTGAGCCCTTAACTTATGGCATCGGATGCTAACTCCAGGTAGATAGTGTCAGAACTGAGTTGAACTATAGGACACCCAGTTGGTGTCACAGAATTGCTTGATGTGTGAAAACCTTTCCATTGGATATCAGAAGTGTGGTAGTAGTGTGTGAGTAAAGGAAAATACAGAGTGTTTTTCCAAGACAGTCAACAACTTTTTAAAGTCAATGAAAATTATTTGCATGCTTCAATTTTGCATTAGCAATATATTTACCTGATAGTCAACATATTCTTCTTGGAGGGGCCCATACTGGGTTTCAGGAACTACAGGTATGTTCATTTATTTATCTTCAAAACAACCTTAATAGACCTAATGATCACCCCAATTTTACAAATGGGTAAATGGAGGTTCAGAAAAGTAAACAACAACAACAACAACAAACACTTGCCCCAGACTATTAAGTACAAAGCAAAAGTATTAAGTACAAATGTAGGTCTGGGCAGATACAGAAGTCCATTTTCCTTCCATTCCTGTGGCTACCTGGCATCATATCTGGCTGTGTTAAATGAGAGCCTCCTTTACAACTTTCCTTCTGTATTGAGACCCATGCCTCCTAGGGAAAGATCTTCCTTCCTGCCAAACACTGAATTTGCATCTGGCTGATGGGGACAGACCTCCAAAAGGAGAATTCAGTGAGAACAAGAAGAATTAAGCCTCAAAGCCCATGGATGAGCTCTTGAGGCACAGCAGTGGCTGCTTTCTCTACATCTGAAGCAACTGATTTCAGAGGAAAGACTGCTGTGCCAGGATGTAAAAGTGTCACTCAGTATCCATGGACATTTTGAATTCCTCATTACCCAGAGCTGTCACCTCATAAACAAAACTTGTTGTTGCATCTGAATATTAACCCATTCCTTGTACCTACAAAATTAAATTTGATTTTCTCCTGTTAATGTCTTATGTCAATTTGATTCTTAGTCCAGCTAGAAGGACCTTGAAGGGCAGTATAAATTCTTCCTCCCCAACAGTAGCACTGGACCTAAACGGAGGAGCACAGCAGTTTAAAAGCTGCCGTAGTGATCATAAAACCCCATCCCTCTCAGACTTCCAAGTAGTAAGTGAAGAGTAAAGGGAGCATGCCAGCAAGAAGGCAAAACCAATCAATCTGGCAAACATCCAAGATACTCAGATGCATATGGACAAGCGAAATTAATCATTCCTTCACCTTTTCCCCCTTCCTCATGCAAATCCCGATTTCATTCAGATTTGAGGGACTTCAATTTTAGAAAAAGAGGGCTTGAACATAATAGGAAATCCCATGTTTTGATAAAGTTATAAACACAAGTGTGCAATGTTCCTTTTTTTTATAACAGCCAGCCCTTTAAAATAAAAGTCTCCATCCATGCATAACATGCTTCCTTCAGAGCTCACCCCAGCCTTTATACCTCCTTGCTATTTTCTCATTTGCTTGCTCTTATTTGGAGAGACATACATTAATGGCATACAAGCAGATTTTATGGAAGATTGCTTCTTCTGATGTTTTACTCTCCCCTCCCTCCTCCGCCCCTCATTATTTTTCATTCTAGAAGCCCCTTGGAATTACAACAGCTCCGTCTCTCTCTATTATTTGTAAGTTCTGCAGTACAGTCTTTAGTTCCTAGATATCCATTCTTTTCAAAGGCGGACTTGGTTAACTCAAGCATTTTCTCATTTACATGTGAACCAACCCTAATTCACAAGCACTGTAATTTACATGTTGGGTGCATAAAAGCCTCACAACCGCAGAGTCCTGTGGCCTTCAATTCACACAGCAAATACTCACTCCTTTGCTATGGAGTTTCTGTTTGGTTTGTCTGCCAGTGAGTTCATTGCAAATTGCTGTGTTGTGCTCACCAGCAGTCTCTACCACTTAGAGCTCTCTAGCTTCCTCCTAATTTAGACTCTCTCTCCAGTGTCACCTTTCCTGATTTAGTGCTTGATGATCTGAAGAAATTTCAGGAGAAAATTCTTTCCCTTTCTGTGACACTGTGAGAATTCTGCCTGGCATGAAATAGTGCTGCTGACCTAAAAGATGTCATGAAATTCACTTCTGAGCATGCATCCTTATTCTGACACCTGCCTCTGCTAAACTTTTGTGTAATAAAGAACTTAGCTGGCCTTTATCCCCAGTTCCTGGGAGGTAACCTCTAAACCCTTGGAATTTCCCCAGTGAATGGAGTGTCTTGTTATTCATGGTGGGTCCCTGGACCATACCTGATATTTAATGCTAATGAGGTGACTCAGACAGGGAGGTGGCCACACCAGAAAGACCAAGCATGTGATGAGAGAGGGTTGAGGATTTGAGCTATATGATATCAGCCCTACCTCCAGGGAAGAGAGGAGGACTGGATCATTTGGCCAATGATTTGATCTATCATACCTATATAAAGAAACACCAATAAAAACTGTGGACACCAAAGTTTGAGTAAGCTGGCCTGGTTGGCAATACTTTTGAGTATTTTCTACTTTGATATGGAGAGAACAGCACATCCCTGAAGATGATGGAAGCTTTACATCTGAAACCCTCCTAGACTTCTCCCTCAGTGATGAGAGAGCAGAAGGCTAGCTGACGACAAAGCACAAGGTGACACCCCTCAAACCGCACCCCCGCCCCCCCCACCCCCGCCATGGGATATTCCTCAGGCACTCCTGGCTGTCCTAAAGCTAAGGAAAGAAAAAATAGTTAACTTATAGAGATCACAATCCTGCAAGACCTGAGTCTCCCTCAGTTTACAAATGCCTTAGCAATCTATAAGAACAAAGCATTTCTATCAATAACCTAGCTTCCAGAAGGAAATGTAGATACAGTTAAATGTCGATATAACCTGCAGCCCATTGACAGAAACTTGAAGTGGGCAGAGTGTAATGTTCCTCCAGGAAGCTCCCAGCTATCTTCATGTTAATGCCTTGCTAGAGGGAAAAACCTTAACTTGACAATGGCAAGGCTCCAGGATCCTGTGAGTCTTCTTTAACATATGAAAATTCTTTTGAAACCTCCCTTTTCCTTACCTCCCCCAATCCCACCTTGTATAATCAGCCACCCCTCACCACCCCGGGGCAGCAGCTTTTTCTGCCCACAGGTCCTGTCCTGTGATTTAATAAACCACCATTTTGGTGTAAATCACCATTTTACACCAAAGATGTTCTCAAGAATTCTTTCTTGGTCCTTCACTCCGGCCCACACCCCACCGAACCTCACCTATATTCCAAAACCCCATCACTCAGTGCCTCTTTTTTCAGCTGGTTCTAATCTATATGCTTTTGTTAGAATAAAACTGCAATTGTTAAGTATTTTCCTGAGTTCTGTGAATGATTCTAGTGAATTATTGAAACTAAAGGATTTCATAAGGACTCCCAAATTCCATAAGGACTCCCAGACTAGTCAGCTAGTCTGAAATAAGGGTGGTCCTGGAGACTCCTCAACTGGTCCAGGCTGATATCTGAAGTTGAGATCAGTCTTACAGAGGGCTATGCTCCTGACCTTGAGTTTGGCTAACTCTGGGTAGCTTTCTCAGTGGTCTACTTGTTTTAAAATTTAGGAACCATTTTGTTAAGGTATATGAAAGGCCCCTGCTCAGATGATAAGCACAAAACAGTCCAGTATAAGTTAAAACCAAGTCCAGGTTTTGGAACCTGACTGCTTGGTCCAAATCCTGCCTCTGTCATTTACAGCTTGAATGACCTTGGGCAAGTTATTTAAACTCTCCGTGCTTCAGATTCTTCATTTATAAAAGAAAAAAAAAAAGAACATAACAACAGCAATACCCACCACACTGGGTTGTTGTGAGGATAAATATGTTATACGTGTAAAATGCTCTTAAGTGCTCATAAATGTTACTTATATGCAAACTAATGCATTGTTTCTTTTTCCTATTAACATTAACCAAGAAGCAAGTAATACCAATGTATTCTGTCTTTTATTTACTATAGTATCAAATCACAGGTTCTAGCCATTTAACCAAAAGCTGTTTTATTGCTTGCTAGAGGAATACGTGTGAATTCCTCTCCAATCCACTCATGTGTGACTATGAACCATAGCCACTCATAGAGCATCTTCTCCCAATGCACACCGTACAAGGTGGGAATCTGCAGGTGCAGATGGCACTAGCAGTCTTAATTCATGGCTGACCTTAGATGTGTCCTTGGACACTGGGTTATTTTCAGCCTGGGGGGTCACTCCCCTCGGTCCCTGTGTCAGTTAGTTTTATCTACATGAGAGACTGCATGACTGAGCATTTCAGGCTCTGAGGGTCAGCTGTAACCACTAAGTAAAGGGGATTCTGTTGAGAAGTAGGGGGAAAGAGAGAGAGAGAGAAAGAAGTACATGTCTTCTTCTTGGCTATATACCCTCCCTATTTGACACGTGTAGCATCTAAATCAGTAGTTTCAAAGCAAAGTTCCCCAACTAGCAAGCAGTATCAGACCTACTGAATCAGAAACTGGAGTGGAGGTGTGGGGGATGGGTGGGATGGAGTCCGACAACCTATTTTTTTTTAAGATTTTATTTACTTATTGGGGGGGGGGGAGGGACAGAGGGTGAGGGAGAGGGAGAGAATCCCAAGCATACTCTGAGCTGATCACAGAGCCCAGTGTGGGGCTCGATCTCACAACCCTGATATCAGGACCTGAGCTAAAACCAAGAGTCAGACGCTTAACCAACTGAGCCACCCAGGTGCCCCTCCAACCACCTATTTTAACAATACTTCCCAGTGATTCTGTTGCTCAAGTTTGAGAACCACTTTTCTAAATAATTTTGTCATAATATGTGGGGTTGCCTTCAGATCAGAAAATCTTTGTCTTTGTGGCACTGCCACCCTCACGACCAACCTGCTGAAATCTTCTCTCTCACCTCTAGGGTGTACAGTTCTGTCCCTCACACCATGAGCATACTTCCCTCTGAACTTTCCTTTGTCCAACTTCCCTAGCAGAGGCACATTTCCTGATGCTGTTTTCTCCATTTGATTCATGGTCCATTTCAAGCCATCACTCGACACCCACAGACAGACTTAGAGGCTGCACAAGGCAGGAACCCTATAGGATAAGCCAAACCCAGTGATGAGAAAATGAAGGGAGTCCGAGGGACATACTGAATAGAGACAGGAACTGTCCCCTTCTTCTACCCTTCACATGTTACTAATAAAATATAAAAATAAATACGTTAAGTCTTATTTCTCTACATCAACAATACCTTTTGTCTTGATTAGTACAAGTAATATTGGACCTGTAGTCATTTTACTCAAGGGCATACTACTAGATACATTAGTTTAGTCATCAAATAAGGGGTCTATTGGAGAGGATACAGGCAATGGGGACATCTAACCTTGAGCTGAAAGCCCGTGAAGAATGCTATCAGGATACAAAGAGAAGAGTGTAAACAAAGACAAAGACCAGGAGTCAGTGAAAGAAGCAAAAAGTCAGCAGAGGTATAAAGAAAGGGAGGCCAATAAAAAAACAGTGGGTATCCTTACAGTAAGGTACTTTAGCTATCTTCATTCCCAGTGCATAACGCGTGAGGCCTCCTGGCTCGAGAACTGGATTGCCATGGACGAGATGGGACAGTGAAAATCATACTGGCACTAGCCTCAGGTGACCTTGATTCTGATCCTAGCTTTACCACTTACTTATATATGTTCCTGTTGAAGTCATCAAGACATTCTGAACTTAGGTTTTTCTTAATTCAGGAGGAGGGTAATAGCCTTCTCTACCTCAAAAGGTTATTGCGAAGATCTAAAGTAAGCATGTATATGAAAATGCTTTGCAATCAGCCTCCTATACAATTGTGAAGTAAGTAATAACATAATTGTGAAGTAATAACATAAAGCTCATGAACATGGAGATTTTTGACTGATTTGTTTGTTGCATCCCCCGCACCTAGAATGTGCTGGCACATAATAGACATTCAAACATACACTGAATGAACCAAAGTACTCTTGTTATTCTTTAATAGTACTGGTGTCAATGTTAATTTCCTATTCACACCGTGTTAGAGCACAGCACACAGGAGATATACAGACATATTTGTCTTATTTTTAGAAAGGAGACACATGATACTTGGAAATAAGCCTATTTATAAATAGATGTGAGGCGATTAAGGAATACCTAAACCACACCTACTCACTTAGCAAGACGGAAAACTTCATTCTAGAATAACTACTAGGTAACTGGTAATTGTCTTGGATGATTATTACAGATTTAAGCTCAATGCTGTTTTTAATAGATTAGTATACTTGGTTTTATTGGTACGAAGAATGAGCACGGTGGCATTATCAGCTGTTGCGGCTGGTGTTGGCAGCAAAATAATCCTCTAAATGAGATCTGTGATTTGAATACACTCTCCCCTATAAAGCAATCTTCACAGAAAAATATCCCTCTGTCAGAGTCAGCTCTGGCTGTGCACTCAAACATCCCATTGTGACAACTGACATTTAGACCAAAATGGCTTCCACTGCCCTCCGGGTCCAACAAGAAAAGAGACAGAGATAAATGTACCCCCCCAAGACATAAGTGACTGGAAACCTCCTGAAAGAGAAGAAAAACAAGGCCTTTAATGCTCTGGCTCAGGAAATTAGAAATGGGGCTGAAGTGTTTAAAAGGAAGAGTCAAACCCTCCTTGCCTAGGACCCCCTTCTCCCCTCAGAAACCAGGCCTTCCTTCCTTCCTTCAGTGACATCTGTGGAGCCATACTGAAGGTAGTACAGCGTGGCCTGGGCACAGAATAAAAGAAAGGTGAAAAGGTAAGAAGCCAAAAAGGGATGCAGGGCGTCCAATGAGGGAGGACAGTGTGAGTTAGCTTCAAAGTGTGGCCTTATCCTGGGGCAACTGGAAGCAGCTGTGTGCATTTTTAAGAGGGGGGGGCTAGTTTTGACTTTTAGAAAGGTCCTCTGGGTTGCAATGAGGAAACATTGAAAGAAGATTAAAGAAGGGAAAAGAGACCAGTAAGAACCAAGAGTGAGAGATTTCTGAGATCCTGAACTGAGGTAGAGAAGATGAAGAAGAGGGGATAGATCCCACAAATGCTAAAGAGGCAAAACTGATAGCATTTCATGACCAATACTGAGTGTGAAGTAAGAGTAAAACGAGTATTCCTCTCAAGCCAAGGCATTGTGAAAAAAGAGCAGATGTGTAGTAGGAGAGAGGGATACCATGAATAATAGAATATGCTTCCCTTCACAGTTCTGCATTTTCTAGTAATGTTACCTCATATCTAGAGTTAGACATTGAATGAACAAATGTACAAAGAGGAAGGAGAGTGGTGTATCTTCCTTAGCTCACTGAAAGTTTCTCAATAGGAAAGTCCTAGAATGAAGAGAACAAAAGATGAAGTGTGATCCCCAACAGTCAACCCTTAGGATTTTGAAAAATAATGAAGGTACATCTATTGTGCATTTAAAGGAGATTTTACAACAATGCCCGAGTGACCAGGGGCTGCTCAGTATGGAGCTAGTCAAAACTGAATGCCCAATCACTTTGGAAAATCAGCCAAGAGAACTGATTATTTATTTATAGCCTAGCCTTTTCCAAAAAAGATCTGAGGTAGTTAAAAGAGGCAGTATGTCTACAAAGATTTGTTTCACTAGAGGTTTTATTCTTTACAACTCACATTCACTGCCTTCTGCTATGCCTTAACTAAAGGAACCATGTGGATTCAGCCATAGGGTGCAAATTTTCAGGCCAAGTTGTACCAAGGCTTACCTAAAAATATCTGTGACCATATTCCTCACATGTATTAGTATTTCATTATTTTTATTTATTCAACATTTGCCAAATGCAAATTCAGTCCTGAATCTGCAACTTGCTTGATTAAAGGAAAGAAAAGGTTGATATTGGAACAGAGGAAGTTCAGAAAAACAGGATTTAGCAGCAATATTCCAAAATTTCATTGATTTAATTCCTTCCCTTTCCCTGCTTCTGAGCGAGTACAGAACCACTCAAGACCATGCCTCTCCCAAGGCCCACATTCTCACATTACTCCTTCTGTCAGAGTAAAACCTGTAAATTGGAGATATAGGTCTAGGGTTTGGTACTCAATGGTAATAAAGAGGCTAAGACAAAAGAGCCATCTCAATCCTAAACAGAAACACCAAAATATGTGCATGACCTTCCTCTGGTCCACAACCTCATCCCCACCACTCCTAGCCTTTCTACTCCCTTTCTCCTTTCCTTCTTGTTTCCTTCTTTCTAACTCCAAGTCCATCTGCATGCCATCTCAGCCCTCTAGCAGCTCCACTTCTTCTTGAGCCCCAGAGTGCCCTGAGAGTTATGTCCAATTTGGTCAGAGATCCCCATGATGTTCCTTTCCCACATATATTAACATTTCAGGGCTCACTGAAGGCCACATCCACAATCTGCACAGAATATATTAGTCATAGATCTCCACAGCTCTTTACCCAGTGATAAACAGGTTAAAAAAAAAAAAAACTAAAAACAAGTTTTTTGAAACAAAAAACTCATCAAATGTGCTGTCTAATTTGATATGCACAATTCTCCCTTTGGGTAGGAACTATCATCTCCATTTTACACATAAAGAACACGAGACTCTGGAAATATAATAATGTGCTCAAGGTTATACAGCTGACCTCTACCTCCCTGCCCCCTCCTGTCCTTTGCCCAGCACCATGCTCTTTTCCCTGAGATATTCAATGCTAACACTTGTTTTAAAGAAGAACATAAACTCAGATTAATGACCACAGACCTCTTGAGAGCATTAAGTACAGCCCAGTAATCTGACCCTATTTGCCTGGAAAATTTGCCTTCTCTCTTTCCTTAAACTTTCAACACCATTTCCTTTGCCTTCCTTGCTCTCAGCTGATAATCTCTGCTTCAGATTTCACTGAATAAAATGAAAGCAATTTTGTGAGATCTACATCATCTACTTATTGCATACTTTACATACCCAGTTTACCTGGTCCTTTATACTCTGTCTTCCCTAATGTGTCAGTGGAACACCATTCCCTGCTCTGATCAATGTCCAGCCTTCCATGTGTGCCCTGGACACTATCTTCTCTTACTTACTATAGGATTATATTCTTGAAAATATCCCTGCTCTCTTTGTTTGCATCTCAATTTTCTCTCTTGATCATTCTCAACAGCACAAAATCATGCTACAACTGCCACCTTGAAAACAAAAGTGAAATAGAAGGTCATCCCTTCCAAGTAATGACGTGATTTCCCTCAAGTCCTCTGTAGGAAAACTTCAAAGACTTGTCTATCCTCCCTGCATCCACTGCAGAATTTTGTGGCTCTTTTCCATGTTCTCCCCTGAAAGTGCTGTTGTTAAGTACAGCCATGATCTTTGTGTTGTCAGATATGATGGTCGATTATCAGTCCTCTTCTTATTCTTCCTCCCAGCATTCCCTCCCATGCTTCACAGTCTCCCGACTTTCTCCTACTTTGCTGGATGCTTTTCTTGTGCTCTCACTAAAGGTTAAAGGGCTTTAGAATTTGGTCCTAAGCCTGTGCCTATTTTACTATCTTGGTAACTTATCCAGTGAGCTTGAACAACCCATTATATATTGCCCCTTAGATGTCTAATAGGCATCTCACATGAACAAGTCCAAGTCTAAATTCTAGACCCCTCCACCACCTCCATCAAACCTATTCCTCATTTCACTTAAGACTCACTACATTCATCCAGCTAAAATTAATTCACCCAACTGCTTAGAGTAAGAACTTAAGTGTCATCCTATCATCTTTTATTTCTTTCTCTTTTCCTCATCCCCCAAAACCAATCCCTAGTTATATCATAGCCTCCTTCAAACTCTATTCCACTTCTAACCACTTCTGACCAGCATTCCCACTTCCATCTAATCCAAGCTCACCATCTTCTTTTGTCTAGACAACTGCAATAGCCTCCTGTTTAGTCTCGCTCCTTCTGTTTATGCTCCCCACAGTCCATTCTCCACACAACAGTTAGAGGGATGTCTTTAGAAATATTAATTCAGGGGCGCCTGGGTGGCTCAGTCGTTAAGCGTCTGCCTTCGGCTCAGGTCATGATCCCAGGGTCTTGGGATCGAGCCCCACATCGGGCTCCCTGCTCTGCGGGAAGCCTGCTTCACTTCTCCCTCTCCCACTCCTCCTGCTTGTGTTCCCTCTCTCACTGTGTCTCTCTCTGTCAAATAAATAAATAAAATCTTTAAAAAAAAAAAAAGAAATATTAATTCAATCAATTCTATTCCTGTATAAAACTGTTTAAAACCCTCCACTGATTTTCCATAGAATTAAACCCAATTCCTTATGATCAAGAAGGCAACAGTTGATCTGGATTCTGCCAATCTTTCTTGCCTTATTTCCTACTACTCTTCTCCTCACTCACCAGACTCCAGCCCCATCTGCCTTCTTACCACTATTCAACTATGCCAAGTCCATTCTCACCTCAAGGCTTTACAATGTGCTGTTTCTTCTGCCCGTGCAGAATTTTCCCCTGAGGAATTTAATGTTGTTGGCTCCTTTCTTCTCATCACTGAAATGTCTGCTCAAATGTCACCTCTTTAGAGTGGACTTTCCTGGTATTTCAATTTAAAGTAGCATCTCACCACTTCAGCTTTATTTCCAGCATAGCTCTTATTGCTAGGTAAATTTATATACGTTCTTTATCTACTAAGTTATTGTCTGTTTCCTTCCACCATGATATAAGCTCAATGAGGGCAGGAACTCTGTCTCATTCCCCACTACATCCCCAACATAGACACTCAAAGCCCATTGCCTATGAGTAGGTGACAGTATCAGGAGATCTGACTTGGAGTATCCTGGTTGGGGTCACCATGAGTTTCCATAATGCCAAATGCTTCCAAAATTTATATCCCACTTTGAGGTTAAAATATGCTAGCAGTTGCCCTAGAGAGATGCAGTCCCTGCCAGAGCTTTAATAATTATCTTGATATCTTTGAGTTCTAAACACCCACTCTTTGTCTCACATCAGAGTTAGTTCATACTGCTCAAAGGCATGCAGAATCTAGACAGATTTTAAGGCATTCCAACTGATCAATCTGTTTTCAAGACATTACCAGCTGCTGTTTTAATCATTTATGGGACCATTACAGTTTTTCGGCTTCAAGTCAAGAATTAAAGCATTGTTTTTTGTTTTGTAAAATTGGCTTACAGAAAAAAGGACTTTCCTTCCAATTCTGCAAAGTCAAATTGCAGGCTAATGGTTATTTTGAGGAGAACTGTTAACAGAACACTCTGTAATCCACATATGCCCCCAGGATCTAAATCCACGGTAGAAGAGGGGTCTTTTTACTAGCAATACAGGCACGAAAATAGATCCACAAGTCTTCCAAGTGCCTATCTTTGAGCCAGCACTATTGCAAAATTATGTTAGGGAGAAGCTTGTGGCCTCTTATGTGTGTTGTTGATTTTGTTTTTTAGCTTGGAGAATCTGTATTAGTTTACTATTAGCTGTCAATGCCACCCTCTCTTCCTGAGTTGGCATCCTGCACAGAGAGTATCACAAAAATGAGCAGAAGGAAACAGAAATTAATGACAGTGTTTTATGGCAGGAAAGGACTTTGGAAGTAATGAGTACCTACTTCCTTTGGCAAATGGACCTATAGATGTTGAATGACTTGTCTAAACTCCCAGCCCAGGCTCTTTTGCTTCTTTTTTTTTTTTTTTAAAGATTTTATTTATTTATTTGAGAGAGAGAATGAGATAGAGCATGATAGAGGGGAGGGTCAGAGGGAGAAGCCGACTCACTGCTGAGCAGGGAGCCCGATGCGGGACTTGATCCCGGGACTCCAGGATCATGACCTGAGCCGAAGGCAGTCGCTTAACCAACTGAGCCACCCAGGCGCCCTCTTTTGTTTCTTTTAGGCTTGGGGCACACAGAAGGATGAGCCTCCTTGTGGCTATTTTATGAGACTCCAAAGATGTATAAAGTAGAAAATCCTCAAGTGATACTCCTCAAAACAAAGCTATTACATTTCTCTCTGTCATTGTGGCCCTCAACTCCAGTCTTCCCTATCTTAGTAAATGGCAGCAATAATCACTGAATGTTCAGGCCAGAGTTCTGGGTTCTCTTCCCAGTCCCCCTTTCTTTTTCACACCCCCTGTATCCAATCCATCAACATGTCAATCAATTCTGTCTCCACTGCCTTGACCTTGTCCTAGACATCATCATTTCTTTCCTGGATTTCTACAACAGCTTGTTAAATGATTTCTCTGTTTCCATTCTAGCCCCACCACTGTGCAGTATGTGTAGGTCTAGCTCTCTCTCATCCCCAGGGCTGCTGCTAGTCCACAGGGTATCTTATATAAATTACAAAAAAAGGTGCCCCCTCTGGGTGGATGCAATCCCACAGATACCAAGCATGGTAAGTGCATAGCAACTTAATGCTAATTAGAAAAAAAGCCTTCCTTTCTTGTCTTTCCCTGGGCTAACACATCTGTATGCCAGAGTGCATGACATGGCTTAATCAGACTGGTTTCAGCCCCATCACCCCTTGCTCAGAGTATAACCTGCACAAGCAAAGGTAGTAGCTTTGCCTACCCCCAACATTATTCTCTTTCAAGACAAAATAAGATTTATTTTAAGTAGTGCTGATTAAAGATTCCAACATGGAAAAATGAATGAATGTTCAACACTCATTGTGTGAATGAGGCAGAGTAGGGGAAAAAAAAAAGGTTGAAAGATAAACTAAGGGGAAAGCTGCCTGGTTGCTGGACTCAGCATTTCTTTCCAATGGGCTCTTTCCCAAGAAACTACTTCTGTGGTCATAGGCAGATAGCAACCCTATGCAGCTGGTGAGAGTGACCCTGTGGCTTACCTTGAATTATCTGTTTACTACATGGGTGTCAGGGATGGAAACATTTATAAGCCATTGCCCCTGTTCACCAAGGGACTACATTTTAATATAAGGGACTGGATAATGTTTAAAAGGATACTCCATCATAAATAATAAATAAATAATAAAATAATATAATATAATAAAATAAAATAATATAAAAAAATAATAAATAAATAAATAAAATTTGTGCTAGAAACAAACAGTGCTTTGGGAGTTCAAAAGGCAAGATCATCATGAAAAATTTATGAAAAGATGCACACTTTAATTAGGCTAAGTACTTCAAGTAGCCATTAAAAGTAACTATTAAAATAATCCAATGATTATATTCACCATATCAATAATTTGTGACATAGTACCTTTAAGAATATATGTAAATATAAAGTGCAATTTATATATTTATTGCTTTGAATATCATTTAAATCTCTGCTAAGATTCAAACTGATTTAACATTTGTTGAGTGGTTGTTGGGTACAAACCAAATGCTTGGTGCTTTAGAGTGAATAAAAATGAAGATGATAACATAAAGTTTCCACAAAGTGCTCACTATCATATATGAGCAGGAGGGGCTACATATAAATAACATTAATGCAACAGAAACAATAAATAATTATAAATTATCATACAGAGGGCTATGGTAGCACAGACCAGGAAAATAGACATGGTGGTATCTGAGTTGTACTTGATGGATGGGTAGAATTTTGATAGAAGGAATTGGGGCAAAGGCATAAAAGATGTGTATTCGTTCTGCTTTCTAGGATGGTAGGAAGAGGAAAGTCAACTGAAATTCAGTCCTGGAACACTGGGCTGAGCCTAGCCAAAAGCAGATCAGCAAAGATGATCCTGGCTGTTTGCTGACGTTGCATCTCTAAAAATAAAGAGAGAGGCAACAACAGCAACAACCCACAACTGCTACTATGGACCTAACTCTGACCTGTTGGTACCAGCCCCTTAAAGTCCTAACGCCCAGTACTTCAGAAAGTATATTTGGAGATAAATCTTTAAAGAGGAAATTAAGTTAAGATAAGGTCATTCGGGTAGCGGCAAATTCAATCTAACCAGTGTTCTCATAAGCAGAGGAAATCTGGACACAGATGGTGACAGACAAAAGACCATGTGAAGACACAGGAGGAACATGACCGTACAAGGCAAGAAAAGAAGCCTCAGAAGAAACCAACCCTGCCGACCCCTTGATCTCAGACACCTAGCCTCCAGAATCACGAGAAACTAAATTCCTGCTGTTTAAGCACCCCCTTCAGTCTGTGGAGTGTTGTTATGGCAGCCTGAGCAGATTAATACTGGGCCCCAGCATCTCAGAGTTCCCTGGGTGGGACGGGTAGGGAGAAGGGAGAATGTATTTGGACATGTAGACCAGGCTTTATGAATAGGCTTTTACACACAGCAGAAAGCTCAGAGTAGAGGCAGGCATGATACATGTTCCAACACCATATAATTCTGAGTGAGCCTGATAAGGAAGAGGAGGCCAAAGGAATTGCATGGGTAGGTTCCCTAATGAGCCAGCCTGTCTTTTATAAGTCATGCATAAAATATAGAGAGCAGGACATACAATCAAGGGAAAGCATCTAACAGGCACAGACAAGTCAGAAGGCTCACGAAGATTAAAGAGCATGGAGAAGTGAGGCTTCTAAAAATTAAGTGGGCAAATAATGAGAGCTTCCTAAATTAGAGCTGATGCTCAAAGACCAGGGGAGGCCAGGACCTGGGCTGGACAGCTGCTCTAATGTTCCCAAACAATAGCTGCAAACAGAACCTTCCATTCCTTTTCTGCTTCAGTCTTTGTCAGTGTGAGGGAGATTCTGAATGAAGAGACAGGAATGAGTCTTGGAAGAAGGAATTGACATGCAAGGGAGGTGAAGGATAATAAAAGAGCACATGGCTGCTCTAAGTGAGTTCAAGTACCCTGACCTCGATAAATCACATCTCAAGGTAACTGCAGAACTTGCAAATGAGTGGCAGAACTGCTGACACCGACCTCTGCAAGAGCACAGAAAATGGAAGAAGTAGACAAGACAGGAGATGGGCATATGCTGGCCCGATTTTCACCAAAAGGAAGAAAGAGACACCTACAGACTATAAAATGGACACTTTGAAAGTAATCGCAGGGAAAAATCCTCAAATGGGGGAATGATGAACAGTTAAGAAGGAGAAATTTGATTCTTAAAAGTCAGCATAGACACATATGGGAAAGATAAGGAATTGCAGAATTTTAGGATCAGAAGGGTCCTTCAGGTAGCTCAGCCCCCAAATCCATCAAATGTTTAAATTTCCACAAGTTTGTGATCCAATTTACATTTGAACACCTCCAATGGTTTAGAAATTCATTCATTACCTTTTAAGGCAGCTCATTTACCTAATCATATTGGACATAACCACAAAAATCCATCTGGGGCAAGTTGTAAGATCAGTGTATTAGTATTCAGCATGGCGTATCTCGAAGATTAGAACTAGAGGCTGGATGACTGCACACTTAGCTAAATTTGTAACTAGTTGAAACAGCCTTTACACAAAGAACATTAACTCATGGATTTGTGAGAAGGATGTTAAATATGTTAAACAATAACAGTTTCAATTTCATCAGGGAGATCCCAAGGAATTTGGTCCAAACTGGAACAGGTTGGCCCTAAATCTGTCAGAACCAGCTGGCAGCCCTAAAAGTAGGCCACTTTAGCAACAGCCTTGTAGAGGAATCTCCTAGAGCAGAGGAGGCCTCTTCTAAGGGGGAGTCAATTCCTTGGGACCTCTAGGATGTGGGCTTGAATTCTAGCAAAGTCCTGGTGGCTCCTGACTAGAAAGGTTGGGGTGTGCAGGGAACAATGGCAGTGAGGATCTTGCTACCTGGGTTCTGACCTGCCCAGTCTCTGCTCCATACATGGACCCCCACCTCTCACGCTGCCTACAATTGGAAAAGGGGCTGATTAAATAAATCAAAGCATAAAGATGCTTAATCAATGGCTCCCAGTATTACATTAGTAATACTGGCTGAGAGCAGGGAAAGGCATAAACTCCAAAAGCTGTTTGTTTCTTTGTTTTCCTAGAACTGTAATTTCAACTTATATTTTCTTTTTATGATTATTCTTATTACCTCCTCTGTACATATCACCAGGTTAGGGTGGGGCTGTTGTTCTATGAAATGTTATGAAAAATGACACACAGGATGGAAAAATTAGGTAAAGACACCCATAAAATTAGAGACAGAGGTAATGAGACCTCGAAGCCCCTGGACGGCAGGCTGCTGAGTTCCCCGGGTCTATGGGATTATTCAATGTAAATAGTGACTGCTGGAGAAAGGATAAGTTGTCCTATTTCCCACCTCCAGCACCCTGCTCACCTCCGACTCCTGCCCTAAATCTTTTAATAATCTGCCAATCCTTTAAATGACTTCTGCATTTGGTCTTCCTCATCACCTGATCCAGAAACAGGATGACCTATCCTAGAAGCCCATATATTTGCATGAGTATTGCTACTTCATTGACACTTGAACCCCATCATTTACTGCACTTCTTCGTAGTTATTTTTATACCTGCCTCATCTCCCCCACTAGAAGTTGTTATGGACTGAATGTATCCCCCCTAAATTTATATGTGGAAGCTCTAACCCCCAATGTGATGGTATTAGGAGGTGGGGCCTCTGGAAGGTAACTAGACTTAGATGAGGTCATGAAGATGGGACACCAAGATGACACCAGTGGCCTTGTAAGAAGAAGAGACACCAGAGCTCTCTCTCTCCACCAGCTGAGGATACAGAAAGAAGGCAGCTGTCCGTAAGCTGGGAAGAGGGCTCTTGCCAGAACCCAACTCGGCTGGCATCCTGATCTTGGACCTTCTAGCCTCTAGAACTATGATAAAATAAATTTTTGTTGTTTAAGTCACCCAGTTTATGGTATTTTGTTATAGCAGCCCAAGCTGACTAATACAGAAGGTAAAGCATTCACAAGCAAATATTGTGTTTAAATTATTCTGTATCACTTTTGACACATAAGCAAACAAAGTGGGGATGAGAGAAATTCAGAGAATAGCCTTGTATTGTTTAGAATCTTTTAGAAATGTCTGTGAATGTTTATGTGTAAAACTAGAACTAAAATAAGAATTAGCATCTCTTATATCTTTTGAAGTATCTATTCCAGCTCGATATAGAAAATAGACTGGGGGAATATGTGTCATTTATATGACTGGACTCCTTCACTTAATTTATGAACTTTAAATTTCTTCTTCCTCTTTTTTCTCTTCCTTCCCCTCTACCTTTTCCTCCTTCTCCACCTCTTCCTCCTCCTCCTTCTTCTTTTTCCACTAAGTCATGGGTCAGAGAAACAGTAAGAGAAAAGGATCTAGGATTAAGAATTTGGTCTTTGAGACCAGACAAAACTGGGCTAGAATCCTGGTGCCAGAACTTATTAGCTGTGTGACCCTGGGCAAGTTACTTAAACTCCCTAAGACTCAGCTTCTTCATATACAAAGTGAGAAATCAAAGCATCTATCACATCTGGCTGTTATGAGAATTAAACAAAATATACATATAAAGCATTTAGAATAATATCTATTGCACAGCTAGTGCTCAAAAAATGTTATCATCATGTGTCCATGTGTGGAGAGACAGAAAATGTCCAAGGCTCAAAATTCCATTCAAATGACCTCAGTGTAACCAATAAGTCAAGAAATGGGCAGAAGACATGAATAGATATTTCTCCAAAGAAGACATACAAATGGCCAACAGACACATGAAGAAATGCTCAACATCACCCAGTATCAGGGAAATACAAACCCAAACCACAATGAGATACCAACTCACACCAGTCAGAATGGCTAAAATTAACAAGTCAGAAAACAACAAATGTTGGTGAGGATGCAGAGAACGGGGAACCCTCTTACACCGCCGGTAGGAATGCAAACTGCTGCGGCCACTGTGGAAAACAGTATGGAGGTTCCTCAAAAAGTTAAAAATAGAGCTACCCTACAACCCAGCAATTGCACTACTAGGTATTTACCCAAAGGATACAAACATAGTGACCCAAAAAGACACCTGCACCCCAATGTTTACAGCAGCACTATCCACAACAGCCAAACTATGGAAAGAGCCCAGATGTCCATCAACAGATAAATGGATAAAGAAGATGTGGTATATATACAAAATGAAATATTACTCAGCCATCAAAAAATGAAATCTTCCCATTTGCAACGATGTAGATGGAACTAGAGGGTATTGTGCTAAGTGAAATAAGTCAATCAGAGAAAGACAGGTATCATATGATTTCACTTACATGTGGAATTTAAGAAACAAAACAGAGGATCATAGGGGAAAGGAGGGAAAAATAAAATAAGATGAAATCAGAGAGGGAGATAAACCATGAGAGACTCTTAACTATAGGAAACAAACTGAGACTCTTAACTTTAGGAAAGAAACTTGCTGGAGGGGAGGTGGGTGGGAGGATGGGGTAACTGGGCAACGGGCATTAAGGAGGGCACTTGATATAATGAGCACTGGGTGTTACATGCAACTGATGAATCACTAAACTCTCCCTCTGAAACTAATAATACACCTCATGTTAATTAATTGAGTTTAAATAAAATTTTAAAAAATATGACCTCAGTGTAAATAGTGAAATCTTGAGAACAGCAAAGAGGATTTGTATATATGAAGCTGAGAAAGGTGTCTTTCATAATGTGAAGTGGCAATAATGACTGCCTCTAAATGATGATTAACTAATTAACTAAGTAATTAAAATAGCTAAGTTGCAAATTATTGTTTGTCTGTAGCCAGATCAACCATCCAGAACATTTTTTAAGGGCACATCATACAGCAGAGAACCAGGTACTAAATTATTTCTTGACCTTGACTTCATAATAGTGACACAAGAGCATCCCTAGATTTAGTAAAAGTGATTCCCTTATTTGCTTTCAATATCTGAGAGGAAAGTACCTCAGAGATGATATTAATGATTTTTGAATTATGTATTTTTTACCTTAACATTTCCTCATCATTTTTTTTTCTTACAAGCATCACTAAACAGGTTGTAGAAAGCTATGAGCAGCTCAAGTTCAAGGTCATATTCTCCATACAGGAGCACATCTGCATACAAATATATTGGGAAAGCAAAATCCGTATTACTTTACCAGTTAGGTCAGCCCACTTATCTTGGAAAGGTTCATAAAATGTGTTTGAATATCTGTCCACACATTTGTTTACTTCATCAATTCAGTTTGAATACAGCCAGAGAAGAAACTTATTTTCCACACCCTGGAAGTGTCTGATGTGTGACTCCCCACAGATTACAAAGCTTAATGAATACTAGAGTTTTGGGGCAGACAAAGCAAAATCATTCAGTTTGTGTTTTAGAAGACAGGTTGCTTTTTCCTGTCCACCAGTTCTTTCCTTTCCCCTCTTTGGGGAGTTACTCTAGTCCAACTTCAACTGTCCTGGGGGATATGCTAATATCCCCAACTTCAAAGGGGGGATGTGTCACGTGGGCTGACCATTCAGAGTCCTTTTTCTCCAGGCCATTGTAACAAATACAGGGATAGGCAGGTGATTCAGGCAAGGCCAATCAGAGCCTTCCCTGAGATTTGGACTATGGATACTGTAAGAGAGAGGGACTCTTTCCTTTTGGATTATGTAAGGGAATAAGTTTGGACTGTCAGTGGCCATTTTTTTTCTTGCCATTTGGAAAGTGTTTGCTTGAGAATGAAGCTAACACAAAGAGAAAAACAGAGCTGAAAGACAGAGACAGAGCTCTTGTCTTTTTTTGTTTTTTGAGTTTCTGGATCCAGCTGTAACTGAAGTCCCAATTTTTCATCTCTCCTTAACTGAAAAAAAAATCTCTTTTTTTGCTCTTAGAGTTGAGTTTCTGTCATGTGTAACTAAAAGAGACCTGATTATAAATGTTTAAGGAAAGGCTAGGCATGATAGTTTTATCTGATAATCAGTGTTATTTTAGTTTCCTAAATTCTTGTCTTCTATCAGGAATAAACTCCAGGTCATTTGTTTCTATTCTTTTCTAAAATTCTTCCCCAAGCCCTTCAAATTTCAATTACTTCTATCACTAGCCACCAGCATATTATAACAAAGACTCATACATAATTTAAATCAGTACATCTCCTTTGGGCATCTTTAAAACTAGGCTTTGTCCTTATCTGTACAGAATGGTTTAGATCAGTGAGTGTTACCTGGTGTTGGGATGTAAACTAGAATTACCTATTCCATTTTTAAGAAAATTACAATTGCCTAAGATCCCAATCTCAATGAGTTATCATTAAATTTCAGAAGCTGGAACCCTGAAATGTATTTGTAAAAACTTTGGGTTTCATATATGTATCCTGGCTTAAGAATCACCTGTAACTATTCTAGGCAGGTACCTTCTTTAAAGAAGAGGAATGGATTAGGTCAATGGGATCTTAAATCTGCTTAATGAGCAAAATCATAGAGAGGTGTTTAAAAACATAGATACTTAAGACAAATTCTTGGAGATTTTGACTTAATGGATCTCTTAGAAATGTTAATGGCTCCCCAGGTGATTCTGATGGCCACTCAGACTTAAGAACTACTGGGTTTAATGAGGGGCCAAAGCACCCTCAGTGAATCTATGTTCACAGCCATTTTGCAGACATAGGGCAAAGAGCCTTTGGAGAGATAAACACAAGCTGAGAATCGATGAGATTTGGAAGGCTTTGTACTGACCAGCATTTACTTGCACAATGACATGTGTTCAGCATGGACAAACCAGGTAGAAAGAATGGGCCAAGTCATACCATCCACAAAACAAAAACAGATCAGGTCATTTCAAAGGAAACATAAACTAAAAGCCTGTAAATGTTTACAACCATAGGTTTCATCATTCTGGTCTTTTCTCTGTGTGCATTTGTGAGTGTGCGCAAGTCTTGCTCCAACATCTCTACGAGGTATGTCCTAAATATAAAGTGCTATTTACAGGAGGAACTTGTCCTTCTATTACTGGAAAGTTCAGTGAGTACCCCCTAGACCAAATGGAAATAAATGAGGGTAAAAGAGAGGATTACAGAGAAGCTTTCATCTGAAACTCTTGAGCTTCTAAAATCAGCCACAAAGAAGAGGGGGAGGCAGAAGACCCTGGCTCACCAGCTTCTTAGGTTTAGACAACAGTTCTTCTCAGGAAAAAAACCAGCATACACAATAAAAAGATCAAAGGGGCTGGGAGTTCCTGTTTCCAGGCAGACACCGGCAAAATAAGTAGAATGGTACAAACGTGCTATTAGGATCACTACTCATTTCTTCAGTAGCGTTTTCTCTCCTCATTGACTGTTATCAGCGTTTTCTGCCTTACTTGGAGGCTGAAGGTGGTAGGAATGCTGCACATCACAGATCACTGTTTCCCTACAACGTGATGATGCATTTTAGCTCTGTAGCCACTGGGAGCCCAAGCACATCAGTAAGGACTCCCACTGTCTCCCCAGTCACTATTTCAATCAATCTAGAAGAGCCCCTGCATATGCTATAAGCACTTTCATTTTATTTCAAACCTGGCTTAGCCTCTAATAGCCCAATTAAGGTCACAGAAAAGCCATCAGAAATCAATAATCATATGAAATAGTAGTCTGAACTTCTGCAGTTCTTTTTACAACGATGCCAATTTATCATTCTTCACCTTTTCATATTATTTTAAGGTATGTGTATTAAAGCTTTTGCTAGGGTGTGTTATGATCTGACAATACTCACCTTATCTGAAAACAGACCCTACATGCATAGGCTAATAAGAAGACATTTAAAGCCTCCTTCCAGAACTCATCAAGCCACCAAATGTGATCCCACTCACTCCAAACAGCGGCTTCATCAAAACCAGAGCTGAGGTTGTAGGACATAGCAGCAGAGCAAAGAAGAGAGGCTGACCAGAAACTGGCAGAATAAATGGTGTTGCTAATGCAATGGTGATAGTAGTTTTGATACATTTCACTGACATATTTTTTCCTACCCTGCTATTCCCCCATTTCTCGAATTGATGATACTTATTACTTCAGGATTTGGTGGATACCATCTAGGAAGAAAGAAACCTGAGCTCAACTTTGAGTTTCAAGTTAAATATTTTAATGTTCAGAGTGAGATAACAGTTTTGAAACACTGGCTTTGTTGAAAATAAGAGGCTTTCTAAATTCCAAGAGTTGCTTTACATACATTTAGGGGATGAGCATGCTTAACTATAAGCCTGATCATAGAAGGCAAGAGGATACAGTGCCGGGAAAATTCTTGACAACAAGAAGGGGAAGTAGAAAGTCCTGTTACTGATGTACAAGACAAAGGAGAGGATACAGAGGTCACATGATCCGATGTAGGGGTCCCGGCTCGTGTCTCTCAGGGCTGAAACCTCAAACCACAGGGGTTAGAGGGAATCAGAGAGAAGCGGATGATGTTCCTTTGTCCAGGGAAAGTTCAGCGACATTTAAGTCCCCACATTCAGCCAACACCAGGGCAGTACAACAAAAAAAGAAGGAGGGAAGTGTCTAGGCAAATAGATGAGGTCAGCCTCACACACCTCAGTGAAGATGAAAAGTGGAGCCCTCTCCAGCAATTCCACTCTGAGGCATATACCCATAAGAACTGAAAGCAAGGACTCAGATACTCTTACACCCATGTTCATAGCAGCACTATTCATAATGGCTAAATGGCAGAAACAACCCAAGTGTCCATCGACAGAAGAATGGATAAATAAAACGCATAATACATACACATATAGATACAGTGGAATAATATTCAGTCATAAAAAGCAGTGAAATTTTTTTAAGATTTTATTTAAATGACAGAGAGAGAGAGAGAGAGAGAGCATGAGCACAGGCAGGCAGAGCGGCAGGCAGAGGGAGAAGGAAAAGCAGGCTCCCCGCTGAGCAGGGAGCCCAGTCCCAGGACCCTGCGATCATTATCCGAGCTGAAGGCAGATGCTCAACTGCCTGAGCCACCCAGGTGCCCTCAAAAGCAGTGAAATTCTAACACATGCTACAACATGGATGAACCTTGAAGACATTATGCTAAATGAAGTCAGTCAGTCACAAAAGGACAAATATTATATGATCTCACTTACATGAGGTACCTAGAAGAAGCAAATTCATTTAGACAGAAAGTAGGACAAGTTACCAGGGCTAGTAGAAAGGCAAGCATGGGGACTTATTGTTTAATGGGTACAGAATTCACGTTTGGGATGATGATATTATTCTAAAAATGAATAGTGGTGATGGTTGCACACATTGTTTTGTTTTGTTTACTTTTTAAAATTTAAATTCAATTAATTAACATATAGTGTATTATTAGTCTCAGAGGTAGAGTTCAGTAATTCATCAGTTGCATATAACACCCAGTGCTCATCACATCGTGTGCCCTCCTTAATGCCCATCACCCAGTTACCCCATCCTCCCACCCATCTCCCCTCCAGCAACCCGCAGTTTGTTTCCTATAGTTAAGAGTCTCTCATGGTTTATCTCCCTCTCTGATTTCATCTTACTCTATTTTTCCCTCCCTTCCCCTATGATCCTCTGTTTTGTTTCTTAAATTTCACATATGAGTGAAATCATATGATACCTGTCTTTCTCTGATTGACTTATTTCACTTAGCACAATACCCTCTAGTTCCATCTACATCGTTGCAAATGGGAAGATTTCATTTTTTGATGGCTGAGTAATATTCCATTTTGTATATATACCACATCTTCTTTATCCATTTATCTGTTGATGGACATCTGGGCTCTTTCCATAGTTTGGCTGTTGTGGATAGTGCTGCTGTAAACATTGGGGTGCAGGTGTCTTTTTGGGTCACTATGTTTGTATCCTTTGGGTAAATACCTAGTAGTGCAATTGCTGGGTTGTAGGGTAGCTCTATTTTTAACTTTTTGAGGAACCTCCATACTGTTTTCCACAGTGGCCGCAGCAGTTTGCATTCCTACCGGCGGTGTAAGAGGGTTCCCCGTTCTCTGCATCCTCACCAACATTTGTTGTTTTCTGACTTGTTAATTTTAGCCATTCTGACTGGTGTTAAGGTGATATCTCATTGTGGTTTTGATTTATACTTCCCTGACATCACTCGGTATCAGGGTCACACACTTTGTGAATGTACTTAATGCCATTGAATTACACACTCAAAACAGTTACAATGTAAATTGTCTGTTACGTATATCATACCACAATAAAAAAAAATTTTAAGTGGACCTTTAGGACCAGGAGGCTACAGCTACATAGTGTTCAAAGGGACACGTGGTAGGGACAATGGACTTCAGCAGTGGGTGCCTGCAAGGCCTGCCAAAAACCCAACCTCAAACAGCTGTGGCTCAGGATGCTCAGTGTTCAGGCTGGCTTAGGGACATTTCCATCGAGGCCAAGGGAGTCTCAAAAGACAACATAAGGGCCAGAGGGGCATCAGATGTGTCCCCACCAAGTTACACCAATGCTGAAAGGGCACAAAAGCTTCTTCTTGCACCCTGACACCATCTTGAGGTGAAGCAATGGTAGAGACCCTCTGAGAAGGAAGAAATCTCCTAATGGTAGATGGCACTGAGTTGATTAATTACCCCCAAGTGACAAAGTTTTAACTGGGATTGTATTAACTGTAAAAATCAAAGTGTAATCCACCACCATGGGAACAAAGGATCAAGGGGGTGGGATGAGGTCAGCTGCATAAATTTTTTACTTTATTTATTTTTTTTATGCAAGCTCCAGTCTCCTATGGAACTGGTATGTGAGTACTTTGGTCCTCAATGTGGCATAGCGATAGGGTATGTTTTCCTAATTCTTTCTCTTGCAGTTTCCAGTGCACATATTCTTTTAAAGGTTTTTACAATACTACACAACAAAAATAAAATAGGTGAATTTGTTCCTGTTTCTGAACTGCTACATCAAAATGTTACCCATTCTTCTTTTTATTAGTGGCCTACAAGGTTTTCCATCCCTTTCTGATTTCATTACCTTCAATTTGAGCCACCTCTACACGGATACATAGTTTTTGCCTTACAGTTTTTTCTATAAACTTTGGATAGAAATATAGAAAATGAGCTTGGAGTATTTCTCTCATCCATGAATTTAAAAAATAATTTTAATAATACTCCACCAACTATGCCATGTATTTGAGGTGACATCAGTGAAATGAGAAGCCATTAAAAACAAACAAACAAAACAGTTTCCATTGCTTTAGTTTGTGCGGGACATCAATTAAAGAGAAACACTTGCCTTCTCACATTTTTTTTTATATTCCCAAGAGGCAGAACCTAAATTGACTACCAATGGCAAGCTTAACCCTCTACTGAGAAAACTTAGTGAGCTAGAAAATTAAAACACAGCTAGACTAGGTGAAAAATGGGCTAAGTAATACATTTATGGTTGGATCTGAAGGTCTTTATCATGTGATTTCTTGCTGTTTCAGAGTTTTCTGGGAATTCTCTCCCCCTACCACTAAATATAGTTAATTTATTTCTCAGTCTGATGATTCTGCCTGTCATAGGAAACTCCAGGGGCAGCTGTACACTCTGCATTGTATTCCATATGCTGACAAAGCTTTGAAATAAAACTACCTTAAATCTTCAATCTGCTGTCCAGCATTTAGATTTTATATTGCTTTACTGAAGTTGAATATGCGTTACCACTTTCCGTGTTTATTATGAGTAAACTAAAGTAAATGTATGTTTTAAAGTCTATATGCATTAAGAACCACAATCAGCTCCAAACATCAACCAGGTTGTTTCCAAAAATTAAGTGATAACAGACCAAAAATATTGCATTTGTATAACTGAAAGACTAATATGCAAATACAAATACAAATGCAGTTTTAAATATTATATTAGAGCTTTACTGCTGTTTGTGCATCTAATTACAATATTTGTCATCTTAATCTTTGCATTAGGCTGCCAGTGCATCTTGGTTTGCAGTTATAAAATGTTTCTAGAAGAAAAAAAGACTGGATGTGTGATCACAAAATCTGATAAACTACTTAGTAGTGCTAAAAAGATGCCAATATAAAATTAATAACAGGTTTTCTTTAGAAATAACACTAGTTTCCATTTATCAGGCAGATTTAAGCTCTTATTGCATTGCTATTAATATACTGTGACAATTAATGTGAAACCACTAAAGAAATTAAAAATCCTCTAAATTATAATTAGAAGTGCGAAATGTTCTGAGTCCCAAGGCTTTATTTTCTGACCATTTATATTCTGACCAACATAAATAAGATCCTGACTGCAGGTTCAAGAATTCAACTGACTAATTAAACCAAACTTTTGAAGATCCAAAATTCTCACTAAACAAGCACCATGTCCTAAACAGAACATGGTTTCATTGTCATTCATTGAGATGGTGCACATGGAGAAAGAGTTGCATGAACAATGTTTTGGAAAGTAAAGCTTTGGTACTTAGCAAATTTGAAGCCCACAACCAAATATCTACATCTTAAATCTATCTATATATCTCAGAGTAACTGGATAGTTACAAATCACAGCTCTGTACTATGCCAAACCACCAGAACCTTAAACTTACACTTCTATCCTGAAGACCCTGAACTGAGACTAAGAGAATGCTGGATGATCCTTACCATCAGTGAGAATGAAGTCAAGCTTAGGATGTGCTTTTGAGGAGGTCATGCCCGAGAACAGAGACTTTTACAGAAAGGATCTGACAGGCTTAACAAGAGAAATTCAGTTCTCTATGCTGGGAACACGACAGCAATGCACTGTACAATCCACATTACCCTACTTCTTTCCTACAAGTAGGAATGGATCCTGTGCAAGCTTTAGACAATTGTCATGAATTTGAATGAAGCATCCCCACCTTGCATTTCTACAAGGCTGTACACATTTCAGGGAACAGAAAGGACATACTTGTAGTCTGCAACAAAGGCAGGGCTAGACCCACGTTTGCCAACTTACAGCGCAATGCTTCTTCCCCACTGCATGGCATAATTATAAAAACATGCTATAATAAATGAAAAAAAAATATTCTATGGGGAAAAGCTAAAGTAATTGGATATATATAATCAGCAGGAAACATTTTTCAATTTTGACAAGCATTTTTTTTCCCTGGATTTGCTGACATCAGAACAATAAAAAAAAAAATGGGCCATATTTCTTTTCTTAAATTTTAATACAATAAATGATTTTTGTGTCACTTATATTACAAATCAATTTAAAATGTGTGGACCAATTTAAGAAAGAAAAGACTAATTTGCCTTATGTTAGATAAATCATTAGGTAGTAAATGGTGTTTTTAAAATACAACATGAGGCTACAGGTAAAAATATATATTAGTCATTATTTAAATAATAATGGCAGGAAATTCTTTTCAAATATTGACATTGAAAATAACACTGACACATAGCTGTTCAATTATGCGACAAAGTCTCACATATAAACCTCATTTTGATTTTAGGTTATGTAACTAAATATGTTGGAATTTATAACTGACTCATGTTATATCTAAATTTATGAATAGCATTTTGTTTGTTGTTCTTTGCAATTCCAAGGGGGATGGTTACTTTAATATTAACTAGCAACAATGAGTAGTTATTAATTGTTTACTATATGCCAAGCACAATACTAAGCCCTTTGCAAGCAATATTGTATTTAATTGTCACTACCATGTTAAGAAGTGGTTATTTTACTTATGTCCAGTTTAAAGATGAGCAACTGAACTTTGGTGAGTTTCAACAATTTCCAAAGGTCATTCAGTTAAGACCAGCAGAACAAGGACTCAAATTTAGGCTGACTCCAAAGCCAGAACTCTTAAACTCTGGGGTATATTTTAGTCTTTTCCATAGAAGATAAAACTCAGAGGTGGAATTAAGTGCTTCTACTTTGTGTCTCCCTCCTCTCTGAGCCACCGTTTATCAATGTGCTCTCCATACCTTAGGTCAGTGGTTCACAAATATTAGTGTGCAAAAAACCTCCTGAGAACCTTATTTAAATCAGAGTTCAAGGCTTTGAATTACATATGAAGGCTTGACAAAAAAGCATCCATCTTTCCTCTCTCCAAAGACACTCCTTAAATGACAATAAAGGAATTTAAAATGTATAGAGTCATAACTGAGCAAGCAGGAGAGGGGCAATGGACAAGGAAAGTGAACAAATTCCTGGAAGAGAGAAATTGCACGGAGGAGTAGTTACTATGATAGTAGGTCAGAGGAGGCTTTTGACATGCAGAAGATATGGAGCCTCAGTTTCCCTCCTGCTCCATATTAAGAATGTCTGATAGCTATTCACCCATCCCAGGCAATATTTCTTCTGAAGAAAAAGTGAATAGCCAGAGAGGGGGGAAGGAATCTATAATCTAGGATTCTGGGTTTTTAATGAAATAGTCAACTCTTAAACACTTCAAATAAAAACCCTCCCATCAACACAGTCTACATAAACAGAGCCCACAATTAGCTTTCTAATACCTTTTCCTAAATATATTTGGAGAATCAAAGGAGGTCTCCAGTATTAGAACACAGTAAAGGAAAAATTATTTGAGTAAAGATAACAAGAAAGAGAATTAAAAAGTAATTAAGAAAAAGAAAACCTCTAATTTGAATGCTCAGAGAGATTTGAGAAAATATTATCTCCATAAAGGGAAAAAGGAAAAAGAAATTGGTCTTGGAAATTAAACATAAATCTCTATGTATTCCCAATTTTAAAAAATTAAGGAGACAATCAAGGAAATCTCTCAAAAGTAAAAAGATAAAGATACGTAAAATGCAAGAGATGACATAGGAGGTGGAAAGAATCAGGTCAAGCATCTGAATAACAGAATTCCAGAAATAGGTATGGAAGAAAATGGAGAGGAAGAAATTCACAAAGAGACAATATAGAAAAATATCCCAGAGCTAAACAGTATGAGCCTCCAAGTTGAAATGCCGCATGAGTGAGGAGAGGGGAGGGTCCACAGCAAGTAGCATCCCTGTGAAATTCCAAAATCCCAGACAAAAGAGAAAATACACTTTCTCAGGGAAACAGGGTGGAGGTTACCAAAATGGAATGAGAATCAGGTAGCATCAGACTCCTCAACAACAGCAGACGCTTAAAAGACAATGCAGACTCCCTTAAATATTATTAAGAAAAATTACTCTTACCATGTAATACTATCTAGAGCCAAATTCATCAACCTGAAGGTGAAATAAAGAGATTTTTCAACCATGGAAGGAGTTCTGGAAATTTACCTCCTTTCTGAGAATGTGCCCCCATGAAAAAAAGAGTGAACCATAGAAGAGGAAGGGAAAGAGGTAAGATCCACATTTCTGGGATGATGCTGTGTCGCAGAGACTAGAGAGGAACAACCTTGATTGGGCCTACAAGATGATGGGATCCAGGAAAGGAAAAAGGACTCGAGAAATATCTAATATGATGAAGCCTTTGAAAAAAAGTAAGGATAAGATAATGAGAATATGGAGCAGGAAAGAAAAAAGAGGAATTAGAAACTCCAGGAAAGCAAAAGGTTGTACAGGAAAGGAAATGTTACCATAGTACACTACTGTGTGGACGGTATTTACACAAGATTGTTATTTTGAACACACTATTGCTACTTTGTAAGCAGTAACGATCAATTAAAAAAAAGGGTAATATTACTATATTGGTATATAAGATGGGCTAGTGTTAAAAAAATAAGTCCCCATCTATAATAACAAGAAGTTGATGTCTTAATTTTTAAATGTATAAAATTTTTAAAAAGGGAAATAGCAAAAAAGGCATATTATTTAGAGAAACTAAGGTAACCGCCAAAAGAAGCAGCTGCAACAATTTAAAATCAATGACGTGGGATGTGTGACTGGATGGCAGTGGGGTGGGATATGGTGCAATAGGAAGGAATTATAAAATCTTGATACTATTCAATTTTTAAAATATGTACATGCATGTGTTTAAGTATGTACGTGTACGTGCACACTTCTCTTTAAGAGACTTGTATAGTTGCTGTGTTAAACTCCTATCCAAGAGTGTAGAACTTAACTGTCATTATTTAAAGTAGACTTCAGCTTCTTGATGCAAGATTTATATTCTCATGCTTACTGCGCCACAGAAGGAACATAAATGCCAGTTGGAAATAAAACTCCATTGATAAGATTTAGTGCGGGTTGCTGTTCCACTGAAATTTAAGTCCTTACCTCTATCCGAAGAGAGAAGAGAGAAGCAATTTTGCCTTTTCTACCTGGTCTTAGATTTCCTTAGCTTTCACTGCCTAATATATTATGTACCAATTAAGTTATCTTTAATTAAATGAACATTCCTGCATAAATGATCTCATCTTGAGTAAGCAGCTGAGTACTGGGAATCTCTGATCTTTCAGACACAGAAAGGACAGAGTTCACATTTAAGGGCTTTACATTGGGTAAACTATACTTCCACAATTGCTCAGAATGGTAAATATAATAATTCCTGCTGCAAGAAAAAGTTAAATAGCTAGATATTAGCTAGAGAAATCAACAATGAGGCTTGCTAATCATTGCTATGACAATCTTCTGCTTTGTTTTTATATGTGTCTCATAATACTGTCAAAGCTGAGTGGCAACCTAGAGCTTTGAGAAAATAACTCTGATTAGCCTAGGAGATTTTAGTAGAGAGCAAATGTTAATGGAAAGCATCTTCTTTCTTTGGGCCTAGATACATTCCAGGGGTAAGGAAGCTGGCAAAAAAAAAAAAAAAATGCTGAATAAGTCATCTGATTCCTTTCTCTTCCCCCCCACTTCATATTCAAAGAAAGACTGTTCTCCTATGAAAAGAGACAAAAAGCTTCCTCGATGTCCTTGGTCATCCTCAAGATGGGTTCTGAACTTGATGTGAAGGTGTTAGATTGGATCTGTCCTGCAATGAGAATCTAATGTTACCTTGACATGATAGGGAAATTGTCAAAAACAGAATGAGTGGAATCAAAGGAAACATATTAATTATGCAATTATAATACTATAATTGCATAATTAATATTGCATAATTCCACAAATATTAAATGGCCTCTAATGTACATGACAAATGACCACACAGTATAAGTGCTTCCTGTTCATGTACTTGAAATCCTGGCTAACTTTGTTAAAGGGAATCCATTTCATATCATCTTTTTATCCTCTTAACTGTTTCAATTTGACACAAGGAGTCAAAATCGTTTCTTGAATATTTAACAACTTTTAGTCATGCCAGTACATTTATGACTTTGCCATATACCATATATCTATTGTTAACTGAATATTTTTTTCTTTTAATTGATTTACTTTTAAACTTAAATACTTGAGGCCTTGTTCTAAGAGAAAAATAATGGAATTGGTTTTTATTTAGTGGTATTTGTATCACTCCTTTGTAAATGCTACAGTATGGTAAAAGAGTAACCTTTGCAATTAAAGCCAAGCCAACCTGAGTTTAAACCCCAGCCCCAGAACTTACCAACAATGTAATATAACTCAAGTTAGTTTTTCTGAGGCTCAGTTTCCTGATGTATACAAAAAGAACAAAGATATTTTCCTCATAAGATGGTACCAGGTTTGAATAAGACAGTATACAGAGAATACCTAACACACGGCAGGTATTTACTAAGGACCATTTTCAATGGTGTATTTTCCCTTTGCATATGGTGATCTCCAATCATCTTGAAGGAGATACTGAAAAGAAAGCTTCCCTGAATAAATCTCATTTCCCTCACCTTTCCTTCTTCTAAGAAGTGACAAATGCACTACCAGCAGATGCTTTTCTACTGGCAAAGATCAGAAAAGGATTAAATCCTTGAAAAAGGATCAGAATGGAGAAGGATTTGTGACTAAGGGTGAGGACCTTGAGATATCCTGAATTATCTAGGTGGGCCCAACCTAATCACATGAATCCTTAAAATCAGAGAATGCTTCCCAGAGTGAAGAGAGAAGGAGATGGGAAAAATGGAAGAATGGTCAAAGAGATGCAAAGGCGCTGGCTTTAAAGATGGAGGACGGGGGTCCATGATGCAAGGAATGTGGGGTGCCTCTAGAAGCTGGAAAGGCAAGGAAACAGATTCCTGCTCCCCGCCCCCCGCCCCAGGACCTCCAAAAATGTTAGATACTAAATTACCGTTGTTTGCAAACACTAAGTCTGTAGTAATTTGTTGCACCGTAAACAAAGAACACTATAAAGAACTTGTAAGGAATGAAATGTCTTGGGCCACACCCTAGACGTACTGATTCAGAAGCTCGGCACTGTGCTTTAATAAGCCTTCCAGGTGCTTCTGCTGCTGAAGTCTGGACACTTTCCTGCCTTCACTTCCTCACCCCATTTGTCATTCTACCACAATCTGAATTAATCCTCCACCACCCACAATACCTGCTCCTGAAATCACCTCACTGCCTCTTGGAATCATCTGAACTTTAATCATCATTGGAAACGACCTGCCATCCCCTTTCCAAATTCACTGTCTCCTGGCTTCCCAGACATCTCCTACCCGTCTCCTTTCATCACGCCTCACCTCTTCACTTTCATTTCTTTCCCATGGTTCTGCCTGTACCCACACCTCACGCATGAGATTTTCTTGTGTGGTGTTCTGCATCCTCTCCTCTTTTCCATCCGGCTCCCTCTTTCCGGGTATCTCACCTACTCTCAAGTCATCCTTCAACCAAATTCTAATGACTCCTAGTCTCTGTCTCCAGCACCAGCCTCGCCTGTGCTCCACTTCTGAATTTCAATTGCCTTCTACATTTTTACCTGTATTCCTAGAGGGGCTCACCTACGGAACTTGTCAAAATTCCTGGAATCCAACCTAGACACACTTGTATCAGACTGTCGATGGGCCAGGGGTCTGAGACTGCATTTTACGCAAATAACTTAGGTGCTCTAAGTGCTACCAAATTTTAAGGACTACTGCCTTAGGTCAGTTTTCACTGCAGACTTGAATTCTATTCCTTGACCTTTATATTAGTCTTTCTTTTGCTGCAAAACAAGTGACCACCAATTTAGTGACTTAGAAAAACACACATATATGATCTCACACTTTCTGTGGGTTGAAAGCCCAGACATGGCTTAGCTGGCTGGCTTCTCTACTCAGGGTCTTTCAAGGATGCAATTAAGGTATTGGCTGAGCTGCGTTCCCATGTGGAGGCTCCACTAAGGAGGATCTAGGTCCAAGCTCCTTTAAGTTGCTGCCAGGATTCATTTCCTTGTGATATATGACTGAGGATACTGGCTTCTCACTAACCAGAGGCTGGAGCTTGCTTTCAGGTTCTAGAGGTTAGCTGCAATTCTTTGCCAGTGATAAAAAGAGGAAAGCAGTGATAAAAAGAGGAAATTCTGTCTTTCTTCTTCAGATAGATGTTGTACTGACATCAAATAATGGAGATTTTCTTTTGGAAGATGTTGTGAATCTGTATTTCAACTGAGTTTCATAGTAGTTAAATGACTTAAATATTGGAAATAATCCAAATCCCAATGTTATAAAAATATTATTTGCAAAGTCTGTGACACTCTGTATGAAACTCTAAGGGATGTTTGTTAAAAGTGCACATTCTGGAACTCTATCCCCCAGATTTCTTATTCAGTAAATCTTCATTTTAACAAGCACCTAACCTAAGGATCATGATTTGGTAACCACTACGCTATAAGATGTAATGAAAAATAAATGTATGTAGGTTTAACTGTCTTATTTTAGGTTGTAAACTAACTGTTTGAACAGAGTTATAAAATTACATTCAAGAGGGGTGCCTGGGTGGCTCAGTTCCTTAAGTGCCTGCCTTTGGCTTGGGTCATGATCCTGGAGTCCTGGGATTGAGCCCCGTGTCAGGCTCCCTGCTCAGCAGAGAGCCTGCTTCTCCCTCTCCTTCTGCTGCTCCCCCTGCTTGTGCTCTCTGTCAGATAAATAAATAAAATCTTTAAAAAAATAAAATAACATAAAATTACACGCAAGAGAAAAAAATTTCAATTACACTAGTGATGATTTATCTACTTTCAAAATTATGCAACAATGAATAGTTCAAATCAACAGTACAATTTTACAAATCTAACATTCCATGGTGATAGATCATTATCCTAATATTTATGAAATTAATCTGAACTGTAACAGTAGAACCCCACTAAATTTAATTAGCTGAAAAATTTCAACCAGTTTTATGTAAATCTTCCAATAAGGAACTAATTCAACCTTTTCTTTGCTCAACAGCAATACTTTAATTTTCACAGCTTTCCATTTCATATTCAGAGTGCATTTTTGATGTGAGCATAGCCTGAGTGATGCAACACAATGCAATATAAATCTACCAACCACCAAACACGAGCAGGAGGAAAAAAGTCTATAAAATCATGTTTAAAATGTGTGTGTCTCTCTCTCTGTCAAATACATAAATAAAATCTTTTAAAAAAATCATGTTAAAAATTAATCTAGCCTTGTCTATCTTTAGGTATCTCTTAGCTTTTGCAGAAGGCAGATTACAGATTATTAGAATATAAATTCATGTTCTTAGTTTACTGTCCTGCACTAAAATATCCAAAAACAAGATTTATTTATTTATTTATTTTTGCTCTGCCTGCCTGGGAACTTCTGTGTGATCACATTTAGCAAGCATAGCACTAACCTAGAAGGTGGAGACATAGGACTTTACTCCTATCTCTTCATTTCCCATTATCAACCTCTAGTGGAGGACCACGCAATAATTTAGGATTTTTCCCCACAGTAAATCCAGTTAATTCATATAACATGGTGACTTTCTTCACCACTTCCATCTCAAATTATCTAGATTAGCTGGGTAATTGTTCCCTAATACATCAAAGGTATAACCTTTCATTGGTTTCCTGTGCTTTGAGTAATTCAATTCAGCACATCTATATCAAGTAGCCAATAAGTACAAGATACAGAGGGGGAGGAAGATATCTACAAGACAGCAGCCCTTAGCAGCCAGAAACAGAGAAAAGGCATGACAACAGATAACCAAGATGCATGTGGTATAATGTAGAAAGTGATAAATTCCTCAGAGTTGTGACAAAGTTCAGAAGACATGTTCAGGATTTGCTCTATTGTTTGTTATTCCATGGAAATGAGGTCTGAAATTTCTAGGCACATCAGATGTCTGGTAGAAGCCAAGGAGATCTGAGGCTTCCTAAGAGAAGCATTGATGATGCACTCGTTCATTTGCCCAAGTCCAGCTTGGTTACTCACATTTGACTTTCAGATGTCCTCCAGTCGCCTGCACAACAGACCAGGGCTGCCAAATACATGGGAACCCTGGACAATTCCAAGGAGTATTTCAAGGTGGGATGGGCAATGGTTGTTGTGCTATGGTTTGAACTCATGATTTATTATCTGTGTCAGGCTATGATGCAAAAGTAATCTCCAATTCTGCAAGAGCCATTAAATTAAAATGATTAAAACCTGCAAAGGGGCTGATGAGTTTGCTTTCTTCAGTCTAGGCAGACACTTTCTTTACATGATTTAATCATGCCACTCGTGTGTATTTATAACACGTTTAATGCAATTTTTTAGAAAAGTTGATACTAAGTTTTCAATAAAATTATTTCTGAATCATCCCAAGTTTCTTTTCAGATACTTGTTTAAAACAACATCTGATTTCAGAATGGAGACAAAAATACTAGAAGCACCAGACCATGGTTCTCTCTCTTGGGTGCAATTTTATTTATTTATTTTTTTAAGATTTAATTTATTTATTTGAGAGAGAGAGAGAGAGCACCTGAGAAGAAGAGCATGAGCAGAGGAGAGGGGCAGAGGGAGAGGGGCAAAGGGGAAGGGAGAAACAGACTCCCTGCTGAGCAGGGATCCTGACGCAATGTGGGGCTCTATCTTAAGACCCTGGGATCATGACCTGAGCCAAAGGCAGATGCTTAGCCAACAGAGCCACCCAAGGCGCCCCTCTTGGGTGCAATCTTAAAAGTACATGGTTATGTGCAGCATTTACTCACAATAGTCACTCCTCAGTGATTATTGAGGAAAAGGAAGAATGGTTTCACCATGTGAGGATGCTGCACCAGCAGTATACAAAGCTTCGATTTGGGGGGTGAGGTGGGTGTGGGGGTGATAAAGGATGGCTTTTGATCTATTTCTGAATTTCAGAAACAATCAGCCTTTTCTACAGTGAATAATCAAAAAGTATGTCAATAAAAATACAGAGAAAAAATACATACACATTACCTAATTTCCTTTAGAGACATTTTGCATTTTTGTCAGGTTCTTAACCCAGAGAGGAGTCTTGAGAGGCATCAGACTGGGGTGAGGAAAGTAGCATATATAGAAAGGAAAGAAATGAAATCTTTAAGTTTATTAAGATTTTCTCTCCGGGGCACCTGAATGGCTCAGATGGTTAAGCATCTGCCTTCGGCTCAGGTCATGATCTCTGGATCCTGGGATCAAGCCCCACGTCAGGCTCCTGGCTCAGCGGGGAGTCTGCTTCTCCCTCTGCCTCTTCCCCCTGCATGTGCACGCTCTCTCTCTCTCTCTCTCTCTCTCTCGATGTCTCTCTTTCTCTCTCAAATGAATAAATAAAATCTTTTTCTAAAAAAAGATTTTCTCTCCTTTGTTTTCAAAATTTCAAAAAAGATTTTCTCTCCTTTGTTTTCAAAATTTTCTATAATGGAGTAATAAATCTTACTTCAGGGTAAGTGAATCTTACACCCGGGGCGCCTGGGTGGCTCAGTCGTTAAGCGTCTGCCTTCGGCTCAGGTCATGATCCCAGGGTCCTGGGATCGAGCCCCGCCTCACGCTCCCTGCTCAGCAGGAAGCCTGCTTCTCCCTCTCCCACTCCCCCTGCTTGTGATTCTGCTCTCACTATCTCTCTCTCTGTCAAATAGATAAATAAAAAAATTTTTTTAAAAAAATAAATCTTACTTCATTGAAAATTTATAGTGAAAAAAATTTTTTCTGAATATTTCTGTGGATGAAAATTTATGGGAAAGTATAAGACAAAGAAATGGTAAGTTTCACACAAAGGGGATTCTGTTTCCTTCTCGCCTGATTACAGACTGTGGCTCTCCAATCTTCTGGTCACTACATGACAACGTGACATTAAAATTTAGCTGCTTTTTTCTATAACAGAAATATGAGATACAGAAGAATCATAAGACATATCATATCCCCAAAATCCATGTATTAGGAGAGAAATAAAATGTCTTTAAAAAACAAATCTTCATGCTCCCTAAAAATAATTACAGATTAAGGAGAATAGTAAATAATATTGATGTAGTGCAGCTTTAGGAGTTAGTTGTTTTCTTTTTCACTTGTTATCCAATTATTTGACCATCATGAGCAATCAATTTCTTCCTTAATTAAAATCATTGGTAGGAAGCTCAGTCATCAAAAAACCCTCTGAGATGATATATGGATTCTTTAGTTCTGGTTACTTTTTCTAAAAATAAGAAAAAAAATAAGTGGAAATTTAGTGAAAAATGGATAAAACCGCAGTTTAACTATGATTTAAACTTTGGAGAAAGGTCCCATCTTATACATACAGTTAAATAACATCAAAGAAGACACCAGACACATATACAGTTGACCCTTGCACAGCAATGAGGGTTAGAGGCACCAAACCCCACACAGTTGAAAATTGAAGAGAACTTCTGACTCCCCCAAAAGTTAACTACTAATAGCTTACTGTTGACCAGAAGTCTTATCAATAAGGTAAAGTCAACTGACACATATTTTGCACATTGTATATATTGTATATGGTATTTTTAAAGGATTTATTTATTTATTTGAGAGAGAAAGACATAGAGAGAGCAAATGGGGAGAGGGGTTGAGGGAGAGGGAGACAAGAAGAATCCCTGCTGAGTGGGGAGCTGGATGTGGGGCTCAATCCCAGGACCCGGAGATCACGACATGAGCTGAAATCAAGAGTCGGACGCTTAATGACTGAGCCATCCAGGTGCCCCTGACACTGTATTCTTATAATAAAGGAAGCTAGAGAAAAGAAAATGTTGTTAAGAAAATCATAAGACAAAATACATTTACAAAACTGTACATATAAAAAAAATCCACATCTGAAGTGGACCCACACAGTTCAAACCCATGTTGTTCGAGGGTCAACTGTATATACATAAATATAATATATATGTTTGTATGTATATAATGTGTCTAAGTCTTTATCTTTATGTCTCTATATAACAGGTCTATGAGTATCTTCATGTGTCCAGTTTTCTAATGATAGCATTTGTTTGAAGCTATCAAGCTAACCTACCTTTAGTTCATTCTTGATTTTGAATTCAGAAAAAGAAGCAAAACCCATCAAGAAAAAGCAATTTTAGAGGGACAGGAATTGGGGCCAAACAGGTTGTATAATCTATTTCCTCTAAAAATAACCAACAGAAGGCCTGGCAGCCTGTCTTAGTTATCAGCAGCTTCCCTTCATTAAATCTAATTGCTAAGCGGAGGCCATTTCAATTGATGCATGTAAAAAGCAATTTCAAGCCCACGATGGTGGCCTCCAGCCTCTCTGGGGAGTAGATGGTCCATTCTGCTCCTTTTTATGTTCCCCTTAGTATGGAAGGCAGTTGAGATTACTAATGACTGTCCATTCTGTGACTGTCACTTGGCCTGAACTTGTAAGTTTACCAAGAGGATTCAGAATATATTTGGAATTGCAAGACACAAATGATTTTACTAAAGAGAGAGAGAAGGAAAATGAATGAATGAATGAACAAAGAAACAAATGAATGAGTGAGATATGGTGCTTGAGTTTGGGCTTGAGGACCACATTGTCTGGTTTCAACCCTGGCTCAACCTCTTATCCTCTGGGCAACCATAGATAAATTACTTAATTCAGTGTCCGTATCTGTGAAATGCAGAAAAGAGTAGCACCTGTCTTGTGAGGATTAAATGTGTTAATGCATGTTAGCTATTTTCTCCATTTTAATAAATATCCTCAATTCAAGCTGGCAGAATGATACAGAATTGTATCTTATTTCAAAAAAATGTTGGTCTTTTTCAGTCATTCATCCATCCACTTCATGTTGTCTGATTTTATTTTGAGCATCTTTTACTTACGAATGCGACCAAATCTCATCTAGTGAGCCAAGCGCTCAAGGCTTCTGAATGTTTTAGGGTGAGTCTAGATAATAACTAACACTAGTCTCTGTAAAATAGCAAGCACAATAGGAGAGTGGGTATCCTTTGTGCACTGGTAAAGGGACGATTTTAAAATCATTTTTAAAAATACATTATCATTGTATCTGTTAAAAGAAAACTGTATCAGAAGTAGATTCAGTTCTCTTCACTCGGATATATTCAGTAGGAATACAGCATATGTAATCAAACTCATTTGGTAAATGCCTGCCTACATGTATACTATGTCAAAGCATAATACTTTGTACACTGAAGTGTTCTAATAATAATTATCATCGATCAAGTGCATACTATGTGGCAGGCACTTTATATCTGCCATCTTATTAATTCTCACAATAATCCAATAGTACAGATATGATTCTGTTTATAGACATGGAGAGGTTAAATCATACAGCTACTAAGCATCATGTGCAAGCTCAAGTCTAGTGCTAAAGTACCTATTTTTCCTTATCTGTTGTGTGTCTCTTATCCTTATAATTTACTATTTCCCTCTAACCAGATATCATTATCTAGTCTCATTTAGTAATGTCCTTACTCCCCCTTTCAGAAAGTCAGGTATTAACAATGTTTATTTTTAATATGCAGCCCTAAAGCATATTTTGTAAGCCTTACAGGTACATTATACAGTGTTTTCTTCCTCCACCTCTCTAAACATACCATCAGATTGCTAGTACATCTTTCAATCAGTGGCCTCTGTGATTGCTTATTAAGCCTGTTTACAAATTCTGGGTCTCTTCTTCTGGGTATGGGGTAGAATTTTGGCATCCTCTGCTTGCTCAAAAGCAGTGTGGCCATAAGTGGAAATAATGATTTTAATACCAGCACATGAGTCCCCACGTTCTTTTTTCCCCTTCCTGACCCACTATGAAATCTGGGGTGGAGACGGCATCTCCACGGGTGAGTTTCTGAGTAACTATTATGAGAACTTGCAATGGACAAGCTGAGTGAGCAAAACACAAACTTGGTTATTGTAAGCCACTGAGATTTTGGAGTTGGTTGTTAACACAGCATAACCTAGTTTGTATGACTGATACAGCATCTTAAAATCTAATCAACATGGCATTTACCTTAAGATCCCAATTTAACATTATAAAGGTCAACTTGAAGACAATAAAGGAAAGAAACTTTACTCTAGCATTTTATAACAATTTACAAGGTGATAGCCCATAAAATTAGACTTTGTCTTCCTTAAACTGCATTCTTTAGCCATTTTCCCTTTTGTGCTACCAAGGCATGAACCGCTTAAGGGTGGGAAGTTCCAGCTGACCATACAGAAGCCATTCTCCTAAGCAGCCTCAGTGTACTAAATAACAGATCTGATATTTATTTTTTGTTATAAGAGAATCCAAGGTTAACAAAAGTACTAGCTAAGGTGCATTCTCTGTTCTGTCACAGTGAGTATCAGAGTAACTCAAATGTGTGAAATGTATTTTTACTGGGCTTAGTGATTTAATATTATGGTATACGCCTTGTCACATCCTGAATTATTAATTAAATTATTCTTATAACTATGAATTGCCATAAAATCATCTCACTGAGGTTAATTTTGTGGCATCTTTTATTATCAGAAGATTTTTAAAGCCCCTACAAACAATTTCAGCGAGAAATGAAATATTGTTATATCTTGAAAAGGTTATGAATAGCTTTTGGTACTGACAGCATATTTCTCCAGATTCTATGTTCTGAAGTTGAGATTTTCATTATATTTTCATTGCACCGAAACTAAATTAAAGCTGATCTTATTATAGAAAAAGACTTGCATTCTATTTTAAGAATGATTCTTTCAATACAAGCTTATTGTAATAGTAGAGGCCAAAAGAAAAAGAGCAAAGTAATGATTTATTAGAAAGAAAAATATGATTACTCAGACAAACAGCACTTTTAATAAGTTGACTATATCAAGCTACTTAGGGATCCCACAATAGAAATATCCACTTACTACTGTGAAGTTGCTTTGGAAAGTCCTAATAGCCAATTCTCTAAGTACTTTCATTTTTATTTATATATTCTCCACCTTGTTCCATAAAAATCTCAAGGTGATCTGAAGGAATGTGTACAGATCAACGGGATTTAAAAAAGAAGTGAGGAACCTGGGTCTATGAAATACAAATGTCTGGAAATAAGACGGAGATCAGATCAGTCTGTAAGTTAAAACAACAATTTCCAATGTGCACAAACCCTACATAATGAAAACAAACCAATTCCTTGGGTCTCTGGTTTATGGAGCATCTTTGGAGAAGCCAGACTAAATTACTGCAAGAAAAAGGACCTGATCCTAGACCTCCAAACTTTTCAGTCTTCACCACACGTTAAAAAAAAAAAAAAAAAAATGGAAATGGACCCCTAGTATGTCTGTGTATCTATTCATGCATTTATATGTGTGTAAATCTGTGCCAATATACTAGATGCATTAAAAATATACAAAAAAGATCAAAGTTGTAATATATTGTTCCCATGCCCCAGGGAATCATTTTCCCCATTCTACTCCCACCAGGTGTGACAGGAAAGCACACTGATGCTTTCCTAGCATTGCCCGCTGATAGAGAATCTCTTCCCTCACCCTCCCCAAGCATCACTGCATGCCTTTGACCTGAAAGCTTCCACACACTGGGCAGAGAAGGTTGTCTTCCACAAGTTGCCTTCCTCTAAACAGAAACCCAAACCTCAAAAGTCTCTTCCTGTTCTAGTACCCAGCTTGTCTCCACTTCTCAAAGATTTTCCTAGTGAAGAATCATTAACTTGTTCTACCAACACAAGATAATGGACACAACAACCAGACCCTGTCTGCTCTTGATTTTTCCGAGAACCTTTGAAATCAGAATTTTTCCAGTATTTTACTTCTACCCGTAGCAATCTCTCACTGAATTTCAAAACCTTATTTGACAAAGGTGATAGCTTTTTGGCAGGTTAATCTCCCCCCAAATTAGGAAGAGAAATTATTTTTTTAAATATACTTTCTTAGATGGTTCATTTACATTATGTCTTTAGCTTTCTGCTGTAGAACTCATCTGCAAAAATCCCACAGCATTCAATGTTAGCCTTAGAATCCCATAGCATTGCCTCCTCTTGCTCAAGGCCATCAAGGTCACTGCTGCTCTCAGAAGTATCCTCTGAGACTGGCCCACGTGTGTATCTGTCCAGGTAGGCTCTCAGGCCCATGCAATAATTCAGCTATTAAAGCCCATATTAAGGAATTTGAATGGCAAGTTGTAAAGTCTCTAACATGACATTGGTACAACAGTGCAATAAACACTAATCAAACTAATTCGGTGTTTAATTTCATTTGCCCCTGCTAAATGGCTCATGTGATGTGGCAACCTTAAAAGCAGCCTTCTCATAGACTCTGGAGTTTAAATTTACATGAGGCAGAGGTAATCACTCCCAAATGCAATGATCTCATTACCACCAAATCTATATGTGGAGAACTAAATTAGGACCAGCACACTTTTCACCTTTAATTTCTTACTATCCTTGTTTGCTTGTTCTTTTTAAACAGTGATCGCTGACAAGGTAAAAAGAATATAGTCAGAGCTGTCAAACAATATGGTCTAATAAGCAAAATAAGGACAAATCATTTGTTTTTGTTTTCAGTTTTCCTAAATTCAGTGTGATACACTATAAAGGCCAATTCTCTACTACCCCAGGGCATTAATTATCAAGATAGTGATTATCAAGCTCAAGGAAATTCCCTTATAAAAACTCTTCGTATAAACACAAACCATTTCACTCTTCTACACTTGAATACACACACTCTTCTTAGGTTCACTGAACTAGAAGACAACGTATCAACTTCCCCATTTATTATGATAGAGTTGACTGTGGTTATTTTGTCCGCCTGAGAGTGCAAGCAGATTTGAGTTGCAAAACTAGCCTCTATCAAGCCTTTATAGATTGATTAAGTGGTGGCTGAATATTCATAGATTCAAAGCACTATCCTGAATATGAAAGAGGACTGCCTTCCTCTGGGAACTTGTGATCAATTGAACTGAAGTATCAAAATGTCTTCTTTTATGTTCCCTTAATCTGCAATACTAAGTAGATCTTAGGAGGCTAGCATTGCTTTTGATATGTAGATCAATCTGTCCATCCTGAGTCAGGATTTACTTCTTAGAAGAAATGGTATTAATTTTTAAAGAAAACAGAGGAGTGATGTTATAGTTGGAAGGAGATAAAATTAAAATTATTTTTAAGAATGACTTCAAACTTAAAATTGTATATTTAAACTGTATTTTAAGCCAAGAGCATTTTAATAATATAATAAACCTAAAGATAATTGTATCTACTAAAGATAAAAGATGTAATATCAATACTACATAGCATTATCCGAGTTGACCAAAAATCCTTGATACCTTGCTGCCCAACCAAAGATCAACCTCAGGCACCTCTTGAAAGTGTCCTTAAGTCAACACCTTAGAAATTTTCTCCAGTCTCTACCTGGCATTGGATGCTCCAGCTATTCTTGTCCTGTTTTGGTAAATGGAAAATCTGTAGATGCCCCACCCAGTTTCCACCCTCCCGACGGGCACAGCAGTGATCTCGGCTGGTTCTCTTGGTGCACTTTGCCCTGGACTAGTGTCCTGTTTCCAGGAATAACTTATTGAAGATATCTCCCAACACTTTTACAAGATAACCAAGCATTATTATGATTCATGCTGTGATTCCCAAATTAATTTGAAAAAATCAAAATAACTGGTCATTTTAATAATAAGTCCCTTCCTAAAATGAAAAATTCCTCTTTCTTTGAGGGATACACACGGGAGGCCAATGCCAACGACTTCCAGAGACATCTAATATCAAAGAGGCTTTTCTTTCAAATATTCACTATACTATCAAAGCCAGGTACCTTAAATCAAAATCTGTCTCCATAAAAAAAGTTACCAAGAATGAAAGACAATGTTTGTATTGTGAATAGTTAATCAGTGAAGCCACTGATAAACCAGGCAGAACTACATTAAGGTGCTTCATAGCTCATTGCTTAAATATGACATCCTCAAAAATGTTTCCACCCATTCAAAATTTAAAGTAGAATCTTACAACAAAAAATCTTCAAACATGGAAAAAGTAACCTCTACTAATATTCTACGCTAGATGTCAATATCTAAACATCCTTTCAAACCCAGACATATTCATCCACTGAAAAGAATGAGAGATTGACTCATACAGTCAACCCAAGAGCAGACTTCTCTCACACATTTGGGACGATGGAGCTTGCTGGAATGTCAAATCTGCCACCCATCAGTTCTAACAGAATAGGGTGAATTAGTTCCAGGAAGGGAATGAGGTGACAAGTAATGTGAAATACCAGAGGTACATGGGGAAACAACTCCTGCAAATTCACATCACCTTCAGTGCCAAAACAGCATCCAGAGAATGCGAGACTCTAAAAATTGATGTCCTCTCTCTAGGCTCAGGTTGTAATTGTGCCAAGAGCAGGGAATTATATTCCTAGATGAAAAAGAACCTTTATAAGTTATCCCTAAGTAAAACATTTCAATTACACAGTCAAAAAACATTCTTTAAGGATTCTGAAATTGCAGTATGATATGTGACTAAAACAGTATCCTTTTTATTTCCATTCATACAATGGACAGACATTTATAGGAAAGAACTCTATTACCATGCCATCTTACCCCAGCCAAATAAATTCTGTTCCCAGGGCTCCCTCTCTCTGAATGCCTCATTGTCTAGAAAGCGCTTCTTCTGCCCAAAAAGCCTTGCTCATTGCTAACCAATTGCAAAAAGTTATGATGACTGCAAGAAAGAAATCAAGACTCCAAAAGAGAAATCAATGAAAAGAAGTCAAGTCTCCAGAGACAAGGAAGGACAAATATTCAACAAACATATGGAATAATTTTCAGCCTTACTAATTATCAAAGAAATGTACATTAAAACACAATAAAGTACCATTCAGCATTCAGCACATATTAAATTAGAAAAAATAATGAAAATTCTCAGTGCTGTCGATGTGGCATAACACAGAAATACATTGCTAATAATGATGTATTAACTAAATTCTACTCTTTTGGAATTTAATACAGTAATATATATCCAGAAGCATAAAAGTGATCTTGCTCATTGACCCAGGGATTTTAGAACTTATCCTAAAAAAACTCTCAAGTATAAAAATAATATGTGCATGAAGATGCTTATTACGTAAGTTCCTATAATATGAAAAATAAGACATTAAAAATAGGAGAATGTTTAAGTAAATGCTGATGCTTTGGTTCAATAGCCTATCATGCAGCCATTAAAAATTATGAAAATGAACACCATAAAAACAACATGAAAATGTTAACCATACACTATTGGGTGAAAATAAATAGTAAGCTATATACTCACTATGATTATAATTGATGAAATATACATGTGGATAGGGACAAAAAATATTTTTAAATATAATAAATCTGTTAAGATAATAGGATTAGGGAGGATTTACTTAATGACCTTAAGTATTAGTATTGTCATAATACTATTTTTATAATTTAAAACAAGGTTTTCGGATACCAAAGATATTTTTCTCCTCCCCACACATTTGAGTTACTGTCTTAAAGCCCAGGGCTGTATTTTATTCATCTCTGTGTCCCTCTGAGCACTGTCCCAGCTCCCTATAGCATCATTACATGCCCTCATTTTTAGACAATAATGTAGATTTCTTACCCTTTTTCAATCTCATCATGTCTAAGAAGTAGCAAAGTAATTCATTCTTTCTTAGGAATGCCAGAGAGCAGTGGAATTTTATAAACTGCATTGCCAGATCTTTAAAAACCTAATATTGGCAATATTTCAGCTTGTTTGGAGTCCTAAAATGAAATTTTCTTTGGGTAAGTTTCCTTACCAGATAAATTTCCTTTGCAAAATGAAGGTTCTTCACAATATTGACACAAATCCTTTATATTGCCTGATCAATCCAGAATGCCGTAGCAAAGTTAATGGTAATTATTTTTGTACACCATTGATTTAGACAAGGTGTGTTGAGAGAAGGACAATCTTTCAACATAACAGAGAGTTTGTGGAAAACACTACCTTATTTAAATGTTCTCCACGTGACAAATACATAATAGGGACGGAATCTCTACATTTTCCAGAAAATATGTTCACTGATATTCTGTGTTAATCCAACACTATTTTCTCATAAAATCTGAATTCTTATTCCATGATGAAAATAACCTCATATTAAGTCCTCAGTTTTTTTTTTAAAGATTTTATTTTTTATTTATTCATGAGAGACAGAGAGAGGGAGAGAGAGAGAGAGAGAGGCAGAGGGAGAAGCAGGCTCCCAAGGAGCAGGGAGCCCGATGCGGGACTCGATCCCAGGACTCCGGGATCATGACCTGAGCCAAAGGCAGACGCTTAACCATCTGAGCCACCCAGGCACCCTAAGTCCTCAGTTTTGTTTTGTTCTTTTTACAACTAAATAACTTTTCCTAAATTAGAAACAATAATGTATAGAAATTAATATACCTGATTGATCATGACAAATGTTTCCCTTGAAATTTATTTTTGCTTTTCCCACTGGTTAGGTCTGAAAGTGATTTGAAAAGAGGGTGATAATATCTGAAAATGCTAGCTAAAAATGCATCTTAAAATTATCTACTTGTTTTCACTTGTGTTTTATATTTTTAAGGCTTCTTTTAAATTGTTTTTTTCAAGTACTTCCTATCTATAACTTACTTTGTCTCCGAGTATCCCTATGCAATAGTAATGAGGTATAGTAAGTAGTAACTTATGTATACCTCAGGAAGTGAGGCAGAGTCTTTCTTTTCTTTTCTTTTTCTTTTTCCTTTTTTTTTTTTTTTTTGGCAGAGTCTGAAGGGTAGGAAAAGTTCAAATGTTCAGATCAGAGACTTTGCTTAATTTCCTTAGGCTTCTATTACCATCTAGGGAATTCTTTAATTCTTTTTAATTAAATTCTGTTTTAATTCTTCTGTGGTTTGAGATTGTATGTGAACAACATCTAGGGGAGCTAAAGTCACTTTTTGTGTAATGGGTTGTTTACAGGTAATGTTTTTCACCAAATGGCTTTAGGTAAAGGCGGTGAGATGAAGGGAAGTTGGTTACAAGAGGTCGTCATTTCTGCCCATCATATATCTATAGAATTGAAAGGGCATTTTCTACTAGCCAAATGACTTAGGGAGATGTGAGATGAGAGAAGGCAGGATGTGCCTCCTGGAGTTATGAAGTATGGCAGACTGCAGATCAGCCTGGTAGTGATGCGATCTCAGTAAGACTAGGAAGATAGCTTGGAACCAAATGATGGCAAAGCAGTAACATTAGGTCTTGGTCCTGTACAAGAAGGACACCGAGGCCATGCAGTTCTTGGTTATCAGCACTCTGATTCTCCCTGGCACCATGATAAGCATCAAGATTATTTTCACCCATAAAACCTTCTGCAGAGAGACAGGCCATCAACATCCAAAGTCAGCTTGCCAGTCAGGCTCTAGCATCTCTCCCGTACACTTAACTATGCTGGCTCTTACTGAGATGCCCGCTCTGCAGTCCTATTGCACTTTGTCCTTTCAACCATAACTCTGAACTCTTAACAGTATTTGCCTTGCATTATTCCCTGCTCCCCTTTCTTTTGTATTTATGATCTGGTTCCTCACCAATATTGTGAACTGCAAGGAAGTAAGTATTATGTATATTATATTTTTGTAACTGCCCGCCAGAAATGCACAGTGATGGCTGCGCAGTGGATGAATGACAAATTTTTACTTTTTAATAATTTATTTTCTTTTTAACTACTACAGTTGAAAATTTCTCGTATTTATCTTTTTTTAAAAAACACATAAGCATCACACTCATTACCCGTATAATTAGAAATTTACTCAATTATTCAGTGAAGTACTGAGCAATAGTCAAGTACAAAGCTGTCAACAGGGCTGGCTCCACAATTGGTACTTGTTAAGAATTGATGCATATTGAATAGAGGAACAAAAAGAAATATACTTGAAGCTCCTTTTTTGGAAAATTAAATAACATGTTTCTGAGAGAAATGGATTTAGAATGATAATTAAATAGGCACAATTTTTAAATAGGCAATAGTCCATAAATGGTAAGAAGTTGACAAACCAGATAACTAAGAAACTGATTTGGGGGTAAATTTTTACCCTAGAATGCACAAAGTAACATAAAAAAGTCCTTTAATGAAACATGTACAATTTTTCTATAACTTTATTTGATAATAGAAGGGAAAAATCTTCTGGATGTCAATATACTCATCTTTATAGTTGCTTCTATGCAGAGGGACACCTATTTCACAAAGGTTTTATCAGTCCAAGATGTTTTCTCTAACCTACAGCTGCCAGGAGTCCCCCACTCATTGTGTTCTCTCTCTTGTGTCTCTCTAGTCAAGGTCAACCAGGAATGATAGACACCATGCTCTGCCTACAGTATCCTTACTTTAATGCCTACCTACTCTTCTTAGGATGAGGGCTAAGCTCCCAAAACAGTCTACAACAAAACCTGGCCTGGTGTGTCCCCACCTTCTTCAGCTTCTGCTCTCCTAACCTCCTAACCCCCACCTACTGTTCAAGAGAGAATTTCTTTTCAGTTCCTCAAGCCTTAGGCTTACTTTTCCCCAGTCCTTTAAATGTGTTGTTCCTTCTGTCTAAAACACCCTTCCTCCCCTTTCTTCCTTTGCCTGGATAATCTGTGTCCCTCCTCAGCTATCACTTCAAGAATTCTCCGGTCCTGTGCCTCTCACTCACAGCCAGGGTTAGCTGCTCCTCTTTTAGGCCCCCTTTGTCTCTGGACCTCTAACCACTGCACGTACTGCACTGTAATACAATTGTCAGGTTCTGGTTTGGTTTAGTTTGGTTTGGTTTGTCTTAATCCCTCCATGAAGTCATGAATTCCTTGAGGACAGGTGCCATCTTGTTTGTTGCTATTATTTCTAGTGCTAGCTGTAAATTTTGATTATTAGAATTGTCCGCAGATAAGGGCATTAAAGTAGGTAAGCTCCATTCATTGCAAAGATGAATATTATAGTGGAAGACATCATGTGTATTTGCTAATCAAGTCTAGGAAAAAAAACATTTGTTTTCAAAGAGGCACAGCTCAGTCTTTGTAGAAATGCTTTATAAAGTTTGCTCAGTCAACTTAATTTTTTATCCATGATAGCATAAAGCCAACTACACAAAGTTCATATCTACTTAAAATTGCTCAAATGCTTCAAAGAAAACCTAATACCCTAGAAATACTTAGTAACTGCAGTCATCCTTCAAGGGCTCAAAGCCTATACAGACAGCACCAAATTTGTGAGATGAATACACTAGATTTTCTGTCTACAAACATAATTCCCCTCTGAATTTGGAGAGGATGTTATAAATTCTTTGTACCTAACATTTGTAAAGGTAAAAACAATAGAAAAAAAATTGCCACATCTGGGTGATAGACACTGGGTAGGGTATGTGCTATGATGAGCGCTGTGAATTGTGCAAGACTGTTGAATCACAGATCTGTACTTCTGAAACAAATAATGCAACATATGTTAAGAAAAAAGAAAAAGAAGAAGATAGCAGGAGAGGAAGAATGAAGGGGAGTAAGTCAGAGGGGGAGACGAACCATGAGAGACAATGGACTCTGAAAAACAAACTGAGGGTTCTAGAGGGGAGGAGGGTAGGGGGATGGGTTAGCCTGGTGATGGGTATTAAAGAGGGCACATCCTTCATGGAGCACTGGGTGTTATGCACAAACAATGAATCATGCAACACTACATCAAAAACTAATGATGTAAGGTGCCTGGGTGGCTCAGTCGGTAAGCTTCTGCCTTCGGCTCAGGTCATGAACCCAGGGTCCTGGGATCGAGTCCCACATCGGGCTCCCTGCTCAGCGGGAAGCCTGCTTCTCCCTCTCCCACTCCCCCTGCTTGTGTTCCTGCTCTCACTGTCTCTCTCTGTCAAATAAATAAAATCTTTAAAAAAAAATTGCCACATCCCACCTTGACATGTCTACAATAGAACTACCCATCAGTCTGAATTGATGGGATAGCAAAACAGCAGAGTGTTTCAGTAGCTAAAACAGAACATTTTTTTCAAAGTTTCTCGTCTTCCTCTGTTCACCTGAAAAAAAATACATGTGTGTAATAATTATTGGAATCGCTGAGAGTATATCTTTTCCTGGATATTTTCAAAGCTTCCTTAAGGGAAATACGTTAAAGTCTCCAGTCTTAGCTTAATAAATGACTTTTCCCTAGGTCCCAGTTGCTCTCACATGAATGAAATCCCTTGAAACTAAAAATGGTATCAGGCAAAAAGTGTCGTTCAGTGTCTAAAATTTTATTTTGGCAACCATTTCATTAAAGAGCCAGAAATTTAAGTGATCCAAAACTTAAGTTTAATTTTAGGTGGGGCAAAGCAAGCTGCTAGTAGGATTTGGGTTTGTCCTTCCCCATGCACTTTAGGTTCGATACAATCAGTGAAACCCAAGGCAATAAGCTACAGTGGCTCAGAGCCAGCCACTGAGATTTACATTCTAGGTCAACCAATTAGCTGCTATTTGGCTGGGAATAAGTCGCAGCTTCTGTGTGCTTCGGTATCCTCATACATAAAATGTGGATCATAATGGCACTCATCTCCTTGTACCTGTGAGAAATGAATAGCAAGTAAAACACTTAGCATTGTGTAGCCCAGGTGATCAATGGACCAAATGTGGCCCACAAACATCTTTTATTTGATCTTTTCAGATTTATGAAAAAATGATTTAGTTGCCAATTAAAAGTTGGGAAAGTTCCCATAAAAAGTGAGATTTCTGACTTCTTGAAAAAGCAAGAGGTTAGACAGCAGATATGTTTAGCTGATGTCCACCCACATCCCCACTGTGCCCCCTCCCCAGTGTGGAAGGACCTTATGAACCCAAAGCTCCCTACCTCAAGCAATTTCCTTTCCTTTCCTTTCCTAGCTACCATTGCCTACATAGGCCCACAGAAGCATGAATCTGGGGCATGCTCTAAAACGTCTCTCAGGAGGCTCTCAAAGGTGATTTGGCCTCAGTTGCCCACACTCATAATGAATCTCTCTTTTTTTTAAGATTTTATTTATTTATTTGAGAGAGAGAATGAGAGAGAGAGAGAGAGCACATGAGAGGGGGGAGAGTCAGAAGGAGAAGCAGACTCCCTGCTGAGCAAGAAGCCCAATGCGGGACTCGATCTGGGACTCCAGGATCATGACCTGAGCCGAAGGCAGTCGCTTAACCAACTGAGCCACCCCATAATGAATCTCTTTTAAAAAAAAAAAAAAGGTCTACATTAAACAAGTTTAAGGTTCAAAGCAAAATTGAGCAGAAGGCAGATACAATTCCCACAACCCCCTGTACCCACACAGGCATAGTCCCTCTATTATTGACACCCCCCACCACAGTGGTACGTTTGTTATAATTGATGAATCTACACTGACATATTATAATCACCCAGAGTCCACAGTTTACGTTAGGGTTCACTCTCAATGTTGTACACTCTATGGGTTTGAACAAATGTTTAACAACATCTATCTACCATTATAGTATCATCAGAGAAGTCTCACTGCCCTAAAAATCTTCTGTTAATACACCATTCACTGGCTTTCATCCCTTCCTGGTCTCACTTCCCCTTTCCCTCACCATGCTTCCTAGGACCCACTCCCAAATAATCTGTCTACACTCTAATTCCTATCTCAGGATAGGCTTTTGGACAGATCATCGGCCCCTCCCCCAGGGTCAGCAATGTCTGGAACAAAGTATTTGCAGCCCTCCAACTCCCCATGGACCTCACCGCTCATATTACATCCACACAAGCACTTTTCCTTGGCCCACTGTGTCCATTCAAATGATATGTCAGACTTCTGAACATAGAATCCAAGAGCCAGACCAATCCTCTTGATTTTATGAAGGAAGCCACTGAGCACAAACAGAAGCAACGACTTGCCCAATTAGATAGAACTTCAACATGGGCTAGAGCCCAAAACTTATGGCCCCTTATGGCCCCTAACCCCGGACTCTAAGATGCCACAGGTAAATGCCACCTGTCACAGGATTTCTTTAGGCTCCCACCTATTGTCTTCATCCATTCCAGCATCCTCTTCTTCATTTGGATTTCGAGTGGACGAAGCTTGAGAGAGAGTATTAACTAAGATACAAGCAAGAAGGAGTTGTCTATTTAGCACACACATACACGTCCCCACTCCTTACATTCCCAGAGGGGATGCCTGCTGCTGATTAGGAGCAGAAGAAAAGAGAAGGGTCAGGGGTCAGCCCCTGAGGCAGGACAGTGAAAGATGAGCTGAAGCTCTGGAAACCTAGAGGAGAAGAGAGGAAGGAAAATGCATAGAAATTCTTTGCAATGAGATTAGAAAACAAAATATGATTTCTTTCCTATCTCAAAAATCTATCGCTACATATATTTTCTTATTTAATTCTCACAACTTTGAGAATGGTTGCCATTACCGTCATTTTTCATATAAGGAAACTAAAGCTAGAGAGGCTTAGCAGCTAAGCACCTACATTCACACAGCTGTGAGATGTTGTACCTGAACTCCAAACCCAAGCCGTTCAACTTCATAGCCCATGCCCAAATCTCTCTGCTACTCTTTGAAAAGGCACTTTGTATTAAGTACTAACATTATGAACTTCACACGTGAAACATCATCTAATTAATTTCTTATTTCCAGAAAGTCAGGATAGACAGGAATGTAAAGGAATCTCATTAATAGAGCAGATATTGGCTCCATGGTACCATGAATTTTTGGCCACTATCACAGCTTTATTGGTGATATGCCATGGTCATTACTGAATTTTGAGCAGGGTCAGATCTGAGGCAAGCCAAATTTTACTTTGTAATGAACAGTATATGAAAAAGTATTAAGTTAGTCTAGTGTTAAAGATGTCAGACTTGGCTTATAAAGCTAATTCACTTTCCAAAAGGACAAGTGTCTGTAGATCCCTGCATTACTTTAGGAAAGAATTCACAGATTCTTTTAAATGCCTGTGCATTTTAAGTATTTGGCTTCAAGTAACTGAAGTACTTTATAATATAGCAGGTTTATAACCATCTGGATGAGTCACAGCTCCATGAAAAAGATATTCTGCCTGTCCACCTACCTTCCTCACCAGTTAACTGGTCTCAGAGTCAACCCCAGAGATAACCAATAGCTGGAGAAATGAACAAATGATGACAATGTCAAGAGAAGGAGAAAAATCATGCAAGAATACTTTAGTATCTTTCTCCCATTTACCCAGTAGAAGTCTTACTAGAATAAAGTCATCAATGTCATCCAAAAGCACGCATCTAAACTGCACTTAGACACAGTCCCTTCTCCCCTCCTTCTAGAAGCTCACAATCTTACACACTCACAGTCAGGAAATACCCAGTAAATTCCAAAGACATGGGAGTCAGGTGGGAGGGCTTTTGTGTGCCTGCGATTAGGAAGGGAAAGAGGAATATAACAGCCAGCTTCAGAAATTAAGACAAATAGCTGTGGGAAGTAAATGCCCAAAAGTAAATGTCTGGACTTCAAAGCTTCTAATATCAGTTCAGTTCATGCAACATCCATCAAGAGCTTCTTCGAGGCCAGGCTCTGTGCTGTGCCCTTGAGACACCCCTCCCCACCAACAGCATATATCTAGGGAACTTGATCTTGGACTTCCTTAACTGAAACAACTGACAAATTGTTACGTTCATAGCTAGCAGCCTAGGAACACTTTCTTCTATGTTTTTCCTTTCTGGGAGCAAAACATGTCTTACTTCAAAATCTCTTCACTACAGGTAATGCAGCCTTTGATGGATGACACAATCCCAGAATGTGAAATTTCACCAATTCTGACGTCACAAAACGAATCATTTAAAGGTGAATTTATCTAACAAGGATGTCATTCCCTGAGAGTTCGTATTTTGCCTTTAAAAAAATGGCATAATAAAATAATTTAAAGTTGTTTCCTTGAAAAAATCTCTTCATATCTGATATATGCAAGAGTTCATCTGGAAGTATTTATTTAAAACAGATTTTTGTACTATGTAACATAATAGTACAAAAATGATCACATGAAGAATGTTCATCACTTCCTTTCCCCCATAGCGTCTAATCCCTTCTTCTTCCTAAATTAGAAGGATTACATCTTCTGGAGAGAGATCAATTCTGCGACCTGATAAAGTGCTAAAAAGGAAAATGGGGAGATGGGGAAGAGGTGTGTGACCGGATCAGGGAGAGCAGTTTAAGGTGTGAGGACAGTGGACAAGAGGAGAGAGAAGATGTTACAAATGCAGCTGTGGGCTATGTATTTTTTATCTTCAAAACACTTCAGAAGGCCTAGATAATTCTCAGTTCTTTCGGCCATTAACTGGTCATCAGTTGGGCTACTCAACTGTGCACCCAGAGACACTGTCCCTGTGGGGCTGAACCAGGTACATCTGAACACGATACAGGCGGAGGGAAAGAGAAATGTTGCCAGAGCTCCCGACAGAGCTGCTCAGCTGTTGGTGACTCAAGGAACACTTCCCCAGATCCAACGGGAAAAGCCCTGGAGAAGGATTTCGAGCTGGTATCATGGATGTAAATTGTTCGGAGAAAGAAGGAAAAACAAAGAGAGAGAAAAGAATTGTTTAGGCGCAGGGAAAAGAAGGGAAGATCGGGTGGTAGGAAAGGGCAGAAGGTTGAGGAGAGAATATCCTTGACAGAAACTCTAGTGCAGAAGAGGGTCCTCACAAATAGGTAAGCAGGCCATAATTGCTACAAATGACAGGCAAAGTGAGCGCCCACATTAGCCACGTGGGTCTGAAGCTTCTAGACTGAACTGAAGGGGGCACCTGCCCTGTGGCTGCCAAGTGCTTTTCTGTCACATCCCTGCAGGTGCTGCCCTGTACCCCATGGGGGGGGCATCCTGGCTTCAGTCAGCGTGGGTCAGTTCACCACACTTGGGTCAACCAAACGATCCACTGACAGTCCCCTCTGCCCTCCTCCATCAGTAATCACCATGGACTTGTCAAAACCAAGGGAAACAGGTCATATTCTGTACAGACAATAGAGAAAATCAAATTCCCCTAAAAAGCCTGATGTAAAAGCAATTCTGAAAGCAGTGGCAGAGAGAAAAACGTGTTTTTTTTTTTTTCTGTAGACCCGAGCAAAGGACTTTAGGATTCTTCTTCACGCCTACCTGGTAAAGTTGACAAAGGTCAGAAAGTTAAATTTTCTAAAAACACATAGGTGTACATACATTTTAGAAAAGAAAGACTTAGTGTGAGGGAATATATCTAGCACCCTCAATCCCAGATTTGTATAGAAATACCCAATAAAATAGAAGAACATGGGGAAATCTACATTCATTCATTCATCTGTTAAATATTTATTGAAATTTTACTGTGTACTAATCACAGCTCTAGATACCAGGTAAACAGTTGAAAATAAGACAGACATGGCCCCTTCCTCCTTTTTCTACCTGAAATCTTGAAGAGGTATCACTTCAGTGCCACAAAGTGCCATCACCTTCTGCTACGTAAACTGTGAGCAGAGTCCATTTAAGGAAAATGTAAAGGCCCATTCAAAACTCTCCTCTGTGAGACAGTTGCTGCTAATACTTACCCACTCATCCTGACTTAAATGTGAAGGCTAACACATGTAGAAAGCCAGGGTAGTACTTAACCACTGAGCTTAGTTAACGTTCCATTAGTGCACAGAAGCCCAAAAGAATAGTTAAGCAACTTGTTAAAAAAGGAACCATCAATGCTACAATTCTATTTATTTATACTTTAATATATATTTATTGAGCACCTGTTAGGAACAGATCATGTGGGTACTGCTAAGAAGCATTTGGAAAAGTGAACTGCATGATTCTGTTATTTTTTTTTTAAAGATTTTATTTATTTGAGAGAGAGAGAGAGAGAGAGAATGAGAGAGAGAACACGAGAGGGGGGAGGGTCAGAGGGAGAAGCAGACTCCCTGGTGAGGAGGGAGCCCGATGTGGGGCTCGATCCTGGGACTCCAGGATCATGACCTGAGCGGAAGGCAGTCGCTTAACCTACTGAGCCACCCAGGCGCCCCATGTGAACTGCATGATTCTGTTCTTTTATGGCCAACATTCTACCTAGTGAGATAAGGCATCCTTATAAAACAGAATATTAGCCACACAGGATACACAGCTGCAGCTGTCAATTGAGTTATAAACTCAATAAGGGGAAATAGGTATCTTGGGTGTGCTGTAGTAACTTTCAGTATAACCTTTTCAAAATGGAACTAATTATCTCTCCTTTAACCATGCTCCTCCTCTGCTGCTTACTATTTCAGTTAATGGTGGCAAATTTCACCCAAACCAGCTCTTCCAAAGCTCTGCTTTCCCCATATGTTCCCCCATCCAATTAGTCACCAACATTGGTAGTTTCTAAGCAGAACTATCCCTTAAATTCTGCCCCTGCTATTCATTCACTCTGTCACTGACTAAATTCAGGTCTCTATTATCATTCATTCAGACTATTTCAGCAGACCAATATGGCCTCCTATCTTCTTTCTATCCCTATCTAAGGTCATCCTCCATCCTGCCACCAAGTAACATTCTAAATTTCTTTTCCTTGCTGTCCATATAAAGTCCAAACTCTTTGGCAAGACATGGAAGGCTGTGTATAACCTCCTGTAACTTAATGCCCAAGTGTTTGGTTATCATCCCAGACCCTTCACAATTACTAAGACTCGCAATACTTACTCATGTCTTGATGTCTTTGCATATTCAGACACAAAGTCCGAAATAGCCTTCCTCAACTTCCCCACACAGCAAACTCCTACTCATCCTTTGAAACTCTACTCATGTCTCTGTGAAACACCAACCTCATTTCTGCCTTGAGGCCTTTTTCCATTGCTGTTTCCTTTGCTTACAAGATCCTCAAAGGGCAGTTAGTGTTAAGGTAAAATACAGTCTATTCAAAGAGGCCTTTCTCTGTCCCCCTCTCTGATGGGCTTTAGGCTCATGCTCTCTAGTAGAACCCTTGCTTTACTCCTTCATACCGGTCATCACCCTTAGAAATTTCTATTTATTTATCTACTTGATCTTTGTTGAAATTAATTCAGTTACTTCCACCACTATAACCTTCATCAACTTTTGCAGATTCTAAATTAATGGTACCACTCATTTTTTTTAATTTAGTTAGTATTCTAATATTCTCATAAAAGCACAGAGCAGGGGTGCCTGGCTAGCTCATTCAGTGGAGCATGCAGCTCTTGATCTCAGGGTTGTGCACGTGAGCCCACGCTGGGTGTAGAGATTACTTAAAAAAATAAAATCTTAAAAAAAATAAGCACAGAGCATACTCATTTAAGGCCTTTTCATATTTTCATAACACCAGAAAAAGTCAGAAGAGCAACTAAATCCAACTTGTATTTATACCCCTGAATTAAATAAGTACAATTTAAAATAGACCTAGCTGTTTAAATTTAGTAAAACAAATATTTATACTCACAATAGTTTAGATTCCTTCTGTCAGATAATTTTGTCTAATTTTTAGATTTTGGGCTTGTGGAAATGCAACATCCACACTCAGGACACAGGCACAAAGACTTCTGTCAAACAACTATATGATTAATTTGAAAGGTGACTGAATTAATTTAGGCCATACATGTCACTTTGGGGCAAATATGCAAAATGATGAGCTTAGATTAATAACCTTTAATGTCCTTCAGCCCCAAATTTCTAAGATTTTATCCTGTGCTGATGCCTTTGACTATGAAAACATTGTCTACTGTCATGATAAAAAATATTTAAATGCTTCTAGAACTATGGCTGGTACTCATACTGCCCTATCACTGTTTTGTTCTTTATAGAAGTAACTTTCTTCTTTATTAATAAAAGTATTCTGGATAACTTCCAGATCTGCCACAGCAATGTAATGTCTTTACAATCAATCCCTCCACATTGATTATGCCTATAAACTCTGGAAAAGCCACGACAGCAACAACCCAATCTGAGAACTCTGAAAAGTAAACAAGAGAAAGATCAGGAGGAGCAGCCAAAACTTGCGGAAACAATTAGCATGGAGATTAGCTTCCAAGTATATTTTTCTTTTGCAACTTTGCCCTAAGGGTGGAACCCAGTCACAGAGCAGCTGCTCAGTGTAGGCAACTAGAACTCTAATAGAAACTCTGCCACCTCTTTAGATACAGGGAAAGGAGCCCCAGTGATCAGAGAGAGGGGAAGGAATCCCAGAGGGTAAAAAGATAGTGAAGAAAACCCTAATTCTGTGTAAGACCACACAGGTATAGACCCAAAGCAGCATAGCAAAGGCTTAGAGAACTGAACTGAGATTTGAACCACTGGAGACAAAAAGCAAGATAGAAGTAATCAAATTGATTGCTTACTAAAACCAAAACATTCTTCAGAGGATTACAACAGAACCTTCAGTTTCTACAACGTAACATTCACAATGTGTATGGTACAATCAATAATTACTTGACATACAAAGAAGGAGGAATATGTAACCCAGTCTAAATAGAAAAGGCAATCAACAGAAGCCAATCGCGAGATGACTCAGATACCATATCAAAGACACTAAAATAGGTACCATAATTGTTACATAAAGAAAAAGGAAAATAAACTTGAAATAAATGAAAAAAAAGGGGCACCTGGGTGGTTCAGTCGTTAAGCGTCTGCCTTCAGCTCAGGTCATGATCCCAGGGTCCTGGGATTGAGCCCCGCATGCTCCCTGCTCCTCATGCTCCCTGCTCCTCGGGGAGTCTGCTTCTCCATCTCCCACTCCCCCTGCTTGTGTTCCCTTTCTCTGCTGTGTCTCTCTCTATCAAATAAATAAATAAAATCTTAGAAAAAAAGAAATGAAAAAAAAAGAAAATCTCAACAGAGAAATAAAAACTATAAAAAGAACCAACTGGATATATTTTAATTTAAAAATACAGTATCTGAAAAAGTTTTTAAATTACTGATAGACTTAACAGCAGAGAAAAAAAGGCAGAGAACTTTAAAATGGATCAATAGAAATTATCCCATCTGAAGAACAGAGAGAATGTGGAATGAAAAAAAAAAAAGCATGAACAAAATCTCAGACATTTGAGACAATATAAAAGATCTAAGATATTGGAGAAATAGACGGGAAAGATATTGAGGCATGAAAAATGGCTGAAGACCTCTCAAATTAAGTAAAAGATACAGACTTACAGATTCATGAAACTCAGTGAACAAACAAAATAAATTAAAAGATACTATGCTTAGATACATCATAATCAAGCCACTGAAAACTGAAGAAAAAATCTTGAAATGAGCTAGAGAACAATGACACATTATATACAGGGAATAAATATTTGAATAGTCATGGAATTTCCATCAGAAACTATAGAGGTCAGAAGATAGTAGAACAACATCTTTAAAGTGCTGAAATAAAAAAGCTGTCAAGTCAAAAATCCATATACAACAAAAATATCATTATAACATTATATCATATGAAAAATATCATAGAATATTTTTAACTACATGACAAAAAAAAAACCCCATAACATATCAAAATTTGTGGGATACAGCTCAAGTTGTGCTTGTAGGAAAACTTATATGCTGGTATTAGAAAAGAAGAAAAAACTAAAATAAATATCCTAAGATTCTACCTTAAGAAGCTAGAGAAATGAGTAAAGTAAATTCAAAATAAGAAAATAACAAAGGTAACAGCAGAAATAAATGTAACAGAAAATAGGGAAACAAAAGAGAAAATTAACAAAGCCAAGAGTTGGCTCTTTGAAAAGATCAACAAAATTGACAAATTTCTAGCTGCACTGAATAAGAAAAAGGAGAAAGAAGAGAAAATGGGAAAGATGTGTCAACACACATTTTACAGACATTATAAGATGATGAGAGAATACTAAGAACAATTTTTTTTTAAGATTTTATTTACTTATTTGACAGAGAGAGACACAGTGAGAGAGGGAACACAAGCAGGGGGAGGGGGAGAGGGAGAAGCAGGCTCTCCGCGGAGCAGGGAGCCCGATGTGGGACTCGACCCCAGGACCCTGGGACCATGACCTGAGCTGAAGGCAGACGCTTAACGACTGAGCCACCCAGGCACCCCTAAGAACAATTTTATGACAACCAATTTTACAACTCCGATGAAATGGATGGATTTCTTGAAAGTTACAACTCAGCAAAGCAGACACAAGAAGAAACAGAAACTGAATAGCCTTGAATCTATTAAAGAAATTGAATTCCTTATCACAGATTGTTCCCCAAAGAGAACTTCAGGCCCAAGTGGTTTTCCAACAAATTCTAAGCAACATTCAGGAAGAAATAATGCCAATCTCACACAAAGTTTTTCAGACATTAGGAGTATGAGATACTGATCAACTCTTTTTAAAATACCAGTATATCCCACTACAAAATCTGAGTAAGAAGATAATAAATTACATCTTAATGAAGTTGTAAAATTAAAATTAAAAAGTGGAGTCCTATGTACCCTCGTGACAAAGTCTTGGACCATACAGAAATGACTTTTGCTACAGAAAGGCCTCCAGGGACCTGATTATAATACAGCCTTGGGTAAAACATACAGTATCAACATACTCTCTAGATAATTATCTAATCATTTTGTTCTGTAGTAGAGAAACTACAGCCCATGGGTCAAATCCAGCTCAGGCCTATTTTTGTATTGCCTGCAGGCTAAAGAACAGTTTTTACATTTTAAAAATGTTGTTTAAAAAAGAAGTAACAACATCTATGTGTGGCCTGCAGGGCCTAAAATATTTAGTCTTTGGCCTTGGCAAAAAAAAAAAGTTTGCTATCCTTGTTAGAGTAACAGGTTTATGACAATAAGCAATTACATTATTCCACTCTCAGAAGAAATGCTCAGAGACCAGGACATATGCCAGTCCTCCTGTTCTCTACCCTTCGCTTAGCACCTGATTCATTCATTCATTCAATAAGTATGTAGTTGAGCCCTAATATATATGAGTCACTTTACCTTTATATCTGCAATATAATGATGTACAAGATAGGCAACCCAGCCCTCAATGAGCCTATGGGTTCTACAAAAGAGATTTCAATGTTTATTCAATTGAATGACTCAATGATTCCAGCATGGTTTTACCAGAGCCATGTGGTAACAGTGATTACGTTAGCCCAGCACACCTTCCCTGTCTTTTTGCTGCTGGGGCTTACTTTGCACTCTGCATTGGATTCCATGCTCCTCTGGGCCTGAGGTTTCTCGCCATTCTAATATAGAGATAATAACACACTTCGTGATAAAAGATGAAAAAGTTAATGTGAAAGTATAGGACACAAATTTTATTGCAGTCTTGTGTCTTCTTCAGTTGGAGGTTTCAAAATTGCTAATCCTTCTGTCAAATTGAAACTCCTTCTTAAATCTCATATTTAAAATAAAACGAACACAGTTGAACATTAGGGAAAGATAATGCCTAGGCGGTTTTGTTAATGCATCCAAAAATAACTGCCTATTTTCAAGTTAATGTAAAAATCTCCAAATCCAAAGGATATGCAGCTTAATGTGTTAAAAAGCATTAGCTAACATTTACTTAGCCACTGATAATTATTTGGGTTCTGAATCCAGAGGGTATAAGAGAGCTTGTCAAAAGGAGTTGAAGGCAGCATTAATACGGGTAGAAAATACAACGTTATTCAAAAAAACGCAACTGAGGATATTTTCTGGACAAAGTTGTTGGAATCAATTATTTATTTCATCAGATAAAAAAAATTTGGTGGAGGGAAGACCCAATAGAGGGAACATGTATGCAAGAGTGCTGAATAAGGTAATGATGTTCATAAAGCAACGTGGTGACCAAAATAATCAGAGTGACTTGAGTTGCAGCAATGGCACCAAAGAGAAAAGAGAAAGAAGACTAATGGTGTATCACTTGCAAGCCCCAGTTCCCAGGAGAAGTGCACACATTTGAGAAAGGTGAGAAAAGCCAAACACGAATGATTGTTAAGACACAAGAACTTAATTGAAGGGAAAGGATTTAAAATTACCTAAAATACAGATTGAAGGAATCAAGGTCAAGAAACTAACTGAGTTGGCTCATGAAAGGTATTTAATAAGTCAAGACCTTTAAAGCCAATAGTTTTTCTTGGTTATAGGAGAGCACGATGACAAATTACAGCCCAGGGAAAAGAAGTAGACTGAATAATATCATATAGCTTTTTTTAAAAATGCCAGCAACAACCTTCCTAACAATCATTTTTATTACACTGGGATCACTTGTAACGGTTAAATCAGGCTGGGAGAGAAACAACCCCCCGCCACCACTGTATATAAGTTACTTAAGGTTTGATTGCTATTCTTACTTCTAGAGCGAAAGAGCATAAGAGAAAAGAGAGATGGCAGAAGGGACATAAAGGGTAGAGATGTTTGAAGCTGAGGCATCTATTCTCCACTTCCTTGAGCACAGAGATGGGGACACCCTCATGTGTCCAGTCCCAAGCACAGTGTCTGACATAGAGAAATCATTAATCAAGGTTTCTGAAATAAATACCATGATTAAATTAATGAAAATGGACAAGCCTACACCTTGCTCTGGTCATTACAGCTGTAAAATGACCCTGTTGTCACCCTCCTCTGTTCTCTTTCATTTCTTTTCTATGTTAAAAATTCAATGATTATAGAAATCAGACCTTAAAACATGAATAAAAACTTCTGCTCAGGTGGATTGCAAAGATGAATAATGAAAGAAACAAAATGTCTCTGGGTTTATTGGGCTAAATTAAGCATCCAATTTTAATACACTGTGAAACAGTTTACACACACACACACACACACACACACTCAAATGCTTCCTCCCAAATAGCTATTTAGATAAGAACTCCAACCATGCTTTATTTATAAGATTTTAGAGTATTCATTCATCATGTACTCATTTGAAGCAGCCTCAGACTAACCAATTGCTATAATAATTCTTTGCTCCAGCAGAACCTCCCAGCAGGTCCATCTGAACAATTGGGAGCCTGGAATCCCCTCTACCTCAAAGCTATGTGAATCCTCCACTGAAAGTAATAATCTGTAAATTAGCTAACATTATGGTAGACCTCATACCTGGCCTCAAAAGTAATATTTTATGCAAAAATAACTTCTAGTTTAAGACATAGATTTACTTAAAAGTTACTACTAACTGTTAGATGCAGGGAAAAAGAAACCAAGCTTTCAAAAAAAAATCGTGAAGTGTGAACAGGTGCATTCTGAATCACACCTGCCTCAAAAACATACTAACTTTTCACTTCTCATTTCACTCTATTTAAAAATAAATTCCACGTTGACTGTAACAAATGTACCACTCTGGGCTAACAGTGGGAAAAGTTGTGAGTGTGTGGGGAACAGGGGGTTATATGGGAACACTCTGTGCTTTCTGGTTGGTTTGTAGTGAACCTAAAACTGCTCTAAAAAAAGAGAGTAAGAAAGTCAGTAAATAAATTCTAAGGACTTGAATGTTTTACATGCTATCGTGAAAAAATATTAAGACCTACTTAGAGGACATTCATTTTCCAAGAGTGAGACAGGGAATGACACTGTTATTAAAGATAACAGACTGTTTCTTAAAATACAGATATGAAGAAAGCCTCAAATGGCGAAGAGCTCTATATCACCAGGGATCTCTAATTTTATAAATCCTAGTTGGGAAAATCTCAGGCAACTAGGCTGATTGTTTGGTGTGCAACTCCTAAATATAGGGGATGGCTGTTTTTTCCACCCCCCTCCTCTCTATGCCCAAAGATCTTCACATTCTTCCTTTATTACTCCCAGACTCCTCTATGTACCTCAACAATTCTCTCCTGTTTTGGGCCTCCTTAGCCAAACTGTGGCATGCTCTACTCGGCTTCTACCTGTTTCTCCGAAGCCACAAAAATGATGCTCTGCTCTTCCATAATGGGTCGGAGCAGAAAGCATTCTGGCCAAGGCTCTTCCTGTGGCAATGAACCACTGGCCGCAATCAGGAGAAGGAGCAATGGAGGATGCCGACTCACTGACACTGACAGGAAACACAAAACCGGAAACGCACACTGGACCATGCAGGTCAATGCCTCGGTCCCAGCTATTGACGCCACCAAAGCACTGCCAGAAAGACCTGCAGACATCCACCTCTTACCACATCTCCTACGACTGTTCTCTTCTCGCCTTACTGTCCTTGTTCTACAAACATGTGAGACCACTCTAGCCCCTGCAGCTTGGCGTTTGGAATGCGAGTCCCCCAGAGGAAGCATGGTTTTGCTTCCTCACCTCTTTCTAATCTTTAATACATCATCTTCCCCTGAACACCCTTCAAATTGACCTCTTAACACCTTTATCCCTTTGCTTTACTTTTAGCCATAGTACATCACACTTAATGTATGCTATAAACTTATTTTCTCTCTTCCCTTACTAGAGGGAAGAAAGGAAGAAGGATACAAAGCCCAGTACATAGGAAAAGCTGCATATTATAGTTCCCCCCTTTTTTTAAATTTAAATTCAATTAGCCAACATGTAGATCATTAGTTTCAGATGTAAAATTCAATAATTCATCAGTTGCATATAACACCCAGTGCTCATCATATCAGGTGCCCTCCTTAATGCCCATCACCCAGTTACCCCATCCCCCCACCCACCTCTCCTTCTGCAACCCACAGTTTGTTCCCTAGAGTTAAGAGTCTCTCATGGTTTGTCTCCCTCTCTGATTTTCTTCCCATTCAGTTTTCCCTCCCTTCCCCTATGATCCTCTGCACTGTTTCTTATATTCCACATATGAGTGAAACGGTATGATAACTGTCTTTCTCTGCTTGACTTATTTCACTCAGCGTAATCCCCTCCAGTTCCATCCACGTCGATGTAAATGGTGGGTATTCATCCTTTCTGATGGCCGAGTAATTCGCATTAGCATGTGGAGGCTGTCAAGTGTCATAAAAAAGAGGCATTTTAAACTTTTTTAGTCAGGAAGTGTTTTTAACTTTAACTTTTGTAAACATAATATTTTCTCTTGTAGCATTTATTAATAGCCGTCAGAACACACAAGCTGGGACACACTAAAACATAACGTCCCTGTTTCCTTTCTCCTTTATTCTTTTTCCTTCATCCCCACAATTCTTTAAGGTCACCAAGGTCATAAAACAAATATAACTGCCCTTTGTGGATCCTCATTCCACTTGATCTTTACCCTATATATCTAAGTACTTCCTGAAGCATCTCCATCTGTTTACCTACCACTTGTTTTGTTCCCTCTGCTACTTCTCTGAACACTCCTGGTTCCCTCAGTTGTCTCTTATCTGCCCTTTAATTTTTAATTATATGCACTTCCTGAAGTTAAGTTCTTGTCTTATTTTTCTTCTTTCACTTTTCTTCTCCTTGGAGAGACTGATCTTATATTTTCTTCTTTTTTAAGATTGATTAATTTATTTTAGAGAGAGAGAGAGAGGGTGGGTACATACAGGGATGGGGTGGGGGGAGGGGCGGAGGAAGAGAGAGAGAGAGACTCTCCAGCAGACTCCCCGCTGAGTGAGGAACCCAACACAGGGCTCTATCCTAGGACCCTGGGACCATGACCTGAGCCAAAATCAAGAGTTCGACACTTAACCTACTGAGCCACCCAGGTGCCCCGATCTTATATTTTTAAATTTCGCTTCTGTAATTATCCTCAAGACTCTAACCTAAACCCCGAATTATATTTCCAAAGATCAACTTAGATATGGTCAATTGCTACCTTTTGCAAAAGAACATAGCTTTAAAAAAAAAAAAACCCTATATCCTCATCGTCTTAAACTATATTTTCATCCCAAACTCCTTTATTTCTGCCACTAGACACACCATTTTCCCTGTTCACCAGACTTTTAATGTTGGAATTTATCCCTCAAGTCTGCTGCTTTTTTTCCCCCCCTCCTCACTCGCCCTCATCTGTTAGTGCTCTCCTCCGCTGCACATTCTCTCAGATGGTTACTTTGTTCTTTGGGCCCCTTCTTTTCTTCCATTCTTCCATGGAATATAAAAACAACACGACCGACCCCCTGCATCAGGTGTGGTAGCTCTGCTAGCAACCAACCCTCCCTCCTTCCTCATCTGCCCCACGTATCCAAGCCAGACTTCACTCCTGCATCTACCTGCTTACTCCAGCGTGTGAATCATCTCCACACTTCCTTCAGTTTTCCACAGATCCCCTGCTATCTCTCCATTGACTTATTTTCGCTGATCTCACTAGACTCTCTCCAGAGTTTCCCGGTCTTTTGGAAAAGACTGAAAATGAAAAATAGAAACAATTGTACAAAGAGAGTCTCATTGATGTTGATTATAATAGGGAAGAAGAAAAAAGCATACCAGACACAGGGAAAACACAAACACTTATCTCTTAAAGGAGTTTTGTCTCCCAGTTGGTATATTATAGTCAACTCTATTACATGCATTACACAATACAGGTAGCCATTGTATACAAGAAAGTTAAAAATTCCAGGACATATTTTGGATTTTGCATTTGAATATAAAATCTAGGAATTCAAAAAAAATTTTTTAATAAAACCATACCTTGGCACCACATCAAACAAAATTAACTCGAAATGGACCACAAAACTAAACCTAAAAATAAAACTTCCAGAAGAAAACATAAGAGAAAATCTTTGTGATACACTTGGGTTGAGCAAAGAATTCTTTGAAAAGACAGAGTGTGAACCATAAAAGAAAAAATATAAATTGGACTTTATCAAATCAAAAAGCTTTTGCTCTCTGAAAGATATTGTCAAGAGATTAAAAAGACAAGCCACAGACTGGGAAGAAAAAAATTGCAAAACACACATGTGATAAGGAGCTTGTATCTAGCAAAGATGAAAAACCCTTATAGTCTAATCAATAAGAAGACAAATAGCCCAGTTTTAATTAAAAAAAGAAAGGAGGGCAAAATATTCGCCAGTCACTTTGCCAAAGAAGAAATACAGATGGTCAATAAGCCAAGGCAAAGACCTTAATGTCATTTACTTATTAGAGAAAAGCAAAAGAGAACTACAATGAGATACCACGGGTAAAAATTAGAAAGACTGACCACACCAAGAGTAGTTGGTGAAATGTGGAGGAACTAGAACTCTCCTACGCTGCTGGTGAACACAAAGGAGTACTGTCACAGTGAAAATAGTGTGGCCATTTCTTACCAAGTTAAACAAATTCTTACCATATGACGCAGCAATCCCACCCTCAGTATTTACCATAGATGAAAGATAATACGTCCAGGCAAAGGTCTGCATACGAATGTTTATAGCAGCTTTCACACAACTGCCAAAAGCTGGAAACACACAAATGTCCATCAACCGGTGAATAAGTAAACAATAGAACAAAAATTTCTGTGATAAAAAGGAATGAACTGCTGATGCGTGTGTCAGCAAGTATGAATCTCGAAGCATTAGGCTAAGACAAGCCAGACACAAAAGGCTACATACTGTATGATGCTATGTATATCCTATTTGTTTCATTCTAGGAAAAGCAAAGACAGAAATCCAACAAGCAGTGGCCAGGGGCTGGTGGTAGGAAAAGGGACTGACTATAAAAGGGCACCAGAAAACTTCTGGAGTGATCAAATATACTGTATCTCCCAACTCTGGTGATGGTTACACAGCTGGGTTCCTTTGTCAAAACTCATTAACCTTCATGCCTAAATAGGGTGAACTTTCTTGCATACAAATTATACCTCAATAAACTTAACTTTAAAGAAATCAAGACTTTAAAAAAAAAACAGAAAAGAGAAAGCAAATATTTTCTTTTCCTTATCCCAATCTCCTTGTGAATTTGTCTCCCCAACAATCTTCATACTGAAAATAATTTCTCAGCTTAATGACACACTTTTAAATCTTGAAAATAATAAAAACAAGGTTGAGACTGAGTCTGAAATTTTCCTGCTGCAAACAAAAGAGTAAAAATTTACACTACAAAATTTCAACAACTCTGGGATCCACAAAGAGGTTGTTAACAAAACAAGAAATTGAGCAGAGTCACCAAGAATGATGTCAATATTCTTATTTAATACAACCTAAAGTCAGAATGACTTTTTTCCTTAAAAAAAAATAACACTAATGAGCTTAAATTGAACTCCCATCTACAAAAGAAGTATAGCCACCCACTAAACTAAATGCACTATCTATAAATCCACACTGAAATTAGCAGTTCCAGTCAAACTGAACCACTTGCCTGGCCCCAGGGTGTTTTTTTCCGCCTCTGTGTCCGGCTCCCTTTGTTCTGTGCACAGGTCGCGCTGTCCTTCCCATCTCATCACCTCTGAAATCGGAATCCGTTCTGTCCTTCAAGGTCCATCTCAGACACTGGGAAGTTCAGGATCCTTTCAAACATCCTCAGGATAGAAAGTATTCGCTGCCTTTCATAAACTGCCATTGCCCTTTATCTGCCTCTCTCTTACACTTTCTAAATTTCTGTGCTATATTTATATGGGTACTGACATAATTCACCTACTGCGTTGCAAGCCGCTAAGAGACTGGAGCCTGCGTGAGTCATAGTCACACCTCCCGCTGCGCCGAGCACAGTGTCTCAAAAAAACAGGTACCCAATAAACATGTGTTGAATGACTGAAAAATTAAATTAGACCTTATTTGGTACTATCATAGAAAATTTGGTGCAATCGCAGAAAACGGCCCATTTGAAAATTTTACTGACCTCTATTTTATTTCAAGGTAATAGACTCACTCTAAATAGAAGATATATTCTGGTGTTTTTTAGAAGCATATCATACTTTTTTGAAAACTACTGGGTAAAATATACACAAATTCAACTGAAATTCCCAAAGGCCAAAGCTAAAACACTTTGAGCAACAAAATAAAGTGGTATGAATTATACCAAAAATATAAAATAAATATCCATGAGTCCATACTGACACAATCATACAATTGAGTAAATAAATGGAAGACAACAGACAATCTCCCATGCAACGGAATTCCAAATAATTTTTTTTAAGATTTTATTTATTTATTGGACAGAGAAAGAGACAGCAAGAGAGGGAACACAAGCAAGGGGAGTGTGAGAGGGAGAAGCAGGCTCCCGCGGAGCAGGGAGCCTGATGCGGGACTCGATCCCAGGACCCCGGGATCATGACCTGAGCCAAAGGCAGACGCCCAACGACTGAGCCACCAAGGGAATTCCAAATAATTTCTATAGATATTCCACCCTCAAGGAGGTTGACAACTCCCACCCCTAAGTGTGGGCCGTGCAGAGTGACTTCTGCAAGTCACAAAATGACTTCCTTCCAAAGAGTATTTTCTGAAAATGGGAGAGGGAGAAATCTGATACCACCTCAGCCAATAGATGAAGAGTAAGATCGAGGATGACAAGTCAGGGGCACCTGGGTGGCTCAGATGGTTAAGTGTCTGCCTTCGGCTCAGGTCATGATCCCATGGTCCTGGGATCGCGCCCCGCACCGGCTCCTGGCTCGGCGGGGAGCCTGCTTCTCCCTCTCCCTCTCCCTCTGCCTCTCCCCCTGCTGATGCTCTCTCTCTCTCTCTCTGTATCTCTATGTCTTAAATTAATAAATAAAATCTTTAAAAAAATAAAAAAGATGACAAGTCATATTGATAGTATGTACCTTTGATGTAATGTGATGAGGACACATTTCCTCTCCAAAACATATAACCCCAGCCTCAACATGAGAAAGACATAAGACAAATCAAAGTAAAAAACCTTCTAGAAAATACCTGACCAATGCTCCTCAAAACTGTCAAGGTCATCAAAAATAAATATTAAGTCTAAGAAACTGCCACCACCAAATGGAGTCTGAGGAGACATGACAACTACAATTAGATGCTAACCTGGATAAGAGTCTGGAACAGAAAATGGACATTAAGGAAAACCATGGAAATCCGAACAGGATAGAGTTTAGTTCACAATGATGTATAATTATTGGTTCATTAATTGTAACATACTAATGTGGGATGCCAAAAATAGGGGAATCTGGGTGTGGAGCAATTGCGAACCCTGTACCATCTTTGTAATTTCTCTGTGAAGCTAAAACTGTCTAAAGTTAGAAGTTTATTTATTTTTTAAATACACAAATTTCAAATGTTAAAAAGTTATCCTGGGGGTGCCTGGGTGGCTCAGTCGTTAAGCGTCTGCCTTCAGCTCAGGTCATGGTCCCAGGGTCCTGGGATCGAGCCCCACATCCGGCTCCCTGCTCAGCAGAGAGCCTGCTTCTCCCTCTCCCACTCCCCCTGCTTGTGTTCCCTCTCTCACTGTGTCTCTCTCTGTCAGATAAACAAATAAAATCTTAAAAAAAAAAAAAAGTTATCCTGAAAACAAGAAACGTTTCTAGGCAATAAAGAGTTGTTATATCACAGGAAATTCGCCCTATAGAGAAACACATCCCTGGACATTATTTTAGCTCAGGGGAAGAGTTGCAGAGGAAGTTTCCAAATACAAATAAAGTTAGTAGTTTTAGTATTTACTCTAGGATTCTTGTCTTTAAATGCATCATTTTATTTTATTTTTTTAAAGATTTTATTTATTTATTTATTTGACAGAGAGAGTGAGTGAGTACAAGCAGGGGGAGCGGCAGACAGAGGGAGAGGGAGAAGCAGGCTCCCTGTTCAGTAGGGGTGTGGGGCTCCATCCCAGGACCCTGGGATCATGACCTGAGCCGAAGGCAGACGCTTAACTGACTGTGCCACCCAGGTGCCCCTAAATGCATCATTTTAAACTTATTGCTTATGATTTCCTTTACCTTAAGTTCACCAAGAAGTAATGTAACTTTATATTGAAAGCCACTGAAAAATGTATGACTTTATTTACAGAGAAATTCACCCTGTGGTCAGCTTTATCAAAAACAAATTCCACATAAGGAAATGATTGATTTCTCTTTTATCTTTCCCCATTCCAAATAAAGGGACACTATATTTAGCTATTAGAATAAAAAAAATGCTTTATGTTCTTAATTTTCACAACTCTCCTTCTAAAATAAACGGAAAAGAAATTTGATACTGGTAAAGATCTTAGGCATTTTCCATTGCTAAAATTATAAGCTTTTTTCTATCTTCATGAGCTTCCTTGAATAAATTATATCTGTATTGGAGATAGCATAGTCAAAAGGACAGGGAAAGGGTTGTTTTTTTGTTTGGCTGTTGTTTTTAGGAAGGAAGACAGCAGAGCCTGCTCAGCTGCCCTAAGAGTGATCCTCTAGGACCTCTCAAGTCATCTCGCTGACTGATCTGGAGCAAATCAAGGCTCCGGGCCTCAGATTTCTCATTTATAAAATGAAAAGATTATAACTCACAAATCACTATCTCTCAACTCACTCTATCTATAAAAAAAACTGAATTCTGAGTATTAATTTCACAATTTGCCTTTCAAATAAGTTATGGCGAGCATGATTCCCCAGTAACCCCGTAGCTCCTCAAGGGCAGGCTTTGAAATTCATGGAAATAAGGATGGGAGTTTCTATCTCTGAACCAGAAACAGTGCTGCACAAGAGAAAACTCATTGGGGTTAGCACCTCTAATTCAACTTTGATTTCGAAGTTTGTTTCCCGCTCCCTTTCTCTGGGAAGAGTCTTCCAAAACTAGAGAGTAGCCTCTCCACAGCACAATGACGCCAGAATTCAGACAAGATTCAAAGAGAAGGAAAAAGGAGAAAGGAGAAAGCTTCATACGTTTGAGAGAAGACAGACTGTAAGAAAACTGAGCTTAAGATGATAACCTTAATATTAATATTGCTTGAGAACTCACCAAGGCTGTCACAGACCAGACACTGTGACATAGGACTTGAGTTCCCAGAGATCAGCTTCTCCATTTAAATAGGCACAGTTGAATAGTGAGGGTCAGCCCTTAAATATATCATGCCACCAAATTCCTTCTATGCCCACCACTTCCCTCACATCCATCACTTTCATTACCGTAGTTATTTATGTGTTTGACAAAAGAAGAGGAAGAAAAAAGATGCTCACAGAGAAATATCCAAATTTTTACTCAGTGATTGTGTTCTCCTTGGTCTCTAGATAGTCTCTAGATTCTCCTCATTGCCAGGCCAGCTTCATGAGCATGTGACATGTGCAGTCACACAGGGTGACACACTCAGAAGGGCCCCCGGGGTTGGCTTATGGCTTTCTTGTCACCGTTTGAACTTCACAATTTTTGAACAAGGGGCTCCACATTCTCAGTGGCATTGCTGGCATTGCGTCCAGCAAATTATGTAGACCATTGTCTTTAATATCTCTCATTTGGATCTTCAGAAATTTTTATCTTCACTTCTTTCCCGCACATTGATTGAAGACATTTAACCAATCACCTAATGGATGTCATGATTGATCCACAGAATTCCCTATAGGAATATGCCTACATAAAAATGGCTGAGTATTACTAGAAAAAATTGTCCAACCTGGTAGCCTTGGGCCACCCACATTCATGTTTTCCATTCTCTGCCCAACACAGTCCATAATCCCATACTTCCCAGTCCTCTCTCTCTCTCCATTCTCAACAACAGCTTTTTCATCAGTTTCCTTAAAACCCTGTTAGTCTTCCCTCTCATCCTCAGGTGAGACCTTTCCTTTTTCTTCATAGATGTCCTCCAGGCTTCTTGGACTCAACATCACCCAAACAGCAGTCTTCACCTTCCCCTTCAAGCCCGCTGCTCATACAGTGACAGTCATCACTTTCTTTTCATTGTCCAAACAAGAAACGTGGTCCTCATCTTTGACCCTCCTCCACACCAAATTCATTTCCAAGTGTTGCCATCTTAATATTGATTTGAATCTGTTCATGTTTGTCCATCCCCTTTGCCATTGTTTTAATTAAAACACCCATAACTAGGGGCGCCTGGGTGGCTCAGTTGGTTAAGCGACTGCCTTCGGCTCAGGTCATGATCCTGGAGTCCTGGGATTGAGTCCCACATCGGGCTCCCTGCTCAGCGGGGAGTCTGCTTCTCCCTCTGACCCTCTTCCCTCTCGTGCTCTCTGTCTCTCATTCTCTCTCAGATAAATAAATAAAATCTTAAAAAAAACACACACACACACCCATAACTATTCTCTTGGTTTACCACAATAACATCCTAATTGGTCCCCATGTTTCCAGTTTAAATTTTCTTCCTCATCGTCAAGTGCATTTTCATTCTGTAGTCATAAAGATTTTATTTAAAAATCTGATCATGTTCTATAATACATGGAAAACAAAAATGCCACAAATTCTTCCCACTTCTATCTGTATGCCTTTTTGCAATACAGCTTTGTCAGTCTTCCCTTTCCCTCAAGAGGGGAGTCTACTCCTTTTCCCCCTCAATTCTGGGCCAGGCTTGTGACTTGCTTTGACCAACAGAATGTGACAGAAGTCCGATACTGTGGGAGTTCTGAACTCAGCCTCCAGACGTCATAGGGGTGTGTAGGTTTCTGATGTTACTCACGACTCCATGCTGGTTGCTGGAGAAATTTCTTTCTATGCACTAGATAGAAGGCTTTACTTGCTCACAGATTCTAAAATGGTTCTCTCTTTTCAACATCCCATCTACAACATCCTGAAGTAGGACACTGAGTTATCTTTGATCCTTTCCACCACTTTATCCTCCATATTCAATTTCTCTACAATCCCATCACTGCTTGTTTCAAAAGCAAATCTCAGATTTGTCCTTTTACCTCAATCCCCAATGCCACCACCTAACCTGAGTCTAGGTCCCTAACTAAATTAGAGCAGCAATTCCTCTGCTAGTTTCCAGGCTCTACATTTATGCCCTCCAAACATTTTAAGTATAGCACTCAGACTGATTTTCTTAACAAGTTCCCTGTTATTTCTCACACACACAAAAGTCTGTAATAATCACCTATGTGCCATTTCATGAAGTCAATACTTTCTATTTCACTTTCAAGAGTTCCCCATAATTCCTCCCCACAGGTCCATCCAAATTTATTTCCTTGGTTACGTGTCTGCCACTTTTTAAAGTACGGGTTACGCACTTCACTTTTAGGAAGAACTACATGAGTACCTATTTTCACTACAAAAGATATCCAAGGAGCACTTCTACTTTTACGAAAAGCATTGAAAGGCAAAAATATCATTCAGCATTCATTATGCAGCAAGCCCTATAGGCAGTGTGTACCTTGAACAGTGAGAGTGGCCACCGCCAAGCTATGTCTCCTGGAACTGCCTTAGCTTTGAACTATGTCTATGAGCCTCTGTGCTTCATCTTGATTTATTTTGTGCAACTATTAACAAGATGTGTCCCAAGGTATCAGAAAAGCCTAAGACAGGTTATTTTTGGGGGTCTGGGAAAGCTCAAAAATTTTTCCATATAAATTAATGGTAATCGCCTATTAATTTTATGCCATTTCATCTCAGGAAAGATTTCATAGGGATACTCTACTTTCCAACAGCGGTAGAAACCTGTAGTGTCCCTTTGTGTACACCCTCTTCACCATACTAGCTCAATTTTCTCAGCTACACAGGAAGTGCTCAATCATATGTGCCTGCCCTCTGTCAGTTATGGACACAAGTTCATCTATGCTTTGCTCTCTTCTAATCCTTTCTTCTGGAAGCAATTCGAATTCTACTTCTGTAACTCCTGGATCCTAAATTAGAGACATGATGCTAATCCTTGCTCTACCCATAGTAGTTGTTTATAGCCAGATAAATGACTTCAGTTTCTGCATCTGTACTCAGGGGATTGAAACTTCTAGCTGGCATGTTTGAAAATTCAGTAATTCTTTCAAAATTCTAATCCAGATCTAGCCCTTTCTCTCTGGGCTTAACCTCCTCCACCCTGGTCAAATACTTATGTTCTAAATGTTTCCTTTGTGATCATTTCCCTTTACTTTCCAATCATCTGGTATATTTTTGGGAGTTGGGCACCATGTCATATCTTGCTCAGGTAACCCTATGACACTAGGCACATAATTAGCAATCAGAAGAGTCCAACTTGCAAACTAGTGGTTAGAAGCAGATACCACACAGACTCTGCATCCAATAGGAGGCAACTGGTGTTCAGTTTTAGTTCAATATAATAATTATAGCATGACACATCTTAATAAATGATGTCTCTGAGAAAGGGACCAAAAATGGAGACACTACAAGGCCTCATTAAGGGTAGTATAAAAGGCAAAGAAATATCATGTCTGTTTTCACTGAATCTTCAAATGTGCCAGAGGCCAATCTCTGATATTGTTTCAAATGCTGTGATATTTGCCTAACATTTTAAAAACACTCTCCATTGAGAAAAAAGACATTATGGTGAGTTAGATCCATCATGGTAAAGGGTGCAATACAAATAGGATGAGTGTTTTGTTCAAATGACTCGTCACTGAAGACAAATTGCAACCAAATCGAACAATATCACCACCATCCAACTATTACATAAAAATACACCTACATTTTCCCCACTAGTGTTGCCCAAGGGATTCAATCTGAAATAAGGGACTTAAAATGGATGAGGTTAGAGTCACTTAGGATAATATATTATTCTCTGCATTACAGAATATGAATCAAGAAGTATGGAGCTATGGGAAAGATGTATAAAAGAGTAATTTATACTTAAAAACAATATTAAACTTTCAGAACTTTCTCTCCTTTCTCCCACTTCTCCAATCCATAATACATATATATAAGAATGTTTTCAACACATGGTTCAACATTCGCAAATCAATCAACATGATACAATATATTAACAAAAGAAAGAACAAGAATCATATGATCCTCTCAATAGATGCCGAAAAAGCATCTGACAAAGTACAGCATCCTTTCTTGATCAAAACTCTTCAGAGTATAGGGATAGAGGGTACATACCTCAATATCATAAAAGCCATCTACGAAAAACCTACAGCGAATATCATTCTCAATGGGGAAAAGCTGAGAGCTTCCCCCTAAGGTCAGGAACGCGGCAGGGATGTCCACTATCACCACTGCTATTCAACATAGTATTAGAAGTCCTAGCCACAGGAATCAGACAACAAAAAGAAATCAAAGGCATCCAAATCGGCAAAGAGGAAGTCAAACTCTCACTATTTGCAGATGATATGATACCGTGAGTGGAAAACCCAAAAGACTCCACCCCAAAACTGCTAGAACTCATACAGGAATTCAGGCAAGTGGCAGGATATAAAATCAATGCACAGAAATCAGTGGCATTCATATACACCAACAAGACAGGAGAGAGACAAATCAAGGAGTCGATCCCATTTACAATTGCACCCAAAACCATAAGATACCTAGGAATAAATCGAACCAAAGAGGCAAAGGATCTGTACTCAGAAAACTATAAAATACTCATGAAAGAAATTGAGGAAGACACAAAGAAATGGAAAAACGTTCCATGCTCATGGATTGGAAGAACAAACATTGTGAAGATGTCAATGCTACCTAGAGCAATCTACACATTCAATGCAATCCCCATCAAAATACCATCCACTTTTTTCAAAGAAATGGAACAAATAATCTTAAAATTTGTATGGAATCAGAAGAGATCCCGAATAGCCAGAGGAATGTTGAAAAAGAAAAGCAAAGCTGGCGGCATCACAATTCTGGACTTCCAGCTCTATGACAAAGCTGTCATCATTGAGACAGTATGGTACTGGCACAAAAACAGACACATAGATCAGTGGAACAGAATAGAGAGCCCAGAAATGGACCCTCAACTCTATGGTCAACTAATCTTTGACAAAGCAGGAAAGAATGTCCAGTGGAAAAAAGACAGTCTCTTCAACAAATGGTGTTGGGAAAATTGGACAGCCACATGCAGAAGAATGAAACTGGACCATTTCCTTACACCACACACAAAAATAGACTCCAGATGGTTGAAAGACCTCAACGTGAGATAGGAGTCCATCAAAATCCTCAAGGAGAACACAGGCAGCAACCTCTTCGACCTCAGCCGCAGCAACTTCTTCCTAGAAACATCGCCAAAGGCAAGGGAAGCAAGGGCAAAAATGAACTACTGGGATTTCACCAAGATAAAAAGCTTTTGCACAGCAAAAGAAACAGTCCACAAAACCAAAAGACAACCGACAGAATGGGAGAAGATATTTGCAAATGACATATCAGATAAAGGGCTAGTATCCAAAATCTATAAAGAACTTATAAAACTCAACACCCAAAGAACAAACAATCCAATCAAGAAATGGGCAGAAGACATGAACAGACATTTTTCCAAAGAAGACATCCAAACAGCCAACAGACACATGAAAAAGTGTTCAACATCGCTCGGCATCAGGGAAATCCAAATCAAAACCTCCATGAGATACCACCTCCCACCAGTCAGAATGGCTAAAATTAGCAAGTCAGGAAACGACAGTTGTTGGCGAGGATGCGGAGAAAGGGGAACCCTCCTACACTGTTGGTGGGAATGCAAGTTGGTGCAGCCACTCTGGAAAACAGTATGGAGGTTCCTCAAACAGTTGAAAATAGAGCTACCCTACGACCCAGCAATTGCACTACTGGGTATTTACCACAAAGACACAAATGTAGGGATCCGAAGGGGTATGTGCACCCCAATGTTTATAGCAGCAATGTCCACCATAGCCAAACTGTGGAAAGAGCCAAGATGTCCACTGACAGATGAATGGATAAAGAAGAGGTGGTATATATACACAATGGAATATTATGCAGCCATCAAAAGGCATGAGATCTTGCCATTTGCAACGACGTGGTCGGAACTGGAGGGTGTTATGCTGAGTGAAATAAGTCATTCAGAGAAAGACATGTATCATATGACCTCACTGATATGAGGAATTCTTAATCTCAGAAAACAAACTGAGGGTTGCTGGAGTGGTGGGGGGGTGGGAGGGATGGGGTGGCTGGGTGATAGACATTGGGGAGGGTATGTGCTATGGCGAGTGCTGTGAATTGTGCAAGACTGTTGAATCACAGATCTGTACCTCTGAAACAAATAATGCAATATCTGTTAAGAAATAAAAAGAAGAAGATAGCAGGAGGGGAAGGATGAAGGGGGGGAAATCGGAGGGGGAGACCAACAATGAGAGACGATGACTCTGAGAAACAAACTGAGGGTTCTAGAGGGGAGGCGGGTGGGGGGATGGGTTAGCCTGGTGATGGGTATTAAAGAGGGCACGTTCTGCGTGGAGCACTGGGTGTTACGCACAAACAACGAATCATGGAACACTACATCCAAAACTAATGATGTAATGTATGCTGATTAACATAACAATAAAATTTTTTTTAAAAAAAGAATGTTTCAACACATAGTAGGTGTTAATTATCTTCCAATGATACTAATTGAGTACAACTATTCAGAGTAAAAAGAAATCTTCTAACTTGCTTTAACCATCAATTTCCTTATTTCTATCTTCCTACTCTTTATTAACACTTATACAGAAGATGTATTGAAATGGTCACACCACAAACATGTTTATTTGGCACTGAAAATATCAGCTAAGGATTTATTTACTTAACTATATAAAAAATATATGTACATATGGATAAAATGATATATTGACAATGTAAAATACCAGATGCACCATATATTTCAGTATGTCTCTTCTAATATCAAAACTTTATTTGTTCAAATCCAGTGCTGGGGAGTACTAAACCTTGGTCTATTTCACATTATGGAAGCCATGTTATAAATTTATACATGTGAAAGATTAAAACCATTGTCTTTCAGGGTAAGAAAAAAGATATGTGGAGGCAGCAACTCCATTGGTTTTGTTTGACCTGACATACGAAATTGTTTTAAATGATTTTATGTCTGCTGTGACGGTCCTCATCAAGTACTATTATTACAAAGACAATTGGAATTCTCTGTCATGGCGTGTGAATTGGAATGTCCTCAAAACTGCCCAAGTTGAGAAGGAGTCACTAAAGGTCAATCAAACTAGGATGTGTGTAGCATAGCTTAAAAATACACATTTGGACACCATGCAGCTGCAACCGGTCCCATTAGCCACACATCACCAGCTAGCTCCATGCGGTAAGAGAGCAAGAGATTTTCTGGAGGAGATTTTGCTACACAGTATTGCTCATCATTATGCTTATTAACAGAAATAGTCAAAGATTTCTGTAAAACCGTTATGTCTACATCCCAAAGCATGAAGGCCTTAGTTTACATAGAAAGGCATGTTTAAAATAGCCTTATCTAAAGCAGCTTGGCATTAACAACAACAACAAAGATGTGTATAATTTGCCAATCTCCAAAGTGCTCTGGACAGACACAAAGAAATCAACACATATAAAAGAGTCATTTAATCTCATAATAGCCCTGTAAGGTAAAAACTATTATGCCTGGTTTCAAATGATAAAGAGAAGCTCAGAGAAATTGAAGGATTTATGCAGCTAGTAAATGACAGAGATAAAGTCTGTCCTTTGATTACAAGTCTAATATTCCTTCCACTTAAAAGAATCTAGATTCTGATAATGACCACTTATGAGGCACCATATGAACAGCCACTGTGGCTCTTTGGGCTAATGCTGGAGGACTTTAAAAGCAAAGTGTAAAGTAATGATAAGGCCCATTGACTTCTTTATGCATTTTTAAAAATTGATCTTATATCAAGTTGCCATTAACTACTCCACAAGAAGGGCTCACTACAGTCCAGTCCCTCTCTTATTATGATGATCTTAGAAAACAAAATGAAAAGGGAACTTAACTTCAAGCACTTTCTTTAATGAGCAGAGCTTACATAAGTGTGCAGAAATAATACCCTAGAGCTATTTTATACAAGAGCCACAAAAGATCTACCACAGATGAGTGACAGAAACATAATTAGTATGAGCTCATGCAGTTGCCAAGTTGCTATTATTTAGAAGAGCACTCTCTACTTCAAGTTGAGCTTTTGCTACCCACTGAATATCACAGTCACCAGAAACTGAAGAATGGTAGCCCAAGAACAGATGAACCTGCTACGAATTCTTGGGGAGCACTGCTGAGCGGTCCCTAATGAGAAGCCACATGCCTACCCTGGGTTGCCTTTGACGCTGCAATGTGACACACACACACACAAAAAAAAA